>NC_092710.1:297042089-297701811 GCF_047496885.1 Scyliorhinus torazame
CTCCCTCCCTCCCCCTTCCCCCCCTCCCTCCCCCTTCCCCCCCTCCCCCCATCTCTCCCCCAACTCTCTCTATCCCCCCCATCTCTCTCTATCCCCCCTCCCCCATCTCTCTCTCCCCCCTCCCCCATCTCTCTCTCCCCCCCCCCCCGAAATCTCTCCCCCCCCCCCCAACAATCTCTCTTCCCCCCCCCCAGGATACAGAGTAGACCATTTAGGACTGAGATGAGGAGAAATTTCTTCACCCGGAGAGTGATGAGGCTGTGGAATTTGTTACCATAGGAAGTAGTTGAGGCCAAAACATTCTGTATTTTCAAGAAGCAGTTAGATATAACACTTGGTAGGGCAGCACGGTGGCGCAGTGGACCCGTGTTCGAATCCCGGCCCTGGGTCACTGCCCGTGAGGAGTTTGCACATTCTCCCCATGTCTGCGTGGGTTTCACAACCCAAAGATGTCTAGGTTAGGTGAATTGGTCATGCTAAATTGCCCCTTAATTGGAAAAAAAAATAATTGGGTACTCTAAATTTATTTTTAAAAAGATATAACACTTGGGGCGAAGGGAATCAAAGGATATGGGGGGAAAGCGGTATTAGGCTATTGAGTTGGATGATCAGCCATGTTCATAACGAATGGCGGAGCAGGTTTGAACAGCCAAATGGCCTCCCGTTCCTATTTTCTATGTGTCTTTGATACGGATTTTATTAATAAGCTGCTGGCCTCCATCCCTGATTTGGATTTGCATCAGCTTGTTTTGGGTGGCGATTTAAATTGTGTTCTGGATCGGTCTAGGCCCAAATCTCTGACTCCATCAGGGGTGGCCAGAGCTTTGTTGTTTATCATGGAACAAATTGGGGGGGGGGGCAGATCCATGGCATTGTTTGCACCCAGGTTTTTCTCCCATGTGCACCAGGTATGCTCGTATCAACTTTGTGGTGGATAAGTCTCTCCTCTTTGGTGATAGCGGCGGGTTACTCAGCGATTGTGATTTCGGACCATGCCCCACACTTTGATCATTTGGCACTAGAATCAGGTCCCTCCCAGCCATGGAGGTTGGATACGGTATTATTAGCGGACAAAAGATTTCTGCTTGGGTGGAGGTCTCCTGCTTCGCCCAGTGCCTCAGATTGGTTGGGTAACCTCACGCGTTCTTACATTTGGGTAAGGACAAGAAGGGTTCTACCTAAGATGGCAGCCATTCATTTCCTTTTTTAAAGAGCTAGTTACAGTCTGTTAAGGGGTTCCGTTTTGTTTTTTGGGGTTAACTTGATGGGTGCGCTTTCTTAATCTTATTTTGTGGTTGGTTCTTTTGTATGATTTTTTTAATATGAAAATTTTAAAGAAATATTTTAAAAATTATAATACTTTAGAACCATAGAAAAATCACGGCACAGAAAGAGGCCATTCAGCGCATTGTCTGCGCCAGCCAAAACAAAAACAGGCAACAAAAAAAAAACAGTTGCTCCTTTTAATCCCATTTTCAGCACCTGGTCTGTAACCTTGCAGATTACAGCACTTCAGGTGCAAATCCAGGTACCTTTTAAATGAGTTGAGCGTTT
Organism: Scyliorhinus torazame; assembly: GCF_047496885.1. NCBI lineage: Eukaryota > Metazoa > Chordata > Chondrichthyes > Carcharhiniformes > Scyliorhinidae > Scyliorhinus > Scyliorhinus torazame. The sequence continues at coordinate 297,043,644 of NC_092710.1, forward strand.
CCACTTCAACCACCAATTCAGACGGTGAATTCCAGACACCCACCACCCTCTGGGTGAAAATATTTTTCTCATGTCCCCTCTAAAACTTATGCCCCTTTGTATTTGACCGCTTAGCTAGGGGAAACAGGACTTTCCTTTCTATCCAATCAAGGCCCCTCATAATTTTGTACACCTCAATTAAGTCACCCTTCTGCCTCTTCTGTTCTAAGGAAAACAGCCCTAGCTTATCCAATCTTTCTTCATAGCTGCAATTTTCAAGCCCTGGAAATATTCTTGTAAATCTTCTCTGCACTCTCTCCAGAGCAATTATGTCCTTCGTGTAATGTGATTACCAGAACCGGACATAAAATTCCAGCTGTGGCCTAACCAGAGTTTTATACCAGAGTTCCAGCATTGCGTCCCAGCTTTGGTATTCAATACCTCACCCAGTAAACATTCGAAATGCTTCTTCACCACCTTATCTACCTGTTCTGCCACTTTCAGGGACCGATGAACATGCACTCCAAGGTCTCTCACTTCCTCTACCCCTCTCAATATCCCCCTGTTTATTAAGTATTCCCTTGCTTTGTTTGCCCTCCCCATATACACTACCTCACACTTTTCCGGATTGAATTTCATTTGACATTTTCCACATACTCAACCTAATCATTGATAGATTTCTGGAGACAACTGCTATCATTTTCGCTATCAACTGCACAGCCAATTTTTGTGTCATCTACAAATTTCCTGATCATGCCACCCACGCTCTCCAAATCATTAATATACACAACAAACAGCAAGGTCCCTGTGGAATGCCACTGGAAACCATTTTCCATTCGCAGAAACATTCATCGGCTGTTACCCTTTGTATCCTGTCACTGAGCCAGTTTTGGATGCAAATCCTCACCTCCTGTACCCTATCGGATTTCACTTTTCTGATTAGTCTGCCATGTGGGACTTTGTCAAATGCCTTAATAAAATCTATGCAGACAGCATACATCGACCTTGTTACTTCCTCAGATTTCAGTAAGACACGATCAAAACCATACCTTGCTTGACTATCCCCGGTCAATCCATGCCATTCTAAGTGACCGTTTAACCTGTCTTATGAGCCAAAGAAACTATTTATTTAAATTTGCATAGTTTAACCCATGATTTATTTGTTTGTTTTTGCACAACAAAGTTGTACGTTTTTCTTTAAAATATGTTTTCATTGTACTTCTGGTTTGCTGTTGTGAGTGATATTTTTTATTTTTCCTTTTCAGAATTCAATCCGCCACAACCTTTCACTGCACAGCAGATTTATCAGGGTACAGAATGAAGGTACAGGCAAAAGTTCTTGGTGGATGATCAATCCAGATGGTGGAAAAGGTGGAAAGTCTCCACGAAGGCGTGCTGTTTCCATGGACAATAACAATAAATATGCAAAAAGCAGGGGAAGAGCAGCAAAAAAAAAGGCAGCTCAGCAAGCTGCACAAGAAGCTAATGCTGAAAGCCCATCACAACACACAAAATGGCCTGGTAGCCCAACATCCCGCAGTAGCGATGAGTTTGATGCATGGACAGACTTTCGTTCACGTACAAACTCAAATGCCAGTACTTTGAGTGGCCGGCTTTCTCCTATCATAGCCAATCCTGAACTTGATAATGTTCAAGATGACGATGCTGCCCCATTGTCTCCCATGCTGTACTCTAGTCCATCCAGCGTTTCCCCCACTGCAAGTAAACCATGTACTGTTGAACTGCCTAGGTTGACTGACATGGCTGGAACCATGAATCTGAATGATGGATTGACAGAACATCTGATGGATGACTTATTGGATAACATTAGCTTAGCTCCTGCTCAGCAGTCATCACCTGGGGGCCTCATGCAAAGGAGCTCAAGTTTTACTTATGGCTCAAAGAGCTCTGGTTTAAGTTCCCCAAATAGTTTCAGCAATTCCATATTTGGACCACCTGCTTTGAATGCTTTACGACAGACTCCCATGCAAACTATTCAAGAGAATAAGCAAGCTATTTTTTCTTCCATTTCTCGTTTTGGCAGCCATACTTTGCAAGATCTTCTTGCATCTGATTCTCTAAGTCACAGTGATGTGATGATGACTCAGACAGATCCTCTGATGTCTCAGGCAAGTTCTGCAGTGTCTTTACAAAATTCACATAGAAACCTGATGCTTCACAATGATCCAATGATGTCATCCTTCCCTGCCCAATCCAATCTGACAAATCATAATCAGCTACGTCGCCAGTCTCCACCTCAGAGTTCCACTCTTAGTGGCGATAGTGCCTTGTCAAACTCCATGAATCATGTAGCTTTACCAACAGACTCTAACACAATCTCCAGTAAGCATCAACTTCAATCATCTGCCAATCAATCTATGCAAATAGGATTGTCCGATACCCTCTCCGGCCCTCCCTTATATCCAGGTAGTATGATTCTTCCTTCTATGGGTCAAGACAAGTTCCCTAGTGATCTGGACTTGGATATGTTTAATGGAAGTTTGGACTGTGATGTGGAATCCATCATTCGCAATGAACTCATGGATGCAGATGGGTTAGACTTTAACTTTGACTCACTCATATCTGCTCAGAATGTTGTGAACCTGAATGTGGGAACCTTCACTGGTGCTAAACAAACATCAACACAGAGCTGGGTTCCTGGTTGAAATTGCCTTACATTGGTGGAAGCAGGTCAGTAAAGTATAGTCGTAGTCTTGGGAAATCTATATTTTGTGTATGTAATGAATTTTGCTGCTTAAGTGTTTAAAGAATGTACTAGACCAATAAGCAGGAGGTTATGCTTTATCGTGCAACAGCTGTGAATAAAAAATGCAGCAGAGTGAGTCTGTACAAAGCCTGAATATTTAGAAGAAGTTGATTAATTTTAATATTGGCCAGAGATTTTTTGGGAGCAGAGTTGGCCAGGCAAGGTCAAAAGTTTGATTTTTTTTTTCAGGGGACATAAACTGGGCTGATGGGACCCAAAGTTTGGACAGAGGGAAGCATCAATGGTTTGGGAAATTAGTCCTGTGGCAGCAATCGATGGGCAGGGCTCTTAAGACTGGAATCATCAGTTTGTAACATTGTCTGGTGTCTGCCAGAGTTAATGGCCTAGATTTTGCAGTCACCAGTGAAGCAACATCACCTGCCAGTGGCCTCTAAGAAAGCTGCCACACAGATCTTGCAATCTCTTGTGTTGCGGATGTCCCCTGTCTGATGACAATTCAAATCTGGTACCAAATCATAGAATCCCTTCAGTGCAGAAGGAGGCCATTCGGCCCAACAAGTCTGCACCAACCCTCTGAAAAAGCACTCTACCCAAGTCCACTCCCCCGCCCTATCTCAATAATTCCTTTACCCATCCTCCACATCTTTGGACACTAAGGCAATTCAGCATGGCCAACCCACCTAATCTGCACATGGGGCGGCATGGTGCCACAGTGGTTAGCACTGCTGCATCACAGCGCCAGGGATCCAGGTTCATTTCCGGCCTTGGGTAACTATTTGTGTGGAGTTTGCACTTTCTCCCCGTGCCTGTGTGGGTTTCCTCTGGGTACTCCGGTTCCTCCCACATTCCAAAGATGTGCAGGCTAGGTGGATTGGCCGTGTTAGATTGCCCCTCAGTTTCCAAAAGGTTAGATGGAGTTGCCGGGTTACGGGGATAGGTTGGGGGTGTGGGCCAAGTAGGGTGTTCTTTCAGTGGGTCGGTGCAGCCTCAATGAGTCTCCTTCTGCGCTATAGGGATTCTATGACCTTTGGAATGTGGGAGGAAAGCGGAGCACCCAGAGAAAGCCCACGTAGACTCTGGGAGAATGTGCAAACTCCATACTATCACCCAAGGTTGGAATTGAACCCGGATCATGAGGCAGCAGTGCTAACCACTGTGCCACCGTGAGGCTTGCAGTAGCAGTGATGGCAGCAAGCATGGTAAGCAGTCAGTCAAATTTAACTGTTCTCTCAAACAGCAAACTGGGAAGCAAAACATACTGAATCCCTTTACTTCAAATTTCAGTGACTGAAATAAATATGGGCGGCACGGTGGTACAGTGGTTAGTACTGTTGCTTCACAGCTCCACGGTCCCAGGTTCGATTCCCAGCTTGGGTCACTGTCTGTGTGGAGTCTGCACATCCTCTCCGTGTCTGCGTGGGTTTCCTCCTGGTGCTCCGGTTTCCTCCCACAGTCGGAAGATGTGCAGGTTAGGTGGATTGGCCATGGTAAATTGCTCTTAGTGTCCAAAAAGGTTGGGTGGGGTTCCTGGGTTAGGTGGATAGGGTGGAGGTGTGGGCCTGAGTAGGGTGCTCTTTCCAAGGGCCGGTGCAGTCTCAATGTGCCGAATGGACTTCTGCATTGTAAATTCTTTGATTCTATAAATGGGTTTTGATAAAAGGTAATATCAGAAATAAAGATAAACTTTTTTTTTTCACAAACGTAGGCTTTTTTTAACATAATGGAAAAAATGACATTCCACAAATATAGTTGCTTTTTACGGCCAACAATTTTTTTTCCCCAGTAAGTATGAAGTTAGTATGCAGTCTAGTTTATGCCTCATTCAACAAGGTTAAACATGGCTTTTGCAGTGAAACTAATGGTGATGAGTGAGAGACCATGGCAATGATTTGCTATTGATTGTAGGGGATCCTCAGCAGTGCACCCTCAAGTGGAAGATTGAATCACTGACGGCAACCCCTGGATCTACAAGTCATTTTGTGCATATGCAAACTCCAGAATTTGCTGTTGGTTTCGATAATGACTGCGAATGCTGGCAGTTTTTTGTTTTAATATTAGCATGCATATTTGCATATTACTGCTACAAAATCTGGGACAGTATTTTGAGATTTGATCCTGGACTTGGATCTCTGTTTTACCCTTCCTTTTTCCACTTATTCATGGTTATTAACCATTGAAAACTACTTGACGCTTCGCTCATGAGAGACCCCCAGCATTAAATTGTAGAATTTACAGCACTGGTCCTATGTGATGAATGTAAGAAATTGACATATTTTATATATTTTTTGCAGTAATATTAAAACCTAGGTTAAGATGCATACAAACACTATGACTGCTAGAGTGGTGATTAAGGTGCTGTAAAAGTGAGATAATTATTGATTTGTAGCTGAAGTGTTCTGCCAGCAGATGTCGAGAACTACTTGTTTACAGATAGCTAGCTAATGGAATATTATTTAAGTTTTCAAGGACACATGGGTGGTAGATAATTCAAGGGGTATTGTGTTTGGTCCTGGCTGAACAAGTCAAGAGACATCTTGTAAAAAGAGAGAAAATAATGCTTTATGCTTTGGGTACAGATGATGTAGTTAATGGGAGGAGCCAAGTCTGTCTGAAGAGTCAATAGGTCCTAGAACTTTAATCTGTACCAAGGTGTTTCACTTTGGCCTTGAAAGGTTCTCTTTCCAAAGATTCTGCACAGAGAACAACAAGTAAATCCCTGCCGGTTAACTTAATTCATGAGTGGTATTTAATATATCTTGGTTTGCTCAATAATGGCAGGTTTAAGGATGTAAGTTAAGTTTTATTCTTTTATTTAACTGTTCCAACTATTAACTGTAAAGTTATTTCTTTATTGCTAATGTTTGTTTTAACATTAAAGATATCTATTGGTCAGTGTTATCACTTCCGGTGACGGGGATGTGCGGAGCAGTCGCACACAAGGTGGCTCTTCTCCAAAGGGCAAGAAAATAAGCACTTTTAATCGAAATTAGCCTGCAAAAACCAGACTAAAACATCCCCTCACCCTCAACAACATGAAGACGAGCAGAAATGCCAGGAAGAGCAGCTGCCGAGGCCACAAAGAAACAAAATAAGAAATAAGGCAATAAAGGACAGGAAACATGAGCAAGCGGGTCAGCGGACTCATGAAGCGGAGGGTTCCTGGCCACACCCAAGAGGGGGAGACCAGTGACCCGTAAGACGAGCCACCCCCCCCCCCCCCCAATACCGGAAGGCATTCCTCACAAAAAGACTGGAAGAAGAAATAAAAGCCAAGATCAAGGTGATAGTGACAGAAGCTCTGGCCACCATGTAGGTGGCCCTCGACAAATGGAAAAGACACTAGAAGTCCAGGGAAATATGGTTAAAGAACTGGAAAAAGCCTCGACCGACCAGAACGACCAATTATCGCCCTGGAGGCCAAAATAAAGAAGTTGGTGGCAACCCAGGAGAAGGTGGAGGACCAGGAGAACCGATCGAGGCGCCAAAACATTCTGAACTGGGGAACTGAAATGAGTGGGCGAAAGCAGCAGAGCGCAGAAAAGGGTGAGAAGGAGGCAGAGGGCAAGGACGTGGTCGGGCTGAACCCAGGAGAGGGGCAACCACACTAGCAGGAAAGCTAGCGCCAGGACTTACAAGTAAAGGTGGAGGAGGGCTGTGGCGCATCACCCACCAGGGAGAGAGTGCCTGGTGATTTTTGGAAAGGGGGGGTGGTTGACCACCAAGAGGGTGGGACCTTGGGTGGCAGACGGGGGGAGGAGAATAGAGGGGGGACCACAGTAAGGAAGGGGGGTGTAACAGAAGGGGAGAGAAGCAAAGCCACAGGGGGAACAAAGGGACAAGAGGCGGGGAAGAGCTCTAGGATGGCTACAACAATCAAAATGACACCACAAGCAAACACTTTGGAGGGTCCCTAAAAAAGCAAGCCTGGAGCGCAGGGGTCTGGCCTCTTGATGAGTATGGTGACCAAGGAATTTTGGATGGCCCTTAGCAAAGGGAAACCCTGGAGTGCAGGAACGCATCCACAAGGTAAATATGGTTGATCCCACAGGAGGTGAGGGTGGGACAAAAATCGCCCCAAAACAATGGCCCAGTGAAAAGATCTAGCATCTTCGCCCACCTGAAAAGTATGAAAGCCGACCTGAGGGAGAAGGACCGACTGCATGTAAGAAAGGGCTGGGTGGGAAAGACATACCATTCATGCTACGGAACGAGAGCTGGGGGAGGAGGGTAGCCATACTGCTTAGTAAGAGGATGACATTTACCACAACAAGGACTGTTACAGACCCAGGGGAACAGTACGTCATGGTCAGCGGTGTCCTGGACAGGGCACCGGTGATTCTGGTGAACGTGTACACACCCAACTGTGACGACACTGGATTTATAAAGAAGACCATGGCAGAAATCCCTGACATACGATCCCACAGGCTAATCATGGGAGGGGACTTTAACTGTATACAGGACCTGCTGATGGACTGGTCAAACCCCAAAACATGGCTAGAGAACTAGGGGCCTTTATGAAGCAGATGGGAGCGGTGGACCCATGGAAGTTCATGCTTCTGGGAGAGATAGCGTTATCATTTTTTTTCACAAGTACCCAGGGTTTACACCCGTATCAACTCCTTTGTGGTGGGGAAATCGTGTGCTTTCAGGGATAGTAAGAGCGGAATGATCCACGATCGTAATCTCTGGCCACGCTCCACACTACATGGATGTGAGGTTGGAGACGGGTCATGCCCAATGCCCCCGTGAAGGTTGGACACGTTGCCCCCGTGAAGGTTGGACACGTGTGTCGTCGTCGTCGTCGTCCGCGCCCCCCCCCCCCCCCCCCCCCCCCCCAACGGCCAATTTGGGTATTCTCCCAGAAAATATCACTTGCAGTACATGAGTGCAGAAGTAACAACCGGAATGAGGAGGTCACCCTCCACGTTTTGGGAGGCGCTGAAGGCTGTGATCGGAAGAGAAATTATCACCTACAAGGCGTGCAGAGAAAGGGAAGAGAAGGCAACTAGGCAACAAATGGTCGACTCCATAGTGGAGTAGACAGCTGGTACTCTGAGGCCCCCACCGTAGAGCTTCTGGCAGAGAGGAAAAAGCTACAAATGGACTTCAACCAGCTATCCACCAAGAAAGCAGTGCACAACTCCACCAGACACGGGGACCTTTTACGAACCAGAGAAAAAGCAGCCGCCTGGCGGCTCACCAGCTGGGAAAGCAGGTAGCTACGAGGGAAATAGCGCAGATGAAGGATAGCAAAGGCAGACTGGCAGCCGAACCAAAAAAGGTCAATGAAGCAATTCAAGGCTTTCTACCGAGGGCTGTACATCTCCGAAACCCCTGATACTCTGGGATGAATTAGTTTTGCGATGGACTGGACATGCAGTCGTAGGGAAGAGAGGAGAAGGGGGGCTGGAAGCACCGCTAGAACTGGGAAAAGTAATGGAGAGCATCAGCTCAATGCAGGTGGGAAGGCGCCGGGACCAGATGAGTTCCTGGCAGACATCCACAAACAAGTTGCTGCAGCACTGACCCGGACCTGCGGGAAATATTTGCAGACTCACTAGCGAGGGGCACTTAGCCTCCAACACTAGCACAAGCCACTATATCACTGATACCCAAGAAAGACAAAGGGCCCAACCGAATGTGGATTCTACAGACCAATCCGCTGCTCGGTGTGGATGCGTAAATACTCGCAAAATTCCTGGTCAGGCGACTGGAGAACTGCGTACCAGAGGTGGTCTTTGTCAAGAGTAGACAGCTAACGGACAACGTCAGGCGCCTGCTGAACGTGATAATGACCTCATCCGAGGAGAGAACACAGAGGTCTCTGTGGGCAGCACGGTAGCATTGTGGATAGCACAATTGCTTCACAGCTCCATGGTCCCAGGTTCGATTCCGGCTTGGGTCTCTGTCTGTGCGGAGTCTGCACATCCTCCCCGTGTGTGCGTGGGTTTCCTCCGGGTGCTCCGGTTTCCTCCCACGGTCCAAAGATGTGCAGGTTAGGTGGATTGGCCATGATAAATTGTCCCTTAGTGTCCAAAATTGCCCTTAGTGTTGGGTGGGGTTACTGGGTTATGGGGATAGGGTGGATGGTGTTGACCTTGGGTAGGGGGCTCTTTCCAAGAGCCGGTGCAGACACGATGGGCCGAATGGCCCCTCTTCTGCACTGTAAATTCTATGTAAAAAAAAAAAAAGAGGTGATCATCTCCCTGAACCGCAGAAAAGACCTTCCATACGAGTCGAGTGGAAGTACCTCATTGAGGTACCAGATCTGAATACTTCCAATTGCACAGAGGCACAAGGCAGGGATGCCTGCTGCCCCCACTTCTATTCGCCCTGGCAATTGAGGCAGTTGGCGATCGCCCTCAGTGCAAAACTGGAAGGGAATCCAAAGAGGAGACTGAGAACACAGAGTCTCATTTTCTACGGATGATCTGCTCTTCTACATCTCGGACCCCCAAAGTGGCATGGAAGTGATCATGAAGAGTTTGGAGCACTCCCAAGCTAGAGAGGGGAGATACTCTGGGGACCTGTACAAACAACTGTTAGAAGGGGCACACTCCCCGCTGGACGTGGCACTGGAGAAATGGGGGGAAGAACTAGGGATTGAAATAGGGTGGGTACTCTGGAGCGAAGCATTGAACAGGGCCAACTCCACCTCCACATGCGCAAGACTAAGCCTCATGCAACTGAAAGTGGTGCACAGAGCACACCTAACCAGAAAGACAGGTTCTTCTTCTGAGGTGGAGGAAAGGTGTGAAGGGTGCCAGGGAGGCTCTGCCAACCACACCCACATTTTCTGGCATGCCCCAGACTGGTCAGATACTGGACAGCCTTCTTCAAAGCAATGTCTGAGGCAGGGGTGAGGGTGGAGCCAAGCCTGAAAGTCGCAGCCTTCGGGGGATCATACCAGCCAGAACTATTTATGGGGAGGGGGGGTCGACCCCTAGCCTTTGTCTCCTTAATCACTCTCCGAAGAATTAACAACGCCACCTAAAGCTGCAGACTGGCTGGCCAACCTGTCGGAATTTCTCCAATTGAAGAAAATCAAATTCACCATCCGGGGGTGGGAAGAGGGCTTCCACAAGACATGGAGGCCATTCACCAACTTGTTCTATGACCTGTTTGAAGCTGATAAGAGGGAAGGAAGGGGGGGGGGGTGTGCATAGGCGCCACAAGGGCATGAAAGATTAGGGAGTGGGCGGAAAGAAAGGGGGGGGGCGGAAGAAATAGTGGGGAGGGGGGGATGATGGAAACTGCCAGAACAGACAAGGGGGGGGGGGGGGGGGGGGGGTGCAAAAACAAGGCCACAAGATAGGGCCCTACGGCAGGGTCAAAGGGCCCCAGGTCAGAACGGGTGCTGGCTCAGTCCAAACCTGGTGGAGAAGTCCATTCTAATCAGCAATAAACAAGCAAAACCTGGAAAAAATGCAAGACAAACCAAAGCGCATGGGGAACACCAGGGGAGGAGAGGGAAGGCGGCGTTATGAGACGACCCCGGGGGGGGTGGGGTTATTCCTTTGTAAATACTTGATTATCTCTTTCTGTAAAAACCGCAAAAATCTTAATAAAAATATATTTTTAAAAGGTTTTACAAATTGAGAATTGTTGTGTTCTTATCAAGATCCTAACGGTATAGGCCAAAATAGAAGAGATCTGTAGAAGAGATTTTGTCATCAGCATTATCCAATTGATTGAGCTATGAAGAATTTCCAATTTGGTCTGCTGGTTGCATTGTTAGTTTCTCTGATTTTTCATAGAATTTACAGTGCAGAAGGAGGCCATTCGGCCCATCAAGTCTGCACCGGCTCTTGGAAAGAGCACCCGACCCAAGGTCCACACCTCCACCCTATCCCCATAACCCAGTAACCCCACCCAACACTAAGGGCAATTTTTGGACACTAAGGGCAATTTATCATGGTCAATCCACCTAACCTGCACATCTTTGGACTGTGGGAGGAAACCGGAAGCACCCGGAGGAAACCCACGCACACACGGGGAGAATGTGCAGACTATTGATTACCTACAGGGACATGGCCTCTTGGACATCTACAGAAAACACACTTCCTACAATTTACCTGATTGTTGGTTCTTTAAAAATACAGTTGAGGTTCGACGGACTCTTCTTCAAAATTCATGTTGGCTCTTGCTTGCTCTTACAGTTCATGTAAGAAAATCCTTTGTTTTAGTATTTTACACAGAATGAAATTAAACTAATAGGTCTGATTATTTGTCTATTCTGTCATTCTTTTGAATGCAGGAACTTTGTGTTTAAGTTTTAGGGTAAAAGTACTGATAATGGCAAAACTCAAGCTTGTGCTGAGATTCTGAAAGATAAAATGCAATGAATAATTCAGTGTCTGCTTTCCTAGTTTACAAGTTAAGAACAAAATTGCTTTTGGCTCTGAATCATTTAATTTCGAAAAAAAAATCAGTTTCATACTAATTTATTTCCCTCATTTTCTCAATGAAGTCTCAACTTCTATGTTTTATCAACAGTCCAAGCTATCGATTTCTAAAATGAAGTCCTCTCCTACTGGACTACACTGCAATCCTCCTGTCATCAGCCCTCAGCAGTGAAACTAAATAAGCAGTTAAAGTTTAAAAAATTTTCTTTTAACTATGTTTCTTATGTGCTTTCTCTCATGTGCTTTTTTCAAAAAAGGCACTTGTGTGAATCGGGTCTATGACTTGCCCTGGTAGCTACTGGATTCATATGGCTGATCCATGGGGGCTGGCTAGTTCAGTTGGCTGGACATCTGGTTTGTGATGCGGAATAACGGCAACAGTTGCTGATGTTAATTCTTGTACCGGCTGAGGTTATTCATTAAGGCCCTGCCTTCTCAACCTCTTCCATCACCTGAAATATGTTGATCCTCAGGTTAAATCACCACCATTAAACTCTCTCTCAAAAAGGGGAGAACAACCTATGGTCCTCTAGGAGATTGGTGACTTTCATGTCATGGCTGATCCAGCCACGTAACTGGTGGCTCCCACAATGTCGGTAGAGGATTTGACGATAGTAATGCTGTTGAACACTAGGGGCAGATTGTTCGATTCTCTCTTGTTGAGGATGATCAATGCTTGGTATGTGTGACTCGAATGCCACTTGTCAGTCAAGTCTGAATGTTGTCCAGGTTTTATGCATGAAAGCATGAACTGCTTCAGTATCTGAGGAGTTACGAATGCAATCATCAGCATACATCCCACTTCTGGCCTTATGTTGGAGGGCAGGTTGGGACTTCCAGTGGCGGCTATGAGCTGAGTGGTCTCACAAAAGGTGGGTCTCGGTTAAGAACTTCAACTTCGTCCCTTTTAACCCGTCAATCAAATACAAAAAGTCTCAAAAACCATCCCCACCCTCACCCCAAACTAACAACCAACCAGAGGAATGCTGTCGAACAAGCCAAAAGGCCAGAAAAATAGTAACGTCGAGAGAGGAGGAGCCCAACTTCTGAGCTGGGAGACACGGAGTGAGGTGGAGCGAAACACGACAGACCGAGCAGGACCACTAAAGCAAATGCCGGCCCAGCCATCAATGGAGCAGTTGATGGAGCTTCTTTCAGCAGAGCCCCAGAATCACAGGGAGCCTATAAAGGAGATCATTCTGGCCCCCATTATAGAGAAATTGGACGAAACTGAGAGGAAACTGGAGACCCGGGAAGTAACAGTGTGGAACCTGGAGAAAGCGGCCACTGATCAGAGTGACCGGATTGCCTCGCTCAAGGCTGAGGTTACAAGTTTGGTTACAACCCAGGGAGCGCTCAAGGGCAGGCTGATTATCAGGAAAACTGGTCCCGCCTCCAGAACCTGAGGATTGTTGGGCCATCTGAGGACACAGAAGGCAGAAACCCAACAGTATGTCGTGGGAATGCTTGGGAAGTTGGTCGGGGGGGGGAGGGCTTCACCAAACTCCCAGAGGAGGTCTGGGCCCACAGGTTGCTCCAGCAGACTCCCAAATCAGGAGAACCATTGCGGGCGATAATGGCCAAACTACATGGGTTTCGGGACAAAGAGAGGATGCTGAACTGGGCAAGGAGCACGCGGTGGTGTAGATGGGAGGGATGCACAATCTGCCGCTTCCAGGACATTGGAACCGACCTGGCCAAGCGCCAAAAGAGCTGCACCCAGGGTGGAGCCATCACGCTGGCAAGTATGCTAGTATGCAGGAGTAAGAAGGGAGGGGATGCCTTTGCAGAGCTCCCAAAAGGGAGGGAGCTCCAGACAGAATGCAGGGGGAAAAATAATAAAGTGGGGGGAGAGACTAGGGGTAAAGGGGTGGCAGGTGAGGGGGTGGGGAGAGGCAATAGCGGTACAGGAAAAGGGAAGAAGGGACTGCAAGGGCAGACAGGCCCGGTGGGGTTGGGGGGTTGGGGGGGGGGGGGGGGGGGGGTGCGGCGGCAGAGAAGGGCAGAATGCTGGTCACAACATGCCAAGATTGGTATCATGACCGGTACAGGCTTGGATGGCCTGTTCCTGTGCTGTATTCTTTATTCACATGGGGACAGCTGGAACAAAGAAGTCAATGGCGGCCATCCTGGATGGTTCACAAACAAAGGGAACCCCAGAATGCAGGGGTACATTAGCGTGGCAAGTATGGCTGACCCCACAGGAGAAGGGGACGGGGAACCCCCCCCCCCCCCCCACCCTCCCAATCAGAATGGTCACCTGGAATGCCAGAGGGCTCAATGGCATGGTGAAAAGATCCAGTCTTCGCCCGTCTAAAAAGCCTGTGAGCCTTCCTTCAAGAGACGCACCTGAGGGAGAAGAACTGACTGACGATAAGGAACAGCTAAATAGACAGATGTACCAAGCGTGCTTTTGTGCTAGGGGAGTGACCATACTGTTTAGCAAAGGGATGAGCTGCACAGCAACACACATGGTGACAGACCCAAGGGGATCTTTAGTAATGGTTAGCAGTATCCTGGAAGGGGCAACGGTGGTGCTTGTAAATATTAATGCCCCTAACTGAGACAAGGCAAACTTCATTAAGAAAGCCATGGTGGAGATCCCTGACCTGGACTCCCACCAACTCATTGGGGGGGGGGGGGGGGGGGGGGGGGGGGGGGGGGGGGTGCGTGGAGGAGACTGCAACTGTGTACAGGACCCAATGCAATCCACGTGGTAAGTACAAATCCAGCCCCAAATCAGGAAAACAATCTGCAAAGGAACTGAACACCTTTATGGAAGCGGATGGGTTAGGTGGATCGTCCTCCTCCCAAGTGCACAAAGTAGTCGGTCAGCCGGTTTCCAAGAGTGTTAGGGGCAGAATACTCCACAATAGTAATCTCCGACCACACCGTGGATGTGAGGTTGGAGAAGGACCGGGCCCAGCCCCCCCCCCCCCCCCCCCCCCCCACCCCCCCCCATAGCCATCGATGGGTATGTAACCTATTACCAGAATGGGGAGGTCTCATCTTCCACATTCTGGGAGGCACTGAAGGCAGTAATAAGGATGAAAATAATAGCTTATAGGTTGCTTAGAGTTGGGAAGGAAAGGGCGACTAGGCAACAGCTGATCGACTCCATAATGGATGTGGATCGGCAGTACCCCACAGCCTCAATCGTGGAAATACTGTTGGAGAGGAAAAAGCTACAAATGGAATTTGACCCGCTGTCCACTGGGGAAGCACTGCATCAACTCCGCCAGACACTTGGGACTTTTTCCTGAGACAAGACCAGCCGCTTGCCGGCTCACCAGCTGAGAAAGCAGGCAGCCATGAGGGGGATAGCACGGGTGAAGGACAGGAACATTAAGCTAGTCACAGCACCAGACATGATCCACGAGCCCTTTGCGACTTTTACCAGGAACTTGGAAGAGGGGGGGGGGGGGGGGGTTTCGATAGGGACCCTGCTGCCCTAGCAGGCCTCTATATCGTTGATCCCTAAAAAAGATAAAAACCCAATGGAGTGCGGTTCATACAGACCCATCTCACTCCTGATTACCGACGCCAAAGCCTTAGTGAAGGTCCTGGCGAGACGACTGGAGAGTTGCGTGCCAGAGGTGTGGAAGATCAGGCGGGCTTTGTCAAGGGCAGTCAGCTAACGGTGAACATCAGGCGGCTGCTGAACGTGATTATGACCCCACTCGGAGGGGACACTAGATATAATCATGTCCCTAGATGTACAGAAGGCCGTCAGCAGAGTCAAATGGTGGTGCCGAATGGCGGTGCGAGGCAGGTAGTGCAGGAATCTCCTGTGGCCATTCCCCTGCAGAGCAGATATACCGCTTTGGATACTGTTGAGGGGAATGGCCTCTCAGGGGAAAACAGCAACAGCCAAACTTGTGGCACCACGGTTGGTTCTGCTGCAGGGGTGATAAGTGTGACAGTGCAATAGTTATAGGGGTTTCAATTGTAAGGGGAATAGACGGGCGTTTCTGTGTTCGCAAACGAGACTTCATGATGGTATGTTGCCTCCCTGGTGCTAGGGTCAAGGATGTCTCGGAGCGGGTACAGGACATTCTGGAGGGGGAGGGTGAACAGCCAGTGGTCGTGGTACATATCGGTACAACGACATAGGTTAAAAAAAAGGGATGAGGTCCTAAAAGCAGAATTATGGGAGCTAGGAAGGAAGTTAAGAAATCAGACCTCGACGGTAGTGATCTCAGGATTACTACCGGTGCCACGTACTAGTCAGAGTAGAAATTACAGGATATATAGGATGAATACGTGGCTGAAGGGATGGTGTCAGGGGGAGGGTATCAGATTCCTGGGGCATTGGGACCGTTTCTTGGGGAGGTGGGACCTGTACAAACTGGACGGGTTACACCTGGGCAGGACTGGAACTGATGTCCTAGAGGGGCTATTTGCTAGAGCGGTTGGGGAGTGTTTAAACTAATGTGGCAGGGGGATGGGAAACGATGCAGGAAATCGGAAGGTAGTAAAACAAGGGCAGAAACAAAAGGCAGTAAAGGGAAAAGTGTAAGGCAGAGAAGCCATAGTCAAAAATCAAAAAGGGCGACAGTACAACGTACAGTGACTGAGGGGAGATCAGTGAATGGGCCCAGTAATACTAAAAGGAATAAAACGGGAAGTAAAAACTAAATAGAAAGCGACATGGCAGGTTGTTACAGGAAGATGGGGTTCAACGACAAGGAAAATTAGGAGAAAAGTTAAGAGGAAAAATAACTTAGGAGAGGTTACTGATCAAGGTGTTAAGATTCAAAGCAGAGGTATAAAAGCCAACGTAAGTGTACTTTACCTGAATGCTCGTAGTATTCGGAATAAGGTAAATGAGTTCATGGCGCAAATCATCGTGAATGACTATGATTTAGTGGCCATTACTGAAACATGGTTAAAGGATGGTCACGACTGGGTGTTAAATATCCAAGGGTATCAAACTATTCGGAAGGACAGAGTGGATGGTAAAGGAGGTGGTGTAGCTCTGTTATTTAAGGATGACATCCGGGCAATAGTAAGGGATGACATTGGTGCTATGGAGGATAAGGTTGAATCCATTTGGGTGGAAATCAGGAATAGTAAGGCGAGAAAGTCACTGATAGGAGTAGTCTATAGGCCACCAAATAGTAACATTATGGTGAGGCAGGCAATAAACAAAGAAATAACTGATGCATGTAGAAATGGTACAGCAGTTATCATGGGGGATTTGAATCTACATGTCGATTGGTTAAACCAGGTCGGTCAAGGCA
Organism: Scyliorhinus torazame; assembly: GCF_047496885.1. NCBI lineage: Eukaryota > Metazoa > Chordata > Chondrichthyes > Carcharhiniformes > Scyliorhinidae > Scyliorhinus > Scyliorhinus torazame. The sequence goes on from NC_092710.1 coordinate 297,059,999, forward strand.
GCCTTGAGGAGGAGTTTATAGAATGTATCCGCGATAGTTTCCTAGAACAGTATGTGATGGAACCTATGAGGGTACAAGCGATCCTAGATCTGGTCCTGGGTAATGAGACAGGATTGATTAATGATCTCATAGTTAGGGATCCTCTTGGAAGGAGTGATCATAATATGGTGGAATTTAAAATACAGATGGAGAGTGAGAAGGTAAAATCAAACACTAGTGTTTTGTGCTTAAAACAAAGGAGATTACAATGGGATGAGAAAAGAGCTAGCTAAGGTAGACTGGGAGCAAAGACTTTATGGTGAAACAGTTGAGGAACAGTGGAGACCCTACCAAGCGATTTTTCAGTGCTCAGCAAAGGTTTATACCAACAAAAAGGAAGGACGGTAGAAAGAGGGAAAATCGACCGTGGATATCTAAGGAAATAAGGGACCGTATCAAATTTAAGGAAAAGGCATACAAAGTGGCAAAGATTGGTGGGAGACTAGAGGACTGGGAAATCTTTAGGGGGCAACAGAAAGCTACTAAAAAAACTATAAAGAAGAGTAAGATAAATTATGAGAGTAAACTTGCTCAGAATATGAAAACAGACAGTAAAAGCTTCTACAAATATTTAAGACAAAAAAGAGTGACCAAGGTAAATATTGGTCCTTTAGAGGATGAGAAGGGAGATTTAATAATGGGAGATGAGGAAATGGCTGAGGAACTGAACAGGTTTTTTGGGTCGGTCTTCACAGTGGAAGACACAAGTAACATGCCAGTGACTGATGGAAATGAGGCTATGACAGCTGAGGACCTTGAGATGATTGTTATCACTAAGGAAGTAGTGATGGGCAAGCTAATGGGGCTAAAGGTAGACAGGTCTCCTGGCCCTGATGGAAGGCATCCCAGAGTGCTAAAAGAGATGGCTAGGGAAATTGCAAATGCACTAGTGATAATGTACCAAAATTCACTAGACTCTGGGGTGGTCCCGGCGGATTGGAAATTAGCAAACGTGACCCCACTGTTTAAAAAAGGAGGTAGGCAGAAAGCGGGTAATTATAGGCCAGTTATCTTAACTTCGGTAGTAGGGAAGATGCTGGAATCTATCATCAAGGAAGAAATAGCTAGGCATCTGGATGGAAATTGTCCCATTGGGCAGACGCAGCATGGGTTCATAAAGGGCAGGTCGTGCCTAACCAATTTAGTGGAATATTTTGAGGGCATTACCAGGTAGATAATGGGGAGCCAATGGATGTGGTATATCTGGATTTCCAGAAAGCTTTTGACAAGGTGCCACACACAAGATTGCTGCATAAGATAAAGATGCATGGCATTAAGGGTAAAGTAGTAGCATGGATAGAGGATTGGTTAAGTAATAGAAAGCAAAGAGTGGGGATTACTGGGTGTTTCTCTGATTGGCAATCAGTAGCGAGTGATGTCCCCCATGGTTCAGTGTTGGGCCCACCATTGTTCACAATTTACATAGATGAGTTGGGGACCAAGTGCAATGTGTCCCAAGTTTGCAGACGACACTAAGATGAGTGGTAAAGCAAAAAGTGCAGAGGATACCGGAAGTCTGCAGAGGGATTTGGATAGGTTAAGTGAATGGGCTAGGGTCTGGGAGATGGAATACAATGTTGACAAATGTGAGGTTATCCATTTTGGTAAGAATAATAGCAAAAGGGATTATTATTTAAATGATAAAATATTAAAACATGCCTCTGTGCGGAGAGACCTGGGTGTGCTAGTGCATGAGTCGCAAAAAGTTTGTTAACAGGTGCAACAGGTGATTAAGAAGGCAAATGGAATGTTGTCCTTCATTGCTAGAGGGAGGGAGTATAAGACTATGGAGGTTATGCTGCAACTGTATAAGGTGTTAGTGAGGCCACACCTGGAGTATAGTGTTCCGTTTTGGTCTCCTTACCTGAGAAAGGACATACTGGCACTGGAGGGTGTGCAAAGGAGAATCACTAGGTTAATCCCAGAGCTGAAGGGGTTGGATTTCGAGGAGAGGTTGAGTAGACTGGAACTGTACTCGTTGGAATTTAGAAGGATGCGGGGGGATCTTATAGAAACGTGTAAAATTATGAAGGGGATAGATACGGGCAGGTGGTTTCCACTGGCGGTGAAAGCAGAACTTGGGGGCATAGCCTTAAAATAAGCGGAAGTAGATTTAGGACTGATCTTAGGAGGAACTTCCTCACCCAAAGGGTTGTGAATCAATGGAATTCCTTGCCCAGTGAAGTAGTTGAGGCTCCTTCATTAAATATTTTTAAGATAAAGATAGTTTTTTGAAGAATAAAGGGATTAAGGGTTATGTTGTTCGGGCCGGAACATAAGAACTAGGAACAGGAGTAGGCCATCTGGCCCCTCGAGCCTGCTCCGCCATTTAATGAGATCATGGCTGATCTTTGTGGACTCAGCTCCACTCTCCGGCCCGTACACCATATCCCCGAATCCCTTTATTCTTTAGAAAGGTATCTATCTTTTTCTTAAAAACGTTTAAAGAAGGAGCCTCAACTGCTTCACTGGGCAAGGAATTCCAGAGATTCACAACCCTTTGGGTGAAGAAGTTCCTCCTACACTCCGTCCTAAATCTACTTCCCCTTATTTTGAGGCTATGCCCCCTAGTTCTGCTTTCCCCGACCAGTGGAAACAACCTGCCCGCATCTATCCTATCTATTCCCTTCATAATTTTATATGTTTCAATAAGATCCCCCCCGCATCCTTCTAAACTCCAATGAGTACAAGTGGAGCTGAGTCCAAAAAAGGTCAGCCATGATCTCATCGAATGGTGGAGCAGGCTTGAGTGGCCAGATGGCCTACTCCTGCTCCTAGTTCTTATGTTTTTACATCAAACTCATCCCAATGCTGCTTTAAATGCCAAGAACATTTTCTTACAATAGAGATGCTATATAAATGTAGTTTGTTGCTGTAACCTGATGCCTAAGTACCTGAACCAGGATTTCGGGCTAGTAATTCGGTACAACAGAGTGTGGTTTTCTTTTCCTTGTCGCAGAGGTGCTGAGGTCAATAATAGTACCTCACCTATGCTCCAAAATAAGGGTCAGATAGTCCAGCACAGACTTGGGGCTTTCCTGGAACGGGGTGGATCAAAGAGCTGGAGGCAGAGTGGGTGAAAAATGAAGAGGCCTCATGCACAGGGACATCCCTCCGAGCACTGACCATGGCCCATTCCCAGTCCCCCCAACTCGAGAAACCCAGTGGTGGTGGCCATTCTGAGGATGTGGAACGAAATCAGGCGCCAATTCATTCTGGGTGCAATGTGCACTATGGCTTCCATCTGCAAAAATCATAAATTCACCCCTGGAACAATAGATGCTTCTTTTAAAGGTGGAGCCAGAATGAAGGGCTACTGACAGTATGGCACCTATACATAGGCGGCAGAGTAGTGACCCTGGAGGTATTAACAGACAAGCTCCAGCTCCCGAAAGAGAATGGACTGCGGTACATACAACTAAGGAACTTCCTCCGGAAGGAAACTGCAACGTTCACCCAGCTACTGGAGGGGCTTTTCCCTGTGACTTCACTGAAGCCTACTTGTGACAAGCTATTATTATTATTATTATTATTATTGGCCCTTCTGGACAAGACACGGGAAAAGTGGGAAGAGGAGCTGAGCATAGAGATAAGGGAAGGACTCTGAATCAAAGCTGCATAGGGGCACTTTCTCATGCGCAGGGCTGAGCCTAACACAACTGAAGGTAGTGCTCAGGGCACCCTTGACCAGAACACGCATGAGCGGGTTCTTCCCGGAGGTGGAGGACAATGTGAACGGTGCCAGGGAGGCCTGGCCAACCACACCCAAATGTTCTGGTCCTGTCCCAGGCTTGGGTACTGGACGGCCTTTTTTGATGCCATGTCCAAGGTTGTTCGAGGACAGCCGGCACGAGATTTTTAAAAACATTGTCAGCTAATGGCTCCCAAATGACTTGCATCTAAGATTCACAGTCTTTCACGTTTGAAATCCCACTTGCATCCCAGTTGAGAGGCAGCACCATAGAGATTAGTGTGCCGCAAATGGATGGGTTCCCTTTACATTTCACATCTGACTTGTCACTTCAGGGCAATTGTTTGTTCAGATTAGCTGTGGAATTCACTGCTGGGAGATCATCTAACCTGTTAATTAGTTGCTGTTCTGCACACTGGGATCTGATGTACTTTAAACGAGAAGAATTGCTATAATTACTGGCGGGGCTTAAAATGTCCAATGTTACCAAATCATGGACTACAAGATGTTTACTTCTATGGCTGTTTAGTTTTCAACATAAGGCATCCTTCTATTCACGAAGAATAATAGAACTGCCAATCCTGACTCATTCGTGTTTTTGAATAAACCTTTAATTGTTTATGGTGTGACTTTGTTATACCTTTTCTCCAGCCTAGGAATAATGGCTCTATAAGTGCAATATATTCAGTTGTGTTTCAGGTACCATCATAGCAATGATGTATTCCGGTCCAATGGCCTTGGGGCTTTATCAGAATCAGTTGACCACAGATATTAGATGAGGTCACCCAGTTAACATTCCAAAACAGTTTAGGTCCTTCACGGTCATATGGTATATCTATTACCCAGTGAATCAAACTTCCTGTGTTTCAGTCCACAAAGTCTAGTCTCAAGTCAAGCTGCCAAAAATATTGCCATGCTCAGAAACTACAAATGGCACTGATCAGGCACTGGTCAATATGAAAGACTGTAAGTTAATTCATTGTTCAACGCCCTAAGTAGACTGTAAGCCACCAATTTCCTTCCTGTATTCCAATCATCAATCTTCAACATTCTGAAATAAAAACAGAAAATGCTGGTAAACTCAGGTCTGGCAGCATACTGGTGCTAAGAAGCAGCAGTGCTAACCACTGTGCGCCCGTGCTGCCCATCAGGAGGTAGTGAATCTTTGCAACTCCTTCAGAGCGCAGTGGAGGAAGGGTCAATAAATATTTTTAAGGCAGAGATAGATAAGATTCTTGACTAACAAGGGAGTCAAAGGTTACAGGGGGTAGGCAGAATGTGTTACAGCCACAGTCAGAGCCCCATAATCTTACTGAATTGTGGTACGGGCTGGAGGGGCCTACTCCTACTCATGACACGTATGCTAATATATAGGACAGAGACAAATACCACAACTGTCAGCAAGTTGTATGGTGTCATTTTGGCCTATTCACCTGACGGAGAAAATAAATTTACCCTTCTGAAATATTTAGAATCATCTTTTACCCATGTGCTGCAATCTCTATTAGAATCATAGAAACGTTACAGCACAGAAGGGGAACCAGGGGCTGGTTTAGCACAGGGCTAAATAGCTGGCTTTTAAAGCAGACCAAGGCAGGCCAGCAGCACGGCTCAATTCCCATGCTAGCCTCCCCGAACAGGCGCCGGAATGTGGCGACTTGGGGCTTTTCACAGTAACTTCATTTGAAGCCTACTTGTGACAATAAGCATTTTCATATTTGGAGAGAAACATTATCTGTTTCTCTGTCCACAGATGCTGCCAGCCCTGCTGAGTTTTTCCAGCATTTTCTTTTTTTATTTTACAAATATTTAATCTATTTGCCATTTTTGTTTCCCAAAAGATAGAGTGGACAGGATAACGTTGTTTTCCCTGCTGGAGAATTCTAGAACCGGCGACATAGATTCAAGATGAGTAGCAGAAGGTGTAGAGGGGACAAGAGGAAAAACTTATTGTGCAGAGGGTAGTGGGAGTCTGGAATTCGCTGCCCGCGTTGGTGGTGAAAACAGAGACCTTAAACTCTTTTAAAAGGTACCTGGATCTGCAGCTTAAGTGCTCTAAACTACAGGGCTATGGACCGGGTGCAGGACGGTGGGATTAGGGCTGGCATGGACAAGATGGGCCTGAGATTGCAGCACATGGGCAAAAGATGATTCTAAATATTTCAGAAGGGTACATTTATTTCCTCCGTCAGGTGAATAGGCCAAAATGACACCATACAACTTACTGACAGTTGTGGTATTTGTCTCTGTCCTATATATTAGCATACATGTCATGAGTAGGAGTAGGCCCCTCCAGCCTGTACAATTCAGTAAGATTATGGGGCTCTGATTGTGGCCGTAACACATTCTGCCTACCCCCTGTAACCTTTGACTCCCTTGTTAGTCAAGAATCTTATCTATCTCTGCCTTAAAAATATTTATTGACCCTGCCTCCACTGCTCTCTGGATAAGAGTTGCAAAGATTCACTATCTCCTGATGGGCAGCACGGTAGCACAGTGGTTAGCACTGCTGCTTCTTAGCGCCAGTGTCCCAAGTTCGATTCCCGGCTTGGGTCACTGTCTGTTTGGAGTTTGCAACCACTCATTCCATGTCTGCCACCAGAAGTCCAAAAATTGGCACGTCATGTTGCAGCTGTACAGAACCTTGGTGAGTGCCTGGAACGCGCTGCCGAGATAGGTGGTGGAAGCAGATACTATAGCGCCATTTAAGAAGCATCTTGATGAATACATGAATAGGATGGGAATAGAAAGATACGGACCCCGGAAGAGCAGAAGGTTTCAGTTTAGACAGGCATCATAATCAACGCAGGCTTGGAGGGCCGAAGGGCCTGTTCCTGTGCTGCACTGTTCTTTGTAGGTTGTGCAAAAACCCCAATGCAGGCCATGCACAGTTTGCCGACTTTAAGGTCCTGGGTTGAAAAATTTAAAAGGGCCAGATGCAAAAATCACCTGTGCACTCCAAAAAAAGGATACTTTACTTGTGACCAAAGTATTCTATGTAAATTAAGCCATAAATTAGCTTTGTAGTTGATCTTGTGTTGCACTTGTGCTCTTTTGACCGCAAAATCTAACTTGGCTCTTTTAATGAGGAGAACGCTGGTCTCCTCAGTAGTCAAAAGAAGGTTTTGGATATTTCTAGTAGCTTGCTTGTCTAAAAGGTCTATCATTCTAAAATAAAGTACATAATGCTATCTGTAAATTTGTGCTGTGTTATCTAAAAGTAGGTGTGAATGTTTGGAGCATCTGGAGCATAAGAAGAAATTAAGATGAGTTTTTCATATAATTCTCCTTCTTTTGCCCTTTTATAGGTTAGTGAACTGAAGACTTTTTGCCAAATCTGCTGTCAGCAAGATGATATGAATTGGATTATACTGTTTATTTGACAGCTGTAAATCTGACGTTTCGTCTGCAATGGAGACCGTTCTTGGAATTGCATCTCAACCAACACAAAAGACGTTAACCAGAAGAATGTGAACTGCAGTTAAAATGAATCCTGAACTGTCTCAAAGTGAAATCTCATTGTTTAAGCTGTATAGTTTCCCCGTGTCCCATTATCTTAGCCCTATATAAATTGTTGGTTGATACGGGTAGGTGCATATTTTAAGTTTTGGTGTTTTATGTCTGATATGAGCATCTGCCCTTGGCCTCCATTGTAGCTATCATTGAAGTGTTGATGGAATGGGACTGATGGACAGTGCCATCAAAGGCATGAATATTGATGAGGAAATGAGCATATATGCTGACAGAATGAACCAAGACAAATTGGCATCATCAGAATGCCAGAAGACTTATTACACAGATGAAGGTTTTTATCCTTTTTAATCTGCTAATATGCAATTGATTAACTGGCATTTTAAGTAATTTGAAATTGCATGAGCTTATTAACAAAAGTTGAAGTGTGACTTTGAATGAACCTTTACAATTTATGGCCTAACGTTGTTTGGTCTTTTTATAATAGTGTCAAGTACCCAGTTTAATGGTGGTGGGGAGAGGGTGGTAAAAAGCATTAGTGTGTCACCATTACATCTAACCTGGGAATAATACTGCCTGTAAAACTTTGCTTGGCTTTACAGACCAATCTTGTGAACAAATCTTTTATCTTGAGAGAGTTAGGTAGTTGGAAAAAAGAGTAGAGACTTTCATATGTTTACAAATTATTGTGTCTAGAGAAAACAGCCAAAATAATTTTCTCTTCTGAAGTAATCTTTGCATGGATTGAGATCTAAATGTATTCACAAGGTTGGAAAATATGACCCATATACACATCTATCATCATTTGTAGAAAACTTTCTGGGGGGTGTGTCTTTTTTTTAAAGTTTTTAAAAAAAATCCCTTTTCTTATCCATTCTTTTGAGTACAGATTAATCTGGTATAAGGACAGATTACACCGCCAGATAACAAACTGCCTCCCTTCTGAACAGATCCCTCATTGGTCGACTTTAATGTGGTCTATTTTCTGTGGATACATTTACACATTTAGTAAATAGTTTTGCATACTACATTTCTGTATGACATTTGTACATTTATTGAAAGTTTTATTGTCCCTTGATCACCTTTTTGAACAGTTTCTATATAAATACAGACCAGCTCAGATTGCACCAATTTATGCATATTTCTTCAAACTAATGTGTAAGATTTCTTCTTTTTACAATAGGGTAATGCACATTTATATTTTATTATGGGCCGAGACAAATCATTATGCATGACTGTTTAGTAAGTAAATTAGTTTGTCTCAGTTCATTGCATGAAATTCCAGGTAGTCACATTCATTGACGTTAGTGCCCCTGGAGAGCTGGCAGTGAAACAAAATGTGATGGAATATTGTTGTATAACCTAGCTGTCTCGTATAAATGGATATTGTCTTTTCATCATGCAATTTGCTATTCTATTTGTAGAATAATAGCATATCAATTATGGTAATTGAATTACTTTCATCAAATGTAAATGAAGTTTAAGGTAGTATATTCATTCCTGCCATTTTTGTTTTAACATTTTCACTAAAGTCGTAGTATCCAAGTGACTTCCAAACCAATATTCTGAGACCGTTCTGCACAAAACCATATTCTTAAAGCTGCATGGTAGGAATGCAACTAAACTGCTCATGTTACTGCTATAGTCTGTTTGGAATCTTACTAAAACTGAATCTGTCACCCAGTATTAGTTCTCATCCAGGCCAGAAATTTTGCCCCATACTCATACACTGCCCCTCAGGAAGTGGAGAGAAGGTACTGCAAGGATCTACAGTAATTGCATATTCACCCAGCCTCTTTATGATAAGTATACACGTGGAAGTGACAAACCAGTTACTAGGGGTGCAAAATAAAAATACTTGCACTTTTTAAGCGCTTGAAAAATTAACCCAATTTTAAATTTACTTAACACTAATCTGACCTTTTAAAACTCATAACTTTATATATACCCTATTTAGGTTTACTGTTATGCACTGTGTGCAAGACTATATTTTGTGGCCAAATTACTGCTATAACTCACTAACATGACTAACATCACCTATCACCTGCCTCTTATTTGGTTTGATGTATCACCTAGGAAACTGCCACAGTTCAAATTTCTGTGACATGCCATGCAATATTTCATAGTTATGTCTGTTGATAGTTCAATTCAGCTTGCACCCATCATTCAGAATTTGTGGTGTTTAGCAGTGGATAAAACTGAGCAGTGAATATTCTACATTTTGTTTTTGAAATGCATACCTTGGGCTGCATGAAGTAAATGAAACCACTTTACACGATATACTTTTTCTCCATATAATGAGACCAATGAATATACTATCTTCTCTTCTTCCCCCCCCCCCCATTTTAAATTGTAAGTTTTGACAGGAAAAGGATGGTTCTCTTGAACTGCAGGTTTTTTATTGCGTAAATTATTGGTATGTATTGCCCTGTGTATTTCATTAATCTGTGCTCCAGGAGAAGAGTGCGCATGTAAAATAAAGCTTGATAACACTATATTGAAATGAACTTGGTCCCCAATAGCACTCATTTTCATATGTAAATTCTGTTCATAGGTTGCTCTAAATGGTAGATCATAAAAATTATTGCATACCAGGTTACTATTTTTGGCATGCTAGTTTCAACTGGAGCTTATCTACCTTTATTTTGTTTCTCTATCTCTACTCTATTGTTCTTTTTCAGTTACAATGCAGTTTATTTTAAAAAATCTCTGTCTCAATATTCACTTGTGATAAAGCTGTCTATATTCTAATAATATTGCCAACAATTCTTCTGACTTCTTTCTTCATTTTCCCTCTGAGTCTCTGCCACCTTATTACAGTATCTGCACACTAGTGAAAATGATCATTCACTGTGTTTACCTGCATTATTTTTAAAAACCTGTTGTCCACCTCTTTTTTTCCCTTTTTCTTTTTTTTTTCCCTGTGCAGTGAAATTCCAATTTTCCAAGTATTTCTTCATAACTATAACTTTGGTCCTGGGATTCCCTGGTTATAAGAAAATCACAGCTCATATATTTACATATATTTAAAAACTATTCCAAAATTGCTTTAATTTAACATTTCACTCCCTTCTATGGGTCCTGAAAATTGGTTTTGGCCTGTTTTCTGAAGGGTTCATTAAACCCTTTAAATGTCTGCCATCATTACTTCAGAATTTAATAGGAAGCCTTTCCCTAATATCAGTTCTAAATCAATTCTGCCGCTTAACTGTTTCATACTTGAGTCTCAAAGATTCCAAAAGGTGTCTTGTGTTGGGTCGTGAATCTATAGGTAATCAGAAAATTTAAGGACTCCTACATCAGGAGCATGTGGTATATAGGTTACAAAGCATCGTTATCTCTGTTCTACCATTTGCTTAGCTCCGTGGAGGAAAATCTTCCTGCATTACTGTTTCTGTCATGGAGACTTCCAGTACATTATAAAGGAGCATTCATTTGGCAAAATTTTAATAACATTCTAATGTCAACACTACTTGAGTTCAAAGACAGGAACTGAGAAATGTGCAATTATGACTATAGAAAGAATCTTATTTCAATTCCATGAAGTTGAGGTATTTGCTAATGAATTTAGGAAGTCTTGAGGACTGAAGTAGATAATCTGACATGCATGGTTGTTGATGTGGTTCTCAGTTAATTTCTAATTTTTAGAAATATGTTTTCAGTGGGCGTGGCTGGTAGGGTCACATTTATTACCCATCCATATCTTGCCTTGAGAAGATGGTGGGTCTTGTCCTTGGACTGCTGCAGTCATTTAACAGGTTCGGGCCTTAGTTACAAGATTCCCAATAAAGCCAATTTTATAATGTGTGGAACAGTAGGAATCCCAACGTTTTATTAACCAGTGGAACATACATGTGAACATGTGAATTAGGAGCAGGAGTAGGCCACTCGGCTCCTCAAGCCTTCTCTTCCATTAATAAGATCATGGCTGATCTGATTGTAATTTCAATTCCATATTCCTACCTACCCCAATAACCTTTCACTCCATTCTTATCAAGAATCTATCTAACTCTGCCTTAAAAATATTCAAAGACTTTGCTTCCATTGCTTGTTGAGGAACATTTCAAACAATTCGCTGTCCTCTGGCAGAGAACATTTCTCCATTTGTCTCAAATGGGCAGCACATTTTTAAAAAGTGACCTCTAGTTCTAGATTCTCCCACATCCTTTCCATATCTACCCTGCCAAGGCCTCAGGATCTTGTGTTTCAAGTAAGTCACCTTACACTTCTAAACCTCAGCAATACAAGCCTAACTGTCCAACCTTCTATCATAAATCTATCCTCCCATCCCAGGTATTAGCCCAGTAAACCTTATCTGAATTGTTTCTAATGCTTCCAACATTTTCCCAGTGACAGATGTTAAGTTGACTGGTCTGTGGTTTTCTGCTCTCTGCCTCCCTTTTAAGAGTTAGATTTGCTAATTTCCAACCTAACAAAATCTTCTGCAAAACAGTGGGCTTGTGGTAGCCGATAGTAGAGAATTCATTGGTTCTCAACTAGTACATCAAGAAAAGGGTGCTGGTTGGTACCATTTCAAAGGTGAATTTGAGTGCAGGGTGGACCATGCTCAGATGTGTATGGTGTTACATGCAGCTGCAGGTTCAAAAAAAAAATTATAATTTATGTATCAGAAACATGCCATGAGTAGGAAGTTAGGGGTCACTCCAGTGAAGATGTGAGCGAGAGCTGGTGCGAGAAGGGATCCTATTTGGGCTTACATGTCATTAAAAATGAACTCAACTGCATGAGTGGCCAAGTTCATCAGTTCAATGAATACAACTTAAGGCAATGGCAATAGATCACCATGATATCGTGACATGATGCAAATGTCTGGTTTCCTTTGAGCATTATATTGGTGAATAGGCTAGCAATGTTGAACAAGCACAAGCACATGGACGTGCATTGCTATCAAATGCAAGTCCTGCATTGTCTTCGCAAAGGTGAAGGAATCCATCACTATGAATGTGGGAAAACTCACTCAACTGGTTGTTGCAAGTTGCTCAACCATTTGACAAATTCATGTTGTGCAGAACAAGTCATAGTTAAGATAGGACATAAAAGGACAGCATTTTTGTGTGTCTTGGGCAGCCTATAAATAGATGAACACTGAGCCACAATGATGTTAAGGATTCCAGCATAGTGACCCATCAATGAAATAGAAACAGCGATCTGTTGTCCATGTCAGGATGGTGTGCCCATGACTTAGCTGCTGTTCTCAGTAGTACAGATCAGGACAGGGAAGTGCAATCAAAGTAGCCTTGGTGAGTTGCTGGGGAGGGGGTGGCATTGTGGTTTTGTCACTGGACTAGGAACCCAGGGTAATGCTCTGGGACCTGGGTTTGAATCGTGTCACTGCAGATGGTGAAATTTGAATTTAAATCTGCAATTAAAAGTCTAATGAGGACCATGAAACCATTGTCGATTGTTGTAAAAAAAAAAACATATGGTTCACTAATGTCCTTTAGGGAAGGAAATCTGCCGTCCTTACCTGGTCTGGCCTATATGTGATTCCAGTCCACAGCAATGTGGTTGACTCTTAACTGCCCCCTCAAGGGAAATTAGGGATGGGCAATATATGCTGGCACAGCAAGCGATGCCCATGTCCCATGAACAAATTAAACAAAAATACATTCTTTAGGTCTTGCATACTGGTCACCGTACATTAGTGTTCGAAGATGTAGTTACCAAATCCAGAGTAGGGGCATCAATCAAATGAGGTCTGTGCTGGGTGTTGTCAAACATGCACCCATCCGTGCAAATGAAGAACATTCCACCAAGCTCCCTACCATGAGCCTTTTAAATGTTGGGACAGGCTTGAAGTCGAGATGTGCTCAAGCACTTTGCCTTTAACCTGATTTTGTAGTTTCTGTTGATAAAGCTATTCCAGTTAAGACTCTGACCAATGCCAATTCCCAGAAGTAGATGGTGAGAAGCTTGGCGATGGTATTGTTGAAGATTTGTTACTGGCCACTTGGCTGTTGAAGTATAAGCAATTCAACCCCTTGACCCTGCTCACCATTCAATTCATTCATAGTTTATCTGCATCCTAAATTCATCTGCATACTAACTTCATTTAACTGCCGTGGCTCCATACCCCTAACAAATCTATAGAGCATTCTGAAAACTGCAATTATCCCTGCATCCACTGTCTTTTGGGGGCAGAGAATTCCAGATTTCACTACCGTTTGTGTGAGAAGTGCTTCCTGATTTCAATCCTGATGATGTATCTCTAATTGTAAGAGTGTGCCCCCTCATTCTTGATATCCCCAGCCCCCAGCAGAGGAAATAATTTCTCTGTATTGCCCTATTGAATCCTTTAACATTATTGACACCTTAATGAGATTACCCGTTAATCTTCTCTGGAGTTTAAGGGAATGCTATAGGTTGAATATTAAGGACAGTAGTTCCTTGAGGAAGCCTGGTACTGATGTCTTGGATCTGTGATCTTTTAATTTTGTCTCTTGTGTCATATTTGATACTTCTTGGTTTGTTCTTATGTTTTCAGCTTAGATAGATAATTGGTTTATTGAAAAATCTTGGCGGCGGGTATCGAATTGTAATGCTGATACAATAAAACAGGTAATCATTCATAATAGTTTGCGACAAACATTAAAATTAAAATAAAGTATTAAGTAAAAGAGTTGCACAATTAGGAATATTTAAGTATACAAATTACAAATATGTTGCAAAATGCAGATCTCAATTTACAGCTGCACTCTACATTTTGTATTAAAGTCCACAGACCATGTGTTGACAGATTGATTTAATTTAATTCTCAATCATTTAGATACTCTAATATAAACAAATGGTACTCCAAAATGGTACATTCTGAAACATTGCTGTTTACTTGCAGCCCTGTAATGTTTTTTACCCCTATTTTGGCTGCTTCAGAAGAACCAGATGAAGAAAACTTTATTAAAACATAATGTTTGCATGTCTGCAATTCTTTGTTCTCCTTCCTGTTCCTTCCTCCTCTCCCCTGTTTAAATTGATTTCCAGCTTTGACAACTCTAAGCAAAACAACTAGGGTTTAAAAGAGTCCAGGAAAGAAAAGATCACTTAGTGGGAACAAAATGTGCTCACTTAACACCAAGTGATCTTCTAGCCACTGAATTGAGCAAGCTAGGTGTTCAATTCAGGTGGATCCAGTATGTTTTCTAATAGGAAATCTAATCTCTCTGAACACTTGCAACTGAATTTAATTGTTACAATAGTTTGTTTTCCATTAGAGATCCTGCTAATGAACAAGGTTTTGTTGTAAAATTGTTTGTCCTGACCTAACATCCCCTTCTGCCCAATGAACAGGTGCAATTTTCTCAATTTGTAAGACTGTTACTCCGAATGACAGATTATATTCCTTCCTATAGGGCGAAGTTGTCCCACATGGGAAAGTAATTATCATGCTATCTGGCTTGGATGTCCAGAGCTAAAGCCAGTTGCATAAGACTTGCAAATGAAATCACTTTATTTTTGGGTAGGAAAATGAATCCCAACTAAGTCAGCTCCATACAAAATAAGAGCAGGAAGGAGTAGGCCACATATACCCATTCAAGTCTCCTCCGTCATTCCGTATTAATGTGGAGATACCGGTGTCATCAGGTGAAGGAGCTATGCTCCGAAAGCTAGCGATTCCAAACAGACTTGTTGGTCATTCAGTAAGATCATGGTTAGATTTCTACATCAACTCTCCTGCCTTATCCCCATACACTTTGATGTCCAAACATCTATCAATCTCAAGTCTTTAATATATTCAATAACAACATTACTGCATTCAGAGCCATCTGGTTAAAGAATTCCAAAGATTCACAATCCACTGCATGAAAGAATTTCTGATCATCTTTGCTCTCAGGGGCTCTTTTGCACAGGGCTAAATTGCTGGCTTTGTAAGCAGACCGAGGCAGGCCGGCAGCACAGTTCAATTCCTGTACCAGCCTCCCCGAACAGGCGCCGGAATGTGGCGACTAGGGGCTTTTCACAGTAACTTCATTTTGAAGCCTACTTGTGACAAGCGATTTTCTTTTCTTTTCATTTCAATGGCCAATCCCATAGGTTGGCTACTGTTTTGACAAAACACCTGTAAATAATGGTATCTAACTGGAACAGTACATCATTTAGCCTTGAGCTTGTTCTGCCATTTAGTGAGATCACTACTCATCTGCCGAACTCCATATATCTACCGTTTTCCCATATCGCTTGATTTCTCTAAAAAAAAATCTATTGCTAAGATTAACAGTTGAACTGGCATCAACTGCTGTTTGTGGAAGACATTGCCTAACTATTTCTACCTGTTGCATATTGAAGTGTTTTCTAACTTCACCCCTAAAAGGCCTGGTTCTATTTTTTAGGTTATGTCCTCTCCTGGCCCTAGAATCCACAACCATAAAATTAGTTTCTATCGATCCTATCTGTTCCTCTTGATATCTTGAAAACTTTGATCAAATTACTCCTAATTTCCGTAATAACCCTAGTTTTTATTCTTTCAAGGGATGTTGTCCATCCCTAATTGCCATTGAGAAAATGGTGGTCAGCCACCTCCTTGAACCACTGCAATTTGTCTTGTGCGAGTATACCCACAGTGCTGTTGAGGGAATTCCTGAATTTTGATCCCGTCACAGTGAAAGAACGGCGATATATTTCCAATTCAGGAGGCCGTCTGGCTTGGGCGACTTGAAGGTGGTTCTGTTCCCATGCATCTGTTGCTCTTGTCCTGTGCTAGATGGTAGCAATTGTAGGTTCCACAGGTGCTGTTGAAGATGCCTTGGTGAATTGTGGCAATGCATCATATATAGGGTCATAATCTCCGGATTACTGCCCGAGCCACGTGCAAATTGGCATAGGGAGGCAAGAATAAGGGAAGTTAACACGTGGCTGAAAGAGGGGGTCCCTTTTCATGGGACACTGGCATCAGTTTTGGGACAGGGGGGACATATACCGTTGGGATGGTCTCCACCTGAACCGAGCTGGGACCAGTGTTCTGGCGAAAAGAATAAATAGGGTGGTCAATAGGACTTTAAACTAAAGATTGGGGGGGGAAGGGAAAGTCAGGGAACCAAGAGGTGAAGTAATCAGTGGGAAGCGTAGCTGCTTAGGAATACAAAAAAGCACGAAAAGACAAAACTCAGGAGAGGTTACGATAGTCCCCATCCCACAAAATATGACAGTGTATGGAAAGGCTCAGTAAACCAAGGTCCACCACACTAAGAAAACAAAAAGGGACGGTCAATAGAGAATTAAAGGTGCTATATTTAAATGTGCGCAGTGTACGGAACAAGGTAGATGAGCTTGTGGCCCAGATTGTGACTGGCAGGTATGATGTGGTAGGCATCACAGAGACATGGTTGCAGGGGGTTCAGGACTGGCATTCAACCTATCGAAAAGACAGGGAGGTGGGCAGAGGGGGCGGGGTTGCCTTTTTAATTAGGAATGAAATTAAATCAATAGCACTAAATGACATAGGGTCAGATGATGTGGAGTCTGTGTGGGTAGAATTGAGGAACCACAAAGGCAAAAAAACCATAATGGGAGTTATGTACAGGCCACCTAACAGTGGTCAGGACCGGGGGCACAAAATGCACCACGAAATAGAAAGGGCAGGTCAGAAAGGCAAGGTCACAGTGATCATGGGGGACATCAATATGCAGGTGGACTGGGTAAATATTGCTGCCAGTGGACCCAAGGAAAGGGAATTCATTGAATGTTTACAGGAGGGCTTTTTGGAACAGCTTGTGATGGAGCCCACGAGGGAACAGGCCATTCTGGACTTAGTGTTATGTAATGAGCCAGACTTGATTAAAGATCTTAAAGTAAGGGAGCACTTAGGAGGCAGTGATCATAATATGGTAGAATTCAATCTCCAATTTGAAAGAAAGAAGGTAGAATCAGATGTAAAGGTGTTACAGTTAAATAAAGGTAACTACAGGGGCATGAGGGAGGAACTGACGAAAATCGACTGGGAGCAGAGCCTAGTGGGAAAGACAGTAGAACAGCAATGGCAGGAGTTTCTGGGAGTAATTGAGGACACAGTACAGAGGTCCATTCCAAAGAAAAGAAAGGTTATCAGAGGGGGGATTAGGCAGCCATGGCTGACCAAGGAAGTCAGGGAATGCATCAAAGCAAAAGAGAAAGCCTATAATGTGGCAAAGAGTAGTGGGAAGTCAGAAGCTTGGGAAGGCTACAAAAACAAACAGAGGATAACAAAGAGAGAAATAAGGAAAGAGAGGATCAAATATGAAGGTAGGCCAGCCAGTAACATTAGGAATGATAGTAAAAGTTTCTTTAAATACATTAAAAACAAACGGGAGGCAAAAGTTGACATTGGGCCGCTCCAAAATGACGCTGGTAATTTTGTGATGGGAGACGAGGAAATAGCTGAGGAACTAAATAAGTACTTTGCGTCAGTCTTCACAGTAGAAGACATGAGTAATATCCCAACAATTCCGGAGAGTCGGGGGGCAGAGTTGAATATGGTAGCCATTACGAAGGAGAAAGTGCTCGAGAAACTAAGAGGTCTAAAAATTGATAAATCTCCAGGCCCAGGTGGACTACATCCTAGAGTTCTAAAGGAGATAGCTGAAGAAATAGTGGAGGCGTTAGTTATGATCTTTCAAAAGTCACTGGAGTCAGGGAAAGTCCCAGAGGATTGGAAAATCGCTGTTGTAACCCCCCTGTTCAAGAAGGGAACAAGGAAAAAGATGGAAAATTATAGGCCAATTAGCCTAACCTCGGTTGTTGGCAAGATTCTAGAATCCATTGTTAAGGATGAGATTTCTAAATTCTTGGAAGTGCAGGGTCAGATTAGGACAAGTCAGCATGGATTTAGTAAGGGGAGGTCGTGCCTGACAAACCTGTTAAGAGTTCTTTGAAGAGATAACAAATAGGTTAGACCAAGGAGAGCCAATGGATGTTATCTATCTTGACTTCCAAAAGGCCTTTGATAAGGTGCCTCACGGGAGACTGCTGAGTAAAATAAGGGTCCATGGTATTCGAGGCAAGGTACTAACATGGATTGACGATTGGCTGTCAGGCAGAAGGCAGAGAGTTGGGATAAAAGGTTCTTTTTCGGAATGGCAACCGGTGACGAGTGGTGTCCCGCAGGGTTCAGTGTTGGGGCCACAGCTGTTCTCTTTATATATTAACGATCTAGATGACGGGACTGGGGGCATTCTGGCTAAGTTTGCTGATGATACAAAGATAGGTGGAGGGGCAGGTAATATGGAGGAGGTGTGGAGGCTGCAGAAAGATTTAGACAGTTTAGGAGAGTGGTCCAAGAAATGGCTGATGAAATTCAACGTGGGCAAGTGCGAGGTCTTGCACTTTGGAAAAAAGAATAGAGGCATGGACTATTTTCTAAACGGTGACAAAATTCATAATACTGAAGTGCAAAGGGACATGGGAGTCCTAGTCCAGGATTCTCTAAAGGTAAACTTGCAGGTTGAGTCCGTAATTAAAAAAGCAAATGCAATGTTGTCATTCATCTCAAGAGGCTTGGAATATAAAAGCAGGGATGTACTTCTGAAGCTTTATAAAGCATTAGTTAGGCCCCATTTAGAATACTGTGAGCAATTTTGGGCCCCACACCTCAGGAAGGACATACTGGCGCTGGAGCGGGTCCAGCGGAGATTCACACGGATGATCCCAGGAATGGTAGGCCTAACATACGATGAACGTCTGAGGATCCTGGGATTATATTCATTGGAGTTTAGGAGGTTGAGGGGAGATCTAATAGAAACTTACAAGATAATGAATGGCTTAGTTGTTTCCATTAGCAGGGGAGACTAGGACCCGGGGGCACAGCCTTAGAATAAAAGGGAGTCACTTTAGAACAGAGATGAGGAGAAATTTCTTCAGCCAGAGAGTGGTGGGTCTGTGGAATTCATTGCCACAGAGGGCAGTGGAGGCCGGGATGTTGAGTGTCTTTAAGACAGGAGTTGATAAATTCTTGATTTCTCAAGGAATTAAGGGCTATGGAGAGAGAGCGGGTAAATGGAGTTGAAATCAGCCATGATTGAATGGTGGAGTGGACTCGATGGGCCGAATGGCCTTACTTCCGCTCCTATGTCTTATGGTCTTATATATATATTCCTATACACTGCTGCCACTGTGCATTGGTGGTGGAGCATGTGAATGTTTAAGCTGGTGAAGTGGGCTGCTTCGTCCTGGATGGTGTTGAGCTTGAGTGAGCTGCATTAATCTAAGCAAGTGGAGTGTATTCCATCACATTCCTGACTGCCTTGTAGATGGTGGACAGGCTTTGGTGAGTGAGTTTTCTTGTTTCAGAATTCATAGCTTCTGATCTGCTTTTGTAGCCACAATTTTTCTATGGCTTGTCCAGAATCACAGATCCTTGTGTCTGTGCTGACTCTCTGAAGGAGCAGTTTACCGAGTTCTCTCCTTGTAGACCTGCACATCTTCATTTTGAGATAATCCAATTGCCTCAATTGAACCTGCCTCCACCACGTTCCAGATCATAATCACTCACTGTGTGTAAAGGTTTATCCTTGTGTCTTGCTTGCTGCTTTTGCCAGTTACCTCAAACCTGTGTCATCAGCTTCTCTTGTTCAGTTTCTCGTCAATGGCAGCACCCAGTGTGGTGTTAGTGAGGGATCCAGTAATGGTGATGTCATTGATTATCAAGGGAAGATGGTTAGATTCTCTATTGTTGGAGATGACCTAGCATTTGCATGGCCTGATTGTTACTTATCACTAATATCAGAGTTCGCTAGGATTTATCCAGTGGTAGTTGGCGCCTATTTTGACAATTTCTCAAGGATTATCAGAGCAGTGAGACCTTCACACATTGTAATGTATTTTCTTGCCAAGGCTTTCTATTGCAAAAAGAAAGGAGTCAAAGAATCCAGTAAACAAATAGAAGGAGAAGGAGAAGAAGCCAATAATTATTTTTGAAAAGCTAACTTTCTTGAACTGTGCAAACCTGCAGTCTTCCTGCTGATCTCCAACCTAACTCTGACTTTGCTTATCTGTTGATACTTATGGAATCAGTCCCATCACCTAATCCTGTTCCATAGAATTCTTACAGTGCAGAAGGAAGCCAGTTGACCCTTCGAGTCTGCACCGACCCCCAAAAGAGCATTCTACCTAGGTCCACTCCCCCTACCCTATCCCGGTAATCCCACACATTGATCATGGCCAATCCACCTAACCTGCACATCTTTGGACTGTTGGAAGAAATGGGCACTCGGATGAAACCCACACAGACATGGGTAGAATGTACAAACTCCACACAGACGGTCACCTAAAGTTCAGAATAGAACCTGGGTTCCTGGCGTTGTGAGGCAGCAGTGCTAACCACTGTGCCACCCACCCAGGGCATAAGCTCTTGCGGACAACAGTGCAAGTTTCCTGCTCATCTGAACTGCAATTTCTAGACGAGGCTGTGCCTCTGGGTTTCAAGGGAAAGTTCTTTAAATTCACCAAATTACTAATTATGTCATTTCTTGGCAGGGATGAGAAAGGAGAACGAAGATGACAAATAAATCCTAAGGAGGCTTTGGAATTATGATTACTTTTATAGGTCTACAGTTACCTATGTTAGTGCTAACACTGGCCATTATCAATGTGAGACTCTGCAATAATTGATATATCTTAGTTTTTGAATGATCACTTTAGCTGCCTTTAACCTGCATTGCAAATTTCTCAATTTGTGCAATATGTAGTACAAGTGTGTTGCAATCACTGCATTAAGAATTTGATAGGCTATCTGGGAGTTTTTTGGACATAAGTAGGAAATGCTTCATGTTTTCAACTCCGAACTGTACATGGCAACAGTGACCAGATATGTGGTCAGTTTGTAATAAATTATGGACTAATTTCCTGGCAGAAGTAAGATGGGTTGCAACCTTAATTTTCTGCCTTAGATCTGGACTTTTTTGCAATATTTTCATTTAAAGTTCTTTTGCAGGACTTCCGGCATCGGCCATGGAGTGAGCGGTTGCATATTTGGTGGCTCCCGGTCAAGGTGGATTTTTCGGTCCTTCCCCACCTGTTTGGGGATTTTCTTTTTAGGGCAAAAGGTGTGTGAGTGCCCACGGAAGGTAATACTCCTCTGGTGAGACCGGTGTATGGATCAGCGGACAAGAAGTGTCTCGTGAGACAGAGAGCAGCTGGAGCAAGGTTTTTGTAGTGTGCCACAGGTGAAGAAGGCTGAGGGCAAGGGGGCACACTGCCCCCCCAGTGATCGACAGAGCAGCTGGTAGAGTTTTTAAACAATAACTTCCAGCAGCAGAGGAAAGAGGCGCTGGAGGATTTGGCCAAGGTGGTGGAGCCGATTGAGAGAGTGAAGCAGGAGGCTCTGGGCCTGACGATTCAGGAGATGGAGGAGTCTGTGGGGGAGCATGGAGACCGAGCTGCGGATAGTGTTGACCAGCCAGAAGGGGCTAAGAGAGAAATTGAAGGACCTTGAATACAACTCCAGGAGGCAGAATCTGAGGATTATCGAGGGAACGGAGGCCGCCAAGAATATGGCGAGCATGCTGGAAAGGTTGATGGGGGAGAAGGCCTTTGACTGGGCCCTCGAGGTAGATCGGGCGCACAGGGCACGGAGGAGGAAACTGCAGGTGGGAGAACCACCGAGGGTGATGGTGGTGAGCCTGCATCAATTTTTGGACAAGGATAAAATTCTGAAATGGGCGAGGCAGATCAAGGGAGTGCAAGGGAGTGAGCTGCGGGTTTTTCAGGACCTGGATGCGGAGCTGACGAATCAAGAGGGCCGAGTTCAACTGGATAAAGGCTGCCCTCTTTAAGAAGGGGTGAAGTTCGGGGTTTTGTAATCTGCCCGCTTGTGGGTGACACATCAGAAGCAGGAGTTTTATTTTGACTCGCCAGAGGAGGCAATGGACTTTGAGGGATCATTGACTGGGAAGAATGTGACCACAATTTTGGAGAGAAGCTTTGTGTTCATTGTAAAGTGTATGGGATGGACAATGTGGGGTGGGTTTTGACAGGGGAATGGCGATGGTGAGCGTTTCTTTTGTTTCTCTTTGGTGGTGGAGAGGATCGGTGGGGGGAGGGGTGGACTAGAGGGATGAGGGGAAGTTGGAGGCCTTGGGTGGGGGCTACGATCAAGCTGGGCAGGCTAGTTAACGGGAGTGAATTGGGGATTTCCAGGACGAAGGCGTGGGGGGAAATGGGGTTATTCTTTTGTTTGAGGGTGGCAGGGGGAGGATTGCTGACATGGGTGTGGTTGGTGTAGCGCAGTTGGGAAGGGAGAGATGGTGGACATCAGAGGGCTGGCTCAAAAAGGGGTATGGCTGATTGGCAGGGGATCCGCTTATGGACTAATGTGGTCTCTTACACATCTTCTCTACTGAGCAGTTCTCCACTCATATATGCTTCACCCAATGCCTGTGTTTATGCATTTACATTGTGTATTTATGTTTGCCCTATGTTTTTTTTCATGAACGGAATAATATGTCTGGACTGTACGCAGAACAAACTTTTCACTGTACCTCGGTGCATGTGACAATAAACAAATCCAATCCAATTGATGGGCGGTTCAGGGGGAGGCCCAGCGGGCACAATGGAGATTAGATGTGGGGCTGTTGGCGGATGAGGGTGTTTGTGAGTGGGTGAGGGCTGCTATTTAGGGCCAAGTGGAGTTGAATGACACGGGCGAGGTCCCAACTGCCAGTCTGTGGGAAGCATTCAAGGGAGGGGGGGGGGCAAGGCTGGCAGACTGGATTCTGAGGGTGGGCCGGAGGTACTCGCTGACGCCGGAAGAGGGGTTGTTAAGGGAGAGACAGAGGCTGCAGATGGAATTTGAATTAGTGTCCACGGGTGAGGCAGTAGGGCAGTTACGGAGGGTCAGAGGGGCAGTGTATGTGTACGGGGCAAAGGGGAGTAGGATGCTGGCCCACCAGTTGAGGAAGTAGGCAGTGACGAGGGAGATCGATAGGGTGAGGGACGAGAGGGGTAAGGTGGTAACAGACCTGGAGGGGGTGAATGGGGCATTTGAGGCCTTTTATAGGAGGCTATATGAGTTGGAGCCCCCGATGGGGGAAGAGGGGATGTGGCAGTTCCTGGATGGGTTGGAATTCCCCAAAGTGGAGGAGGAGCGAGTTCACGGTCAGGAGGTCCTGATTGGGCTGAGGGAGGTGATGGATGGCAAGGAAGGGGCCGGACAAGTTCCCAGTAGAGTTTTTTTTTAAAGTTTGGGGCGGAGCTGAGGCCGCTTCTTCAAACACCCCCCCCCCCCCCCCCCCCCCCCCCACTGTCGCAAGCTTCCATCACCCTGATTTTAAAGAAGGACAAGGACCCGGAGCAGTATTGGCTGAACCCCCCAATATCGCTGTTGAATGTTGATGCTAAGCTGTTGGCGGAGGTGCTTGCTTCGCGAATTGAGGACTGTGTGCCGGGGGTGTAGGGATGGAACAGATGGGTTTTGTGAACGGAAGGCAGTTGTCAGCGAATGAGCGGAGCTTAGTTAATGTGGTGGTGGCTATGGACACTGAGTAGGCTTTTGATCGGGTGGAGTGGGTGTATTTGCTTGAGGTGCTGGGGTGGTTTGGGTTTGGGCAGGGGTTTGTGGAAAAGATTTGGGTGTTATACAAGGCGTCGGTGGCGAGCATTTGGTCGAACCGAGTGAGTTTGGGGTACTTTGGGCTATATCATGGGACGAGACAGGGGTGCCCACTCTCCCCACTGCTTTTCGTCTTGGAGATAGAGCAATTAGAAAATGGCACTTAGAGCATCGAGGGATTGAGTTGAGGGGGGGGGGGGATGCTGCTCATAGGGTTTTGTTGTACACTGCTGAATTGCTCTTGTATATCTTGGACCTGATGGCCAGTATTGGAGGGATTATGGAGATATTTGGGGGAATCTGGCCAGTTTTCGGGATATAAATTGGATATGGGAAAGAGTGATGTGTTCCCGAGCAATGCCAGAGGGCAAGAAAGTAGATTAGGGGAGTTGCCATTTAGGTGGGGACGAGCTTTAGGTACTTAGGTGCCCAGATGATGTGGAGCTGGGCCAAGCTACATAGATTGAATTTATGAACTCGCTCCTCCTCCACTTGGGGGAATTCCAACCCATCCAGGAACTGCCACATCCCCTTTTCCCTCCTCGATTGAGGGAATTAATCAGATTTTAAGGGGTGGGATGTGTTGCCATTATTGCTAGCTGGGTGTGTGCAGACAGTGACAATGACTGTGCTTGTGTTCCAGAACCTCCCTATCTTTGTCCCGAAGTCTTTTCTTTCGAACGGTCAATGGGATCATTTGGGGGTTTGTGTGAGTGGGTGAGGCTGGTATTTTTGGTGTGGGGGTGAGGGTATCTGGTGTTGCCGAATTTGCAATGGTGAGGAAATGGGCTGTGGAGGAGTGGTTGGTCTAGGGGTGGATGGAGGCGACGTCGTGTAGAGGAATGGATTTGAGGGCTCTGTTAGCACCTCTGCTAATGTGTTTGCCTTCCTGATAGCCCAGAGACGCATATTGTTGGTTTGACAGGGTGTTGGTGAGCAACCTGTCACAATTCCTAGGTTGGAGAAGGTCAGGTTCGTTTTGGCGGGGTTGGTTGAGGAGTTTACCTGGAGGTGGAAACTGTTCATTGATTACTTCAAGGAAAATTGAGGGGTCCACAAGGGGGTTTTGGAGGGGTGGGGGGGTGGATAAGGGAGTTAAAGTGGGGGGGTGGGGTGTTGGTAGCGGGGGTTTGGAGATCTGTGGTTGTTTGCTGGGTTGATGTGTTCTTATATTCTGTGTATATATGTAAAAACCCTTGAATAAAAAGCTATTTTGCAGGTAATTTCTTTGTTTATGGGACATGGGCTTCACAGGCTGTGCCAGCATTTATTGCCCATCCCTAATTGCCCTTGAGGGGCAGTTAAGAGTCAACCACATTGCTGTGAGTCTGGAGTCACATATATAGGCCAGACCAGGTAAGGATGGCAGATTTTCTTCCCTCTAAGACATTAGTGAACCAGAGGTTTTTACAACAATCGACAATGGTTTCATGGCCGTCATTCGACTCTTAATTCCATAGCGGCTGGTTTAGCACAGGGCTAAGTCGCTGGCTTTGAAAGCAGACCAAGGCAGGTCAGCAGCTCTGTTAAATTCCCGTACCAGCCTCCCCAAACAGGCGCCGGAATGTGGTGACTAGGGGCTTTTCACAGGAACTTCATTTGAAGCCTACTTGTGACAAGTGATTTTCATTTCATTTTCATTTTTCATTTCACACTTTTATTATTTGTTAGATGTTCCACTTGATTAATCCACTGGGTCAATCATGACATTTTCCGTGCAACAATATTATGCAAAATCAATGTTTGGTGCACTCTATTGTTCGTGTTATATGAAGGAGTAAAAACCTTTACTCTCCCTTGACCTGGTATTTTACTTGCACATTATCAGATTGAAAATATATTGGGGCTTAATTACTAGTTGGCTGGTTATTTTATTGTAAACCAAGTTATCAGAACATGTTATGGTCAAGAAGCTCCATCAGGACCTCTGAAGCGGAGACCACAGGAGGTGCTAATTGATGACTCACCAGCTGTACAAACTGAAACCCTTCCAAATAAAACAGTTGGAACACGGCCAAACCACTTGTTGCGTTCATGTTCCATAAAATGTTATTATTGGTGCTGTGGAGACACAGATGAGGCAATATCAATGAGAGCATGCCCTGTGCTGATAGTGGAATCTTGTGAGATAGAATCTCAAGAGTGACTTGTCTGCTTTCTATCACACAATACCTAGTTCTTCAAGACGTTTTTGCTTTTCAGAACATGTTGGGTGATGCTGTTGAGATTCTCAACTCCAGATATCAAAACCCTTTACACTGTAAATAAATATGACAGGAATATCCACTTTCACATCAAAATGTCCTGGCTGCTCACACTGAAGATGGGAGGAAGGAGATCAGCTCACCTGGTTTTCTTGCCTGTAATATTGTGAAAACTCTGGCTGATAGGCCTCTTACCTGGTAAATAGAATTTGGAAAAACTTTGCTGAAACAGGACACCGTAAGTGTCAAATTCCATTGTTGGTCTCTTAGAAAAAGTCAAAACATTTGAGCAAAACCTGAACCTCATGAAGCAATAGCTTAAAAATGACAAGCTTGATATCTTTTGTGCCAAATTGTTTATTTTTCTTTAACCACCTGTAACATGAGATCAGTACACCATATACTTTCCTGATCACATGATGGTGATGCTGCATTCGTGAAGAACCCCTTCAGTTTACTTGGACTATTCCACCACTCTTCCTTGCCCTCAGTACATCTATATGTGGAAAGTTACACGTGGGTTGTCTGTCATTGGAGTAATGGATTTACCAGCTATGCATGGTCAAGCAGGCCCACCCAACTCATTCAAACAAGTGAAGAATTTAATTTTTATAATCTTTATTGTCACAAGTAGGCTTACATTAACAATGCAATGAAGTTACTGTGAAAAGCCCCTAGTCGCCACATTCCGGCGCCTGTTCAGGTACACTGAGGGAGAATTCGGAATGTCCAAATTACCTAACTGCATGTCTTTCAGGACTTGTGGGAGGAAACCGGAGCACCGGGAGGAAACCCACGCAGACACAGGGAGAATGCGCAGACTCTGCACAGTGACCCAAGCCGTAAAATGTTAGTATTAAATGCAAAGCTACAGCGTGGCATTTTAGTACATTGCAGAATGTTCAGATAATGTCATTCATAATTCAGTAATTAAAATGATTTGGGGTATTTCCTCTACGTTCTCCCCAATGCCAAGGATTTTATTCACCCTTGTATTCATAATTAGTGAGGAGTTAGGAGACATTTATGGTGCACCCTGGCTGGGAAATGTGAATGGTATCACTAAACAACCTGTGGAGGCGAATATCGTCTTTATTGTCAAATTTAGGGGTGGCACGATAGAACATGGTTAGCACTGATGCTTCACAGTTCCAGGGTCCCAGGTTTGATTCCTGGCTTGGGTCACTGTGCGGAGTCTGCACGTTCTCCCCATGTCTGCGTGCGTTTCGGCCGGATGCTCCGGTTTCCTCCCACAGTCCAAAGATGTGCAGGTTAGGTGGATTGGCCATGATCAATTTCCGTTAATGTCAAAAAAGGTTAGGTTGGGTTACGGGGATAGGGTGGAGGTGGGGGTTTCCGTAGGGTGCTCTTTCCAAGGGTCGGTGCAGACTCGATGGACCGAATGGCTTCCTTCTGCACTGTAAATTCTATGAAATCTATTAAATATTATTTAGACATCTATATCAACCCCTGCAGTCCTTCTAGTCATATACTGCCCCCACCTTTTAAAGGAAATTTCACGATCTTATAGCCTTAAACCTCCACAACCTGTGCAGTGAAAATAGTCCCACAGTGTTATTCTTTGTAGCAGTTTGATAGAATTAAGTGGCTTACTGGGGCAGTTTAGAAGGCGGACTAAGTCAACCATACAAGTATAGGACTCTATAGGTCAATATGGGCCAGACTGGAAAAATGCCAGATATTTTCTCTAAATGGCATAACTCAATTAGTTAGTTATAGGAACATAGGAATTAGGAGCAGAAGTAGGCAATTCAGCCCTTCGAGCCTGCTCCATCATTCAATTAGATCATGGCTGATCTCTTCCTGGTCTCAAATCCACCTCCTTACTTGTTGCCTATATACCTTTAACCCGTTTTTTTGATCAGAAATATATCTCTATCCTTCTTGAAACCTTTTAATGATTCCGACTCCACTGCACAATGGGGCAGCGAGTTCCACAAATTCACCATCCTCTGCGAGAAGTAGTGCCTCCATATCTCAGTTTTAATTCTACGGCCTCTCAACCTATATCTGTGACCACTCGTTCTAGATTACCCCACAGGGGGAACATTTTGTCTATATTTACTTTATCAATCTCATTTAGTATTTTATATGCCTCAATGAGATCCCCTCTCATCCTTCTAAACTCCAGCAAGTATAATCCCAAACTGTTTAATCTCTCCTCATGTCATACCCCTTCATCCCGGAATCAATCTGCAGAACCTCCTCTGAACTGCCTCCAATGCCACCACATCCTTCCTCAAATAAGGAGACCAAAACTGGGCACAGTACTCCAGATGTGGTCTCACTAACACCCTTTACAATTGCACCAACATTTCTCTACTTTTAAACTCCAGTCCTTTTGCGATAAATGCTAAAAATCAACGCTACCCATGACAATCTGACAGCTTCATAATCACTTTGATATTAACATTCTGTTTTCAGATTTTTAAAATTTTCAAAAACCCATCGTGATATTCTCTGGTTACTAAGTCCAGGTTTATAGATAAAAAGTGAGTGACAAAAGGGCTAGTCAGGTTGCATTTGAACAGAAATGAGCATCCTTGCAGGGAGGTTTGCTAGTGCTGTTGGGGAGGGTTTAAACTAAGTTGGCAGGGATGATCCTGAGAGAAAGTTCAGCAATGGTGAGATCCTGAGAGAAGGTTCAGCAGGGGAGGATCACAGCCAAAATTAGAAGAGGCATGAAGTGAGTCAGGAAGGCACAGAAATTATAGACCAGTTCAGTCATAAAGGAGTTTGGCAAGATTGGATAGTATTTTAATGCAAGGAGTCTGAAGAACAACGCAGATGAGTTGAGGGCACAAATTAAAATATGGGAGTATGATGTTATTGCTGTCACTGAGACATGGTTGAGAGTGGGGCAGGATTGGGAGTTCAGTATTCCAGGATCTAATATCTTCAGGCGAGAAAGAGGAGGGGGTGTCGCTATTTTGATCAGGGATTAGATTAGCAGTAAGGAGGGACAACATCTTCTAAGACTCTTCAAATGAAGCCTTTTGAGTAGAACTTAAAACCAAAAAATGAGCAATTACATTGCTTGCAGTTTTCTGTAGGCCCCATAAAAGTCAGAAATAGAAGAACAGATATGTAGGCAAATTTCAGAGAAGTGTAAAAGTGATAGAATCCCTAGTGCAGAAGGAGGCCATTCGGCCCATCAAGTCTGCACTGACCCTCCAAAAGAGCACCTAGGCGCAATCCGCCTAACCCTACCTAAAGTTTGGGCACTAAGGAGTAATTTAACATGGCCAATCCACCTAACCTGCACATCTTTGGACTGTGGAAGGAAACAAACACCCAGAGGAAACACACACAAACACGGGGAGAACATGCAAACTCCACACAGACAACCACCTGAAGTCGGAATCGAACCCAAGTTTCTGGCACTGGGAGACAACAGTGCTAACCACTGTGACGGCTGGTGATAATGGGGATTTCAACTTCTGGAGTGGCCATAGAGTAAAAGGTTTAGAGAGAGCGAAATTCTTAAAATGCGTCATGGGGAACTTTTTAAGCCAGAACGTAGAAGGCCCTACAATACAGGGGACGGTCCTGGACTTAATTTTAGGGAACAAAGCCGGGCAAAGGTTTGAAGTATCAGTGAGGGAGCAAAGCCGTGCAAAGGGTTGAAGTATCAGTGGGGGAAGCATTGTGCAGTCAGCGATCATAACTCTGTTAGGTTCAAGATTACTGTGGAAAAGGACAAGAGTGGGCCTGAAATAATAAACGGGGAAGGCCAATTTTAATAAGATCAGAATTGATTTGGCCAGAATGGACTGGGAGCAGACATTTTGAGGTAAATCTGTGAAAGAACAGTGGGATGAATTGAAGAAGGACATAGGGAGAGTATAGGGCCAACATTTTCCAATCAAGAAAAAAGGTGGGACCAACAAATCCAGTGAACCCTGGGGCAGCACAGTAGCATAGTGGTTAGCACAATTGCTTCATAGCTCCAGGGTTCCAGGTTCGATTCCCGGCTTGGGTCACTGTCTGTGCGGAGTCTGCACGTTCTCCCAGTGTGTGCATGGGTTTCCTCCGGCGCTCCAATTTCCTCCCACAGTCCAAAAATGTGCAGGTTAGGTGGATTGTCCATGCTGAATTGCCCTTCGTGTTGGGCGGGGTTATGGGGATAGGGTGGAGGTGTGGGCTTTGGGTGGGTGCTCTTTCCAAGAGCTGGTACAGATTTGATGGGCCGAAAGGTCTTCTTCTGCACTGTAAATTCTATGATATTGAGGGATATAGAGCAATGGATTAAAAAAAGGGAGGCTTATGGCAGATATCAAGGGCTCAAAACAACAAAGCCCTGTATAAAATGTGCAAAGGGGAACTTTAAAAGGAATTGTGTTGCCGATGAGACATTATTCACGACGCTCTATGCTGCTCTTATGTCATATTTGCTTTGTTATTTTGCCCTTGTTCCATACTGTAACTAAATACTTAATTGTCGATGTACTGTGTACTTTTTCGCAATCACTGTAACTATCTACGTTTTTTTTTGTCTACTGTGTACGTTTCCTTGGCTGCAGAAAAATACTTCTCACTTTACTTTGGTACATTTGACAATAAATCAATCAATCAATCAAATAAATAAATCGAATTAAGAGTGTTGCTAATTTTCTCCTTAGTTCAATTGCTCTGTTTTATTACCTTTGCTCTCGAATCGCCAGGTATCTTTATGATACCGCCACGAGGTTAAAGTCCGAGTAATGATCAATAATCCAATACACCGATTAGTAAGGTTTAAATCAAAGCACATTTATTATACACAGTAATCGCTACTCATGCACAAATTCTATGTCTAAGCTACTTCTACAACTAACAGGCCTATACTTAACTTTGAACTGGCCCACCAGGTCAGGGAAACAAATGGCCTTTCGTTCGGGTTCTGAGAATGCGGGATTAGAAGTTGGTACGAATTGGTAGCTAGGAGCGCCTATCTCGTAGCGTGCGTTGAATTAAGACTTACGATTTTGAGCTTCTCTGCTCCGGTCACGGTTAATGTTGGTTCGTTGTTGCTGGGTGACCCGGGCAGGAAGAAGAGCGTGAAGAGAGCGAAGAGGTGGAGAAGAAGAGAGCGATTTGAACTTGGGTTCAATTCTTATAGTCCCCAGGGGCGCCTTTCGGGGCGGACCCTGTACCTGGTCCCAAGTGATTGGACTTTGTCCCAATCGCTTGGTTCGATTTTCTCCAATACTGGAGCGGTTCCCTGATCGATGGGTGGTCTTGAGGTGCTCATTCATCTCCTTTGTTTTGGTTCCTGCTGGCGCCGAGGAGTCTGGCTTTGCTTTGTGTGTCAAAAAGTTACTTATTGTTCCCGGGGATTGCTCATCAGTATGCAGATGGCTGTTCACTTTGTTATGCTGATGGCCACTGGTATCGATGTTGTCTGGTTTTTGCAGAGGTAAATACACAGCAAACCTGCAGCTGCTGGTTTTTGTCTTGTTGGCTGACTTTCCCATCAGCCTTTGCCGTTCGCCATTTTGAATCGGGAGTTGGTCAACTTAAGTGTCTACAAGAGCAAAAAGGGGACATGGAAGGATACTGGCAAGTAAAATGAAGGAAAATCACAAGTTTTACAAGCACATTAAGGGTAAGAGGATAACTAGGGAAAAAGTAGGACCCATTAAGGACCACATGGGAATTTGTGTGGAGGCAGGAGACGTAGATAGAGTTCTAAATTAATCTTTGTGTCGTTCACTCGTGAGCGGGGCCGTGTAAGTATAGAAATCAGGGAGAAGAACAGTGATAATAATCGCTTATTGTCACAAGTAGGCTTCAATGAAGATACTGTGAAAAGTGAAAGAGATTCGCATCGACAGTGAGGAGGTTCTGCGTGGTCTGGCAGCCTTAAAAGTAGGCAAATCTCCAGGGACAGATGAAATGTTTCCCAGGCTGTTGAGTGAGGTACGGGAGGAAATAACAGGGATGCTGGCAATAATTTGCAGTTCCTCTCTGGCCACAGGAGAGGCACCGGAGGATAGCCAACATGGTACCATTGTTCAAGAACGGATAAACCAGGAAGCTACAGGCCAGTCAGTCTAAGTTCAGTGGTGGGCAAACTATTGGAAGCAATTCTGAGAGACAGAAGTGATCTGCATTTGGAGAGGCAGGGATTACTCGAAAATGGTCAGCATGGTTTTGTCATGTCTGACCAACTTGATTGAGTTTTTCGAAAAAGTGACCAGGTGCGTAGATGAGGGCAATACATTTGACATAGTTACTTTGACTTCAGCAAGGCTTTTGATAAGGTCCCAGGTGGGAGACTGATAGTGAAGGTAAGAGCCCATGGGATCCAAGGAAATTTAGCAAATTGGATCCACAATTGGTTGAGTGGCAGGACGGTGATGGTCGAGGGGTGTTTTTCTGACTGGAAGTCTGTGTCCAGTGGGGTCCCACAGGGATCAGTGTTGGGCCCTTGCTGTTTGTGGTTTATATAAATTATTTAGACTTGAACCTAGGAGGATTGATTAGTAAGTTTGTGGATGATATAAAAATTGGTGGGGTGGTAAATAGTGAGGAAGATAACCTTTGATTACAGGAGGATATGGATGGGCTGATCAGGGTAAGTCTGAAGTGATGCACTTCAGCAGGAAAAACAAGGCAGCGGAATCATACAAAGAAAAGTGCAGGAACAGGCCCTTCGGCCCTCCAAGCCTGTGCCGACCATGCTGCCTGTCTAAACTAAAATCTTCTACACTTCCTGGGTCCGTATCCCTCTATTCCCACCCTATTCTTGTATTTGTTAAGATGCCCATTAAACGTCACTATCGTCCCTACTTCCACCACCTCCTCCGGCAGCGAGTTCCAGACACCCACTACCCTCTGTGTAAAAACACTTGCCTCGTACATCTCCTCTAAACCTTGCCTCTCGCACCTTAAACATATGCCCCCTAGTAATTGACCCCTCTACCCTGGGGAAAAAGCCTCCGACTATCCACTCTGTCTATGCCCCTCATAGTTTTGTAGACCTCTATCAGGCCACCCCTCAATCTCCGTCGTTCCAGTGAGAACAAACTGAGTTTATTCAACCTTTCCTCATACCTAATGCCCTCCATACCAGGCAACATCCTGGTAAATCTCTTCTGCACCCTCTCTAAAACCTCCACATGCTTCTGGTAGTGTGGTGACCAGAATTGAACACTATACTCCAAGTGTGGCCTAACTAAGGTTACTATACAGCTGCAACATGACTTGCTAATTTTTATACTCAATGCCCCGGCCAATGAAGGCAAGCATGCCGTATGCCTTCTTGACTACCTCCTCCACCTGTGTTGCCCCTTTCAGTGATCTGTGGACCTGTACACCTAGATCTCTCTGACTGTCAATACTCTTGAGGGTTCTACCATTCACTGTATATTCCCTACCTGCATTAGACCTTTCAAAATGTATTACCTCACATTTGTCCGGATTAAACTCCATCTGCCATCTCCCCGCCCAAGTCTCCAAACGATCTAAATCCTGCTGTATTGTTGCTCGTTTTAGCCTTAGTTTAATTGCTCTTGTTTTATCACCTTTGCTCTTGAGTCGCCAGGTATCTTTCTGATACCACATGGTTCAAGTCCGAGTAATGATCAATAATCCAACACACCGCTTAGTAAGAGTTAAATCAACGCACATTTATTATATACAGTAATCAATACTTATACATTAATTCTACTTCTAAGCTACTTCCTACAACTAATAGGCCAATACTTAACTTTGGGAATGGCCCACCAGGTCAGGGAAACAAATGGCCTTTCGTATGGGTTCTGAGCCTGCGGGATTCTAAGCTGGTACAGGTCGATAGCTAGGAGCGCCTATCTCGTAGCGAGCGTTGAAGTAGGACTTACGATTTGAGTGGTTGTTGCAGAAGGGTCTTGAAGGGTGCGGAAGGATGAAGAAGGGCTGATTTGAACTTGGACTCTATTCTTATAGTCCCCAGGGGCTTCATGCCTTTCGGGGCGGACCCTGTACCTGGTTCCAAGTGATTGGAGTTTGTCCCAATCACTTGGTTCGATATTCTCCAATGCTGGAGCGATTCCTTGATCGATGGGCGGTTTTGGAGTGGTCGTTCACCCCTCTTTGTGTAGGCTCCTGCTGGCGCCGAAAGGTCTGGGTTGGCTTTGTGTGTCTAATTTGTTGCACATTGTTCCCGGGGATTGCTAATTAATATTCAGATGGCTGGTGTGTTATGCTGATGGCTGCAGGTATCGATTCTGTCTGGCCTCCCCAGAGGCGAATACACAGTTTTGCCTGCAGCTGCCTGTTTGAGTCCTGTTGGCTGATTTTCCCATCAGCCTTTTCCGTTCGCCATTTTAAATCGGGGTTGGCCATTCTAAATCGGGAGTTAGCCATTTTAACTGGCTACAGTATCCTCTGACAGTCCTCATCGCTATCCGCAATTCCACCAACCTTTGTATCGTCTGCAAACTTACTAAGTTACATTTTCCTCCAAATCATTTATATATACCACAAATAGCAAAGGTCCCAGCACTGATCCCTGCAGAACACCACTAGTCAACACCTTCCAATCAGAAAAGCACCCTTCCATTGCTACTCTCTACCTTCTATGACCTAACCAGTTCTGTATCCATCTTGCCAGCTCACCACTGATCCCGTGTGACTTCACCATTTGTACCAGTCTGCCATGAGGGACCTTGTCAAAGGCCTTACTGAAGTCCATATAGACAACACCCACTGCCCTACCTGCATCAATCATCTTTGTGACCTCCTCGAAAAACTATTAAGTTAGTGAGACACAACCTCCCCTTCACAAAACCGTGCTGCCTCTCGCTAATACGTCCATTTCCTTCCAAATGGGAGTAGATCCTGTCTCGAAGAATTCTCTCCAGTAATTCCCCTACCACTGACGTAAGGCTCACTGGCCTGTAGTTCCCTGGATTATCCTTGCTACCCTTCTTCAGCAAATGCACAACATTGGCTATTCTCCAGTTCTCTGGGACATCACCTGAAGACAGTGAGGATCCAAAGATTTCTGTCAAGGCCTCAGCAATTTCCTCTCTAGCCTCCTTCAGTATTCTGGGGTAGATCCCATCAGGCCCTGGGGACTTAACTACCTTAATATTTTTCAAGACGCCCAACACCTCGTCTTTTTGGATCTCAATGTGACCCAGGCTATCTACACACCCTTCTCCAGACTCAACATCCACCAACTCCTTCTCTTTGGTGAATACTGATGCAAAGTATTCATTTAGTACCTCACCCATTTCCCCTGATTCCACACATAGATTCCCTTGCCTATCCTTCAGTGGGCCAACCCTTTCCCTGGCTGCCCTCTTGCTTTTTATGTACGTGGAAAAACATTTAACCCTATTTGCCAATGACTTTTCATGACCCTTTTAGCCCTCCTGACTCCTTGCTTAAGTTCCTTCCTACTTTCTTTATATTCCACACAGGCTTTGTCTGTTCCCAGCCTTCTAGCCCTGACAAATGCCTCCTTTTCCTTTTTGATGAGGCCTACAATATCTCTCGTTATCCCAGGTTTCTGAAATTTGCCGTATTTACCCTTCCGCACAGGAACATGCCGGTCCTGAATTCCTATCAACTGACATTTGAAACCCTCCCACATGTCAGATGTTGATTTACCCTCAAATATCCGTCCCCAATCTAGGTTCTTCAGTTCCTGCCTAATATTGTTATAATTAGCCTTCCCCCAATTTAGCACATTCACCCTTGGACCACTCTTATCCTTGTCCACCAGCACTTTAAAATTTACTGAATTGTGGTCACTGTTCCCGAAATGCTCCCCTACTGAAACTTCTACCACCTGGCCGGGCTCATTCCCCAATACCAGGTCCAGTACAGCCCCTTCCCTAGTTGGACTATCTACATATTGTTTTAAGAAGCCCTCCTGAATGCTCCTTCCAAACCCTGCCCCATCCAAGCCCCTAGCACATCATGATAAACAGCAGGACCCTGGGAAGCACTGAGGATCAGAGGGACCTTGGTGTGCTTGTACGCCGGTGCCTTAAGATAGCAATAGCAGAGGGTATATGTTATACTTGCCTTTATTAGCTGAGGCGTAGCGTTTAAGAGCAAGGAGGTTATGCTGGAACGGTATAAAACGTTGGTTAGTCCACAGCGAGAGTATTGTGTGCAGTTCTGGAATCCACATTATAGGAGGGATGTGATAGCACTGGAAAGGGTGCAGAGGAGATTTACCAGGATGTTGCCTAGGCTGGAGAGTATTGGATAGAGTGGGGTTGTTTTTCTTGGAACAGAGGAGACTGAGGGAGGACACGATTGAGATGTATGAAATTATGAGGGGTATAGAGTAGACAGGAAGAATCATTTCCTTTGGTGGCGGGATCAATGACCAGGAGGAACAGATTTAAGGTAAGGGGCAGGAAGTTTAGAGGGGATGCGAGGAAAAACATTTTAGAGGTGTCTGGAACTCACTGTCTGAAAGGGTGGTGCAGACAGAGACCCTCATAACATTTAAGCAGTATTTTGATGTGCACTTGTGATGCCAAGGCATACAAGGCTATGGATTAAGTGCTACATAATGGGATAATGGAGTACTTAAGTGGTTGTTTTTGACTGGCGCAGATGCAATGGACCAAAGGCCCACTTCTGCGCTGTAGACCTCTGTCACTCTACCCACTACATTTAACATTTTGGAATGGGAATTGAACCCACAACCTTCTAAAACTGAAGCACGAGTGCCATCAACTAAGTAAAGCTAACAGGCCAATTACATCATTTTTGATTCCCAACAAAAATTCTATAACTCCACGTCAACTCCATGTCCCTCCTTGGCTGCTAATCTGGATTAAGTACAAACATGTCATAGTGTTCAACCCAGAGCTGAACTTAAAGTCACATCCTACCTGCTTCCAAGATCATTTGTTTCATTTCTGCAATATTGTTTGTCCCATTCATTTCTGTTAAACTTTTATACATGCGTTCAATACCTTTTGATTCAACTTCTGAAATGTCCTCCTTGTCAACTTTTCAATTGCTACCCTGATGCACTATCAATTACCACAAAGACGAGAGTAGTGGAATAATCAAGGCTTTATTGAGCAAAGATGTTCTGCCTCCTGCAGCTGGAACCAGAATGGCTGCGAGCACACACATTTATACGCCGCCTACTAGGCGGAGCCAGCAGGCAGGGATATACCCATGTACCTCGACTATACGGGCAGTGCCATAATACATGTAATACAACTAGTGGTGACTACCACATTCACCCCCTGTTAAAAAAGAGTCTGGCGGGGTGGTGGAAAACATTACAAGTTAAGTCTGTTGGGGGCCTTGATCCTCCTCTGCGATCGCCTCAGTCCTGGTGATGTGGGCGCCGACTTAGTCACCTGCGACTCCGGGAGCCTTTTGTCCTCGTCTTCTTCACCCCTGAGTGGAACCAGTGGGAGGACGGATCCTACTGGGGCGGGGGCTGCGGTGAGGTTCGCTGGAGCGAGGGTGAGTGGTGAGGGGTGAATGAGGCAACCGGGGGGGGGATCCAGCGGGTGCCAGGTTCCGGAGGGAGACTGTGTCCTGGCGCCCGTCGGGGTGTGCCACGTAGGCGTACTGCGTGTTCGCATGTAGGAGGTGGACTTTTTTGATCAAGGGGTCCAACTTATGGGTCCGCACATGATTCCGAAGGGGACGGGTCCAGGAACTGTATGCCATGTTGGGAGTGAGACCCCGGAGTTGGACATCCTGGGGAAGGCAAACACAGGTTCGTGAGGGGTCTGATTGGCGGTGTAGAGGAGCGATCGGATAGAGTGGAGCACGTTGGGGAGGACCTCCTGCCAGCGGGAGACCGGGAGATTTTTAGACCGCAGGGCCAGCAGGACGGCCTTCCAGACCGTCCTTTCTCCCTCTCTACCTGCCCCTTTCCCCGGGGGTTGTAGCTGGTCGTCCTGCTCGAGGCAATGCCCTTGCTGAGCTGGAACTGACGCAGCTCATTGCTTATGAAGGCGGATCCCCGATCGTTGTGGATGTAGGTGGGGAAACTGAACAAGGGTGAAGATGCTGTGGAGGGCTTTAATTACCGTGGCAGAAGTCCTATCAGGGCATGGAATGGCGAAAGGGAACCGGGAGTACTCATCAATCAGGTTCAGAAAGTACGTGTTGCGGTCGATGGAGGGGAGGGGCCCTTTGAAGTCCATGCTGAGGCGCTCAAAGGGGTGGGAGGCCTTCCCCAGGTGCGCTCGATCTGGCCGGTAGAAGTGCGGCTTGCACTCTGCGCAGGCCTGGCAGTCTCTGCTGACGGTCCTGACCTCCTCAATGGAGTAGGGCACGTTGCGGGCCTTGATGAAATGGAAG
This sequence comes from Scyliorhinus torazame, assembly GCF_047496885.1. Classification (NCBI taxonomy): domain Eukaryota; kingdom Metazoa; phylum Chordata; class Chondrichthyes; order Carcharhiniformes; family Scyliorhinidae; genus Scyliorhinus; species Scyliorhinus torazame. The sequence goes on from NC_092710.1 coordinate 297,098,226, forward strand.
AACCGGGTGACCCCTGGGTGGCAGAGGTCGTAGTGGAGAGCCCGGAGTCGGTCCACTTGTGCGCTGGCACATGTACCGTGGGATAGGGCATCAGGGGGCTCATTGAGCTTCCCCGGGCGATACAAGATCTCGTAATTATAGGTGATGGGCTCGATCCTCCACCTCAAGATCTTGTCATTTTTGATCTTGACCCGCTGTGTATTATTAAACATAAAGGCAACCGACCGTTGGTCAGTGAGGAGAGTGAATCTCCTGCCGGCCAGGTAATGCCTCCAATGTCGCACAGCTTCCACAATGGCTTGGGGCCTCCTTTTCGACAAAGGAGTGCCGAATTTCAGAGGCATGGAGGGTCCAGGAAAAGAAGGCCACGGGCCTGCCCGCTTGGTTGAGGGTGGCGGCCAGAGCTACGTCCGATGCATCGCTCTCCACCTGGAAGAGGAGGGACTCGTCGACTGCTTGCATCGTGGCCTTGGCGATGTCTGCCTTGATACGGTTGAAGGCCTGGCGGGCCTCAGCCGTCAGGGGAAAAACTGTGGACTGAATGAGTGGACGGGCCTTGTCCGCATAGTTAGGGACCCACTGGGCATAGTCGGAGAAAAACCCCAGGCATCGTTTCAGGGCCTTGGGGCAGTGGGGGAGAGGGAGTTCCAGGAGGGGGCGCATGCAGTCGGTGTCGGGCCCGAGGACTCCATTTTCTATGACATAGCCAAGGATGGCTAAGTGGTTGGTGCGGAACACGCATTTCTCCTTATTGTATGTGAGATTAAGGAGTTTGGTGGTCTGGAGGAGTTTTGGAGGTTTGCGTCGTGGTCCTGCTGATTGTGGTCACAGATGGTGACATTATCTAGGAACGGGAAGGTGGCCCTCAGTCCGTACCGGTCAGCCATTCGGTCCATCTCTCGCTGGAAGACTGAGACCCCATTAGTGACGCCGATAGGAACCCTAAGGAAGTGATAAAGATGGCCATCTGCTTCGAACGCAGTGTATTGGCGGTCCTCCAGGCGAATGGGGAGCTGGTGGTAGGCGGACTTCAGGTCCACAATAGAAAAGACTCGATACTGCGCAATCTGATTGACCATGTCAAATATGCGTGGGAGGAGGTACCGATTGATGGTCTGACTATAGTCAATGACCATCCTGTGCTTCTCCCCAGTCTACTACTACCACTTGTGCTCTCCAGGGGCTGTTGCTGGCCTCAATGACCCCTTCCCGCAGAAGCCGTTGGACCTCCGACCTGATGAAGGTCCTGTCCTGGGCACTGTACCATCTGCTCCAAGTGGCGACGGGTTTGCAATCCGGGGTGAGGTTCGCAAACAGGGAAGGTGGATCGACCTTAAGGGTCGTGAGGCCGCACACGGTGAGGGTGGGGGGGGGGGGGGGGTAGGGGTCCGCCGAATTTTAAGGTTAGGCTTTGGAAATGGCACTGAAAGGCCAGGCCGAGTAACAGGGCAGCGCAGAGGTGGGGGAGGACGTAGAGCAGGGCCTGTTCTCTACCCCGGGACGGTGAGGGTCGCGATGCAGTACCCCCGGATTTCCACGGAATGGGATCCGGAGGCCAGGGAGTTTTTTGGGTGACTGGGTGTACCGGGAGGGAGCAGCGCCTTACCGTAGTGGGGTGGATGAAGCTCTCTGTGCTCCCTGAGTCAAAAAGGCAGGTCAGCTCGTGCCCATCGATCTTCACCGTTGTCATTGCGGTCGCGGGGCCGGGATTGATCCAGGGTGATAGAGGCGAGCTGTGGCAGATGCTGGGAGATCCCGGGCTGGTCAGTGGTGGTGGAGGCAGCGGCAGGCGATAAACGGCCAGACGAGCAGGGGTCCTGAGACGCCATCCAAAATGGCACCAAAGATGGCGGCGCCCATGGGGCTCACATGCAGGCAATATCAAAGATGGCGGCGCCCATGGGGCTCACATGCGGGCAATATCAAAGATGGCGGCGCCCATGGGCTTCACGTGGCTTGCGGTGAAGAAGGTGACGGCACTACGGACCTACTGGGCGGAGCCAGCAGGCAGGGTTTACCCATGTACCTCTACAGGCAGTGCCGTAATACATGTAATACAACTAGTGGTGACTACCACATACCCTTAAAATACATTTCCCACAATCTACTCTGCACTAAAGCCCCTCTGACCATTCGCTTGTATCCTAATTGTCAAGCACTGGTTCTGTATCCCCAACAAATTAAATTGAAAATGCTCATCATGATGGACAGATCCGTCTACAGCCAAACTATATTTATATCTTCTTTGCCTTACTTTGTTCCCTGCTCAAGCCATTTGACTCTGGCCTCCTGTGCATCTGCCTCTACATATAGAAAAAGACTATTTTACCTGCTTCATCCTGCTCTTTGGAATTCTTCTGAAACTCTTATTCTCCTCTCCACCTTTATAATCTTTCTAAAAACAAAGTCCTTTGTCCAAGGTTTTGTTCATCTCTCCTAACCTACAAATGCTCAGCACTGGTTCTTTTTTTCTCTAAAGCACCGTGGGATGGCTCTTGCATTAACAGGTCCAGTTAAATTCAAATTGTTGAACAATATAATGTACATAGAGTCCCTACCGTGATTGCTTCTCGGCCTTTTAGCTAAGATCAAGTGAAGTATCGCTTCTAGGCCTTTTGGCTAAGATGAGTGTGAGATCAGGTGTGTCTGGTATGTCTCTCTTGTGGGGAGCATGAATTTGATTCAATTTGAATTGGTTTTCGGAGCAGGCAAGGAGCTGGATTAGGGGTTTGCCCCTGTCCATACTCTGAGCTCTGGCTTTGTAACTCTGATAAAGTAATAAAAAAACAAAGAATTCCTACAGTGCAGAAGGAGGACATTCGGCCCATCGAGTCTGCACCGACCCTCCATATGAGCACCCTACAGAGACTCACTCCCCCGCCCTTTCTCCATAACCCCACCTAACCTTTGGACACCAAGGGGCAATTTATCATGGCCAATCTACCTAACCTGCACAGTTTGCACTGTGGGAGGAAACCAGAGCATCCTGAGGAAAACCACGCAGATATGGGGAGAACGTGAAAATTCAACATAGATAGTCACCCAAGGTTGGAATCAAACCCGGATCCCTGGCACTGTGAGGCAGCAGTGTTTGATCCAAGATGTACCTGGCCTTGCTATATTATTTCAACAGTCCCAATGGTGCATTTAGATTATAGATGTATAAAACGATAAGTGCTAACTTTAACTATACATATAACTAGATGCATGCCATGGAATCATAGAATGGTTACAGCACAGAAGGATAACATCTTGCCTGACATGTCTCTGCTAGTCCTTTGCATGAGCAACTCACCTAGCTCCAGATGCCTGGCTTTTCCCTGTAGCCCTACAAATGTATTCTCCTTGACTGCTCATCCAATTCAATCTGTGGTTGAATCTGCCCCCACCACGCTGTGAGACAGTACTTCCAGATCCTAAGCAGTCACTGTATATATATATATATAACTTGGCACTGTTGACTCTTTTGCCATTCGCTTTATATTGGTGACCTTTGGTTCTCAACCCTTCCATCCATGGGACTAGTTCCTCTCTATCTACTCTGCTTCCACCCCTCGTGATTTTGAACATCTATTAAATCTCCCCTCAATCTTCTCCAACCTACCCACCTAACCAAAGTCCCTCATCCCTGGAACCGTTCTCGTAAATCTTTTCTGCATCCTCTCTTCACATCCTTCCTAAAATAATTGTTGTTAAAGCAAAATTTATTAATGCCAACTGATAATTAAATGTCGCAGACATTTGCCAGAAGGTTTGTAACACAGGCAAATTCTATAATTTACTTTCATCTAATCTTTCTTTTCCACTGTTAATGAGAGTTTAGGAATGAAAACAACAGTTCCACCTTCCTGGAGACTTGGAACCAAACAACAGGATGTTGAAGGGAAATTCTAGGCTCCAGGCAACTTCTATTTAAATTGCCGGAACATCATCAATATCTGGCCGCTGACATTGATGTGTCTTTATCATATTTTCTGTGCGCTGAAAGTAAGTTATTAACAAAAAGACTAATCAGGTACTGAGATTTATCTCACGGACATTGAACTCAAAGTTGAAACAAGTTATTTAATTCCATTTTTCATGGTTAGTTCTAGTATTCTGCACTAATTGGGGGGTAACTACCCCCATATTTTCTTTTTGACATTTTTCTCCCTGCCTTTTCTTAAGGCACAAGGTACTGTTCCACAGGCACTGGCAGCCATTAGGCACTTTGACCAAGTTGCCATTATTCATGTCTGAGCTTAGAAAGAGTGTTTTTGCATAGTGTCCTGTTGGTGAGGATTGCAGATGTATTTGATGCCACTCTCACCCAAAGTTCACCAGATTACACTTTACAGCAGAATTCAATGGATAACCTGACTGATTGTTTTCTTTCTATAGCCTAAACAATTGAGGTGACCGTGTCCAAGATTAGCTAAATACTCCTGGAATACACTGAGATCTTCCTGGTCTATTCTCCATAATAATAATAATATTCTTGAAATGAAATGGAAATCGCTTATTGTCACAAGTAGGCTTCAAATGAAGTTACTGTGAAAAGCCCCTAGTCGCCACATTCCGGTGCCTGTTCGGGGAGGCTGGTACGGGATTATTCTTGTCACAAGTAGGCTTATATTAGCATTGCAATGAAGTTACTGTGAAAATCCCCTAGTCGCCACACTCCAGCGCCTGTTCGGGTACACAGAGGGAGAATTCAGAATGTCCAATTCACCTAACAGCACGTCTTTTGGGGACTTGTGGAAGGAAACCCATGCAGGCACAGGGAGAACGTGCAGACTCCGCACAGACAGTGACCCAAGTGAGAATCAAACCTGGGACCCTGGCGCTGTGAGGCAACAGTGCTACCGTGCCATCCATTCCACATCAGCCAAAGCCAATGGGAGACCTCCACCTTCAATAGAACAATGATTCATTGGGGATGATTCATTGCAGAGCAAAAGGGGTGAATAAGGGACTTAATTTAATGGCAATTTAAGCAGAATTATAAACATAATTTAGTCAGGTTTCCTGTGACTTTGGTAACAGAATGCTTTGCAGAGATTAAGCTAACTTGTTTGAACATCCACTATTGTGAAGAGTGTTAGTGGACTATTTAGCTAAAATTACATTGTGCACATATTTGTGTGGAAAGTCTTCCAAGTTCTCTTTCTCCTTACCAACCCTCTTCTAAGAAACTCTCAATCACCTAACCAATAATTTCATAGAATCCCTACAGTGCAGAAGGGGTCCACTCGGCCCATCGAGTCTGCACCGACCCTTCGAAAGAGCACTCTATCTAGGCCCAATCCCACGCCCTCCCCTAACATCTACATCCCTGGAGGTAACCTAACCTCTACATCCCTGGACACCTAAGAGGCAATTTAGCATGGCCAATCCACCTCACCTTTGGACCAATTTCTCTAATTTTATTTTGTTGTGCACAGCCTGTATATTTCAATATGCAATTACCTTTACTTCTGGGAGGTCCTGCACATGCGCCAGCTGAAATGGGATAAATGTGAGTGTTCTGTGTCCCGACTGGGCTGTTGCACATCCATTATCATGGACAACTTAGAGAAAAAAAATCACACTTAACTTCCCTCTCTGTCACTGGCGGGTCGGGTACAGGCGGTTAAAATGAACGTGTTGTCGCGATTTCTGTTTATTTTTCAATGCCTGCCGATTTTCCTGCCAAAGGCTTTTTTCAGAGAGATCAAGGGAAGGATTACTTTGTTCATATGGGGAGGGAAGGTGGCCAGAGTTAGAAAGGTGCTGCTACAGAGGGGAAGGCTGGCAGGGGGTTTAGGTCTTCCGAACCTGATGTATTACTACTGGGCGGCGAATGTGGAGAAGGTGTGGAGCTGGGTCAGAGGGGTTGATTCCCAGTGGGTCAGAATGGAGGAGCGTTTGTGCAGGGGGTCGGGATTGAAAGCACTAGCAACAGCGCCGCTCCCGATGGCACTGAGGAAATACTCAGGGAGTCCGGTAATCATAGCTTCATTGAGAATTTGGAGGCAGTTTCGCCAACACTTCGGGTTGGGGGCAGTGTCAAGGGAAATGCCAATTCGGGGAACAGATTTGAGCCAGGGAAGTAGGATGGAAATTTTCGGAAATGAGAAGAGAAGGGGATTAAGGCACTAAAAGATTTGTTTCTTAGGGGTCGGTTTGCAGGATTGAAGGAGCTGGAAGCAAAGTATGGGCTGGAGCAGGGGGAAATGTTTAGATGCATGCAGGTTCGAGATTTTGCCAGAAAGGAGATACAGAGTTTCCCGGTGGAGCCGGCCTCCATATTGCTGGAGGAGGTGTTGACGACAGGGGGAGTGGAGAAGGGGGTAATGTCAGCGGTTTACAGAGCTATTTTGGAAGAGGAGAAGGCACCACTGGAAGGGATCAAAGCAAAATGGGAGGAAGTGTTGGGAGAGGATATGGAGGAGGGGTTCTGGTGTGAGGTGCTCCGAGAGTTAATGCCTCCACCTCGTGCGCGAGGTTGGGGCTGATACAGCTGAAGGTGGTATACAGAGCACACCTCACAAGGCGAGACTGAGCCAATTCTTTGAAGGAGTAGAAGATGTGTGTGATCGTTGCGGGGGTGGGAGAGGGGAGGGGTGGGGGGGGGGGGGCGCTAATCACGTTCATATGTTTTGGTCCTGTCCAAAGCTAGAGGATTACTGGAAGGAGGTTTATTAGCGTACTTGGACCCGGGCCCCTGGGAGGCCATATTCGGGGTGTCGGACCAGCTAGGGTTGGAAACGGGTGTGGTGGCAGATGTTGTAGCCTTTGCCTCGTTGATCGCCCAAAGGTAGATCCTGATGGGATGGAAAGCAACCTCTCCACCCTGTGCCCTGGCATGGCAGGGGGACCTGTTGGAATTCTTGACTCTTGAGAAGGTTAAGTTTGAACTGAGGGGAAGGATGGAGGCGTTCTACAATTCATGGACATTATTCATTATGCACTTTCAAGAACTGGATAACATCGAACATTATTAGTTGGGGCAGGTGGGTGGGGATAAGGGGGGGGTTGTAAGTGTTAATGGTGACTATGGGTGATTCCTGATTCCTTTTTGTCATTTGTTTGTGAAAACATGCGGGCTAATGTTTGGGGTTTGGTGGAAGAATGGGATTGTTGTTATTGATATGGGGATTGGCATATTTGTTGCTGTTTATTGTTTATTGTTGGTGGGTATAAATTTGGGAGAAAATGTGAAAAAGGAGGAGAATAAAAAATATATATTTTTTAAACTTCCCTTCCTGGTTTCTATGCTAGCTAACATTGTAAGTAGTCCTCTCTAATTGACACTTGTTCCCCTCTCTTTCATCGCAATCCACTGTAACCATCCCCACATCTTCCAAAACAAAAATACCCACCTCTATATCCTTGCTGGCTACTTTACTCAGCAAAAATTTTCCTGAATATGTTGCAACTTTCCAGAGACATACCCACAGCGCCAATTGAATTGCTCCCACCAACTTTCTGCCCCTAGCTCCCGACCACACATTGAAACAGCCCCGACAATTTCACCTTTCCCACAGCACTGAAAGAACAACCAAAATTACAAGTCACATTCTGTGTCTGTAACAATGGTGCTTTATCTTTTATTGACCTCTCGTCTCCAGTCAATTATGTCATCCTGCTCCAGGGCCTCTCCTTCATGGTTCACCATGGATTATCTATCCAATTATAGTAAAAAGTCTTACAACACCAGGTTAAAGTCCAACAGGTTTGTTTCGAATCACTAGCTTTCAGAGCACAGCTCCTTCCTCAGGTGAATGAAGAGGTGGGTTCCACAAACACATATATAGACAAATTCAATGATGCAAGATGATATTTGAATGCAAATCTTTGCAGGTAATTAAGTCTTTATAGGTCCAGACGGTGTGACTGGAGAGGGATAATCACAGGTTAAAGAGGTATGAATTGTCTCAAGCCAGGACAGTTGGTAGGATTTTGCAAGTCCAGGCCAGATGGTGGGGTGTGAATGTAATGAGACATGAATCCAATGTCTCTTGGGTTTGGGCGGAGGATGGCACGGTTTGGCAAGAAGAAAGTTTTTATATTCCTCCTATAATGGTATATCCAAAATTAGACACAGAATGTTTTGTAAATATGTCCTAGAGTCCAGGGTTAGCTTAACATTACTTCCTTGCATGTCTCAAAGTAAAAAATCATGCTGAACCATCACTCTTCACTCCACATAGATGATACTTCCCTGGTCCCGTCCTCTTCCTCAGTTACATGTTCCCCCTTGTTGGTGCCATATTCACAGACATGGGAGCCAGATGCCGTATTTACACTGATGGTGATCAGCTCTATTGTTCCATGCTTTCCAGCTTTGACAAAGAGTCATCCAGACTCAAAACATTATCTCCCTTCTCTCTCCACAGATGCTGTCAGGCCTGCTGAGATTGTATTTTCTGTTTCTGTTTCAGATTTCAGCATCCGCAATAATTTGCTTTTATCTATTTTTCCATAGATTATTTTTGAACTCTTGAATGCTTGTAAATTAATTTGAATGCTTGTCCAACATGCTGTCTTGGATGAATGATTTGCACCTGCTAAATAATGTCGGGATCAAACCCAGATACAAATTCCACTTTCCTGCCAACCATTATCTCGGGCTGAATCAGCTTGCTCACAACCGTCTTCCTATTTGGCACACAGCTGAATTTCTTTCCATCACAAAGACCACCTACTCCCAAATCCCCAATTGTGTTTCCAACAATCCAGTCCCCCTTGCGTTCATCTTCAAAGTTGATTATTCAATTCCTTTGTGACTGGTTTCCCTGTCCTCCACCCTTCAGGAGCTTCAGTTTACCTAAATGAAATGAAAATGAAATGAAAATCGCTTATTGTCACGAGTAGGCTTCAATGAAGTTACTGTGAAAAGCCCCTAGTCGCCACATTCCGGCGCCTGTTCGGGGAGGCTGGTACGAGATCTTCTACCCATAACCATTTTCTGCATCAACTGTATTCATCTAGCATTCTTATTCTCATGGACTTGCATTAATTCTGGCCAATGAATGGCTCAAACTTAAAATTCTAATAGTCGTGTTTAAATCCTCACTACTTTAAAGATTGGGGGGAAAGGGAAAGTCAGGGAACCAAGAGGTGAAGTAATCAGCGGGAAGCGTAGCTGCTTAGGAATACAAAAAAACACGAACAGACAAAACTCAACAGTGGTTACGATTGTCCCCATCCCACAAAATATGACACAGTGTATGGAAAGGCTCAGTAAACCAAGGTCCACCACACTAAGAAAACAAAAAGGGACGGTCAATAGAGAATTAAAGGTGCTATATTTAAATGCGCGCAGTGTACGGAACAAGGTAGATGAGCTTGTGGCCCAGATTGTGACTGGCAGGTATGATGTGGTAGGCATCACAGAGACATGGTTGCAGGGGGTTCAGGACTGGCATTTAAACATCCAGGGATTCACAACCTATCGAAAAGACAGAGAGGTGGGCAGAGGGGGCGGGGTTGCCTTGTTAATTAGGAATGAAATTAAATCACTAGCACTAAACGACATAGGGTCAGATGATGTGGAGTCTGTGTGGGTAGAATTGAGTAACCACAAAGGCAAAAAAACCATAATGGGAGTTATGTACAGGCCTCCTAACAGTGGTCAGGACCGGGGGCACAAAATGCACCACAAAATAGAAAGGGCATGTCAGAAAGGGAAGGTCACAGTGATCATGGGGGACTTCAATATGCAGGTGGACTGGGTAAATAATGCTGCCAGTGGACCCAAAGAAAGGGAATTCATTGAATGTCTACAGGAGGGCTTTTTGGAACAGCTTGTGATGGAGCCCACGAGGGAACAGGCCATTCTGGACTTAGTGTTATGTAATAACAAAGAACAACAAAGAACAAAGAAATGTACAGCACAGGAACAGGCCCTTCGGCCCTCCAAGCCCGTGCCGACCATACTGCCCGACTAAACTACAATCTTCTACACTTCCTGGGTCCGTATCCTTCTATTCCCATCCTATTCATATATTTGTCAAGATGCCCCTTAAATGTCCCTATCGTCCCTGCCTCCACTACCTCCTCCGGTAGTGAGTTCCAGGCACCCACTACCCTCTGCGTAAAAAACTTGCCTCGTACATCTACTCTAAACTTTGCCCCTCTCACCTTAAACCTATGCCCCCTAGTAATTGACCCCTCTACCCTGGGGAAAAGCCTCTGACTATCCACTCTGTCTATGCCCCTCATAATTTTGTATACCTCTATCAGGTCGCCCCTCAACCTCCTTCGTTCCAGTGAGAACAAACCGAGTTTATTCAATCGCTCCTCATAGCTTATGCCCTCCATACCAGGCAACATTCTGGTAAATCTCTTCTGCACCCTCTCTAAAGCCTCCACATCCTTCTGGTAGTGTGGCGACCAGAATTGAACACTATACTCCAAGTGTGGCCTAACTAAGGTTCTATACAGCTGCAACATGACTTGCCAATTCTTATACTCAATGCCCCGGCCAATGAAGGCAAGCATGCCGTATGCCTTCTTGACTACCTTCTCCACCTGTGTAGCCCCTTTCAGTGATCTGTGGACCTGTACTCCTAGATCTCTTTGACTTTCAATACTCTTGAGGGTTCTACCATTCACTGTATATTCCCTACCTGCATTAGCCCTTCCAAAATGCATTACCTCACATTTGTCCAGGTTAAACTCCATCTGCCATCTCTCCGCCCAAGTCTCCAGACAATCTAAATCCTGCTGTATCCTCAGACAGTCCTCATCGCTATAAATGAGCCAGACTTGATTAAAGATCTTAAAGTAAGGGAGCACTTAGGAGGCAGTGATCATAATATGGTAGAATTCAATCTCCAATTTGAAAGAAAGAAGGTAGAATCAGATGTAAAGGTGTTACAGTTAAATAAAGGTAACTACAGGGGCATGAGGGAGGAACTGACGAAAATCGACTGGGAGCAGAGCCTAGTGGGAAAGACAGTAGAACAGCAATGGCAGGAGTTTCTGGGAGTAATTGAGGACACAGTACAGAGGTTCATCCCAAAGAAAAGAAAGGTTATCAGAGGGGGGGTTAGGCAGCCATGGCTGACAAAGGAAGTTAGGGAATGCACCAAAGCAAAAGAGAAAGCCTATAATGTGGCAAAGAGTAGTGGGAAGTCAGAAGCTTGGGAAGACTACAAAAACAAACAGAGGATAACAAAGAGAGAAATAGGGAAAGAGAGGATCAAATTTGAAGGTAGGCTAGCCAGTAACATTAGGAATGATAGTAAAAGTTTCTTTAAATACATTAAAAACAAACGGGAGGCAAAAGTTGACATTGGGCCGCTCCAAAATGATGCTGGTAATTTTGTGATGGGAGACAAGGAAATAGCTGAGGAACTGAATAAGTACTTTGCGTCAGTCTTCACAGTAGAAGACATGAGTAATGTCCCAACAATTCCGGAGAGTCGGGGGGCAGAGTTGAATATGGTAGCCATCACAAAGGAGAAAGTGCTCGAGAAACTAAGAGGTCTAAAAATTGATAAATCCCCGGGCCCAGATGGGCTACATCCTAGAGTTCTAAAGGAGATAGCTGAAGAAATAGTGGAGGCGTTAGTTATGATCTTTCAAAAGTCACTGGAGTCAGGGAAAGTCCCAGAGCATTGGAAAACCCCTGTTCAAGAAGGGAACAAGGAAAAAGATGGAAAATTATAGGCCAATTAGCCTAACCTCGGTTGTTGGTAAGATTCTAGAATCCATTGTTAAGGATGAGATTTCTAAATTCTTGGAAGTGCAGGGTCAGATTAGGACAAGTCAGCATGGATTTAGTAAGGGGAGGTCGAGCCTGACAAACCTGTTAGAGTTCTTTGAAGAGATAACAAATAGGTTAGACCAAGGAGAGTGAATGGATGTTATCTACCTTGACTTCCAAAAGGCCTTTGATAAGGTGCCTCACGGGAGACTGCTGAGTAAAATAAGGGCCCATGGTATTCGAGGCAAGGTACTAACATGGATTGATGATTGGCTGTCAGGCAGAAGGCAGAGAGTTGGGATAAAAGGTTCTTTTTCGGAATGGCAACCGGTGACGAGTGGTGTCCCGCAGGGTTCAGTGTTGGGGCCACAGCTGTTCTCTTTATATATTAACGATCTAGATGACGGGACTGGGGGCATTCTGGCTAAGTTTGCCGATGATACAAAGATAGGTGGAGGGGCAGGTAGTAGGGAGGAGGTGGGGAGGCTGCAGAAAGATTTAGACAGTTTAGGAGAGTGGTCCAAGAAATGGCTGATGAAATTCAACGTGGGCAAGTGCAAGGTCTTGCACTTTGGATAAAAGAACAGAGGCATGGACTATTTTCTAAACGGTGACAAAATTCATAATGCTGAAGTGCAAAGAGACTTGGGAGTCCTAGTCCAGGAGGTTGAGGGGAGATCTAATAGAAACTTACAAGATAATGAATGGCTTAGATAGGGTGGATGTAGGGAAGTTGTTTCCATTAGCAGGGGAGACTAGGACCCGGGGGCACAGCCTTAGAATAAAAGGGAGTCACTTTAGAACAGAGATGAGGAGAAATTTCTTCAGCCAGAGAGTGATGGGTCTGTGGAATTCATTGCCACAGAGGGCGGTGGAAGCCGGGACGTTGAGTGTCTTTAAGACAGAAGTTGATAAATTCTTGATTTCTTGAGGAATTAAGGGCTATGGAGAGAGAGCGGGTAAATGGAGTTGAAATCAGCCATGATTGAATGGTGGAGTGGACTTGATGGGCCGAATGGCCTTAGTTCCGCTCCTATGTCTTATGGTCTTACTCCTTAACTTTGTAACTTCCTCCAGCTCTAAAACATGCATTAGTTGGGATTGTGGAAATCATGCAGTTATGTAATGTTAGGAGGTTAGTCCTGGGGTTGGGAGGAGGATGGTGCGGTTTGGCAAGAACAACGTTTTTATATTCCTCCTAGAATAGTATATCGAAAATTAGACACCGTATGTACATAAGAACATAAGAACTAGGAACAGGAGTAGGCCATCTGGCCCCTCGAGCCTGCTCCGCCATTCAATGAGATCATGGCTGATCTTTGTGGACTCAGCTCCACTCTCCGGCCCGTACACCATATCCCCGAATCCCTTTATTCTTTAGAAAGGTATCAATCTTTTTCTTAAAAACGTTTAAAGAAGGAGCCTCAACTGCTTCAGTGGGCAAGGAATTCCAGAGATTCACAACCCTTTGGGTGAAGGAGTTCCTCCTAAACTCGGTCCTAAATCTACTTCCCCTTATTTTGAGGCTATGCCCCCTAGTTCTGCTTTCCCCGACCAGTGGAAACAACCTGCCCGCATCTATCCTATCTATTCCCTTCATAATTTTATATGTTTCAATAAGATCCCCCCGCATCCTTCTAAACTCCAATGAGTACTGTCCCAGTCTCCTCAACCTCTCGTCATAATCTAATCCCCTCAACTCTGGGATCAACCTAGTGAATCTCCTCTGCACTCCCTCCAGTGCCAATATGTCCTTTCTCAGGTAAGGAGACCAAAACTGAACACAATACTCCAGATGTGGCCTCACCAAAACCTTATACAATTGCAGCACAACCTCCCTAGTCTTGAACTCCATCCCTCTAGCAATGAAAGACAAAACTCGATTAGCCTTCTTAATCACCTGTTGCACCTGCACACCAACTTTTTGCGACTCGTGCACCAGCACACCCAGGTCCCTAAGCGCAGCAGCATGTTTTAACATCTTACCGTTTAAATAATAATCCATTCTGCTGTTATTCCTCCCAAAATGGATAGCCTCACACTTGGCAACATTGAAGTCCATCTGCCAGACCCTAGCCCATTCACCTAACCTATCCAAATCCTTCTGCAGACTTCCGGTATCCTCTGCACTTTTTGCTTTACCACTCATCTTAGTGTCGTCTGCAAACTTTGCCACATTGCACTTGGTCCCCAACTCCAAATCATCTATGTAAATTGTGAACAACTGCGGGCCCAACACTGATCCTTGAGGGACCCCACTAGTTACAGGTTGCCAACCAGAGAAACACCCATTTATCCCCACTCTCTGCTTTCTGTTAGTTAACCAATCCTCTACCCATGCTACCACTTTACCCTCAATGCCATGCATCTTTAGTTTATGCAGCAACCTTTTGTGTGGCACCTTGTCAAAAGCTTTCTGGAAATCCAGATATACCACATCCATTGGCTCCCTGTTATCTACTGCACTGGTAACGTCCTCAAAAAATTCTACCAAATTAGTCAGACACGACCTACAGTTTATGAACCCATGCTGCGTCTGCCCAATGGGACAATTTCCCTCCAGGTGTCCTGCTATTTCCTCCTTAATGATAGATTCCAGCATTTTCCCTACAACCAAAGTTAAGCTTACCGGCCTATAATTACCCGCTTTCTGCCGACCTCCTTTTTTAAACAGTGGTGTCACGTTTGCTACTTTCCAATCCTCTGGGACCACCCCAGAGTCTAATGAATTTTGATAAATTATCACTAGTGCATTTACAATTTCCCTAGCCATCTCTTTTAACACCCTGGGATGCATCCCATCAGGGCCAGGAGACTTGTCTACCTTTAGCCCCATTAGCTTGCCCAATACTGCCTCCTTAGTGATTACAATCATCTCAAGGTCCTCACCTATCTTATCTTTATTTCCATCAGTCACTGGCATGTTATTTGTGTCTTCCACTGTGAAGACTGACCCAAAAAACCTGTTCAGCTCCTCGGCCATTTCCCCGTCTCCTATTATTAAATCTCCCTTCTCATCTTCCAAAGGACCAATATTTACCTTAGCCACTCTTTTTTGTCTTATATATTTGTAGAAGCTTTTACTATCTGCTTTTATGTTCTGAGCAAGTTTACTTTCATAGTCTACCTTACTCTTCTTTATAGCTTTTTTAGTAGCTTTCTGTTGTCCCCGAAAGACTTCCCAGTCGTCTAGTCTCCCACTAATTTTTGCCACTTTGTATGTTTTTTCCTTCAATTTGATACTCTCCCTCACCTCCTTAGATATCCACGGTCGATTTTTCCCCTTTCTACCGTCTTTCTTTTTTGTCGGTATGAACCTTTCCTGAACACTGTGAAAGATCGCTCAGAAGGTTCTCCACTGTTCCTCAACTGCTTCACCATGAAGTCTTTGCTCCCAGTCTACCTTAGCTAGTTCTTCTCTCATCCCATTGTAATCGCCTTTGTTTAAGCACAAAACACTAGTGTTTGATTTTACCTTGTCATCCTCCAATTGTATTTTAAATTCCACCATATTGTGGTCGCTCCTTCCAAGAGGATCCCAAACTATGAGATCATTAATCAATCCTGCCTCATTACACAGGACCAGATCTAGGACCGCTTGTTCCCTTGTAGGTTCCATTACATACTGTTCCAGGAAATTATCCCGGACACATTCTATAAACTCCTCCTCAAGGCTGCCTTTACCAACCTGGTTAAACCAATCGACATGCAGATTAAAATCTCCCATGATAACCGCTGTACCATTTCTACATGCATCCGTTATTTCTTTGTTTATTGCCTGCCCCACCATAATGTTACTATTTGGTGGCCTATAGACTACTCCTATCAGTGACTTTTTCGCCTTACTATTCCTGATTTCCACCCAAATTGATTCAACCTTGTCCTCCATAGCACCAATATCATCCCTTACTATTGCCCGGATGCCATCCTTTTTTTTTTTTTAAATAATATTTTATTGAAAATTTTTGGTCAACCAACACAGTACATTGTGCATCCTTTACACAACATTGTAACAATACAGATAATAATGACCTTTTTAAATTTAAACAAAAACAACAACAAATAAATAAATATTAAATAACAAAAAATAAAACTAGCCCTAATTAGCAACTGCCTTGTCTCAAGCCACCCCCCCCCCCATCCCCCCCCATCCCTCCCCCCCCCCAAAAGTCCTGGGCCGCTGCTGCTGCCTTCTTTGTTCTCCCCTATCTATCTTTCCGCAAGATATTCGACGAACGGTTGCCACCGCCTAGTAAACCCTTGAGCCGACCCCCTTAGGACGAACTTAATCCGCTCTAACTTTATGAACCCCGCCATATCATTTATCCAGGTCTCCACCCCCGGGGGCTTGGCTTCTTTCCACATTAGCAATATTCTGCGCCGGGCTACTAGGGACGCAAAGGCCAAAACATCGGCCTCTTTCGCCTCCTGCACTCCCGGCTCTTGTGCAACCCCAAATATAGCCAACCCCCAGCTTGGTTCGACCCGGACTCCTACTACTTTCGAAAGCACCTTTGTCACCCCCATCCAAAACCCCTGTAGTGCCGGGCATGACCAAAACATATGGGTATGATTCGCTGGGCTTCTCGAGCACCTCGCACACCTATCCTCCACCCCAAAAAATTTACTGAGCCGTGTTCCAGTCATATGTGCCCTGTGTAATACCTTAAACTGAATCAGGCTTAGCCTGGCGCACGAGGACGACGAGTTTACCCTGTTTAGGGCATCTGCCCACATCCCCTCCTCAATCTCCTCCCCTAGCTCTTCTTCCCATTTCCCTTTTAGTTCGTCCATCATAGTCTCCCCTTCGTCTCTCATTTCCCTATATATATCCGACACCTTACCATCCCCCACCCATTTCTTTGAGATGACTCTGTCCTGCACCTCTTGTGTCGGGAGCTGTGGGAATTCCCTCACCTGTTGCCTCGCAAAAGCCCTCAATTGCATGTACCTGAATGCATTCCCTTGGGGCAACCCATATTTCTCGGTCAGCGCTCCCAGACTCGCAAACTTCCCATCCACAAATAGATCTTTCAATTGCGTTATACCTGCTCTTTGCCACATTCCATATCCCCCATCCATTCCCCCCGGGGCAAACCTATGGTTGTTTCTTATCGGGGACCCCCCCAGTGCTCCGGTCTTTCCCCTATGTCGTCTCCACTGTCCCCAAATCTTCAGTGTAGCTACCACCACCGGACTCGTGGTATAGTTCCTTGGTGAGAACGGCAATGGGGCTGTCACCATAGCCTGCAGGCTGGTCCCCCTACAGGACGCCCTCTCTAATCTCTTCCACGCCGCTCCTTCCTCCTCTCCCATCCACTTACTCACCATTGAAATATTAGCGGCCCAATAATACTCACTTAGGCTCGGTAGTGCCAGCCCCCCCCCTATCCCTACTACGCTGTAAGAATCCCTTCCTCACTCTCGGAGTCTTCCCGGCCCAAACAAAACCCATGATACTCTTTTCTATCCTTTTGAAAAAAGCCTTCGTGATCACCACCGGGAGACACTGAAACACAAAGAGGAATCTCGGGAGGACCACCATCTTAACCGCCTGCACCCTCCCTGCCATTGACAATGCTACCATATCCCATCTCTTGAAATCTTCCTCCATCTGTTCCACCAACCGCGTCAAATTTAGCCTGTGCAATGTGCCCCAATTCTTAGCTATCTGGATCCCCAGGTAACGAAAGTCTCTTGTTACCTTCCTCAACGGTAGGTCTTCTATTTCTCTACTCTGCTCCCCTGGATGCACCACAAACAGCTCACTCTTCCCCATGTTCAATTTATACCCTGAAAAATCCCCAAACTCCCCAAGTATCCGCATTATTTCTGGCATCCCCTCCGCTGGATCCGCCACATATAGTAGCAGATCATCCGCATATAAAGATACCCAGTGTTCTTCTCCTCCCCTAAGTATTCCCCTCCATCCCTTGGAACCTCTCAGCGCTATCGCCAGGGGCTCAATCGCCAGTGCAAACAGTAATGGGGACAGAGGACATCCCTGCCTTGTCCCTCTATGGAGCCGAAAATATGCCGATCCCCGTCCATTCGTGACCACACTCGCCACTGGGGCCCTATACAACAGCTGCACCCATCTAACATACCCCTCTCCGAACCCAAATCTCCTCAACACCTCCCACAGATAATCCCACTCCACTCTATCAAATGCTTTCTCGGCATCCATCGCCACTACTATCTCCGTTTCACCCTCTGGTGGGGCCATCATCATTACCCCTAACAACCTCCGTATGTTCGTGTTCAGCTGTCTCCCCTTCACAAACCCAGTTTGGTCCTCATGAACCACCCCCGGGACACATTCCTCTATTCTCATTGCCATTACCTTGGCCAAGACCTTGGCATCTACATTGAGGAGGGAGATTGGTCTGTAGGACCCGCATTGTAGCGGATCCTTTTCCTTCTTTAAAAGAAGCGATATCGTTGCTTCTGACATAGTCGGGGGCAGTTGTCCCCTTTCCTTTGCCTCGTTAAAGGTCCTCGTCAGTAGCGGGGCGAGCAAGTCCAAATATTTTCTGTAAAATTCAACTGGGAATCCGTCCGGTCCCGGGGCCTTTCCCGTCTGCATGTTCCTAATTCCTTTCACCACTTCTTCTATCGTGATCTGTGCTCCCAATCCCATCCTTTCCTGCTCTTCCACCTTGGGAATTTCCAGCCGATCCAAAAACTCCATCATTCTCTCCCTCCCATCCGGGGGTTGAGCTTCATACAATTTTTAAAAAAATGTCTTAAACACTTCATTCACTCTCTCCGCTCCCCGCTCCGTCTCTCCATCTTCGTCTCTCACCCCCCCTATTTCCCTCGCTGCTCCCCTTTTCCTCAATTGGTGTGCCAGCAATCTGCTTGCCTTCTCTCCATATTCATACTGTACACCCTGCGCCTTCCTCCATTGTGCCTCTGCAGTGCCTGTGGTCAGCAAGTCAAATTCCACATGCAGCCTTTGCCTTTCCCTATACAGTCCCTTCTCCGGTGCTTCCGCATACTGTCTGTCCACCCTCAAAAGTTCTTGCAACAACCGCTCCCGTTCCTTACTCTCCTGCTTCCCTTTATGTGTCCTTATTGATATCAGCTCCCCCCTAACCACCGCCTTCAACGCCTCCCAGACCACTCCCACCTGAACCTCCCCATTGTCATTGAGTTCCAAGTACTTTTCAATGCATCCCCTCACCCTTAAGCACACCCCCTCATCCGCCATTAGTCCCATGTCCATTCTCCAGGGTGGACGCCCTCTTGTTTCCTCCCCTATCTCCAAGTCTACCCAGTGTGGGGCATGATCCGAAATGGCTATAGCCGTATATTCCGTTCCCCTCACCCTCGGGATCAATGCCCTACCCAACACAAAAAAGTCTATGCGTGAATAGACTTTATGGACATAGGAGAAAAACGAGAACTCCTTACTCCTAGGTCTACTGAATCTCCACGGGTCCACCCCTCCCATCTGCTCCATAAAATCCTTAAGCACCTTGGCTGCTGCCGGCCTCCTACCAGTCCTGGACTTCGACCTATCCAGCCTTGGTTCCAACACCGTGTTAAAGTCTCCCCCCATTATCAGCTTTCCGGTCTCTAGGTCTGGGATGCGTCCTAGCATTCGCCTCATAAAATTGGCATCGTCCCAATTCGGGGCATACACGTTTACCAACACCACCATCTCTCCCTGTAATTTGCCACTCACCATCACGTATCTGCCCCCGTTATCCGCCACTATAGTCTTTGCCTCGAACATTACCCGCTTCCCCACTAATATAGCCACCCCCCTGTTTTTCGCATCCAGCCCCGAATGGAACACCTGCCCTACCCATCCTTTGCGCAACCTAACCTGATCTATCAGTTTCAGGTGCGTTTCCTGTAACATGGCCACATCTGCTTTAAGTTTCTTAAGGTGTGCGAGTACTCGTGCCCTCTTTATCGGCCCGTTAAGCCCCCTCACGTTCCACGTGATCAGCCGAGTTGGGGGGCTTCCCACCCCCCCCCCCCCCCTTGCCGGTTAGCCATCATCTTTTTCCAGCTTCTCGCCCAGTTCCCACGCAGCTGTATTTCTCCCAGACGGTGCCCCCCCGCCCATCCTTTCCCGTACCCACTCCCCTTTCCCCAGCAGCAGCAACCCAGTAATTCCCCCCCCCCCCCGCTAGACCCCCCGCTAGCGTAATTACTCCCCCCATGTTGCTCCCAGAAGTCAGCAAACTCTGGCTGACCTCGGCTTCCCCCCGTGATCACGGCTCGCCCCGTGCGGCGCCCCCTCCTTCCTGCTTCTCTATTCCCGCCATGATTATCATAGCGCGGGAACCAAGCCCGCGCCTCTCCCTCGGCCCCGCCTCCCATGGCCAACGCCCCATCTCCTCTCCCTCCCCACCTCCCCCCATCACCACCTGTGGGAGAAAGAAAAGTTACCATACCGCAGGATTAATCATACAATCCCTCTTCGCCCCCCCCCCCCACTCGTCCCACCACTTTGTCCAAACGTTCATTTTCGTAGTCCAATCATTCCAATTTTTCTTCTACAATAAAAGTCCACGCTTCATCCGCCGTCTCAAAGTAGTGGTGCCTCCCTTGATATGTGACCCACAGTCTTGCCGGTTGCAGCATTC
Organism: Scyliorhinus torazame; assembly: GCF_047496885.1. Taxonomy (NCBI): domain Eukaryota; kingdom Metazoa; phylum Chordata; class Chondrichthyes; order Carcharhiniformes; family Scyliorhinidae; genus Scyliorhinus; species Scyliorhinus torazame. The sequence continues at coordinate 297,118,506 of NC_092710.1, forward strand.
CAAACTTTATCTTTTTTTTGTGAAGTACCGCTTTGGCCCGATTAAAGCTCGCCCTCCATCTCGCCACCTCCGCACTCCAATCTTGATAGACGCGGATAACCGCGTTCTCCCATTTACTACACCGAGTTTTCTTCGCCCATCTAAGGACCATTTCTCTATCCTTAAAACGGAGAAATCTCACCACGATGGCTCTGGGAGCTTCTCCTGCTCTCGATCCTCGCGCCATAACTCGGTATGCTCCCTCCACCTCCAACGGACCCGTCGGGGCCTCCACTCCCATTAACGAGTGCAGCATCGTGCTCACATATGCCCCGACGTCCGCCCCCTCCACACCTTCAGGAAGGCCAAGAATCCTCAAGTTGTTCCTCCTTGCGTTATTTTCCAGTGCCTCCAACCTCTCCACAGATCGTTTCTGGTGTGCCTCCTGTATCTCCGACTTCACCACCAGGCCCTGTATATCGTTTTCATTCTCTGCTGCTTTCGCCTTCACGACCCGAAGCTCCTGCTCCTGGGTCTTTTGTTCCTCTTTCAGCCCTTCAATCGCCTGTAATATCGGGGCCAACAACTCTTTCTTCATTTCCTTTTTTATCTCCTCCACGCAGCGTTTCAAAAACTCTTGTTGTTCAGGGCCCCATATGAAACTGCCACCTTCCGACGCCATCTTGGTTTCTGCTTGCCTTCCTTGCCGTTGTTCCAAAGGATCCGCTGCAATCCGGCCACTTTCCTCTCCTTTTTCCATCCGTGTCCAGGGGGAACACCCTTCTGGTTTACCGCACGGTGTTTTCAGCCGTTAAAATTGCCGTTGGGGCTCCTATCAAGAGCCCAAAAGTCCGTTTCACAGGGAGCTGCCGAAACGTGCGACCCAGCTGGTCATCGCCGCACCCGGAAGTGACCGGATGCCATCCTTAAACAACAAAGCTACACCACCGCCCTTACCGTCCATTCTATCCTTTCGTATAGTCTGATACCCTTGGATATTTAACTCCCAGTCGTGACCATCTTTTAACCATGTTTCAGTAATGGCCACTAAATCATAGTCATTCACGATGATTTGCGCCATCAACTCATTCACCTTATTCCGTATAGTACGAGCATTCAGGTAAAGTACACTTATGCTGTTTTTTATGTCTTTGTTATGAATCCTAAGACCTTGATCAGTAACTTTTCGCAAATTATTTTTCCTCTTATTCTTTCTCCTAATTTTCCTTGTACTGTCAATATGTCCTGGAGTCCAGGGTGAGCTTAACATTACTTGCATGCCTCGAAGTAAAAGATCAAGGATTTGTCTTCACACTGTCAACTTTAGTGATGTGTGCACTACAACTGTACTTCATTAAGACAGTTTACCATTAAAAGCATATTTCCTTTTTCTAATCTCGCTTCCAAAATGTATTGCTTCATATTTTCCCTCATTGCCCTGCATCGGCCATTGATCTGTCTATGCTCATTTTACATCCTGGTTCGCCAAAACCAATTTTTCATGTCCCCAAATTTAGTATCCATGGCAAATTTTGATAACTTCCCTTCATTTCCCAAATTCAGATTAGTGACATACAGCGAATGAGAATTGCCCCAACACTAATCCCTGTTTAATATCAATTACTAGCTTTTTCCAGTCTCAGACACTTTATTTTACCCCTACTCTTTTTATTGGAGAGATGATTCATGGAGAGAAAGTAATGGGGCCACATTCCCTTTCGGTCCAACAAGTACCGATTAATCATATGTACGTACCCCTGTTGTTTGAATAAGAAATACTGACGAGAACAGCACTAATTGAATAATACCTGGAATTATTTTACTTCCATCTGAACAAACAAACAGGGCTCAGTGTACCACCTCAACTGTAAGACAGTACCTCTGACAATGCAGTGTTCCACTGGTGCTGTATCGAAGCACAATCCCTAGATCGTGGAATAAAGCCCTCGAGTGGAGCTTAAATCCAAAACCTTTGACTCAACTGTTACTACTGAAACAAGCTGATACAGGTCATTTGATTTCCTTTGGGAAACAGACGTTATGGAGAGGCAATGGTGCAATGTTTGTTTTAAATTTTCGAGTACCCAATAATTTTTTGTTTCAATTAAGGGGCAATTTAGTGTGGCCAATCCACCTAACCTGCACATCTTTGGGTTATGGGGTGAAACCCACGCAGAGAATGTGCAAACTCCACACAGACTGACTGGAGCCGGCATCGAACCTGGGTCCTCAGCACCGTAGGCAGCAGTGCTAACCACTGCGCCACCGTGCTGGCCATAGTGGTGCAATGTTATTGTCACTGGATTAGTAATCCAGCAACCAGCGTACTGCTTTGAGGATTGGGATTCAAATACCACATTGGATTTGAAAGTCTAATGATGACCATGAAACCATTGTCGATTGTTGTAAAAGCCCATCTGGTTCACTAATGTCCTTTAGCAAGGGACATCTGCCATCCTTACCTGGTCTGGCCTGCGTAACTCCAGATCCACAGCAATATGATTGACTCTTAAATGTCCTAAATGTCAAGGGCAATTAGGGATGAGCAATAAATGCTGGCCCAGCCAACGATGCCCACATCCATGAATGAATAAAAAAGGTATCTATTTCTTCGAGGTTTTAAAAAAGTGAGCAATACTAAACAAAGCAGAAAATAAATCAAGTTTGTGTTTGTAAATCCATGGCTGAATATTTAGCCAAGTAAACAGAAGTACAATGTTTATGTAATCAAATTTATTTTGCATAAATCATACAGCATTTAATAACACATTGGAAAATGTGAAATGCATTTGGAGAATGGATCATTTCTCAATGGCATGAATTGTCCTATTGGGAGATAAAACCATTTGAAAAATGTATTCGGAGAATGAATGTGAAACAGTACTGCTTTGGTGAAATGACAACCATAATTGCAACTGAATTATTAATAGACCAACCTTTACTCAATTTATAATAAAACAGATTAACCTGGCATTGACCTTCCTCACTGCTGATTAATAAGCAGAAATTGATTAACAGAAAATCCTGGAGAATCATTAATCTATGACTTGTGGTTTGACTGGGCAAAGCTCAGAACACTGTATATATGATTGTGGCTGTATACTAAAACATGATGCCAGACCCTCGAGAGATACTGCAAATGCGAACTCTACAGTCTACCAAAACCTTTGTTTGGTTTGTGAATAAGAGTTAAATACTAACTGTTTTATAAAAGAAAAAAAAACAAAGACCCTAGTGTCCTACTTGCATAACACGGTCATGTGAGTTTTCATTTATGAGGGAGTCTTGCATCAGAATCCCTATTAAAATGAAACAATTCCAAAGAACAATATGCTTTCTGGCTTGCCCTATTCACTCCAGTTGCATTTTATTTAAAGATTGAATGATAACGAAATTTTTGGGGTCACTTGCCTAGAAGGGTTACTGACCTCGTGACTAAACGAGCTGGATTAACAATATTTAATACTGATGCTGGGTTTTAATGACCACAAGTTCATTTAAAAGTAGCAGATTTGTATTAATTTCCATTTCTGCAATTTAACACTGATGCGCATTTTCAACGTAGGTTTAATTCCATGGTAAATCCTAACTGGCAGTCAAGAAAAACTGCAGGACCAATTTTTGGGTGTGGAACCACTTTAATTATGTAGAGTGTCCTTTACCAGAGCTACTTGTCTTTTATGTCACATGTATTATATGTTGCAGTTGAATCAGACTTTTACACCAAGGTTTTACACCAAGTAGCCTTTCGGCTAAGCGTGAGCGACATGACAATGATTTGTGGCCAAGTATTATTCTTATAAAAAGGTGACTGCAGATATCAGGGGGTAGTATTATTTATTTTGGCCAGGATATGGTGTCAATGTGTGTTCAAAACATGACCGATGTTGTGGGAGGTTAGCCAGCTTGTTCATTTCTTCAAATGTGCATCTCATAGCAAAGGTGCTATTGCTTAATTCTCCAGAGCACTGGTTGTGATGGTGCATATCCATGCAAAGCTCTGGGCATCATTAGTTAATCCAGTATAAGTGAACTATTAGGGTGTCTATTTTCTTAAAAAGCAGGTGGTCCGAAAAATTCAGAAAAAGCCTTCCATGTGAAGGTCTAGTCACCCTTTCATTTTAAATTAACCCCTGCTTATTTGAACAGTATAGGAAATCTGGCTTTTAGGGGATTGCAGTTATCCACTGAAACCTGTAGTCAACCCGATGCCAGCGTGGGTATTTAGTATGAAAGGCACATAAAGTATTCCATGAGAAATCAAACTTCATTATGTTCTTGTGTTGAAACATTGAACATGTTTGGGGCATAGAGATGGTCCATCATTTCCATGCCAGCTAAAACAAAGTACGAAGTCTTACAACACCAGGTTAAAGTCCAACAGGTTTGTTTCGATGTCACTAGCTTTCGGAGCGCTGCTCCTTCCTCAGGTGAATGAAGAGGTCTGTTCCAGAAACATATATATAGACAAATTCAAAGATGCCAAACAATGCTTGGAATGCGAGCATTAGCAGGTGATTAAATCTTTACAGATCCAGAGATGGGGTAACCCCAGGTTAAAGAGGTGTGAATTGTACCAAGCCAGGACAGTTGGTAGGATTTCGCAGGCCAGATGGTGGGGGATGAATGTAATGCGACATGAATCCCAGGTCCCAGTTGAGGCCGCACTCATGTGTGCGGAACTTGGCTACAAGTTTCTGCTCGGCGATTCTGCGTTGTCGCGCGTCCTGAAGGCCGCCTTGGAGAACGCTTACCCGGAGATCAGAGGTTGAATGCCCTTGACTGCTGAAGTGTTCCCCGACTGGAAGGGAACATTCCTGCCTGGTGATTGTCGCGCGATGTCCGTTCATTCGTTGTCGCAGCGTCTGCATGGTCTCGCCAATGTACCATGCTTGGTCACATTTCAAGCATTGTTTGGCATCTTTGAATTTGTCTATATATGTGTTTCTGGAACATACCTCTTCATTCACCTGAGGAAGGAGCAGCGCTCCGAAAGCTAGTGACATTGAAACAAACCTGTTGGACTTTAACCTGGTGTTGTAAGACTTCGTACTGTGCTCACCCCAGTCCAACGCCGGTTTTGTAAGGGCCACGAAGAATCCAGCACGAGTTTTAAGGATACAAAGTAATAACATTTATTTACTATAACATATATACCTAACAGTAGCAGTAACTTCCCTTGCTACATACTCCTTCCTGCTGGTTCCTGAACTGGCCAGCTTTATTTATACTAGGAGTTTACTAGTGGTTTCTCCGCCCCACTCATTGGGGAAGCTCATACTCCCACAGGATTGTGGGATAGTCATTAGTCCCCAGCCAATGGTAAGTAGGCAGGTTATAACATCCCTCCCCCCCAAAGTCCAAGGAATCCACCGAAGACCCTGGCGAAGGAGGACGTCGGACTCGTTTGGCCGCAGGTCGGACACCATTTGCACGCGGCGCTGGATCAGGCGGCGTGTAACGAGACGGAGACCGGCGCTTCCGTGATGAACGGCGCAACGGTTGTACATCCACGGCTCGTGGACCCGAGGATTCCCCCTCTGATGCATCCTGTGTCTCCATCTCGGAGTCAGAGTCTGCTGCCTCCGTCATGTCAGCGTCTCTATCTCCATTCGGTTCCGTTACGACCTGCGCAGGCTTCGAGTGAGGCACCAGTGGAAGATTGTGAGGACTACCTTCCATTGTCTCTGGTCTCTGCGGCTGTAGAAATGAGCTCTGGGGGCGGGGAATCTTTTGAGGGGATAGTCTTCTGGACCGAATGTGGTCTACATGTTTTCGCTGGAGACGACCCTGGGCTTGCACTTGGTAAGATATAGGGCCCGTTTGACGAAAGATTACACCAGGAACCCATTGGGCACCACCAGCAAAGTTCCGAACGAACACTGGGTCACCGGGCGCAAACTGCCGAATCGGCCGATGCCGAGAAAATCCCTGTCCCTGCTGTTCTTGTGTGCGGCGTACTTTTGCGCCAATGTCAGGGAAAACCATACTAAGGCGGGTGCGAAGTCTCCGGCCCATTAGGAGTTCTGCGGGAGCTACCCCAGTCACTGCATGGGGGGTGGTCCTGTACGTAAACAAAAAGCAAGCCAGTCTCGTGTCCATTGATCCGGAAGACTGCTTCTTTAGGCCTCTTTTGAATGTCTGCACTGCGCGCTCTGCCAACCCATTTGAAGCCGGGTGGTAAGGGGCAGTGCGGATATGGCGGATGCCGTTCATCTTCGTGAACCTCGCAAACTCCTCACTTGTGAATGGAGTGCCGTTATCCGTGACCGGCACCTCGGGGAGGCCATGCATACTAAACGATAAACGCATCTTTTCAATTGTTGCGCAGGACGTTGTCCCCTGCATCTTATGCACCTCTAGCCATTTGGACTGGGCGTCAATTAGTAGAAGGAACATGGATCCTTGAAAAGGGCTGCGAAATCTGCATGCAAGCGTGCCCAAGGCCGCCCTGGCCATTCCCAGTGATGTAGGGGCGCGGCCGGCGGAAGCTTCTGATGCTCCTGGCAAATGGAGCAGTTTTGGGCCACCTTCTCAATGTCGGTGTTGAGGCCTGGCCACCAGACATAACTCCGGGCCAACATTTTCATTTTGGTCACGCCTGGATGCCCATTGTGCAAGTCTGTTAGTATCAGCTCCTGGCCTTTTTCCGGGACAATCACACGCGTCCCCCACAAGAGGATGCCGTCTTCCACGCTGAATTCTGACAGCTTGGAGGAAAATGCCCGCAACTCGCCTGGGAGCTGTCTATGCTGCCCACCATACAGGACTATGTGCCGAACCTTTGACAGGACTGGCTCCGTCTGGGTCCACTCACGGATCTGTGATGCCGTGACAGGCAAGGTGTCCATAAAATTTAGGGTTGCAACCACCTCACCGGTCGTGGGGGCCGACACGGGGCCGGTCGATAAAGGCAATCAGCTCAGTGCGTCGGCATTTGCTATCTGCGTACCTGGTTTGTGCTCCAGAGAATACTCGTATGCAGCAAGCAACAAAGCCCAGCGCTGGATCCGTGCGGAAGCAATGGGCGGTATTGGCTTATCCTCTCTGAAAAGTCCCAGCAGGGGCTTATGATCAGTCACGATAGTGAAATGGCGGCCGTACACGTACTGGTGGAAGCGTTTCACCGCAAAAACCACTGCCGGGCCCTCCTTCTCGATCTGCGCGTACTTTTTCTCCGCTGCAGTCAATGTGCGGGAGGCGAAAGCTATCGGTCGCTCGGCCCCGTTCTCCATCTTGTGGGACAGGACGGCCCCAATACCATACGGGGATGCATCACATGTGACGAGCAAAGGCTTTCCAGGATCATAGTGGGTTAGTAACCCAGACGACGACAATTGTTGCTTTACCCGCCGGAAAGCGGTTTCTTGCGGCTGACCCCAAACCCAGGTGTGATTTTTCTTTAGCAGAACGTGCAAAGGGGCCAGCGTAGTTGCCAGATTGGGGAGGAACTTCTCGTAATAGTTTACGAGACCGAGAAAAGAGCGAAGATGCGAAGTGTCAGTCGGGGCGGGGGCATGTTGAATTGCACGCACCCTCTCTGCGACGGGGTGCAGACCTTCGCGGTCCACCCGATAACCTAGGTAGACTACTTCCTTTGCCTGAAATACGCACTTTGTGCGACGTAAACGGAATCCAGCCTCCGAAAGGCGTCTAAGGACAGCCTCCAGATTTTCCAAATGTTCCTGCTCCGACGTCCCTGTAATCAAAACGTCATCTAGGTAGACAGCCACACGTGGTAAACCTCTCAAAATGCCCTCCATAACACGTTGAAAAATTGCGCAGGCAGAGGATACTCCAAAGGGCAACCGTGTATATTCATACAGGCCCCGGTGTGTATTAATCGTTACATATGGTCGGGAGGCAGGGTCCAGCTCCAACTGTAGGTAGGCGTGACTCATATCTAATTTTGTGAACGAGAGTCCACCTGCAAGTTTCGCGTAGAGATCCTCTATGTGAGGCATTGGATATCGGTCGAGTCGGGAAACCGTATTCACTGTAAGTTTATAGTCGCCACACAAGCGAACTGTGGCATCTGGCTTCATGACAGGTACAATTGGTGCTGCAAAGTCAGCAAAACGGACGGGCCTGATAATACCCAAGGTCTCCAAATGAGTGAGCTCCCCTTCTACCTTCTCGAGCAAGGAGTAAGGCACCGGGCGCGCCCGGAAATAGCACGGCGTGGCTCCTGGTTCGACTTGGATACGGGCTACGGCCACTTTTATTTTCCCCAAACCAGGCTGGAATACATCTTGGTATCGTCCTAGCACCTCAGTCAACCCTTAAGAAACTGTTTGGAGGATGTGCTGCCATTGCAACTGCAAATGGCGCAACCAGTCCCAACCCAACAGGCTGGGCCCATGGCCGCGCACTACGATAAGTGGGAAACACCCGTCCATAAACAACAGGGGTCATTGTAGTTCCTGCAATGTCCAGTGGTTCCCCCGTGTAGGTGGCCAACCTGGCCTGTGAGTCGGTTAATGTAAGGGTCTGTATACCCTGCTTGATGCGGTCGAATGTCCTCTGGGCGATCACGGAGACCGCTGCGCCAGTATCCAACTCAATCTCAAGCGGGTGGCCATTGACCCGTACTGTCACCTTAATTGGAGCCACACGGGAAGCTGCCACACAATGCAGCTGCAGGCAGTCGTCCTCCGTCTCCACGTCCTCAGGAGTAGTCGCCGCAGGTTCATCCACATGGAAGGTACGGCCTCTGGGCTGGTCCCAGTTACGGCCCCTGGGCTGGTCCCAGTTTCGGTCGGAACGACGGCGCCTCTGGCTCCCCCAGGAGCGCCGTCCGCGATAGGGTCGGCGCCTACAAGTCTGACACGGACATGGCTCCTCATCCATTGGCTCTGGAGAAGGCTCCCTTCAGGGAGGAATGTCCGACGGCCACTGGCGTCGGTCCAGACATTGTCTCGCCCAAGGTACAGCAGGAGTGCGGGGGGACGTTTTCGGATGGAAGGGGTTGCGCCCCAAGGCATGCACTTCCATTCCCTGTAGCTCCTGTACTCCTCGCTCTGTGCTCTCTCGGGACAATACTGTTTGAATAGCCTGTTGAAAAGTCAATGTTGGCTCCGCTAACAACTTTCTCTGGGTGGCCGCATTGTTAATACCGCAAACCAAACGGTCGCGTAACATTTCTGACAAGGTCTCACCATAGTCACAGTACTCCGCAATCCTGCGTAGCCTGGATAGGAAATCGGCAAGGGATTCTCCAGGGGTCCTCTCAGCGGTATTAAACCGGTAACGCTGGACTATCGTGGACGGGGTTGGGTTAAAATGTTGCCCCACTATATTTGCAAGTTCATCAAACGTTTTGGTGTCCGGCGCAGCTGGGTACGTAAGGCTCCTAATCACCCCAAACGTATGCGGGCCGCAGGCGGTGAGCAATATGACCACCTGCCGCTCGTTTTCGGTGATATTGTTTGCCCGGAAATAGTAACGCATCCGTTGTGTGTACTGGTTCCAGCTTTCCAGCGCAGCATCAAAAACATTCAAACGTCCGTACAGAGGCACGGTATAATAGAAAACAACTTCCAACCTGTATCCAACAGAAATCCAGGGAGGTGGCTTCAGCAGTGTAGACAGCTATTCACTTTAACCTTCGTCGTCAGTTTTGTAAGGGCCACGAAGAATCCAGCACGAGTTTTAAGGATACAAAGTAATAACATTTATTTACTATAACATGTATACATAACAGTAGCAGTAACTTCCCTGGCTACATACTCCTTCCTGCTGGTTCCTGAACTGGCCCGCTTTATTTATACTAGGAGTTTACTAATGGTTTCTCCGCCCTCCTCATTGGGGAAGCTCATACTCCCACAGGCGATAGTCATTAGTCCCCAGCCAATGGTAAGTAGGCAGGTTATAACAGCCGGCATCCCCACATCATGGCTACCATCGACACCGCAAACTGCTGGCTCACAGTGGAGAGGATCTCTAGGAAGATCGCGCATATAGACACTGACATTAAGTTTCTACAAAGATGCAAGAAAGCAGACAAGATCCCGAAAGGGCTGCAGATCAGAAACCCACTCAAGTTGACCTACAACACAGACTACGCTGAGAGACTCTGCCGTCGCACCTCTCTCACACTCCTCAACCACCTCGTACTCCAGCTCTACAGCAGACGATGCAACCTGGAAACCAAGATAGAGGCCATATTCTCAACTTGCGCTCAGGATGCAGCAGACCAGCTACGGAACACTGCCAAACAGATGAGACAACAATACTATGCCATCTATATGCTCACCCCAGTCCAACGCCGGCATCTCCACATCATAGCTAAAACAAAGGCTGTCCATCCCACCTTCCCACTCCTAGTCTGTAGCCCGAGATCTTATGGCATTTCAAGTGCTTTCAAATGTGAAGACGGTTTCAGCCTCTACCTCCTTTTCAGGTTGAAAAGAATTTTCCTCAAATCTGATCCTATCCTTTTTTGTTGCAAAAATATACTTTATTCATAAAATATCTGAAGGAAAATTTCAAACTGGACATTACGGTGCAATAATATTCAGGTTCTCTACATACATTGGGCACATAGCAGGGAACACTTGGCCAAGGCTGCACTTTGCCCCGTTTCTCGACTAAGGACCCCTACTCGCTACTCGCTAAACCTCCTCAGTGCAGGGAGAGATTGGGACGCCATTTTTAAATGATGTCCTGATTGCTCCGCCCACGGACACGATCCCAAACCTCCTTAAAGCCCCAACTCACCTATATGGGGGTCCTTGCCCCCTCCCCCATGCGCAGAAGGCACCCCCAGGATGATCACTGCTGCTCAACAAATACCACCTGGCAGTGCTCTTGCCAACTAGCAGTGCCAGGCTGTCACCCAAGTAGCATTGCCAGGGTGCCACCCTGCCCTAAGGGCAAACATCTAGGGGCCTCCGATCCTCTGGGTGACCCCCACGAGTGCCATTCCATCTCATCCCCCCCCCCCCCTTGTGGAGACCAGTACTGAATGGTGCTCGCCCGAGGTCTCCAAAGACAAATAAGAAACGCCTGGAATAGATCCCAATGTCTTGGTTACCTCAGGGAACTGCATATTAGAGTGAGACTAGCTGTCTCGCTCTAATATGCAGGTTGGCCAAAAAGTGATCCCGCCCACAATTGGTGGCCTTCACATCACGACATCTCACGAGTGGTTGCGAGCCGGGTAGATCCCGGGAGCAGGGTCTCATGGCATTTTCTGGCTACATTGTGCCGCGGCGCACTGCTTTTCAGGTGCAGCATGGCCGGTAGATCATGCCCATCATGCTGCACTCTTGAGGTTCTTCAATACAGTCAAAGAAACAGCACAGACATTTCAAAATGGTTGTTACAAATGGTGCAAAGGCAACTTGTATACATAGATTAATTCGCTGAGGTGCTTCAACAAAATTGTGATATGTGTAACATTCACTGTATATATTCAATGTGAGTCATAGAGCCTATCTTAATCCTTCTCTTTAGATTTCTCAGAATATTATATATGCCTTTGCTTTAATATTATCAGCTAGCCTTTGTCATATTCCCTTTTGGTGCTTCTATCTCACTTTTCATCTCCCCATTACATTTTCTATGCAAATTATACATGTGTTATCTTTTGAAAAGTCTTTAAAAATTCAAAGTACATTTACATAAGCTTTTGGCTGTTTTTACTATTGTGCAAGGGTGCGAAATTAATAAGTATGCAGAGACATGGATACAAATGTATAAAATGCAAATTTTCGAAACAGACCCGAAACAGTCCTTCCCCGAACAATACCAACATCAGTTTGTTGTGGATGTGAAGCAATTTTCTTGTTGCTGTTGGTGGAACAATGTAATGTTCCAATACAAATTACAGACGTGTTCTATTTTGACATTTGAATTAAGTAAGCAACACTTCGTATGCACCTTTCATAATAGCATGACAGGCAAAATTTGATGGAGTTTACAGATTTTGGTGGTGCTCGTTGGATTTGTTATGTGATCCAGTTATCCTATCATTTAAATCTATTTTTGTGCACAGAACATAGAAAATAGGAGGAGGAGGCCATTCGGCCCCTCAAACCTGCTCTGCCATTCAATATGATCATGCCTGGTCCTCTATCTCATCGCCATACTACGCTCAACCCATACTGCTTGATTCTTTAGCATTCGAAATCTACCGAGTTCCTTCTTAAATATTTTCAGTGACTTGGCCTCCACAGTCTTCTGTGGTAGACAATTTCATAGGTTCACCATCCTCTTGAGTGAAGAAGTTTCTCCTCATCTCAGTCCTAAATGGACCATGATATCTACCTGGTATCATGAGGCTGTGACCCCTTGTTCAACATCATCCCTACATCCAATCTGTCCAGCCCTGTCAGAACCTTATACAATTCAATGAGATATCGGGGAATATCTTTTTAGTCAGGACATAGTCAGTCCAACAAAAGAAAAGACAGTTTGGGAATGAAGCAGGGCTGCAGGAAGGATGGTGCGGGAGTATTTTAGTGGTAATAATAATAATTCAGTTAGATATACCACAGTTAAGGAAAAGAACATATAAATAGAACAAGTGTAAGAGTTTTAATTTGGAAATTGGTCAATTTTACAAAGCTGAGATGTGATTTGGCAAAAATGAACTGGAACCAGCTACTTGGGAAGTAAATCACTGCTAGAGTAGCAGCAACCATTTGAAGACGAGAGGGTTCAGCATAAGTAGGTCGCCACATGAAAAACGTGCAATTCTCAAATCTAGAGTCCCTGGATGTCAAAGAGCATAGAGTTGCTGAGGCAAAACAAATTGGAGGCTTACATCACATTCCAAGAGCTGAAGTACTGCAGAAAGCTTAGAAGCATATGGGCAGCACGGTAGCATTGTGGATAGCACAATTGTTTCACAGTTCCAGGGTCCCAGGTTCGATTACGGCTTGAGTCACTGTCTGTGCGGAGCCTGCACATCCTCCCCGTGTGTGCGTGGGTTTCCTCCGGGTGCTCCGGTTTCCTCCCACAGTCCAAAAATGTGCAGGTTAGGTGGATTAGCCATGCTAAATTGCCCTTAGTGTCCAAAATTGCCCATAGTGTTGGGTGGGGTTGCTGGATAATTGGGGATAGGGTGGAGGTGTGGGTAGGTTGCTCTTTCCAAGAGCCGGTGCAGACTCGATGGGCCAAATGGCCTCCCTCTGCACTGTAAATTCTATGATATAGAAAGTGTGGGGTAAAATTAAAAAGGGAATTAGGAAAGCAAAGCGAGGATATGAAAAAATATCGATGAGTAAAATAAAGGAAAACCCAAAAATGTTTTATAAATACATAAAGAGCAAGAAGATCACGATGGTGCAGTGGTTAGCACTGCTGCCTCACGGCGCCGAGGACCGGGTTTGATTCCGGTCCCAGGTCACTGTCCGTTTGGAGTTTGCACATTCTCCCCGTCTCTGTGTGGGCCTCAACCCCCACAACCCAAAGATGTGCAGGGTAGGTGGATTGGCCATGCTAAATTGCCCCTTAGTTGGAAAAAAAGAATTGGGTACACCAAATTTATTTTTAAAAAGAGCAAGAGGATAACTCCAAAATAAGTAGGGCCCATCAAAGACCAACAAGCTAATCTGTGTGTGGAGCTATAGGTTGTTGCAAAGAAGATGGACAATATAGACACTGTAGTTAAGAAGGAATGTGAAATATTGGATGGGATAAGCATGTTAAGAGAGGAAATATTAAGTAGTTTAGCACTCAAACCCAAATGGAATGCATCCAGGTTGCCTAGAGAACAAAGGAAGGAAAAGCTGAGCCATTTTGATCATCCATAGAATAGAATCCAAAGAAGCCCTACAGTGCAGAAGGAGGCCATTGAGTCTGCACTGACCCTCTCGAAGAGCACCCTACCTAGGGTCATTCCCTTACCCTATTCCTGTAACCCCACCTAACCTATGCATCTTTGTACTGTGGGAGGAAACCAGAGCACCTGGAGGAAACCCACGCAGATACGGGGAGAAATTACAAACTCCACACAATCACCCAAGGCCGGAATTGAACCCGGGTGCCTGGTCCTGTGAGGCAGCAGTGCTAGCCACTGTGCCAATGTGCCGCCCTCAATTTCTAACTATTGGCAAGGAGTACTGGCTAACCTTGCACCTATTTTGAAAAAGGCAGGAAGTGATATTAAAGGCCAGTAAAGCTAACTTTCGTGATGGACAAATTAGATGATTGAGCCAGGACACTGCCCCAAGGAACTTCTGCGGCGATTTCCTGGGACTGAGATGATTTGCTTCCAATAGCCACAACCATCTTTCTTTGTGCTGGCATGACTAACTAGTGGAAGGACTTCACCCTGACTTCAATGTTGTTAGGTCTCCTTAATGCCACACTTGTTTAAATGTTGCCTTGATGTCAAGGGAAGTCACTTTCATCATCCCGAGTTCAGCTCCTTTGTCCATGTTTGTACCAGACCTGTAATGAGGTGACGAGATGAGTGTTCCTGGCGGAACCCAAACTGAGCGTCAGTGAGCAGGTTATTGCTGTGTAGGTGCCACTTGGTAACTGTGAGGACAACACCTTCCATCACTTTGCTGAATGATCAAAAGTAGACGGATGGGCGGTAATTAGCTATATTGGATTTGTCCTTTATATGGACAGGGCATACCTGGGCAATTTTCCATGTTATCGGGTAGATGCCAAACGTTGGAGCTGTACCAGAACAGCTTAGGTATGGGTGCAGCTAGTTCAGAAGCAAAAGTCTTCAGCCAGGATGTTGTCACGGCCAATAGCCTTTTCGGTGCTGCATTATCAAATGTGCCATCTCTTGGATAAGACATTAAAATAAGGTCCCTTCATCTGGACATGAAAGATCCCATAACCTTTTTCAAAGATTTACTCTGGGATCCTGCCAACATTTAAATCTCAACCAAGAGCATGAAAACTGCTTTATTAATCATTTATCACATTGTTTCTGAAACATACATAGAAAAAAGAAACAGGAGGAGGGCATTCGACCCTTTGAACTGCTCCACCATTCATTATTGATCACGCTTGATCATGAAAATGAAAAATGAAATGAATCAAATTCAATATCCCGATCCGGCCTTCCCCCCCATATTATTTGATCCTCTTAACCCCAAGAGCTATATCTAATTCCGTCTTGAAATTACACAATGTTTTCGTCTCAACTACTTTTTGTGGTCGCAAATTCCACAGATTCACCACTCTCTGGGTGCAGAAATTTCTCCTCACCTCAGTCCTAAATGGTTTACCCTTATCCTCAAACTATGACCCCTAGTTCTGGACTCTCCCACCATCCGGAACATTCTTTCTGACTCTACCCTGTGTATTCCTGTTAGAACTTTGTAAGTTTCTATGAGATCCCCTCTGACTCTTCTAAACTCCAATGAATATAATCCTAACGAAATGAAATGAAATGAAAATCGCTTATTGTCACGAGGAGGCTTCAATGAAGTTACTGTGAAAAGCTCCTAGTCACCACATTCCGGCGCCTGTTCGAGGAGGCTGGTACGGGAATTGAACCGCGCTGCTGGCCTGCCTTGGTCTGCTTTAAAAGCCAGCGATTTAGCCCAGTAACCGACTTCGTCTCGCCTCGTGACAGTCCCGCCATCCCAGGATTCAGTCTGGTAAACTTTCGCTGCACTCCCTCCATAGAAAGCACATCCTTCCTCAGATAAGGAGACCAAAACTGCCCACAATACTCCAGGTGTGGCCTCACCAATGCCCTATATAATTGCAGTAAAACATCCCTATTCCTATACTCATCCTCACTATGAAAGCCAATATACCATTTGCCTTCTTTACTGCCTGCTGTACCTGCTCGCTTACTTTCAGGGACTGATGCACGACAAAACCAAAGTCTCACTGAGTATTCACCGCTTTCAATTTACACCAAGGGGGGCTTTTCACAGTAACTTCATTACTTGTGACAATAAGCGATTTTCATTTTTCCACCCATTCAGATAATAATCTGCCTTCCTATTTTTGCTACCAAAGTGGATAACCTTACATGTATCCACATACTGCATCTGCCATGCATTTGCCCACTCACTCAGCCTGTCCAAATCCCACTGAAGAATCTCTGCATCCTCCTCACAGTTCGCCTTCCCACCAAACTTTGTATCATCTCCAAATTTGGAAATAGTACATTTAGTTCCCTCGTCCAAATCAATAATATATAATGTGAACAGTTGAGGTCCTAGCACAGATCCCCAGTAGTCACTGGCAATAATTGGAAAAAGACCCATTTATTTCAACTTTTTGCGTCCCGTCTGCTAACCAGTTTTCTATCCATCTCAAGACACTACCCACAATCCCATGCGCTTTAACTTTTCATAGTAATCTGCTATGTGAGACCTTGTCGAAAGCCTAAATAAGCCACATAGTCCCCCTGGTCATCTCTACTAGTTACATCTTCAAAGAATTCCATGATTTCCCTTTCATAAATCCATGCTGACTTTGCTGATTCCACCACTGCTTTCCAAATGCTGTGCAATGAAATCCTTGATAATGGACTCTAGCAACTTCCCTACTCCTGACCAAAGTTAGGCTCACTGATCTATCGTTCCCTGCTTTCTCTCTCCCTAGTTGTTGAAAAATTAATTCCATGCATCACTACATTTCAAAAATACTTCAATAACTGAGGACTTTGAGAGAGCTGAAAGTCACAAAAATGGAAGTTCTTTTTTTTTTCCAGGCAGGAAGTCTTCTATTATTCTTTCTGGTGTTTTTCTAAGGCAATCCAGTTCCTTTGGGTGGAATTTTGCAAGCAAGTCGAGATGGGTTTGAATATGTGTAGGGAGTACAATCCTCTAAAAGTGAGCTCAAGTAAGGTTTCTGGCATCGTTCTTCCCTCTTCTGGGTTTCACTTTGTACATGTTTGATGGGGAGCCGGGAATCCTCATACAGCTATTGGGTAAGGTATTTAAATATTCAAATAGGATTTTTGCATAAACAGCAAACAGGCCTAATTCCTCAGCTGTCAGCAACTTGCCAAGGAATGTCTCTTCCGTGAAACTGACAGGCTTGGAAGGCTTTGTTCAGTGAAACTGAAGAACTCCAGTCATCACCAAGTGAGAGGCTGCTGCTCACAGCACACTTTCTCAGAGAGTGCTTTCAGTGCTTGACATGTGATTGCCAACTTCTTGGACGTCACTTCAATTTTCTTACGAATCAGGAGCAGGAGTAGGCCACCTGGCCCTTCAGGCCTGCTCTGCTTTCAATAAGATCACAGTTGACCTGATGATAACTTCAATCCCACAATGCTGCCTACCCACGATAACCATTCACCCCCTTGCTAATCAACATGTTGTCTATCTCCGCCTTAAAAATATTCAAAGACTCTGCTTCCACCAAGACAGATTTTTGAGCTACAGGGGAATTGAGGGTTATGTGCAGCAGACAGGGCACTTAAGCCCACAATCAGGTCAGCTATGATCTTACTGAATGGAGGAGCAGGTTCGAGGGGCCGAGTGGCTGACTGCTGCCTAATTCGTTTCGTATGATTGTTCACGGTAGCACAGTGGTTAGCGCTATTGCTTCACAGCGCCAGGGTCCCGGGTTCAATTCCCTCTTGGGTCACTGTCTGTGCGTAGTCTGCACGTTCTCCCCGTGTGTGCGTGGGTTTCCTCCGGGTGCTCCGGTTTCCACGCACAAGTCCCGAAGGACGTGGTATTAGGTAAATTGGACATTCTGAATTCTCCCTCTGTGTACCCGAACAGGTGTCACAATGTGACAACTAGGGGCTTTTCACAGTAACTTCATTGCAGTGTTAATGTAAGCCTACTTGTGACAATAATAAAGATTATTATTATTATTCAACTTCCATTTACCCTAATGTCTGTACAAATTCATCCCGTTGTTAAAACTAGCTGATAGATCATGAAATTTAGAGGAGTTAATTTTAATTTGGCTAAACTGAATGTTATTTCAATTTTACAAATAATAATTAAATGTCAACATTAAAGCTTAGATTGGTGGATCGTTAAAACAACAATTAGTCGATTGATTGATTTGATTTATTGGTATGTGCACCGAGGTACAGTGAAAAGTATTGTTCTGCATACAGTTCAGACAGATCTTGCCATACATGAAAAAAACATAGGACAGTGTAGTACTACTCAGTAGAGAAGATGGGCGAAGAGATCAGTTGAGTCCATAACAGGGCCATTCAGGAGTCTGGTAACAGTGGGGGGAAAAGCTGCTTTTGACTCTGTTAATGAGTGTTCTTAGACTTTTGTATCTTCTGTCCGATGGAAGAGGTTGGAAGAGAGAATAACCCGGGTGGAAGGGGGTCTTTGATTATGCTGCCCACTTTCCCAAGGCAGCGGGAGGTGTATACAGGGGTCTTTAATTATGCTGCCCACTTTCCCAAGGCAGCGGGAGTCAATGGATGGGACGCGGGTTGGCATGACGGATTGGACTGTGTTCACGACTCTCTGAAGTTTCTTACGCTCTTGGGCCGAGCAGTTGCCATACCAGGCTGTGATTGAGCCAGATTGGATGCTTTCTATGGTGCACCTGTAAAAGTTGGTAAGAGTCAATGTGGATACGCCGAATTTCCTTAGTTTCCTCAGAAAATATAGGCGCTGTTGTGCTTTCTTGGTCGCAGTGCGACGTGGGTGGACCAGGACAGATTTTTGGAGATGTGCATGCCTACAAATTTGAAACTGTCAACCATCTCCACCGTGGCACCATTGATGCAGACAAGGTGTATACGATTCCTCGCTTCCTGAAGTGAATAACCAGCTCTTTAGTTTTGCTGGCGTTGAGGGAGACATTGTTGTCTTTACACCACTCCACTAGGTTCTCTATCTCCCTCCTGTACCCTGACTCATCGTTGCTGTGATCCGACCCAGTAAGGCCGTGTCATCAGCAAACCTGTAGATGGATTTGGAGTCAGATTTTGCCACACAGTCGTGTGTGTATAGGGAGTATAGTAGGGGGTTAAGTACGCAGCCTTGCGGGGCCCCAGTATTGAGGACTATCATGGGGAGGTACAAAGAACAATACAGCACACAAATAGGCTCATTGGCCCTCCAAGCCTGTACCCGTCATGATACCAACCTTTGCCAAAACCGTCAGCACTTTCTTGTTTCGTATCCCTCTATACCCATCCTATCCACGTGTTTGTCAAGATGCCTTTTGAACGTCGTCAATGTATCTGCTTCCACAACCTCCCCTGGCAATGCATTCCAGGCACTCACCACCCACTGCGTAAAAAAACCTGCCTCGCACATCTCCTGTAAACTTTGCCCCGCAGACCTTAAACCTATGCCCCCTGTTGACTGACCCCTTCACCCTGGGAAAGAGTGCCTGCCTATCCACTCTATCCATGCCCCTCATAATCTTGTAGATCTCTATCAGGTCACCCCTCAACCTTCGTCTTTCTAATGAAAGCAGTCCAAGTCTATTCAGCCTCTCCAGCTAACACCCTCCAGACTAGGCAATATCCTGGTAAACCTCCTCTGCAACCTCTCCAAAGCTTCCACATCTTTCTGGTAGTGTGTGACCCGAATTGTGCACAATATTCCAAGTGCGGCCGTACCAAGGTTCTATACAACCGTAGCATGACTTGCCAGTTTTTATACTCGATGCCCCGTCCAATGAAGGCAAGCATTCCGTATGCTTTCTTGACTACCTTGTCCACTTGTGTTGCCACCTTCAAAGATCTGTGGATCTGTACGCCCAGATCTCTCTGACTTTCTATATTCCTAAGAGTTTTACCATTTACGGTATATTTTCCCTCTATGTTAGACCTACCAAAATGCATTGCCTCACATTTATCCAGATTAAACTCCATTTGCCATTTCTAACTCCATTTGCCATTTCTAACTCCATTTGCCATTTCTTGTTTATCCTTACTGATTGTGGTCTCTGGTTCAGGAAGTCAAGGATCCAGTTGCAGATTTTGGAGGTTTTGCAGTTTTAGTATGAACTTGGCTGGAATTATGGTGTTGAAGGTGGAGCTGTAGTCAATGAATAGTAGTCAGATGTAGGAGTCCTTATTGTCGAGATGCTCGAGGGATGAATGTAGGGCCAGAGAGATGGCGGCTGCTGTGGACCGGTTGCGGCAATTTGTGAATTTCAGCAGATCAAGGCATTCTGGGAATATGGAGTTGATGCGCCTCATGACTAACCTCTCGAAACACTTCATTACGATCGATGTCAAGGCCACCGGACGATAGTCATTGAGGCACATTGCCTGGTTCTTCTTTGGCACCCATATTTCTTGAATCAGGTTGGAACCTCGGAACGGACTAGGGAGAGTTTAAAGATGTCCATGAACACACCCGCCAGTTGGTCCACGTAGGATCTGAGCGCACGACCTGGGACCCCATCAGGACCCGTTGCTTTCTGAGGGTTCACTTTCACGAACTATGGAAGCTGTGAGGTGGGTATGGATGTGTCCAAGGCTGCTGGAGCAGTTGACAAAGGTTTGATGGTTTCCTGCTTGAAACGACCAAAGAATGCATTGAGTTCATTGGGGAGGGGTGCGCTGCTACCAGAGATTCTACCTGACTTTGCTTTGTAGCCTGTTTTGTTTAAGCCATTCCACAACCGATGAGAGCCCGTGTCATTAGTCTGTGACTCTAGCTTAGTCTTGAATTATCGCTTGGCATTCCTGATGGCTTTGTGGAGGTCGTACCTGGATTTCTTATATAGGTCAGGGTTGCCTGTCTTGAACTCCTCAGACCTGGGGCGAAATTCTCCCGAAACGGCGCGATGTCCGCCGACTGGCGCCCAAAACGGCGCCAATCAGACGGGCATCGCGCCACCCCAAAGGTCCGGAATGCTCCGCATCTTTGGGGACCGAGCCCCAACATTGAGGGGCTAGGCCGACGCCGGAGGAATTTCCGCCCCGCCAGCTGGCGGAAACGGCTTTTGTTGCCCCGCCAGCTGGCGCGGAAATGACATCTCGGGGCGGCGCATGCGTGGGAGCAGCAGCGGCCGCTGACAGTTTCCCATGCATGCACAGTGGAAGGAGTCTTTTCCTCCTCCACCATGGTAGAGGCCGTGGCGGAGGCGGAAGGGAAAGAGTGCCCCCATGGCACAGGCCCGCCCGCGGATCGGTGGGCCCCGATCGCGGGCCAGGGCACCCCACGGGGCCAGATCGCCCCGCGCCCCCCCAGGACCCTGGAGCCCGCCCACGTCACCTTGTCCCGCCGTTCAAAAGGTGGTTCTGACCAGCCCACTGACTTCAAGCAGTCATGTAGGTTCTCTTCTGTTGTCTCAGGCCAGCATTGTATGATCTTCTTAACCGGATTCCCCCGGTTAATTTTCTACTTGTTTGCCAAGAGAAGGAGCGCTGTCTTATGTTCCGATTTTCCAAAGTGTGGTCAGGGATGGAATGGTAGACGCCCTTGATGTTTGTGTAGCAGTGGTCGAGAATGTTGGCGCCTCCGGTGGGACCGGAGATGTGTTGGTGGAATTTTGGCAGAGAGTCGCCAAGCTCCAGCGCCATCAGGGGATAGACACTGTTCTACAGTGCAGCAAAGAACGAGAGTCCAGGCGGCTGAATTGGCTACTGGATGCCAGGATTTGGGACATCAGCACAGGTTGGAAAGAAAATTGTAGTGGGAGGGAGAGGCTCCAGTTGTTGAGGCCCATGTAGGTACCAACAACAGAGGTAGAACTAGGAAAGAGGTACTGCAAAGTCAGTATGAGGAGCTAGGTTCTAAATTAAAAAGGGGAACATCAAGTTCTAAGTTTGAATCGGAATACTGCAGATGCTGGGGATAAAAACAGGTCACCGACCTGAAACATTGCGTGGAATATTGAGGCTGCTCTTGGGTGAAAAATCTCACAAGAATTGGAAAACGCGATTCTTACCAGAGAGATTGCATTTCCCAATTTTCCCTGCCCCTCCTCTGCGCCGTCACAAGACTCACACCCATAAAAGGCGTGAATCTCATTTCCATAAATTTCCATTCATTTTAAGATTATTAGCGGCCCCCCATAAATGATCTCCCTTCATGAGACTTCAAACCTTGCTGGCATGATGTTACATCAGCAAGATATACAACATGTTGGACCTGATGCGCGTTGAGTGGATCTCTTCTGGGGTGCAAAGGTAAGTATAGCCCCCTCAGGGAAGGGGGGATGGTTAGACCCGTGGTGGTGATGGTTGGGGGGGAGGTGCATCTGTGTGTGGTGGCTGGAGGAGTGGGGGTGGAAAGCGGACACTGAAGGGGGTTGTATCGTCGCGATGAATGTCCAGCGAGAGGGGTTGTATTGCCAACTATGGATGTGGAAGGGGGAGTGGTGGTGGTACCAGGAATTGATGTCGTGGGAGGGGGGACCGCCGTGATGGAGGCTGGAGGCAATTACTCTGGTGTTGGTTGGGGCTCCCTTTAAAGATGGTGCTCGATCTCTTTGGAGACAGTTCCTGGCTCGAAGAGTCCCCCGGCCCACCAGAGTGTTGGCATAAACGCCGACTCACTTTTATTTTGCCAGTGCCTCAAGATTCTGTGAGGAAACTAGGGCTGGATTCTCCGCTTTTGGGGCTATGTCCGGAGGAGCCATGGCGTTTTACGTGGGAAAAATCGGCGAGGCCCCAGCACCGATCCTCCGACGGTGAAGGGCTAGCAGCCGCGCCACGTAATACGCACGACCTTTCCGATATAAACGGCTGGAGAATTGCCGGGTCCATGGCCGATTCGATCGTTAAAAAAGCATTCAGTCCAAAGATGTGCAGGTTAGGGGGATTGGCTATACTAAATTGCCCTTGGTGTCCAAAAGGGCTAGGTGGAGTTACTGGGTAACGGGGATAGTTTCAAAGTGTGGGCTTAAATTGGGTGCTCTTTCCAATGGGCCGAATGGCCTCCTTCTGCACTGTAAATTCTATGATTCTTCACTCGATTGCCGATTACAAGGTCACCATCGGCAAGCAGAGAATCCTGCCCCTGGTCTGTGGAACTGAAGAGTTCCACACCAGGGGCGGGATTCTCCCGCAACTGGCCGGTTGGCCCGACGCCGGCGCCAAGAGCGACGCGAACCACTCCAGCATCGGGCCAACCGGAACATGCGGAATCCTCTGCCTGCAGCCAACCGGCGGCGAAGGGCTGCCACGAGTTGGCGCATGCGCAGAACCGCCGGCATGGTTCCGCGCATGCACAGACAGGCCGGCGTGATCCTGCGCATGCGCAGGGGGGGTTCTTCTCCGCGATGGCCATGGTGGAGCCCTACAGAGGCCGGCGCGGAAGGAAAGAGTGGCCCCATGGCACAGGCCCGCCCGCAGATCAGAGGGCCCTGATCGCGCGCCAAGCCATCCTGGGGGCCTCCCCCGGGTCCGGATCTTCTCCCCCCCCCCCCTGCCTCCCTCCCCCTCCCCCCTCTCCCCCCCCTCCCCCCTCCCCGCCCCCGCCGGAGGACTCACCTAGCTGGCCTAAGCCAGGTCCCACCGTGATGAACCATGTCCATTTCACACCAGCGGGACTGGTCAGGAAACGACGGCCGCTCAGCCCATCGGGGCCCGGAGAATTGCCAGGAGGGTCGCTGCCAACGGCCCCCGGCTGGATCGGCGTAAACCCCGCCCCCGCCCGAAAACCGGCACCGGAGAATACAGCAGCTGGCGTCGGAGCGACGGGGCGGGATTCACGCGCCCCTCCGGGGATTCTCCGACCTGGCGGGGGGTCGGAGAATCCCGCCCCAGATTTCTGTGAGGTTCTGACACTTTGCCTGGTCTGATAAGGTCCCCCCATGAACTCTGTTCCTCTCTCCATAGGTGCTGACAAACCTGTTGAGTATTTCCAGCATTTACTCTTTTGTTAAATTTTAGTTAAGTCCGAGGAACATGTTGGCTTGTGGGGGAGGAGAATCATGTGGCATGTCTGCCCCTGCACAACCCTCCACCCCTAAATACGTACCCCCCCCCCCCCCCCCCCCCCCCCCCCAACCTCAGCAGAATTCTCTCCACAACTATTTACCAGTTAGGAGGGTAGAATGATTTTGTATTGACCTGATTATTATTTCCCAGATTTCTTTGTAAATCAGCCAGCAAGATATATAATACAAGAGTTGCAGGGTCAGGTTATTCCGACTTGAGATGGAGCTGGTTGCTTTTTTGTGGCATTTTATCTGCTGGGCTGGAGGAAAACCAACAAAACTCATTCAACTGGAGCATCCAAATTTCAGGAACAGGTCGTCTCATGGATTTAATAGCGTCATTGTTCAGAATCAACTAATGTTACTTGGTCAGTGAGCTGGCTTAATTTAAAAAAAATAATAAATCCTTAATGTCGTCGTGGCTTTATATGATTCATTCTTTGGATAATGTCCACTCCCCTATTGCCCGTTGCAGTACTGAGGCCTTTTTTCTGTTGGGTTCAAAATTTGGGAGGAACAGAAGTTATACAGCAAAACAAATGACCACATAAGCCAGATCTGAAAACTAAAGATTTAAACTCACGTCAAGGTGCTGTGGGCAGTGCTCATCTGTAGCAGTTTGATTATCAAGAAAATTGGGCACCAGGATAAAAATTGGTTTGTGTAATCTAGAATGCAGTGCAGGATGGTGAAACTATAATGGCAACAGAGCTGGAAAAACTATGTATTGTCACAATATCACAGCACACAGTTCCGAACTGACTTAACACCTTGCTCTACTACAGGGAGAGAAGCAAACTGTTTGGTGAGTATCTGCAAAGTGGTTAAGGTCTATTCCATTCCTAAAGTTTAAAATACTACAGGAACTAGTGGTAAGTTTTATAAAATATATTAAAATAGGAAATTAAATAATGGAATAAAAAATTAAGTAGCTAATTTAGACACATTAAGGGTGGCGGACAGGTGATGTGTCACAGCTGCAGCATGTGGGAGCTCCTGGCTGCCAGTGTGATCGGGCAAACAGGTATTCAGTAAGGGGGGCGGGGAGTTAACCTGGACGTTTTGTACCAGGAGGCAGTCACACCTCTGAGAATGAATGGCTTAGATAGGGTGTATGTAGGGAAGTTGTTTCCATTAGCAGGGGAGACTAGGACCCGGGGGCACAGCCTTAGAATAAAAGGGAGTCACTTTAGAACAGAGATGAGGAGAAATTTCTTCAGCCAGAGAGTGGTGGGTCTGTGGAATTCATTGCCACAGAGGGCGGTGGAGGCCGGGACGTTGAGTGTCTTTAAGACAGAAGTTGATAAATTCTTGATTTCTCGAGGAATTAAGGGCTATGGAGAGAGAGCGGGTAAATGGAGTTGAAATCAGCCACGATTGAATGGTGGAGTGGACTCGATGGGCCGAATGGCCTTACTTCCACTCCTAGGTCTTATGGTCTTATGGTCTTAACAGGGGCTGACAGGAGTGTGTGACTGCAAGTAAGGCAGATAAGGGGACTAATAGAGGAGCAGTGCAGAAGCCTCAGCCTTTGCAACTGTCCAATACGTTTGAGGTTCTCTCAGCTTGTTTGGAAGAGAGTGGTGGTTGCAGGGTGGATGGGCTGACTGACCATGGCACCATGAAAACAGGAAGCTATTCAAGTGGGAGGCACAAAAATGAATGTAGTGGTGGCAGACTCTGTTCTCTGCAGCAAAGAACGAGAGTCCAGGCGGCTGTGTTGGCTACCGGATGCCAGGATTCAGGACATCAGCTCAGGTTGGAGTTAATATTGTAGTGGGAGGGAAAGGACCCAGTTGTTGTGGTCCATGTAGGTACCAACGACATACGTAGAACCAGGAAAGTGGTTCTACACAGTCAGTATGAGGAGCTAAGCTCTAAATTGAAAAGGAGAACCTCAAAGGCGATAAACATGCAAGTTGGCATAGGGTGCATAAAATTAGAGAGATGAATGAGTGGCTCAAAGACGTGCGGGAGAAGTGGTTCTGGTTTGTGGGGCATTGCCAGTACCGTTAAGATGGTCTACACCTGAACTGCGCTGGGACCGGACCGGTGTTCTAGCAAGCTGCATAACAAGGGAAGTAGAGGGGGTTTCAAACTAAATAGTGGAAGAAAGGGATCAAATTTTGGAAGATGTGGTAAATCAAAGAGTAGAGACGAGGCAAGAGAGGAAGGTATTTAGGAAGGACAGGAAGTTAGAAAAAGGTGGAGGGGTAGTTCATTTAATTAAGAATGGTATTTTCACAATAGAGAGAGATGGCATTAGTTGTGGAAACTAGGGTATAGAAGCGATTTGGGTAGAGATGAGAAATGATAAAGCAGGAAGTCACTGGTGGAAATGGTGTTCAGGCCCCCCAGCAGTAACCATATGGTAGGATAGGATAGAAAGGAGGAAATAATGGAAGCTTGTCAGAAAGGTACAACAATATTCATGGGAGCTTTTAATCTACATATAGATTGGAAAAATCAGATGAGCAAAGGTAGCTAAATGAGGAATTCATGGAATGTTTTCGGGATAGTTCTTAAAACAGCATGTTCTGGAGCCAAATCGAGAGCAAGCTTCAGCAGACCTGATATTGTGCAATGGGTTGGGATTGATTAATGATCTCATAATGATGGCACCCGTAGGCAGCAGCAATCATAATATGATTCAGTTTTACATTCAGTTTGAGGAAGAGAAAAGTGGACCTAAGACTAGTATTTTAAACTTCAAGAAGGGCATGAAAAGAGAGGTAGCGAAAGTGAATTGACAGGGTATGCGAAGTGATAGGTCAATGGAGATGCAGTGGCAGATATTTAAAGGAATATTTCGGAATACTCCGAATAGATACATTCCAACATTCAAACAAGAAGGAAATATTTGAAGGGGTGGACTCACATCCATGATTAACTAAAAAAGTTAACGATAGTATCAAACTTAAAGAAAAAACATATAATTGCAAACAAATGGGTGGCAGGTTGTACCTGCAGTAATTAGGAAAGCTAATGGATAGTTGTAGTTTATTGTGAGGGGAATTAAATACAAAAGTAGGGAGGTTATGCTTCAGTTATGTAGGGTATTGGTGAGAATGTTATGCATGATGTGCGCACACAGCGGGCGAGACCAGAAGCGGCCATGTTTCTGTTTCTGCCCAAGATGCTGGAAGGAATATGATAACACGCTGGCTGGCCAATTAGGTGCCGGCTAGCATGAAACGCATATGGATAGGGTCTGTGAGGCCTGCAAGGGCAGGAGAATGGCAGGCGCCGGGTCCAATGGTGGCTTTAAAGGCAGTTGACCGAGACTGCTGAAGACATCCGAGAAGGATTGGCACTCAAGGCGGGAGGGCACTTCAGGTGGGCAGCAAGTCCCCCGACTCTCGATTGACTGTCTATCTGCTCCAGTGGAGGTGGTGGATGCGAGGAGGTACATCCTGATGCCACGGGATGGCAAGAGGAGGCCACCCATTCTTACTAATAAGTCCTGGATAGAGGGGGCAGCCAAGATCTGATCCGGCGCACATAGATACAATACCCAGAAAGGTTCAATAATCGTCTGTGCTCGGCAAGGGTGAGCACTGAGTTGGCATGGTCCACTATGGAAGGGTAATCGTCCTTGGTTTCTCTCATCGGTGCAGGAATAAGGGATTTTCATAACACACCTCTGCTCATGTGTGTGTTAAGGCTGGGGAGAAAATTAGAAGCCCTGGGTCCATCAAATGGTCAGGTGTGCAAAAGCATTGGGAACATCCACATGGTTCATGGGGGTGGGGGACAGCATTGTATGGTGTTGGAGGTGGGGATTTGAGTACTGAATGGAACTTTGCAGGTACAGGAGAAACACAACCACAACAACGCCGTGAGGTCTGCCACTGGGGGTGGGTTGACAAACTTGGCAATCCTCACCAGCCAGGAGCTGGGAGCCCTGGAGCTCGACTACGAGTGACGAGGAAGAACCTCAGGTCGCAGAGATGCTGGAGTCTCAGAGGAAGATAAGAGCCCAGTGGGCAGCAGCGAGATGGGCGGAGAATGTAAATAATGTGTGGTCATCACATCCCTTATTAGAACTTCTTTTTAAAAAAATATATTTTATTCAAATTTTTCGGCCAAACAAAACAATACAAAGGTTTTCCTTTTTACAACAGTAAACCAATATAAATAACAGTGGCCGTTTTTAACAAATAAATAAATAATATATAAACTAAATGGCAACTGCCATATCTAAAATAATAACTCACCAAAAATAAAATCAAACAATCCAATATACATAGCCTAATACAGGTATCTATACAACCCCCCCCCGGGTTGCTGCTGTTGCCTTCCCATTTCCTTTATCGTTCTGCGAGGTAGTCAATGAACGGTTGCCACCGCCTGGTGAACCCTTGAGCCGAACCCGTTAGTGCAAACTTTATCCGTTCTAGTTTTATAAACCCTGCCATGTCATTTATCCAGGTCTCCACGCCCGGGGGTTTGGCTTCCTTCCATATAAGCAATATCCTTCACCGGGCTACTAGGGACACAAAGGCCAAGACATCAGCCTCTTTCGCCTCCTGCACTCCCGGCTCTTCTGCAACCCCGAATATAGCCAACCCCCAGCCTGGCTCGACCCGGACCCCCACCACCTTCGAAAGCACCTTTGCCACCCCCACCCAGAACCCCTGTAGTGCCGGACATGACCAAAACATGTGGGTGTGGTTTGCTGGGCTTCTCGTGCATCTCCCACACCTATCCTCTACCCCGAAAAATTTACTGAGCCGTGCTCCGGTCATATGCGCCCTGTGCAAAACCTTGAATTGTATCAGGCTTAGCCTGGCACACGAGGACGACGAGTTTACCCTACGTAGGGCATCAGCCCACAGCCCCTCCTCAATCTCTTCCCCCAGCTCTTCTTCCCATTTCCCCTTCAGCTCATCCACCATGATCTCCCCCTCGTCCCTCATTTCCCTGTATATATCCGACACCCTACCATCCCCCACCCATGTCCCTGAGATCACTCTATCCTGAACCTCCTGCGTCGGGAGCTGCGGGAATTCCCTCACCTGTTGCCTCGCAAAAGCCCTCAGTTGCATGTACCGAAATGCATTCCCTTGGGGCAACCCATATTTTTCCGTCAGCGCTCCCAGACTCGCAAACGTCACGTCTATGAACAGATCTCTCAGTTGCACAACCCCAGCTCTTTGCCATGCTCCAAATCCCCCATCCATTCTCCCCGGGACAAACCTATGGTTATTTCTTATCGGGGACCGCACCGAAGCTCCCGTCCTTCCCCTATGTCGTCTCCACTGCCCCAAAATTTTTAGTGTTGCCACCACCACTGGACTTGTGGTGTATTTTTTCGGGGAGAACGGCAACGGCGCCGTCACCGTTGCTTGTAGGCTGGTTCCCTTGCAGGACGCCATCTCCAATCTCTTCCACGCCGCTCCCTCCCCTTCTCCCATCCACTTACACACCATTGAGATATTGGCGGCCCAGTAGTATTCACTTAGGCTCGGTAGTGCCAGCCCCCCCCCCCCCCATCCCTGCTACGCTGCAAGAACCCCCTCCTCACTCTCGGGGTCTTCCCGGCCCACACAAAACTCATGACACTTTTCTCGATGCTCTTGAAAAAAGCCTTCGTGACCATCACCGGAAGGCACTGAAACACAAAGAGGAATCTCGGGAGGACTACCATTTTGACTGCCTGCACCCTACCCACCAGTGACAGGGGCACCATGTCCCATCTCTTAAAATCTTCCTCCATCTGTTCCACCAATCTTGTTAAATTAAGCCGGTGTAAGGTTCCCCAACTCCTGGCTATCTGAATCCCTAAGTACCGGAAATCTCTTGTTACCTTCCTCAGTGTAAGTCATCTATTCCCCTGCTCTGCTCCCCCGGATGCACCACAAACAACTCACTCTTACCCATATTCAATTTGTACCCCGAAAATTCCCCAAACTCCCTGAGTATCTGCATTATCTCAGGCATCCCCTCCACTGGGTCCGCAACATACAGCAATAAATCATCTGCATACAAGGATACCCGGTGTTCTTCTCCTCCCCTGAGCACTCCCCTCCACTTTCTGGAGCCCCTCAGTGCTATGGACAGGGGCTCAATCGCCAATGCAAACAATAACGGAGACAGGGGACATCCCTGCCTCGTCCCTCTATGAAGACGGAAGTAATCAGACCTCTGTCTGTTCGTGACCACGCTCGCCACCGGGGCCCTATACAGCAGCTGTACCCATCCGATATACCCTTCTCCAAAACCAAATCTCCTCAGCACCTCCCACAGATAATCCCACTCCACTCTGTCGAATGCTTTCTCGGCATCTATCGCCACCACTATCTCCGCCTCCCCCTCTGGTGGGGGCATCATCATTACCCCTAGCAACCTCCGTATGTTTGTGTTCAGCTGTCTCCCCTTAACGAACCCAGTTTGATCCTCGTGGACCACCCCCGGGACACAGTCCTCTATCCTCGTCGCCATCACGTTGGCCAGGAGCTTAGCATCTACATTTAAAAGGGAAATGGGCCTGTAGAACCCACACTGCAGCGGGTCTTTTTCCTTCTTCAAAAGGAGCGATATCGTCGCCTCCGACATAGTCGGGGGCAGCTGCCCCCTTTCCCTAGCCTCATTAAAGGTTCTCGTCAAAAGCGGGGCCAGTAAGTCCATATACTTCCTATAA
This sequence comes from Scyliorhinus torazame, assembly GCF_047496885.1. Lineage (NCBI taxonomy): Eukaryota > Metazoa > Chordata > Chondrichthyes > Carcharhiniformes > Scyliorhinidae > Scyliorhinus > Scyliorhinus torazame. Next base: position 297,148,903 of record NC_092710.1, read on the forward strand.
AATTCCACCGGGAATCCGTCCGGTCCCGGGGCCTTCCCTGCCTGCATGCTCCCAATCCCTTTTACCACCTCCTCCATCTCAATCTGTGCTCCCAGTCCCGCCCTCTCCTGCTCCTCCACCTTAGGAAATTCCAGCTGATCCAAGAAACACATCATTCCCTCCTTCCCTTCCGGGGGCTGAGCCTTGTATAACCTCTCATAAAATGCCTTGAACACCCCGTTCACTCTCTCCGCTCCCCGTTCCATCTCTCCCTCCTCATCTCTCACCCCACCTATCTCCCTCGCTGCTCCCCTCTTCCTCAATTGGTGGGCCAGTAGCCGACTCGCCTTCTCTCCATACTCATACTGTACACCCTGTGCCCTCCTCCACTGTGCCTCTGCCTTACCCGTGGTCAGCAGGTCAAATTCCACATGTAGCCTTTGTCTTTCCCTGTACAGTCCCTCCTCCGGTGCCTCCGCATATTGCCTGTCCACCCTCAAAAGTTCTTTCAGCAATCGCTCCCTTTCTTTACCCTCTTGCTTCCCTTTATGTGCCCTTATGGATATCAGTTCCCCTTTTTAAAAAACCACTTACCTTTACAGGAGCAGCCCTTTGGATTTCGGCGGCAGCGTGCACAGGGGCCTTCTGGGAGGTGAGTAGCGACTTTAAAACCACTTACCTTTACAGGAGCAGCCCTTTGGATTTCGGCGGCAGCGGTGCGCAGGGGCCTTCTGGGAGGTGAGTAGCGACTATAAAACCACTTACCTTTACAGGAGCAGCCCTTTGGATTTCGGCGGCAGCGGTGCGCAGGGGCCTTCTGGGAGGTGAGTAGTGAATTTAAAAACCCTTGCCTGGTCCCGTGTCTGTTCTTCTTTTCTGTTTTATTTGTTTTTATATAAGGCGGGAACCGGAAGTTCGACCCGCGGACCTCTGGGAAGTCCCCCCCCCCCCCAACCAATAAATTCTGGTGGAGAGGAAACCCGAGACACTACACGTGTAGTGTCTCCCACCCGCCCTCCTCCTCTAACCTAATAATAAGACCCATTGGTGTGAGGTAAGTGCCATATTATATTATTATTATATTATTAGCATTGTGCAGGTCAAGGTTCGGAGGTGGAGGAGCAGTCTCTGTCAGCGAGAGAACCTGAGAACATCTAAGACACTCAGAAGGTAAGAAGGTAAGTAAGTGATTTTTACTTATTTTTACTTTTATACCTTTTTTCAAATTGTGTGTGTCGGGGGGAAACTGAAGTGACATCACAGAAAAGCTGTGGCCAGAGTGGCTAGTATTTGGTAACTAATTAAACATAATAACTTCATTATAATTTAGAGGGATATCTAAGCCAGAGATCGGAGAGTACTATAGTTAGCCATCGCATTTCTATTAGAAATCTAGTGCTAGGAAACAGATAGTTGACAGTAACTTTGAAATTTTAAAAAAGATATTTATAAAAAAAAAGACAAATTTTAATTTTAATTAATTGACGCAATGTCAGTTAGAGGGGTGCTGTGCTCTGACTGTGAGCTGTGGCAGGTCCGGGAGGCTTCCAGCGTCCCGGATGGCTTCATCTGCAGAAAGTGCACCCAACTGGAGCTCCTCACAGACCGCATGGTTCGGTTGGAGCAGCAATTGGATGCACTTAGGAGCATGCAGGTGGCGGAAAGCGTCATAGATAGCAGTTATGTAAATGTGGTCACACCCAAGGTGCAGGCAGAGAAATGGGTGACCACCAGAAAGGGCAGGCAGTCAGTGCAGCAATCCCCTTTGGTTGTCCCCTTCTCGAACAGATATACCCCTTTGGATACTGTTGGGGGGGATAGCCTATCAGGGGAAAACAGCAGCAGCCAGAGCAGTGGCACCACGGCTGGCTCTGATGTTCAGAAGGGAGGGTCAAAGCGCAGAAGAGTAATAGTAATAGGGGACTCTATAGTCAGGGGCACAGATAGGCGCTTCTGTGGACGTGAAAGAGACTCCAGGATGGTATGTTGCATCCCTGGTGCCAGGGTTCAGGATGTCTCCGAACGGGTAGAGGGCATCCTGAAGGGGGAGGGCAAACAGACAGAGGTCGTTGTACATATTGGTACTAACGACATAGGCAGGAAGGGGCATGAGGTCCTGCAGCAGGAGTTCAGGGAGCTAGGCAGAAAGTTAAAAGACAGGACCTCGAGGGTTGTAATCTCGGGATTACTCCCTGTGCCGCGTGCCAGTGAGGCTAGAAATAGGAAGATAGAGCAGCTAAACACGTGGCTAAACTGCTGGTGTAGGAGGGAGGGTTTCCATTATCTGGACCACTGGGAGCTCTTCCGGGGCAGGTGTGACCTGTATAAGAAGGACGGGTTGTATCTAAACCAGAGAGGCATAAATATCCTGGCCGCGAGGTTTGCTAGTGTCACACGGGAGGGTTTAAACTAGTATGGCAGGGGGGTGGGCACGGGAGCAATAGGTCAGAAGGTGAGAGCATTGAGGGAGAACTAGGGAATAGGGACAGTGTGGCTCTGAGGCAGAGCAGACAGGGAGAAGTTGCTGAACACAGCGGGTCTGGTGGCCTGAAGTGCATATGTTTTAATGCAAGGAGCATTACGGGTAAGGCAAATGAACTTAGAGCTTGGATTAGTACTTGGAACTATGATGTTGTTGCCATTACAGAGACCTGGTTGAGGGAAGGGCAGGATTGGCAGCTAAACATTCCAGGATTTAGATGTTTCAGGCGGGATAGAGGGGGATGTAAAAGGGGAGGTGGAGTTGCGCTACTTGTTCGGGAGAATATCACAGCTGTACTGCGAGAGGACACCTCAGAGGGCAGTGAGGCTATATGGGTAGAGATCAGGAATAAGAAGGGTGCAGTCACAATGTTGGGGGTATACTACAGGCCTCCCAACAGCCAGCGGGAGATAGAGATAGGTAGACAGATTTTGGAAAAGAGTAAAAACAACAGGGTTGTGGTGATGGGAGACTTCAACTTCCCCAATATTGACTGGGACTCACTTAGTGCCAGGGGCTTAGACGGGGCGGAGTTTGTAAGGAGCATCCAGGAGGGTTTCTTAAAACAATATGTAGACAGTCCAACTAGGGAAGGGGCGGTACTGGACCTGGTATTGGGGAATGAGCCCGGCCAGGTGGTAGATGTTTCAGTAGGGGAGCATTTTGGCAACAGTGACCACAATTCAGTAAGTTTTAAAGTACTGGTGGACAAGGATAAGAGTGGTCCGAGGATGAATGTGCTAATTTGGGGGAAGGCTAATTATAACAATATTAGGCGGGAACTGAAGAACATAGATTGGGGACGGATGTTTGAGGGCAAATCAACATCTGACATGTGGGAGGCTTTCAAGTGGCAGTTGAAAGGAATACAGGACCGGCATGTTCCTGTGAGGAAGAAGGATAAATACGGCAATTTTCGGGAACCTTGGATGACGAGTGATATTGTAGGCCTCGTCAAAAAGAAAAAGGAGGCATTTGTCAGGGCTAAAAGGCTGGGAACAGACGAAGCCTGCGTGGAATATAAGGAAAGTAGGAAGGAACTTAAGCAAGGAGTCAGGGGGGCTAGAAGGGGTCACGAAAAGTCATTGGCAAATAGGGTTAAGGAAAATCCCAAGGCTTTTTACACGTACATAAAAAGCAAGAGGGTAGCCAGGGAAAGGGTTGGCCCACTGAAGGATAGGCAAGGGAATCTATGTGTGGAGCCAGAGGAAATGGGCGAGGTACTAAATGAATACTTTGCATCAGTATTCACCAAAGAGAAGGAATTGGTAGATGTTGAGTCTGGAGAAGGGGGTGTAGATAGCCTGGGTCACATTGTGATCCAAAAAGACGAGGTGTTGGGTGTCTTAAAAAATATTAAGGTAGATAAGTCCCCAGGGCCTGATGGGATCTACCCCAGAATACTGAAGGAGGCTGGAGAGGAAATTGCTGAGGCCTTGACAGAAATCTTTGGATCCTCGCTGTCTTCAGGGGATGTCCCGGAGGACTGGAGAATAGCCAATGTTGTTCCTCTGTTTAAGAAGGGTAGCAAGGATAATCCCGGGAACTACAGGCCGGTGAGCCTTACTTCAGTGGTAGGGAAATTACTGGAGAGAATTCTTCGAGACAGGATCTACTCCCATTTGGAAGCAAATGGACGTATTAGTGAGAGGCAGCACGGTTTTGTGAAGGGGAGGTCGTGTCTCACTAACTTGATAGAGTTTTTTGAGGAGGTCACTAAGATGATTGATGCAGGTAGGGCAGTAGATGTTGTCTATATGGACTTCAGTAAGGCCTTTGACAAGGTCCCTCATGGTAGACTAGTACAAAAGGTGAAGTCACACGGGATCAGGGGTGAGCTGGCAAGGTGGATACAGAACTGGCTAGGCCATAGAAGGCAGAGAGTAGCAATGGAGGGATGCTTTTCTAATTGGAGGGCTGTGACCAGTGGTGTTCCACAGGGATCAGTGCTGGGACCTTTGCTCTTTGTAGTATACATAAATGATTTGGAGGAAAATGTAACTGGTCTGATTAGTAAGTTTGCAGACGACACAAAGGTTGGTGGAATTGCGGATAGCGATGAGGACTGTCGGAGGATACAGCAGGATTTAGATTGTCTGGAGACTTGGGCGGAGAGATGGCAGATGGGGTTTAATCCGGACAAATGTGAGGTAATGCATTTTGGAAGGTCTAATGCAGGTAGGGAATATACAGTGAATGGTAGAACCCTCAAGAGTATTGAAAGTCAAAGAGATCTAGGAGTACAGGTCCACAGGTCATTGAAAGGGGCAACACAGGTGGAGAAGGTAGTCAAGAAGGCATACGGCATGCTTGCCTTCATTGGCCGGGGCATTGAGTATAAGAATTGGCAAGTCATGTTGCAGCTGTCTCAAACCTTAGTTAGGCCACACTTGGAGTATAGTGTTCAATTCTGGTCACCACACTACCAGAAGGATGTGGAGGCTCTAGAGAGGGTGCAGAAGAGATTTACCAGAATGTTGCCTGGTATGGAGGGCATTAGCTATGAGGAGCGGTTGAATAAACTCGGTTTGTTCTCACTGGAACGAAGGAGGTTGAGGGGAGACCTGATAGAGGTATACAAAATTATGAGGGGCATAGACAGAGTGGATAGTCAGAGGCTTTTCCCCAGGGTAGAGGGGTCAATTACTAGGGGGCATAGGTTTAAGGTGAGAGGGGCAAGGTTTAAAGTAGATGTACGAGGCAAGTTTTTTACGCAGAGGGTAGTGGGTGCCTGGAACTCGCTACCGGAGGAGGTAATGGAAGCAGGGATGATAGGGACATTTAAGGGGCATCTTGACAAATATATGAATAGGATGGGAATAGAAGGATACGGACCCAGGAAGTGTAGAAGATTGTAGTTTAGTCGGGCAGCATGGTCGGCACGGGCTTGGAGGGCCGAAGGGCCTGTTCCTGTGCTGTACATTTCTTTGTTCTTTGTTCTTTGTTGTTCTAACCACCGCCTTCAACGCCTCCCAGACCACTCCCACCTGAACCTCTCCATTGTCATTGAGCTCCAAATACCTTTCGATGCACCCCCTCACCCTTAAACATACCCCCTCACCCGCCAATAAACCCATATCCATTCTCCAGAGTGGGTGCTGATCTTTTTCCTCTCCTATCTCCAGATCTACCCAATGTGGAGCGTGGTCCGAAATAGCTATGGCCGTATATTCCGTCCCTGTCACCTTCGGAATCAGTGCCCTTCCCAAGACAAAAAAGTCTATCTGTGAGTATACTTTGTGGACATGGGAGAAAAATGAGAACTCCTTACTCCTAGGCCTACTAAATCTCCAGGGGTCTACCCCTCCCATCTGCTCCATGAAGTCCTTGAACACCCTGGCCGCTGCCGGCCTCCTCCCGGTCCTGGACCTCGATCGGTCCAGCCCTGGATCAAGCACCGTATTGAAGTCTCCCCCCATTACCAACTTTCCCGCCTCCAGGTCCGGGATACGTCCCAACATACGCCTCATAAAATTTGCATCATCCCAGTCTGGGGCATATACGTTCACCAGAACCACCGCCTCCCCTTGCAATCTGCCACTCACCATCACATATCTACCCCCACTATCCGCCACTATGGTCTTTGCCTCAAACAGTACCCGTTTCCCCACCAAGATAGCCACCCCCCTGTTCTTCGCATCCAAACCCGAATGAAACACCTGCCCCACCCATCCTTTACATAGTCTGACCTGGTCTATCAGTTTCAGATGCGTCTCCTGCAACATAACCACATCTGCCTTTAATTTCTTTAGGTGTGCGAGTACCCGTGCCCTTTTAATCGGCCCGTTCAGCCCTCTCACGTTCCACGTGATCAGCCGGGTTGGGGAGCTCTTTAACCCCCCCTTGTCGACTAGCCATCCCCTTTTTTAACCCAGCTCCTCACCCGGTTCCCACGTACCCGTGTATCCCCCCGACGGCGCCCTCCCGCCTCGACCACCCCATCCCATAACAGCTCCCCCTTCTCCTTAGCAGCAGCAACCCAGTTAACCCCCCCTCCCCCTCCGCTAGATCCCTTTCTAGCGTAGTTGCACCCCCCATGTTGCTCCCAGAAGTCAGCGAACTCTGGCTGACCTCGGCTTCCCCCCTTGTCCTCGGCCCCCACTGTGCGAGGCCCCCTCCTTCCTGCGTCCCTGTTCCCGCCATAATTACCATAGCGCGGGAACAAAGCCCGCGTTTCCCACTCAGCCCCGTCCCTAATGACCGGCGCCCACAGTTCCTCATATTCCCCCCCCCCCACCAACATGGGGAAGAGAGAAAAGTTACAGGATCGCAAGATTAACAAATTGAAAAATCATCCCCCCCTCCTTTTTCCTCGCCCCATATAATCACCCCACCACTTTGTCCCAAAAGTTCTTTCTCTCGCCAGACTATTCCAGCTTCTCGTCCACAATGAATGTCCACGCCTCTTCTGCCGTCTCAAAGTAGTGGTGCTTCCCTTGGTGTGTGACCCACAATCTCGCCGGTTGTAACATTCCAAACTGGATCTTTTTGTGAAGCACCGCCTTAGCCCGATTAAAACTTGCCCTCCTTCTCGCCACCTCCGCACTCCAATCCTGGTATACGCGGATCACCGCGTTCTCCCACCTACAGCTCCGAGTTTTCTACGCCCATCTGAGGACCGTCTCCCTGTCATTATAGCGGAGAAACCTCACCACTATAGCTCGAGGTATTTCCCCAGCCCTCGGACTTCGCGCCAAAACTCGATCAGCTCCCTCCACCTCCAAAGGGCCCGTCGGGGCCTCCGATCCCATTAGCGAGTGAAGCATTGTGCTCACATATGTCCTGACGTCCGCCCCCTCTACGCCTTCGGGAAGACCCAGAACCCTTAAATTCTTCCTCCTCGAATTATTCTCAAGTACTTCCAGCCTTTCCACACACCTTTTGTGCTGTGCCTCGTGCGTCTCTGTCTTCACCACCAGGCCCTGTATTTCGTCTTCATTTTCAGCAGCCTTTGCCTTCACGACCCGAAGCTCCTGCTCTTGGGTCTTCTGCTCCTCCTTTAGCCCTTCAATCGCCTGTAATATCGGGGCCAACAGCTCCTTCTTCAACTCCTTTTTCAGCTCTTCCACACAGCGCCGCAGGAACTCTTGTTGGTCTGGGCCCCATAACAAACGGCCACCTTCCGACGCCATCTTGCTTTGAGCTTGCCTTCCTTGCCACTGCTCCAGAGGATCCTCCGCAATCCAGCCGCTATCCTCTCCCTTATCCATGCGTGTCCGGGGGGATTCCCTTCTAGTTTACCGCACAGTGTTTTTGGCCGTTTAAATTGCCGTTAGGGCTCCTATTAAGAGCCCAAAAGTCCGTTCCACCGGGAGCTGCCGAAACGTGCGACTTAGCTGGTCATCGCCGCACCTGGAAGTCCTTATTAGAACTTCTGAGAAAGAGTGTCCAGTGATTCTCCAATCATTAAGCCACAGTGATGCCATTGATAACACTCTTATGGGCGGCACGGTAGCAATGGGTAGCACGGTAACATAGAGGTTAGCACTGTTGCTTTACAGCTCCTGGGTCCCAGATTCGATTCCCAGCTTGGGTCACTGTCTGTGCGGAGTCTGCACGTTCTCCCCGTGTCTGCGTTGGTTTCCTCCGGATGCTCCAGTTTCCTCCCACAGTCCAAAGACGTGCAGGTTAGGTGGATTGGCCATGCTAAATTGCCCTTTGTGTCCAAAAAAGGTTAGGAGGGGTTACTTGGTTACGGGGATAGGGTGGGAGTGTGGGCTTGGGTAGGGTGCTCTTTCCAAGGGCTGGTGCAGACTCATGGGCTGAATGGCCTCCTTCTATACTGTAAATTCTATGAATTCTATGATTCTCACCTGGACACATATCATTGGCAGTGACTGGGTGATGTCTAATTGTTATCCTCCCTCAGATAAGCCATCCTCGACTTCCAGTGGGGTTTGCAAGAGGGTCAGCCGCTGGTGGCCACTATTTGCAGCGCTATCGGGGGTTTCCCCGATTCTTCGCTCTCCCCCCCCCCCCGATTATTGTCAGCCTTTCGGGACGTCCCGGGCATCAAGCGGGGCCAGTTTGAAAATCAGCAAGGAACCAGTCGGGCGGCTGGTGCTGAGGAGCCGTACCCAGCTCGCATGGAAGTCGGAGCAGCGGGGGCGGAGCCAAACGGAGGTCGAGGCGGCAGGCCCAAAGCCAAGGCGCGATGTAGGTGAGATGTCCCACATCGAATGTCTCCCACCTAGAATGTGGTAAGAAGACTGAAGTCTGGTCCCAGGGAAATTCTGGAGGAATACAAGAAAGAAGCTTTAAAGAAGCTTGGTGAAAGTTTTTTTTTCCTTTTTTTTTGAAGAAAGAATTTTTTGTTTTTCTATAAATTAAAAAAAAGATTGAAGAAGGAAAGAAGGGTGAAAAAAAAAGGAAAACCAATAAGTCGTTAAAGGAAGCGAAAAGCAGCGTCGAGGAAGGGAGGATACGCGGGCTCGCCGTTGAATGAGAGGACCAGCAAAAGTGCTGACAAGGTGGCGGAGGCCAGACCGCATGGTGGGGCCGCACTACTGACAGTGGAGAAGATGACCGAGGTGAAGGCGGTGGAGCTGGAAAAGCAGTTTGCGAGGCATATGGAGGCTTTGAGGAAGGAGATGGCGGTCATATTGAAGTCATTGGTGGAGGAGGCAATCGCCCCGGTGAGGGGAGTTGTGGCAAAGACATCGGCCAAGGTGAGAGAGCAGGGCGAGAAGATTAAGGAAGTGGAGGAGGCCGTGTCACGACACAGCGACCAGTTCACCTCGATGGGGGACGAGCTGCGGAGGGTGGTGGAGGTCAACAGAGGACTCCGAGCAAAGCTCGAGGACTTGGAGAACCGCTCGAGGCGGCATAATCTGAGAATTGTGGGCTTGACCGAAGGGACAGAGGGACCAAGGCCAACACAATACTTCACTAAGAAGTTGACAGAGCTGATGGGGGAGGGTGAGAACCCCTCCTGGTACGAGCTGGACCGAGCTCATCTGTCATTAAGGCCGAAGCCCAAAGTGAATGAGCCGCCAAGAGCAGTAATTATCTGCTTCCATAAGTACTGCATAAAGGAGAAGGTGTGAAGCTGGGTGAAGCAGAAACGCAAGGTGCAGTGGGATGGTGCTGGAGTTCGGATCTACCAGGACTTGACAGTGGAGTTGGCAAAAAGACGAGCAGCGTTCGGGCGAGTGAAGGTGGCACTGTACAAAAAGGGGGTGCTATTTGGTATGGTATACCCGGCGAAGCTGAGGGTGACGTAAGATGCCCAAGACTTTTATTTTGAGATAGCGGAGCGTGTTCGTGAGGGCAGAAGGCTTGGGACAGACGTGAGAAGCAGAGCTGGAAGAGAGACTGTGGACTGTGATTGGGGAGCTGGAAAATGTGTAAATGCTATAACCTTCTTTTTACTGACGTGTATTGTAATTTACTTCTCCACATTGTTACAGAGTTCGTTACAGAGTTCAAGTTATTGGTTGGGTTGATTGGCATTCTGTGTTGCGACGGTTATATCTTATTTTAGTGAATTGTATGGGTTGGATTGTTGTTTTTGTTTCTTCTTTCTCTGGGACTGGGTGGGAGGGGACGGTATATATTGGCGGGGGGAGCCATCTGCGCTAGCTAACTAAAGTCGGCTAGTGAACGGAGATGAAGTGAGAGGGGGGCGAGCGAGGTGGGGGGAAGGGATTAATGCTGGGAGATGTTTTTTCGAGAGGAAATGTAGGGGGGGCTTTTGGGAGGGGGGAAGGGGTTCGATGTTAATAATGGATATGGGCGGATCAGGCTCATGGGGTAGAGCTCGGTGGTAGGATGATGGTGGATAAGAAGAGTGGGGGCGGGGGGGGGGGGGTGAGAGACCCCCAGTTAGGATAGTCACGTGGAACGTGAGGGGGTTAGAAGGTCCGGTCAAGAGGTTAAGGGTGCTTGCGCATCATAAAAGTTTGAAAGCCACTGTAACAATGCTGCAGGAGACTCACTTGAGAGTGAAGGACCAAGTGAGACTTAAAAAGGGCTGGGTTAGTCAGGTGTTTCACTCTGAATTTGACGGAAGTGCTCGAGGGGTAGTGGTAATGGTCAGCAAAATAGTACGCTTCCAGGTGGAGCAGGTGGTGGCAGATCAGTGGGGTACATATGTGATTGTGACAGGGGAGCTGGAGGGGAGGTTAGTGGCGCTGTTAAGTGTAATCGGTCCCAATTGGGGCGATGTGGGATTCGCAAAGAAGGTGTGTGGGGCCATCCCCGACTTGGACACACACGAACTGATAGTGGGGGGGGGGGCTGGAACATGGTGCAGGAGCTAAGGTTGGACAGGTCACTGCCGCGCTCGCTGGTCCCATCAGGGGGGGGTGAAGGCGCTGGCTGGGCTAATGGTGGAAATGGGAGGGGAGGACCCTTGGAGGTTTCTGCACCCGAGGGAATGGGAGTACTCGTTTTTCTCAGCGGTCCATACGGTATACTCGCGGATCGACTTTTTCGTGGTGGGGAAGGCTTTGCTGGCTGGGGTTAAAGGGTCGGAATACTCGGCAATTGCAGTGTCAGATCATGCTCCGCCTTGGGTGGATATGGTACTGGAGAAGGGGGTAGCGCAGAGGCCGGGGTGGAAATTAGATGTGGGACTTTTGGGGGACCAAGGATTCTGTGACAAAATTTGAGATACCCTCAATTACAACTCGAGAGAGATGATTGATAATACAAAGGCTTTAATTAGCAGAGAACCAGACAGCTGCCGAGAAGTGCTCACTGCACACTGCCCACTGAACGTAATCTTATATATGGCTCCCTGGGGGGGGTGTGGAGCCAGAGGGTTCCAAACATGGTCTTAAAGGGATCATTACATTAAAGGTGCAGTAATCAATCATCACATTCACCCCCTGTTTTAAAAGAAAGCACAGAGTCCGTCGGGGGTGAAGTGGAATTACATGTCCAGTCTTTTGGGTGGTCTGATTGTCCGTGTTGACCTTCTCAGCTCCAAAGGTGGTGCGGCGGGCACGGTCGTCTTCAGTGGGGGTATCTCCGGGAACACGGTGGTCTGAGCCTTTGCCCGTGTTGGAGCAGGGAGGGTATCCAAGGTGACTAGGGTGATTGGGGCCGGCGCTGGTGGGGGGGGGAGGGGGCGGTAGAGGGGGGTGGGCGCTGTCGGTGTCAGCAGCCAGTGCGGGGGGGGGGGGAGCGTCGGTAGAGGGGGTGGCGTCAGTGGGAGAGCCAGCGGGTGCCAGGTCTCGCAGGGAAACTGTGACTTGCCTTCCGTCGAGGTGCTTGATGTAGGCGTATTGAGGGTTCGCATGCAGCAGCTGGACCCTCTCGACTAGAGGATCCGTCTTATGGCTCCTTGCGTGCCTCCGGAGTAGAACTGGTCCCGGAGTGGTCAGCCAATGTGGAAGCGAGACCCCAGAGGTGAACTTCCTGGGGAAGACAAACAAGCGATTGTGAGGGGTCTCGTTCGTGGCCGTGCAGAGGAGCAACCTAATGGAATCATAGAATTTACAGTGCAGAAGGAGGCCATTCGGCCCATCAACTCTGCACCGGCTCTTGGAAAGAGCACCCTACCCAAGGTCAACATCTCCACCCTATCCCCATAACCCAGTAACCCCACCCAACACTAAGGGCGATTTTGGACACTAAGGGCAATTTATCATGGCCAATCCACCTAACCTGCACATCTTTGGACTGTGGGAGGAAACTGGAGAAAAGGTGTAGTAATAATCACAAAATTGAAAAGATAATTGAGGAATATGTAGGTTTCAACTGTACGGGTGAGGTGTCTGGGAGGCTCTAAAGGCAGTGGTGAGGGGTGAGGTGATTTTGTTTAAGGCCACGGTGGACAAAGAGGAGAGGTTAGAGCGGCAGAGGGTAATAGATGAGATGTTGGAGGTAGATAGGAGTTATGCAGAAGATGGGGACCCTACGAATCTGGAAAAGAGGAAGGAACTACAAGCGAGTTTTGACCGACTATCTACCAGGAAGGCTGTGCGCCAACTGAGACGAGCAAGGAGTGCAGTTTACGAACATGAACATGGAGATAAGGCATCCGGAGGGAGGCAGCGGTAAGGGAAATTGTGTAGGTGAGGGATAGGACAGGGAAGTTGGTGGAGGCTCCGGATCTGATTAACAAGCTTTTTGAGGAATTTTATGAGAGGTTGTACAGGCCAGAGCCACCTGGGGGAGACCAGGAGATGCAGGAATTTCTAGATGGAGTACCCGAGGTTAGGGGAGGGGGACAGGGCTACATTGGAAGGAGCGATATTGGAGCAGGAGATAAAGGATGCGATTGGAAGGATGCAGTCGGGGAAGGTGGCGGGGCCGGATGGGTTTCCGGTGGAATATTATAAAATTCAAGGTTAAGCTGGCACCCCTGATGGTGGGGATGTTTGAAGAGGCGATAGGGAAGGGGGTGTTGCCACAAACCTTTGGGCAGACATCGATTTCTCTGTTGCTAAAAAAAGATATGGATCTGACGGAGTGAGGGTCGTATAGGCCCATATCGCTTCTGAATGTGGACGCAAAAGTATTGGCGAAGGTATTGGCGGGTAGGCTGGAGGAGTGCCTCCCGAAGGTGATAAGTGAAGATCAGACAGGGTTCGTGAGAGGGAGGCAACTCTTTTCAAACGTTAGAAGGGTATTGAACGTCGTTATGGCACCGGCAGAGGGGAAGGAAACAGAGGTGGTTGTGGCATTGGACGCTGAGAAGGCGTTTGACGGGTTACTTTTCTCTCCACTGTGGGACTGAGCAGGGATGTCCTCCCTGCTGTTTGCACTCGCGATTGAGACATTGGCCATCGCATTAAGAAGTTCGGGGGTATGGAAAGAAATAGTGCTTGGGGGGGGGGCGGACAGTGGCCACGTCCCGATTACAAAATGGACACTTGCAAAGAATGCAGGGAAAATTGGACAATACTGAGAAATGAGCAGGTGCAAGGTCTGTCTGTTGATTAGAGCCTTAGCCCTCAGACAGGACAGAAACTGTGACGCCACCTCCTTGGACAAAAGGGAAACATTTCGATAAACAATGTTAAGGCAGACACCCCGGCGCCAGAGGAGACTCAAACAAAGCAAACCAACGGCCACCTAGGACATGCCCAGCAACCAGGGAACCCACCCCTCTATTGGAGGAAGATCGATACGAAAGATTGGTAAAGGCCCAATTAATTGAGGCCAAGTTCCAAGGCCTGCCCAAAAGCCCTTTTGGGTATAAAAGGTATTCCCCAAGGGAGAATCTTTCTTCTTTAGCTTTGGCTCTCAGCGAAGAGAGACCTGCCGAGATGCTGCATCAGACCAAGTAAGTTCCAAGTCAACACACGCTGCAAGATAGACGCTCCTAGTTGCTATCCTGTAAACAGCTCAACCCAGCAGCCTCAGAACCAAGCAATGGCCATTGTTCCTCTGACTGAGTGGGCACCCAAAGCTAAGTATAGGCTTTTAGCAGTAGTGTTAGTTTAGTTTGTGCATGAGTAGATTTGACTGTGTAAATAAATGAGCATTGCTTTTGAACTTACTAACTGGTGTATCGAGTCTTTGATCAGTATTCTGTTCTGAACCTTGTGGCGGTGTCGAAAGATACTTGGCGACTCTTGAGCAAACGTAATTAAACAGAGCCAAATTAAGAGACAACACCAAAGAGAGCAACATTTACTGGTGACATCTGACGGGACTCGATTTAGAAGTGGCCTAACCACTCCGAGAGAATCCAAATATTGAATTGACAATCCAATTGGAAACCAAAAAACCACAAGCGTAAGAACAGTACTTACTGATCAAGCCTCTGAAATTCATAAGTGTGTTAATGTATGTGTACTAACAGGGATATAAGGTAAACCTGAGAGATTTTGTTGCGTAAAACTGTCGGGAGTTTTGTAGGCCGGAAAATAGCGTAAGCCGTACCCGTGTTTACATCACCACTTTATAACCTCCTGTTCCAAATTCAGTAGAGAACCTAGATAGAGAAAATGTCAATGAAGGCAAAGGAACGCTTTATGAACCCCCAGGAATTCGAGGTCGCAGCGACCAGTAGAGCAGGACAGTGTCCCGTTTGGGAAGAAGAGATCAGGAAATATCTCAAAGGGAAAGGATGGCCCCTTTGGAGTAAATTCTGCGATAATGAGGAAACAGGTTCCGGGAGCATAGGACATACTTGATGGGAGAACCTGTCAGAGATCCACAAGAAGAGCTTAGGGAAAGCTCGCAAGGTGATGGCAATCGTGTACTGTTTGGCACAATTGCAAGGCACAGAGGAGGTCGTTAGGATGCTCCGTAGAGAGATAGAGGAGAGACAGAAGTAGTGAGGTAGACGTGAGCGAGGTAGAGAAGGCGAATCGAGATTTAAAAGAGCAGTTAACAGCAAGGGACAGCGAGGTGGGTGATGCCAAGAGGGCACATCAGTCTTGTCTCACGCAGTTGAACAGTTTTCAGATGCAATATGATAAGGCCTACCAGGACACGCAACGTGCGGTCTTGGTAAGACAAGAGAGAGAACAGCAAGTCAAGAAATTGCAGAAACAGTGCAATGATCTGAAAACAGCCCTACGAGCACTCCATACTTCCACGACGGAACAAAGGCAGAGCTCCGTAGACCACGCAAAGTGCCAGAAGCAAATTGCAGAATTGCAATCTCTGCTTTCCGTTCAAAATGGGTGTCAAAGCACATTTGGTCCACAATTTGATCAAGAAAACGGCCCCGACTGGCAGGAATTGAACGAGACTGCCCATAGATACGTACATGGGACATGTACGCAGGAAAAACCCCAGAAAAGAAAACGCCCCATCCCCCAACCGAACAGGCAGAACAGACCCCCTGAACCCTGTAACCGCACACTGCAGGGCCACAGCAGAAGGAGAAGCAGATTTCCTTTACACAACCCAGTTAACCGTGACCCAATTACGGGACGCGTGTGGAGAAACCGCATTGGTCCCCGTCCTGCCTGAGGACGCCCCTCTGGTCAACTACACACGGGTAGAGCACATACGGCATTGATCACCATCCTACCCGGGGATTCCACCCATTTCTTACCTCCCGCGGCCCATACGCACCCCATTTTGGCTCGTTACGTTCAAAATTCTTTTGTTTGGTTTTGGCAACCCTTAGGTTGCTTGCGTATGCTATTTACATCCTCAAACATTGGGATGGTAAATCTCACAGGCTGCGAGACGGCTCGCAGTACGGCAGTATTTTTCTTAGATGTCTTGTCCCAACATTTAGTTTTAAACATTTTTTTTTTAAATGAGGGAGTCACAGATGGTGACCAATTATAAAGGGAAATTGGCAATAAAGGACAGACAGACAGACATACGAGATCTTAAGCAAGATAATAGCAGCTATCATACTTGCGTTCACAGAACTCCGGAACCTCAGGAACCCCAGAGGAAGACAAAGAAGAGGACCGACAAAGATGAAGACAGCCTTCGTGTTCACATGGATCTTAGCGGGATCCCTTCAGTTGCGCGCGGACACTACCCCCCTGACCCCTACCACACCAACCGTAAATGATTCTCACCCCTGCAATACACGGAACCCCGCGATAACTAGCCCCGCGACAGCTAGCAATACACCGACCTGGTGTGATAAGTTTATCACCTGGTACTCACTCTCATATGTAGTCGAAGTACTCTTAGTACTGGCGATACTTTGCAGTGTCGTGCAAACATTTAGAGTTAGGAAATGGCGAAAGAGAGCATATCGCTCTCGCACCCCGTATACAGGTTTAGGTCCCCCATTTTCAGATTTCACCAGATCCCTGAACCCATTGGGACGGATTAAAGTGCATCCATTTTTCTTTATGTATTCTGTGGAATAAAGAGATGTAAACCTCTGTGTCTGACTGCCAGGCCAGAGAAATTTGTGTGCTGCTATTTTGAACAGTTTACGATGTTGTAGATTTTTGGATTGTTTGAATGAGGATAGTTTATTGAGAATAGTTAGAGGTTCCAGTTTTTTTTACTTTTCTGTAATGCATGTATTCATGTCATAGCGCCCCGTAGAGTTTTATGATAATGAATGTATTTTAAATGGTTTAGGTAAAATTGTGTTGCATAGGATAGGACAGTGTAGAGCCTAAATATGGGTGCCCCGTTTGGTCAGAGGATGAAGACGACGCAGTAGTGTGATCCTTCACACTTCGCGTTGAGGATCACAAGGAGGGTGTGTAGCCATCTGGGATGGCCATGTCCCGATTACAAAATGAACACTTGCAAAGAATGCAGGGAAAATTGGACAATACTGAGAAACAAGCAGGTGCAAGGTCTGTCTGTTGATTAGAGCCTTAGCCCTCAGACAGAAACTGCTAAGCCATCTACATACTAATGAGCCATCTCCAGGGACAAAAGGGAAACATTTTGATGAACAATGTTAAGGCAGACACCCCGGTGCCAGAGGAGACTCAAACAAAACAAACCAACGGCCACCTAGGACACGCCCAGCAACCAGGAAACCCACCCCTCTATTGGAGGAAGATCGATACGAATGATTGGGAAAGGCCCAATTAATTGAGGCCAAGTTCCAAGGACCGCCCAAAAGCACGCAAAGCCCTTTTGGGTATAAAAGGTATTCCCCAAGGGAGAATCTTTCTTCTTTGGCTTTGGCTCTCAGCAAAGAGAGAGACCAGCCTAGCAGCTACACCAGACCAAGTAAGTTCCAAGTCAACGCACGCTACGAGATAGATGCACCTAGTTGCTATCCTGTAAACAGCTCAACCCAGCAGCCTCAGAACCAAGCAACGGGCATTGTTCCTCTGACTGAGTGGGCACCTGAAGCTATGTATAGGCTTTCAGCAGTAGTGTTAGTTTAGTTTGTAGAGTTTATGCATGAGTAGATTTGACTGTGTGTAAATAAATGAGCATTGCTTTTGAACTTACTAACTGGTGTATCGAGTCTTTGATCAGTATTCGGTTCTGAGCCTTGTGGCGGTGTCGAAAGATACCTGGCGACTCTTGAGCAAACTTAATTAAACAGAGTCAAATTAAGAGACAACACCAAAGAGAGCAACAATAGAGCATAGGGTGTCCTTATATGCCGAAGACATATACGTGTCAGAACCGAGTGTGCCGATAGGGGGATTATTGGAGCTGCTTTGAGTGTTTGGGTCTTTCTCGGGGTACAAACTAAATCTAGACAAGAGTGAGTATTTTGTGGTGTCTCGGACGTGGGTGGGGGCTGGGGTGGGGGGGGCTGCCATTCCGTAGGGCAGGGACTCACTTTAGGTACCTGGGAGTGCAGGTTGCCCGGGAACAGGGGGTGGGGGGGCTCCGCAGGTACAACATTTCTAGTTTGGTGGAGAGAGTGAAAGCTGATCTGGCAAGGTGGGGTGGTCTCCCTCTGTCACTGGCGAGTCAGGTACAGGTGGTTAAAATGAACGTGTTGCCGCGATTTCTGTTTATTTTTCAATGACTGCCGATTTTCCTGCCAAAGGCTTTTTTCAGGGAGATTGAGGGAAGAATTACTTTGTTCATATGGGGAGGGAAGGTGGCCAGAGTGAGAACGGTGCTGCTACAGAGGGGAAGGCAGGCAAGGGGTTTGGGTCTTCCGAAGCTGATGTATCATTACTGGGCGGCGAATGTGGAGAAGGTGTGGAGCTGGGTCAGAGGGGTTGATTCCCAGTCAGAATGGAGGAGAGTTTGTGCAGGGGGTCGGGATTGAAAGCACTAGCAAAGCGCCGCTCCCGATAGCCCCGGGAAAATTCTCAGGGAGTCCGATAGTAATAGCTTCATTGAGAATTTGGAGGCAGTTTCGCCAACACTTCGGGTTGGGGGCAGGGTCAAGGGAAATGTTGATTCGGGGGAAACACAGATTTGGGAGGTGGGATGGAAATTTTCGGAAATGGGAGTAGAAGGGGATTAAGACGCTAAAAGATTTGTTTCTTGGGGGTCAGTTTGCAGGATTGAAGGAGCTGGAAGCAAAGTATGGGCTGGAGCAGGGGGAAATGTTTAGTTACATGCAGGTTCTAGATTTTGCCAGAAAGGATCTACAGAGCTTGCCGGGGGAACCGGCCTCCACATTGCTGGAGGAGGTGCTGACGACAGGGGGACTAGAGAAGGGGGTAGTGTCAGCGGTTTGCAGAATTATTTTGGAAGAGGAGAAGGCGCCACTGGAAGGGATCAAAGCAAAGTGGGAGGAAGATTTGGGGGAGGATATGGAGGAGGGGTTCTGGTATGAGGTGCTCCGGAGAGTGAATGCCTCCACCTCGTGCGCGAGGTTGGGGCTGATACAGCTGAAGGTGGTATACAGAGCACACCTCACGAGGGCGAGGATGAGCCAATTCTTTGAAGGAGTAGAAGATGTCTGTGAACGTTGCGGGGAAGCCCCCGCTAATCACGTTCATATGTTTTGGTCCTGTCGAAAGCTGTCCCGGGAGGCCATATTCGGGGTGTCGGACCAGCCAGGGTTGGAAGCAGGTGCGGAGGCAGATATTGTAGCCTTCGCCTCGTTGATCACCCGATGGCAGATCCTGATAGGTTGGAGAGCAACCGCTCCATCCTGTTCGCTGGCGTGGCGGGGGGACCTGTTGGAATTCATGACTCTTGAGAAGGTTAAGTTTGAACTGAGGGGAAGGACGGAGGGGTTCTACAATTCATGGGCATTATTCATCATGCACTTTCAAGAACTGGATAACATCGAACATTAGTTGGGGCGTGTGGGTGGGAGGGTTGGGGGGAGGGGGGCTGTGTGTGTTAATGGCGACTATGGGTGATCCCTAATTCCTATTTGTCATTTGTTTGTGTGAACATGCGGGCTAATGTTTGGAGTTTGGTGGGAGGATGGGATCGTTGTTATTGATATGGGGATTGACATATTTGTTACTGATTATTGTTTATTGTTGGTGGGTGTAAATTTGGGAGAAAATGTGAAAAAGGAGGAGAATAAAAAATATTTTTTTAAAAGATGAGCCATCCTCCAAAGCCTGCCAGGAATCCTTTGACCCTCCCTTAAAACCGGAGCAGGTGGGGATAGCAACTGCACCCCCATCTCACCCTCTCTCCGCACCAAGCATGAGCGCAGATACTAGCATGTCAGTGGTCAACAGAAAGCAGTGGAAGCAGAGATCGATTTACAGTTAGTGAGATCCCGCACTCCCTGCAACTTCATGCCCCTCCCCCACCCACCCTCGCCCCAGAACGTAAAGGTGGAAGCCACAAAAATACACAAATTGATCACTGCTTTTTCACTTGCAAAAACAAGCCTGTATGAATAATTGCCTTGCTCAAATCCAAGCTTACCTCTTGTCAGAATGACAGTAAAGATGGTCTATACTGCGATGTGGTTTTAAGGGGAGCAAACATGGAACTTGCTGATGAGCAACAAGATGATAAAATCAGCCCATGACTTCACTGCAGCACAGGCCGGAATGTGGCGACTAGGGGCTTTTCACAGTAATTTAATTGAAGCTTACTTGTGACAATAAGTGATTATTATTATTATTATTATTAAATGCCTGTTCAATCGAGTTGCAAAACTTTTGATTTTATCTGGGTGGGCAGTATGGCTGATGTTGAAATAAAGATGGCGTTTCTACTTTGAACCTAAAACTTCAAAGGTTGCATTCGCACTGTAGTGCTGTAGGCATCTGGGATGGCCACTTCCCGATTACAAAATGGACCCTTTGCAAAGATTGCAGGGAAAATGGACAATACTAAGAAAACAAGCAGGTTCAGAGGTTGTCTGTATATTGGAGCCGCAGCTCCCAGACAAGACCAAAACTGCAAACCCATTAGCATACTAATGGCCCATCTCCGGGAACAAAAGAGTAACAATTGAGTAACCGATACTAAGGTAGACACCGAGAAACAGCCCAATTAATTGGGGCCAAGTTCAAGGCTCGCCCAAAAGCACGCACAAAGCCCCTTTTGGGTATAAGAAGTATCCCCCAAGAGAGAATCATTCTCTTGCTCTGGCTCTCACCGAGGAGAGACCTGCCCAACAGCTGCAGCAGAACAAGTAAGTCCAAGGTCAATGCTCGCTACCAGACAGACGATCTTAGCTGTTCCCCTTCACCACTTCGACCCCAGCAGCCTCAGAACCGAACAACGGCCATTGTTCCTCTGACTGAGTGGGCGCCCGAAGCAAAGTATAGGCTTTAGCAGTAGTGATAGTTTAGTCTGTAGTATTTGTGCATGAGTATATTTAACTGTGTGTGTAAAGAAATAAGCATTTGACTTTGAACTAACTAACTGGTGTATCAAGTCTTTGATCAGTATTCGGTTTGAACCTTGTGGCGGTATCGAAAGACACCTGGCGACTCTAGAGCAAAAGGTAATTAGAAATTAAGGAAGGCAACCATATTGACTGCCATATTCAGAGCCAAATAAAGAGAGAAACATAATTAGCAACAGTGCACACCAAGGAGTGGTCTGTATTGCAGTCAGCACTGTGGTATCTGCATGTATTGAGAATGCTATTTCGAGAATGGTTGATGATCAGATCCAATTGGTGCCAATGCCCTGATTTTGGATTCTGAATGAAGCTGTTAATTACATAAAGCTTGTGATAGTAGCAAAACTGAAGCAGTCTCTGTTCTCTTTTATTTTTCCCAGGCCATGATGTCCAAGGCAAGATGACCATGCTTCTGAACACTTCCCCTGCTAGGTGAATGAGTAATATTTTTCTTTCTGTGATCCAGTCTTGCTGAGCCTGATCTCTTGCAGGGAAGCTAGGTCAATATTCCATGTCCATCACAGCTTTCTCGCGTGGATTATCAACCAGCTGCAAGTTGTCTGTCCGTCCTCTGCACATGGTCCTGACGTTCAAGCTTGTCAATCAAAGAGTTGGCATTTTTTTTCATTTTGTTTGTTCCTTTGTTTGCCTGGTGTGATGGAGTCCATCCACATGAAGCACTGTTACTTCACAGTGCCAGGGTCCCAGGTTTGATTCCCGGCTTGGGTCACTGTCTCTGCGGAGTCTGCACGTTCTCCCCACGTCTGAGTGGGTTTCCTCCCACAAGACGTGCTTGTTAGGTGAATCGGACACTCTGAATTCTCCCTCTGTGTACCCAAACCGGCGCTGGAGAGTGGCGACTAGGGGATTTCCACAGTAACTTAATGACTAGTGTCATTATTGCCTACTTGTGACATTAATAAAAATTATTATTATTAAATCGGGAAACGTGATTGGTGGAGAATAGGTTCCGATGCCGAAATCGCGATGGGTGCTGATTTGATGCCAAATCGCGATTCTCCGTAACCTCAACTGCAGCGTCAATGAGGTCCGGAATGTACATACAGCAAACACTGTTTGCATATCATTAGGGGGCCTGACCCAGTGTTCTCCGGGGCCTCCGTGATTCTCCGCCTCTGATGAGCCGAGTTCCCCATTGCGCGGTTCACTTGTGCTTTTAAAAATCGGGAAACCGGCATCATGACTGCTGAGGGAGAGAGAGCGGGTACGGAAAGTGTCCAACATCGGCATAGATTGCTGACAGTGGTGACGCTGGCCAGGGTCTTCTGCCAGGGCCGGGGGGAGTAGCGGGGTGGATATGGAGGTGGGCTGTGGGATGGGGTGGACGGGCACGGAACACCATTGCCGCAGCCGGAAAGGCAGCCATGCAGCTGCGCACACTACCAACAGCCCACTGTGAACCGAGGGCCAAGTGTCGTATAGGTGTCCCCCCAGGCCACCCTTAGGTGCCCTCTGGCCCCAGCCGACCCATCAGCTGTATGGGTGCGCTCCAGCACAACCAGTACCATCTTGTTGGCCGGGATGAGTGTATTTGGGGATTATAATGTGTAAGTGCGGCTGCAGTGTGTCAGCCTTTTCAGTGTCAATCACGGAGCTGGTGAATCCCGCACCAATTTTGGAATCGATTGTGTTCCACGTGGCGCCGGTGCTAGCCCCATCACAGTCGCTGAATCGATCCAGGTGCGGTGCCAGTTTTCCTGTCGTGGAAGTCCACAAATCCTGCCCCGGCATCAACACTTAGGGCAGGCTTCTCCGTCCCGCCGCACCAGATTTCTGGGTCAGCACGCCGGCAGGGTGCTCCATTTCGTCGGCTGGTCATTGGGGTTTCCCATTGTGGGGCAGCCCCACGCCGCCGGGAAACCCCTGGGCTGCCGGCAAAACGGAGCATTCCGACGGCGGAGAATCCAGCCTATAGTCTTAGGAACGGAGAATCCATAGAAAGGTAGATAGATAGATCCAGCCCAATATATTTAGACATCAGTCTCTCTTTGGGTTCTACTCCAGACTTCCTTAGTCTTTAGCTCCCCTAAGATACAAGGCAGTGGCGGTCCAAGTGGAGTGGACATGCCGGAGCTGGCAAAGGGCGGGGTGACCCGCAAGGCATCCAAGCAGTCCCTGAGTAAAGTCACCAAGAAGCCGCCGAAGAGGCGGAGGAAAGCTCGCAAGCAGAGCTACTCCACCTACGTATACCGGGTGCTGTCCCAGGTCCACAATTCCACCCAGATCTCCTCCAAAACCATGAGCATCATGAACTCCCTCATGATCGACATCTTTGAGCGCATCGCCTCCGAGGCCTCGCACCTCATCCACTACAACAAGCGGCACACCATTTCCTCCGGGGAGATCCAGGGAGCTGGCCAAGCACGCCTTCTCAGACAACGCCAAGACGGCCACCAAGTACACCAACTTCATCTAGCTTGACCGTAACGCCAGAGACTTAAACATATTAAAAAAAACAAGGCAGCGGAGTTATTCGGCTTTAGCAGGGAGTTTGGTTCATAAGTGTCATCGCATGTCCACAAACCTGTCTAGGGACCAAATCTCCTCGGAGCTCCTCTCAAACTGGAGCTTGTAGCCATGTAAAATGGCTAACTCCCGATTAGAATGGCCAAACCCCGATTTAAAATGGCAAATGGAAGAGGCTGATGGGAAAATCAGCCAACAGGACTCAAACAGACAGCTGCAGGTAAAACTGTGTATTCGCCTCTGGGGGGGCCAGACAGAATCAATACCTGCAGCCATCAACATAACAAAACACCAGCCATCTGAATACTAATCAGCAATCCCCGGGAACAATATGCTACAAATTAGACACACAAAGCCAACCCAGACTTTTCGGCGCCAGCAGGAGCCTACACAAAAGAGAGGTGAACGACCACCCCAAAACCGCCCATCGATCAAGGAATCGCTCCAGCATTGGAGAATATCGAACCAAGTGATTGGGACGAAGTCCAATCATTTGGAACCAGGTACAGGGTCCGCCCCGAAAGGCGGGAAGCCCCTGGGGACTATAAGAATAAGAGTCCAAGTTCAAATCGACCCTTCTGCACCCTTCTTCTCTCTCTCCATCCTCCCGCACCCTTCGAGACCCTTCTGCTGACCTTCTACAACAGCCGCGAGAACCGTAAGTCTTACTCCAATGCTCGCTACAAGATAGGCACTCCTGATCATCGACCTAGAATCTTAGAATCATAGAAGTTTACAGCATGGAAACAGGCCCTTCGGCCCAACCAGTCCATGCCGCCCAGTTTTTACCATTAAGCTAGCCTCAGTTGCCCGCACTTGGCCCATAACCCTCTATACCCATCTTACCCATGTAACTATCTAAATGCTTTTTAAAAGACACAATTGTACCCACCTCTACTACTACCTCTGGCAGCACATTCCAGACACTCACTACCCTCTGAATGAAGAAATTGCCCCTCTGGGCCCTTCTGAATCTCTCCCCTCTCACCTTAAACCTATGCCCTCTAGTTTTAGACTCCCCTACCTTTGGGAAAAGATGTTGACTATCTACCTTATCTATGCCCCTCATTATTTTATAGACCTCTATAAGATCACCCCTAAGCCTCCTACGCTCCAGGGAAAAAAGTCCCAGTCTATCCAGCCTCTCCTTATAACTCAAACCATCAAGTCCCGGTAACATCCTAGTAAATCTTTTCTGCACTCTTTCTAGTTTAATAATATCCTTTCTATAATAGGGTGACCAGAACTGCACACAGTATTCCAAGTGTGGCCGTACCAATGTCTTGTACAACTTCAACAAGACGTCCCAACTCCTGTATTCAATGTTCTGACCAATGAAACCAAGCATGCCGAATGCCTTCTTCACCACCCTGTCCACCTGCGACTCCACCTTCAAGGAGCTTTGAACCTGTACTCCTAGATCTCTTTGTTCTATAACTCTCCCCAACGCCATACCATTAACTGAGTAGGTCCTGGCCTGATTCGATCTGCCAAAATGCATCACCTCACATTTATCTAAATTAAACTCCATCTGCCATTCGTCGGCCCACTGGCCTAATTGAACAAGATCCTGTTGCAATCCTAGATAACCTTCTTCACTATCCACTGTGCCACCAATCTTGGTGTCATCTGCAAACTTACTAACCATGCCTCCTAAATCCTCAATTCCTGCTTTGAATCCCGCAGGAACCCATACAAAAGGCCATTTGTTTCCCTGACCTGGTGGGCCATTTCCAAAGTTAAGTATTGGCCTGTTAGTTGTAGGAAGTAGCTTAGAAGTAGAATTAATGTATAAATATTGATTACTGTATATAATAAATGTGCGTTGATTTAACTCTTACTAAGCGGTGTGTTGGATTATTGATCATTACTCGGACTTGAACCACGTGGCGGTATCAGAAAGATACCTGGCGACTCAAGAACAAAGGTGATAGAACAAGAGCAATTAAACTAAGGCTAAAACGAACAACAAGCTGCAAGGGACCCAGTTTCCATGTGTTGCCATGAAGAGGTACAGCTGAGGACTTGCCAATAGAGAGGTGTGTACCGACAACGAGAGACTTACACATTTGGCTCTATTTTCCGTATTGCTGCTAGCTAGCTGTGTAGGTTACAAGTGAGAAGCAAACTAAGACACAAAAAGTAGAAACCATGCTAGCAGTCTTCACCTACACATTAGATGCATCACATTAACCTTTTGGAGAAAGAACAGGTCACTCCTTGATACAAATGGCTGTACACTGTGCCCATTTGCACATTAAAATTGTAACTGGGGTCCTACAAAGGTGTAGGTCCAAATTTATATATTTGAGCAATCTGTCTCCCTTACAGTGCTGATAACCTAGTTTCACAACTGCCTGAAAATTGCTGGTCAATTAAGCAGTGCTGAAAACCAGGTACTATATTTAGCTCCCAATTGTAATAATTGACCTTGTTATTACCAAATTTAAAACTGTATATTTATTTTCTTATGATTCCACATGTTGCAATCTATCTTAAGGCAAATTAATCATTTTTAATTCTATTGCAAATGCTTACTTACATTAAACATTGCCTAACTATGTTATAGAAATTCAATAAATCTCATAAACTGCAAATGGCTTTATTTTTTATACCGCCCGGTAGGTTCCACTGCCGAAATGTGGCCTTTGTAATCAAATGGTTACCAATTTACTATAGCTCACTTTGCCAAAAATATTTAAATCTTTTACCATAAAACATTTTAGTTTTAAAACAGAGAACAAATGTGTCTATCTATATGTACGTTTATGTATATATATGGAATCCATTCCTGGGTAATATTTACAACCTTATCAATTGTGATCAATGTAATGTCGTTAAACATAAAACTAAAGGACTGTATTTGTGTTGTTAGTGAAATATTCTTTTTTTTTATCCCAGCAACAGACATACTATTGGTTCCCAGAACCACTGCATGTCTTCAATGATTGGTTGAAATTGGCCTGCCAACTAGAGATGCAGAAAGTAAGGTACAACTGTTATTGGCTGATAAAAGAGACCTCCAAGACAAATGAGAGACTCTGTATCTAAGGGAATGAGTCACGTGAAGCTATTTTTGCCTCTTCAGAATATAGGAAGTGCAGTGCCTGCCTGAGCACTAGGTCAAACAGCTGAAGTTGAATAATGTCATCTGAAAGCACAGTGTCTATCTGAATTATTCACACCTCTGTGAGCAGCATCCAAGAGATGACCACAGGCTAAGCACTATGTACGCTGTGGTAACTTAATATAGAATATGGTATTTAGAAAATAGATCAGTTTGGTAAATGTGGCCGATAATTCATTTCATTATTTGACTTTTGTGATTTACAACACTTGCTACAAAACACTGCACAAGGATAAAAAGTCTGCAAATTTGTCAGTGTGGAGTTTGCATATTCTCCTCGTGTTTGTGTAGGTCTCACCCCCACAACCCAAAGATGTGCAGGGTAGGCAAACTGGCCACGCTAAATTGCCCCTTAATTGGGAAAAAAAGAATTGGGCACTCTAAATTTATTTTTAAAAACCTGCACATTTTCAGTGTGAAAATGTAAAGCCACAAAGCACATTTGGCTGAAAGGCAGTATGTGATGGGGCTCTTATTCAGGCGGTGATATGATGCAAAGTTCCAACATTAGTTTTACAGCCTGATATAAGCCTCAGATAACAGCAGTGGTTAACACTAACTTAAATCAAGGAAACTCAAATTGTATGATTGCAATCCTCACTGCAACAGGATTATGTTTTATTGCAATAGCTGTAATTGTTTTTCAAAAACCATCATAGCAAGCCTTTCTTTAATATCCCATAATCTTTAGTTTTCAATTCAATTCAGCAATTATTAGTGACTGGTGTTGCTGCTAACGATAGTATGCAGTCGCCACAGAATTCAAATGCGTTTTAGACCACATTTAGGCTTTATTTATTTTACTAATCCTCCTCCTCCATGTACCATGCCCTTAGGGGGTGCTGGCAACCATGGATTTCCATTGGATTGGTCCAGGATTATGCTTGGCAAAGTGCTGCAATGGTTTAATGATGCCTTCTGCAGTGTGGCTGACCAGGAAATTATCCTCTGATTGCAGCCATCAGGCAAATTGGAATGATTTGCAATCTGGTAACCCATTTGGCCACATAAATGCACCTCTCAGGCCACCAAGTCCTGAAGTGAGACTTGAACCCGGAGATGCTGACCCAGCCCGGAGGTAGGGATGCTTCAATGCACCACAAGGCCTTTTACTGTTGTGGATACCCTCCGTTTTGTTGTGTGGCACTACAACCAAACTAAATGAGATAGATTTCGAGCAGGTCTAGCAATTCAAAGACTGGGCACCCATGAGGCAGGTTGGGCCGTCAGCATCAGCAGAATTGTACTGAACCACAATCTGGAACTTCATGGCCTGGCATGATACACCCCTAGCCAAGCTGTTCCACTTCAGCTACAACATTAGTACCTACCCAGCAATGTGGAATATTGCCCAGGTAGGTCCTGTACACACAAAGCAGATAATTTCCAACCCAGCCTTTCAGTCTACTCTCGATCATCAGTAAAGTGATGGAAGGGGTCATCAACAGCACTATGGTGCAGCACTTTGCTTAGCGATTGTGTGCAGTTCTGGAATTCACATTATAGGAGGGATGTGATAGCACTGGAAAGGGTGCAGTGGAGATTTACCAGGATGTTACCCAGCTGGAGAGTTTTAACTATGAAGAGAGATTGGACAGACTGTGGTTGTTTTCCTTGGAGCAGAGGAGACGATTGTGATGCACGAAATTATGAAGGACATAGATAGACAGGAAGAAACCTTTCCCATTGGTGGAGGGATCAGTGACCAAGGGCACAGATTTAAGGTTGGGGGAAGGAGATTTAGAGGGAATGTAAGGAATATGTTTTTACCCAGAGGGTGTTGGGAGTCTGCAACTCTGTGCCTAAAAAGATGGTTTGAGGCAGAGACCCTCATAACATTTAAGAGGTACTTAGATGTGCCCTTGCGATGCCAAGGCATACAAGGCTATGGGCCAAGTGCTGGAAAATGGTTGTTTTTGACCGGCACAGACACGATGGGCCGAAGAGCCTTTTCTGTGCTGTAGAGCTCTTTGACCCTATAACCTGCTTATTGTTGCTCAGTTTGTGTTCCGCCAAGGTCACTCAGTTCCTGACCTCATTACAGCCATGGTTAAAACATGGACAAAACAGCTGACTTCCAGAGGTCAGGTGAGAGTGACTGTGATGCACGATCAATGACCACTAAAGCGAGGTTGTAGTCCAACTGAAGGCTTTAATAAGCCAGATGTTTCCCCCAGCAGCTCAGGTACAGAATGAAGGCTGCTGGGGCGGCACGGGCTCTTATACTCCGCCTAGCAGGGCGGAGCTACCATACATCCTAACCAATAGAAAGCATACAGTTTCCACCAATGGTGCTCCAGTCTATCAGGTACCGTAATACCTCTAATACCACATTCACCCCTGTTAAAAAGGAGTCCGGCGGTGTGGTGGCCTGATACTACAAACATGGCAACGTGGTAGAATTAGTTATGGAGGTGCCGTAATACCTCCGTACAGTGTTTTGTAACTATTTACAATTCTGATAGCTATTTACAATTGATGATTTTAAATTTACAGTTTACAGTTTGCAGTTTACAATTTAAAATGGAGCAATAAGTTTACAGTTTACAATTTAAAATGAAGCAATCAGTTGATCGGGGGCCCTGGTCGTCCTCTGTGATCGTCGGAGCTTCGGCGGTGACTCCAGTGGAGGCTCGGGCGTCTGTGACTCCGGGAGCGTGGCTTCGATTTCCATGGCAGCTTCGGCACCCCTAGACGGCGCTGGTGGGGAAAACGGTTGACCTGGGAAGGGAGCGCCTGTGGGGTGCGTCGGTGGGTGGGGGGGCCTAGACGGGGCCGGCGGAAGGACCGATCCTCCTGTAAGGTGCCCCGGTGGAGGGGAGGGTGGGACTGGTGGCTGGGGTGTGCGTGGTGCTCCGGCGGGCGCCAGGTCTCGTAGAGAGACCGTATCTTGTCGGCCGTCGGGGTACGCCACGTAGGCCTACTGGGGGTTAGCATGGAGCAGATGGACCCTCTCGACCAACGGGTCCGACTTGTGCGCCCGCACGTGTTTTCGGAGCAGAATGGGTCTGGGTGCTGCCAGCCAGGTCAGGAGCGAGGTCCCAGAGGAGGACTTCCTGGAGAAGACAAGGAGACATTTGTGAGGTATCTGGTTGGTCGTGGTACAAAGCAGTGACCGGATGGAGTGGAGGGCATCTGGGAGGACTTCCTGCCAGCGGGAGACTGGGAGGTTCCTGGACTGTAGGGCCAGTAGGACGGTCTTCCAGACCATTCCGTTCTCCCTCTCTACCTGTCCGTTACCCCGGGGGTTGTAACTGGTCGTCCTGCTCGAGGCAATGCCCTTGCTGAGCAGGAATTGACGCAGTTCGTCGCTCATAAAGGAGGACCCCCTATCACTATGTATGTAAGCGGGGAACCCGAACAGTGCAAAGGTGCTATGGAGGGCCTTGATGACGGTGGTTGCGGTCATGTCGGGGCAGCAGATGGCGAATGGGAACTGGGAGTACTCATCAATCAAGTTCAGGAAGTACGTGTTGGGGTTCAAAGGGACGGGAAGCCTTTATCAGGTACGCTTTCTCTGGCCGGTAGAAGTACGGTTTGCACTCTGCGCAGATTAGCAGTCCCTGGTGGCTGTCCTGACCTCCTCGATGGAATAGGGCAGGTTGCGGGTCTTGACAAAATGGAAAAAGCGAGTGACCCCCGGGTGGCAGAGGTCCTCGTGGAGGGCTCAGAGGCGGTCCACTTGTGCGGTGGCACATGTGCCGTGGGGCAGGGCGTCAGGAGGCTCATTTAGCTTCCCGGGACAGTACAAGATCTCGTAGTTGTAGGTGGAGAGTTCGATCCTCCACCGCAAGATCTTGTTGTTTTTTATCTTGCCCCGCTGTGCATTATCAAACATGAAAGCAACCGACCGTTGGTCAGTGATGAGAGTGAATCTCCTGCCAGCCAGGTAATGCCTCCAATGTCGCACAGCTTCTACTATGGCCTGGGCCTCCTATTCCACTGAGGAGTGGCGGATTTCGGAAGCATGGAGGGTACGTGAGAAGAAGGCCACGGGTCTGCCTGCTTGGTTGAGGGTGGCCGCCAGAGCTACGTCAGACGCATCGCTCTTGACCTAGAAGGGGAGGGACTCGTTGATGGCGTGCATCGTGGCCTTTGCAATGTCTGCTTTGATGCGGCTGAAGGCCTGGCGGGCCTCTATCGACAGGGGAAAAGCTGTGGATTGGATCAGGGGACGTGCCTTGTCCGCATAGTTGGGGACCCACTGGGCGTAGTAACTGAAAAACCCGAGGCAGCGCTTCAGGGCCTTGGAGCAGTGAGGGAGGGGGAACTCCATAAGGGGGCGCATGCGTTCAGGATCGGGGCCTATAACTCCATTTCGCACTACGTAGCCGAGGATGGCTAGACGGTCGGTGCTAAGAGTTCAGTGTGTTCGCTTGTTGAAACTTGCGGGCAGCTGCAGTTTCTCCCCAACACCAGGAGTGCACGGTAGAATTCTTCCAGCGATTCCTCAGGGGTTTGTTGCCTTGTTGCAAGCAGGTGCCGGACCTGGTTTGCCGGGCGAATATAATGTCCTTTTAGCAGCTCTATTGCTGCATCGAAGTCTTCCGCTTCCTCGATGAGGGTGTAAATCTCCGGGCTCACCCTTGAGTGCAGGACTTGCATTTTCTGCTCTCCGGTGGGTGTGTTTTTGGCCGTCCCGAGATACCCTTTAAAGCATGCCAGCCAGTGCTTGAAGATTGCTGCTGAGTTTGCCGCGTGGGGGCTGAGTTGCAGACACTTCGGCTTGATTCGGAGCTCCAACTTTTTTTAAAAAACTAGCTTATTAAATTGATGCACGATCAATGACCACTAAAGCGAGGTTATAGTCCAACTGAAGGCTTTAATAAGCTAGATGTTTCCCCCAGCAGCTCAGGTACAGAATGAAGGCTGCTGGGGCGGCACAGACTGTTATACACCGCCTAGCAGGGTGGAGCTACCATACATCCTAACCAATAGAAAGCATACAGCTTCCACCAATGGTGCTTCAGTCTATCAGATACCGTAATACCTCTAATACCACTTGACATCAAGGCAGCATTCGACCGAGTATGACATCAAGGAGCTCCCGCTAAACTGGAGTCAATGGAAATCAGAGGGGAAATCCTCTGCTGGTTGGAGTCATGCCAGGTACAAAGGAAGATGGTTGTGGTGGTTGGAGGTCAATCATCTCAGTTCCAGGTCATCACTGCAGGGGTTCCTCAGCATAGTGTGCCAAACCATCTTCATCAATGACCCTTTTTCCATCATAAGATCAGACGCAGCTCAAGGGCTTCTCGAGGGCAATTAGGGAAGGGCAATAAATGATGGCCTGGACAGCGACATTCACATCCCATAAAAGAATGAAAACAAAAACGAATCCAATGTGTCTGAATTTTCAAGTCCTATATCATTATTATCTTTATTGGCTTTTCATATGTTTTACCGTATTTTTAGAACTGCATGTTTGAATATCATAATATTAAAAAATCTATGGGTTGAGTCTTACTGGGATGACAGACGTCCTGCCACCAGAGCCAAAAGTGGGAGATCACCAACCTTTGGTTGGCAGTGGGTATTAGGGAGGCGTATTCCTGGTAGTGGCCAATTAAACAGCTGCTGCCAGGGCCACTTTCCAATTAAGGATGGCGGCCCAAACCAAAAACTAGAGGTCCAGTCAGAGGGCCAGCAACCCAATGATTGGGCCACCAGCCAGGCAGCCTCCGCATTGCCACCGATAGCGGTGGGCATTGCAGAGGCTGCAGCTGCAAGGAGAAGGCAGCTCAATGGCGGGGCAACTACAAAGAGAGGTAAGTGGAGTTGAGGGGATGCCAGGACTCAGTGGTCAGGTGCCAGCACTTGGCGGGAGTCATGAGACACCGACAGTAACTTTGCTGCAGGAGTTCTCTCTCTCTCTCTCTCTCCCCCCCCCTCAAACTCACACACACTGGTGGTGTTATGGGGGTAGGGCAGAGAGTGGGCCTAGGTAAGGTTCTCATTTGGAGAGTCGGTGCAGGCTTGATGGGCCAAATGGCTTCCTTCTGGGTGGACTCTCCAGGTGGCAGTGGGATCGTCCATGCAAACAAAATGCTGTGGAGGTTGGAAGGGGCCCTAACTTGGGGTCAGCGATGAACATTTGACCAAGTGTGGCAGCGAGGAACCCTAGTATAATTGGAAAATGGGGGTAAAGACGTCCACTGGCCTGAATCATACCTGGCACAAAGGAAGATGGTTGTGGTGTTGGAGGTCAATCATCTCAGTCCCAGGACATCACTGCAACCGTTTCTCAGGGTATTGTCCTAGGCCCAACCATCTTCAGTTGCTTCATCAATGGCCTTCCCTCCATTAAAAGGTCAGAAGTGAGGATGTTTGCCAGTGACTGCACAATGTTCAGTACCATTTGCATCCCATCAGATACAGAAGCTGTCTATGTCTATAGCGATCAAGACCTGGACGACATTCAGGCTTAGTTGATAAGTGGCAAGTAGTATTCATGCCACACATGTGCCAGGCAAGTAATATCTCTAACCAGAGGGAATCTGACCATCCCACCTTGACATTCAATGATATTGCCAATGGCAGCAGCTTGCCAGGACTCCCTCACAGCATCTTCCAAGCCAATGAGCTCTACCACCTAGAACGACAAGGACAGTAGATGCATGGGAACACCATCACCTACATGTTCTCCTGCAAACCACATCATCGCCCTGACTTGGAAATATATCACCATTGCTTCACTGTCAGTGGTTCAAACCTGAAATTCGCTCCCTAACAGCACTGTGGGCGTACTAACACCAAATGAACTGCAGTGGTTCAAGAAAGTGACTCACCACCACGTTTTCAAAGGCGATTCAGGATGGGCAACCAATGCTGGCCTTCCCAGTGACGCCTACTTCCATGTTTGTAAGGTTTGTAAGCTGTCCAGAAGTCGACTTGTATCGTGCGGTAACACGATGGATCCAAACTAAAATAACTTTAGGCTGCGTGAGATAAGAAATGAGAAGTTATTGGGGCTGCAATCTGATCATCCCAAAGCGGAACTCGTATTAAAAGGTGACAGAAAATAAATTTACAGTTGAGCCCAGATTCTGCACTGAGAAAAAATGCAAACCGAGTATATAATTACTGGGTGAAAGGAGCACAAAGGATTCTGGAAATTCATTTTGTGTGAATGTGTTCGTGAATATGTGGGAAATCTCCACAATAGAAATGTATCAGAAGTCACAACATTTGTTTGTAAGTTTGCCTTTAAAAAGACACCTGTGGGTTTATCTGGCTGCAAACCTCAGATGTGCAGTGCCTGTTTTAGGAGTGCATGATGTGGAGATGCTGGCGTTGGATTGGGTGGGCATATTTTGTAGAAACTTGATGCCAGTGTCTATATGCGCGATCTTCTTGGAGATCCTCTCCACTTTGAGCCGGCAGTTTGCGGTGTCGATGGTAGCCATGATGTGGAGATGCTGCCTTTGGACTGGGGTGGGATTCACCTGATGAAGGAACTGCGCTCCGAAAGCTAGTGATTTGAAGCAAACCTGTTGGACTTTAACCTGGTGTTGTAAGACTTCTTATTGTTTTGGGGGTATTACAGGTGGCCTAAGGGTTCAAAATGAGGTTCCTAGCAGGAATTTTACACTCCGCTTGCATTTTTTCTCAGTGCAGAATCTGGGTTCAACTGTAAATTTATTTTCTGTAACCTTTTGATACGAGTTCCCCTTTGGGATTTCTGTCACTTTGGTCAGGGCATTAGTGTGCAGTGAGTGTCCACCAGTATTATACAGAGCAGCCTGATCCTGTTAATTACTATGTACTGCTCATGTGACACAATGTTGCTATTTTGGATTTTTATTTGTTTCATTGTCACGTGTACCAAGTTACAGTGAAAAGTATTGTTCTGCGTACAGTCCAGGCAGATCGTTCCATACATGAAAAAAGAGATAGGGCATACATACATAGAACATAGAACAGTACAGGCCCTTTGACCCACGATGTTGTGCCAACCATTTATCCTAATCTAATATCAACCTAACCTACACCCCTTCAATTTACTGCTGTCCATTTGCCTGTCCAAGAGTTGCTTAAAAGTCCCTAATGACTCTGACTCCACCACCTCTGCTGGCAGTGCATTCCACGCACCCACCACTCTCTGTGTAAAGAACCTACCTCTGACATCTCCCCTATAGCTTCCTCCAATCACCTTAAAATTATGTCCCCTCGTGACAGCCATTTCCGTCCTGTGGAAAAGTCTCTGGCTATCCACTCTATCCATGCCCCTCATCGCCTTGCACACAAGTAAATACATAGGCACAGGCATCGGGTGAAGCATGCGGAGTGTAGTACTACTCAGTAGAGAAGGTATGTGAAGAGTAAGCTGCGCACGTGAAGGAGACACATCCTGAGTGAGACACAGCCAGAGTGGCAATTGAAACTTGGTAATTTGGTGCAGTGAAGTAATTCGGTGCAGAGTTGGAGAAGGTGCTTTTCCCTACCGTTTTGTTTTCTTTCTTCTGGCTTGGAACTGCTAATCTACAGGGAGAGAACCAGAGAGCATCCTGGGAAGGTAAGTGATTTTTATTACCTTTTCAAATTGCGTGGGTGGAAAACTGTAAGTGACATCTCAGTAAAGCTGTAACCTGATTGGCGGGTTGGGAATCTATTAAATTTGAGAAAAAAAATAATATTGCAAAACTAATCTAATTGATTAACTAGATAGTGCAGTAACTAAACCTGAGGGCAGAGATCAATATTTAGCAGTTAATTTTACAGTAAAAATCTAGCGTCAGGGCCATATAATTAATTGTAACTCAATCTAACAATAATTCAAGTGTTTATTTTAAATTAATTAACTAGTGCGTCACTCAGTGGGGTGCAGTGCTCCAACTGTGAGATGAGCCAGATCTTTGATGCTTCCAGCGTTCCGGTCGACTACATCTGCAGCAAGTGTAACCAATGGCAGCTCCTCACAGACCACGTGGTTCGGTTGGAGCAGCAATTGGATGCACTTAGGAGCATGCAGGTGGCGGAAAGCGTCATAGATAGGAGTTATAGAGATGTGGTCACACCCAAGGTGCAGGCAGAGAGATGGGTGACCACCAGAAGGGGCAGGCAGTCAGTGCAGGAATCCCCTGTGGTTGTCCCCCTGTCGAACAGGTATACCACTTTGGATAGTGTTGGGGAGATTAGCCTATCAGGGGAAAACAGCAGCAGCCAGAGCAGTGGCACCACGGCTGGCTCTGATGTTCAGCAGCGAGGTCAAAGCGCAGAAGAGCAATAGTCATAGGGGACTCTATAGTCAGGGGCACAGGCACTTCTGTGGACATGAAAGAGACTCCAGGATGGTATGTTGCCTCCCTGGTGCCAGGGTCCAGGATGTCTTAGAATGAGTAGCGGACATCCTGAAGGGGGAGGGAAAACAGGCAAAGGTCGTGGTACATATTGGTACGAATGACATAGGCAGGAAGGGGTATGAGGTCCTGCAGCAGAAGTTCAGGGAGCTAGGCAGAAAGTTAAAAGTCAGGACCTCTCGGGTTGTAATCTTGGGATTACTCCCTGTGCCACGTGCCAGTGAGGCTAGAAATAGGACGATAGAGCAGCTAAACATGTGGTTAAACAGCTGGTGTAGGAGGGAGGGTTTCAGGTCGGTAGAGTGGTCAAGAAGGCATACAGCATGCTTGCCTTCATCGGACGGGTTATTGAGTACAAGAGTCGGCAGGTCATGTTACAGTTGTATAGGACTTTGGTTAGGCCACATTTGGAATACTGTGTGCAGTTCTGGTCGCCACATTACCAGAAGGATGTGGATGCTTTAGAGAGGGTGCAGAGGAGGTTCACCAGGATGTTGCCTGGTATGGAGGGTGCTAGCTATGAAGAAAGGTTGAATAGATTAGGATTGTTTTCGTTGGAAAGACAAAGGTTGAGGGTGAGGGGGGACCTGATTGAGGTCTACAAAATTATGAGAGGTATGGACAGGGTGGATAGCAACAAGATTTTTCCAAGAGTGGGGGTGTCAATTACAAGGGGTCATGATTTCAAGGTGAGAGGGGGAAAGTTTAAGGGAAATGTGCGTGGAAAGTTTTTTACGCAGAGGGTGGTGGGTGCCTGGAATGCTTTGCCAGCGGAGGTGGTAGAGGCGGGCACGATAGCATAATTAAAGATGCATCTAGACAGATATATGAATGGGCGGGGAACCGAGGGAAGTAGATCCTTGGAAAATAGAAGACCGGTTTAGATAAAGGATCTGGATCGGTGCAGGCTGGGAGGGCTGAAGGGCCTGTTCCTGTGCTGTAATTTTCTTTATTCTTCTTTGTTCTTTGTTGAGTCTGGAGAAGGGTGTTTAGATAGCTTGGGTCACATTGAGATCCAAAAAGACGAGATATTGGGTGTCTTGAAAAATATTACGGTAGATAAGTCCCCAGGGCTTGATGGGATCTACCCCAGAATACTGAAAGAGGCAAGAGAGGAAATTGCTGAGGCCTTGACAGAACTCTTTGGATCCTCACTGTCTTCAGGTGATGTCCCGGAGGACTGGAGAATAGCCAATGTTGTTCCTTTGTTAAAGAAGGGTAGCAAGGATAATCCAGGGAACTATCGGCCGGTGAGCCTTACGTCAGTGGTAGGGAAATTACTGGAGAGAATTCTTCGAGGCAGGATCTACTCCCATTTGGAAGCAAATGGACATATTGGTGAGAGGCAGCACGGCTTTGTGAAGGGGAGGTCATGTCTCACTAACTTTGATAGAGTTTTTCGAGGAGGCCACAAAGCTGATTGATGCAGGTAGGGCAGTGGATGTTGTCTATATGGACTTCAGTAAGGCCTTTGACAAGGTCCCTCATGGTAGACTTGTACAAAAGGTGAAGTCACACGGGATCAGGGGTGAGCTGGCAAGATGGATACAGAACTGGCTAGGTCATAGTAGGCAGGGAGTAGCAATGGAAGGGTGCTTTTCTGATTGGAGGGCTGTGACTAGTGGTGTTCCGCAGGGATCAGTGCTGGGCCCTTTGCTGTTCATAGTATATATAAATGATTTGGAGGAAAATGTAACTGGTCTGATTAGTAAGTTTGCGGACAACACAAAGGTTGGTGGAATTGCGGATAGCGATGAGGACTGTCACAGGATAAAGCAGGATTTAGATCGTTTGGAGACTTGGGCGGAGAGATGGAAGATGGAGTTTAATCCAGACAAATGTGAGGTAATGATAGAGGTCGACAAAATTATGAGGGGCATAGACAGGGTGGATAGTGAGAGACTTTCCCAGGGTAGATGAGTCAATTACTCGGGGGCATAGGTTTAAGGTGCGAGGGGCAAGGTTTAGAGGAGATGTATGAGGCAAGTTTTTTACACAGAGGGTAGTGGGTGCCTGGAACTCGCTGCCGGAGGAGGTGGTGGAAGCAGGGACGATAGTGACGTTTTTGGGGCATCTTGACAAATATATGAATAGGATGGGAATAGAGGGATATGGACCCAGGAAGTGTAGAAGATTTTAGTTTAGACGGGCAGCATGGTTGGCACAGGCTTGGAGGGCCGAAGGGCCTGTTCCTGTGCTGTACTTTTCTTTGTTCTAGATCAGTTTAGTTCCGAAGAGGGTCATTCAGGACTCTGGTAACAGTGAGGAAGAAGTTGTTTTATACGTAGACGCATAGATACATAGAAAATAGGAGCAGGAGGAGGCCTATTTTTGAACCTATTAGTACGTATTCGTAGACTTGTATATCTCCTGCCCGATGCAAGAGTGAATAACCTGGGTGGGAGGGGTTTTTGATTATTTTGAAGCTCAACACTCTGATAAACGCCCTCTCAATCACAAACATTCAGGAAGAACCACCCCCAACAGCGTAATTTAATGGGATTGTCTGCTACTTTCTGGTTAGTCGCTGATTGATTTGTCCTGACTTGTTGTAATTGAAAAAGCGTTTGGTGCTTTCTAGAAGTTACTAAAGTATACA
Organism: Scyliorhinus torazame; assembly: GCF_047496885.1. Classification (NCBI taxonomy): domain Eukaryota; kingdom Metazoa; phylum Chordata; class Chondrichthyes; order Carcharhiniformes; family Scyliorhinidae; genus Scyliorhinus; species Scyliorhinus torazame. The sequence continues at coordinate 297,186,973 of NC_092710.1, forward strand.
AGGAGTGGTGTGGATGGTATAAATGGCATCTGTGCAAACTAGTTACTCGCAGAAATGACTCGGAATACAACATGATCAGGATCATGCGTAGAGGCGGCACAGAATAGGGTAAACTGCTCAAAGAGGGAGGGGGGGGGGGGTGGAAAGCTCGGCCCAGCATGCTCATGGGATAATTCTTCTACCTGAACCACAGATAATCATACTTTGGTCAGGATGTCCTCACCGAAATCTGTCACCTGCTGCAGCGACAACTGTAACCTCAGAGTAGGATGAGGACTGCATAATTAATGATTGTAAAGGGGATGGGTCTGGAGATAGATGCAGCATCTTGCAGTTTGTCATCCACTATTAAGTAAGGGAAGTCACTGATGCTCTCTATTCAAAAAGATTGGGATGATGCGGGGTTCATGAAGAGAGTAGATAGTGCCATCCTGGATATCACCCTCTGCATTGGATGGACATGGTATTCAAGAAGGGGGAGCCCAGAAACTGGGGTGAAAGATGGATGTGGGGTTGTTGGCGGATGTGACAAGATAGGGAAGATGATTGAGAAGTATGTGGGATTCAATTGCATGGGAGAGGTTTTGCAGTCAGTGGTTTGGGAGGCTCTGAAGGTGGTGATGAGGGGGAGGGTGATCTAGTTGAAGGCTAAGGTGGAGAGGGAGGAACGGCAATGACTGATCTGAGAAATTTTGGAGATGGATGGGAGGTACGCGGGGGACCCGGGCCCGGGCTCCTGGGAAAGAGGAAGGAGTTGCAGGAGAGGTTTGACTTCTTGCTCACGGGGAAAGCGATGCGTCCGCTGATAAGTGCAAGGGGCCCTGTCTATGAGTACGGGGAGAAGGCAGGGCCTACACTGGAAGGCCAGGTTCGTAGGGAGGCCGCGGCGAGGGAGATAATTCAGGTGCGGGACAGGACGGGGGAGTTGGTGGTGGCTCTGGAACAGATTAATAAGCAATTTGAGGAGTTTTATAGGGACCTGATTAAGTTGGAGCCACCAGAGGAGGACCGGGAGATGAAAGAGTTTCTGGGTGGGTTAGAGAGCCCGAGGTTGGGGAGGTGGAGAGGGCAGGGTTGGAGGATGGTGGAGGAGGTGAAGGTGACAATCGAGAGGATGCAGGCAGGGAAGGTGGCGGGGCAAGATGCGTTCCCCGTCGAATTTTATATAAAATTTAAGGACAGGCTGACGCCATTGATGATGGTGATGTTCGATGATGCGATGGACATTGTGTCTTGCCGCAAACGATGGGGCAGGCTTCCATCTTGTTGTTACTTAAGAAGGACAAGGGTCCGGTGGCGTGTCGGTCGTACAGACCCATATCACTGCTGAATGTAGATGCCAAGATATTGGCAAAGATCCTGCCGTTAAGGTTGGAGGTGTGCCTTCAGAAGATGATTGGGAAGGACCAGACAGGGTTCATAAAGGGAGACAGTTGTTCTCGAATGTGAGGAGGCTGTTGAATGTGGTGCTTTCTCTGGCAGAGGGAAGGGAGACAGAGGTGGTGGTGCTGTTAGATGCGGAGAAGGCGCTTAATCGGGTTGAGTTATTTGATGCGATGTTGGAGAAATTTGGGATTGGGTCGAAGTTTGTGGCATGGGTGCAGCTGTTGTATAAGGAGCCGATGGCAATCCTGCGAATGAATAGTATGAATTCAAAGTGCTTTGCATTACATCGGGGTACGAGGCAGGGATGCCTCTTCTGTTTGCATTGGCTATGGAGTCCCTGGCCATTGCGTTGAGGAGCTTGGGTTATGGAAGGGGATAGTGAGGGGAGGGTGCATGGAGCATAGGGTGTCCTGATATGCAGATGACTTATCGTATATTTGTATATTCCGGAGCCGAGCTCTTTGGTGGGCAGCTTCAGAGATTTGGGACATTTTCAGGGTACAAATTGAATTTAGGGAAAAGTGATTATTTTGTGGTCTCCCCTCCAGGAGTGGGATATGGGTTGAGGGGACTGCCATTCCATCTGGCAATGTCTCACTTCAGGTATTTGGGGATGCAGGTGGCCTGGGATTGGGCAGGGCTCCGAAAGTTCAAATTCAGTAGCTTGGTGGGAAGGTTGAAGGCTGACTAGCTGAGGTGGGACAATCTCCCTCCGTCATTGGCAGGCCGGGTACAGGCAGTGAAGATTATGTTTTGCTGCGATTCTTGTTCTTGTTTCAGTGCCTGTCGGTCTTTTTGCCCAAGGGTGTTTTTATGGGGGTGGACAGACTGATGTCCTCGTTTGTTTGGGCGGGGAAGGTGGCTAGGATTAGGAAGGTGATAATGCAGAGGGAATGGCAGGTGGGAGGAGGGGTGTAGGCTTCCCAAATTTGATGTATTTTATTGGGCAGCAAATATAGAGAAGATTCCGGGACAGAACAGGGAGTTGGATGCTTTGTAGGTGAGGACGGAGGCAGGCTCTTGCAGGGAGTCGGGGTTGCGGGTGCTGGCAAGGATCCGGGGATGGGAAGAGAGGGGGAAATCAAAGAAATTAAGGATCTGTTCCTGGGATGACGATTTGCGAGTTTGGAGGAGCTGGACGAGAAGTTTGGGCTGGCGCAGGGCAAAAGTTTTAGGCTATACAGATGCGGGACTTTGCGAAGAAGGGCTTCCCAACCTTCCCGATAGCGCCTACCTCCTCATTGCTGGAGGTGGTACTGTCAGCAGGGAGATTTGGAAAGGGGGGGTCGTCTCGGCGATTTACAGGAGGCTATTGGAGGAGGACGGGGTGCCCATGGAAGGGGTTATGGCGAAGTGGGAGGAAGAGTTGGGGGGCAGTGCTGGATGAGGGATTGTGGTGTGAGGTGCTGTGGTGGGTAAATGCCTCAACCTCGTGTGTGAGGCTGGGATTGATACAGCTGAAGGTTGTACATAGGGTGCACCTTACAAAATCAAGGATGAGCCGGCTGTTCGAAGGGGTGGAGGATGCCTGTGGTAAACACCACTAGTGATATATTGTATGTATTACGGCACTGCCTGTGGATTAAAGGTACTACGGTAAATCTCTGCCTGCTGACTCCTCCCAGCAGGTGGCGTATAAAAGTGTGTGCTCACCTGCGCTGCTGCCATTCTGGTTCCAGCTACAGGAGGCACAACATCTTGTGCAATAAAGCCTCGATTGTTCCACCATTCTTGTCTCGTGGTAATTGACGGTTCATCAATTTATTGCACAAGATTTTAAAAGATGAACATCTTAATCAAGCCTGATCGCCTGGAGCTGAGCCCTCACGCAGCCAACGCCACGTCCACCTTCGAGCACTGGCTAGCCTGCTTTGAAGGCTACCTCAGAACAGCCACTGAAGAACTCTCGGACCCACAGAAGCTCCAAGTCCTCTACTCACGGGTGAGCCCTAAAATTTTTCCCCTCATCCGGGATGCGCCCACCTACTCAGAAGCGATGACGCTCCTAAAGGGACATTACGTTAAGCCGGTGAATCAAATGTACACCAGGCACCTCCTGGCCACGAGAGGGCAACTTCCGGGGGAGACTCTGGACGATTTCTTGCGGGCCCCACAGATTCTCGGTAGGAACTGTGACTGCCAGGCAGTTTTGGCAGTCCAACACACCAAACTACTAATCAGAGACGGGCATGAAGTCTACGTATGTTCACCTATTGGAAGGGGGTAAGCTCGATCTTGCAGAGACTAGGCAGCTTGCCAATTCACTAGAAGTGGCCTCCCACACGGCGGCATCGTGGGCCCCACCAGCTGCTGACTCCAGCTCACCGCAAGCCTGCGCTGCACGGCAGCCAGCCAACTCCGGGGGGCCCAAGTGTTATTTTGGTGGACAGAGTAAACACCCCAGGTAGCGCTGCCCGGCGCAGAGCGTGACCTGTAATGGGTGTGGGAAGAAGGGACACTTTGTTTCTGTTTGCCAGGCCCAGTCGGTCGCCGCTGTTTCCAGGCCCGGCATTACTACACCCCCCACGTGCGATCCAGTTGCGGCGCCATCTTCTCCACCGCAAGCCACGTGTGGCCCGTGGGAGGCGCCATCTTTAAAGCCACCCGCCATGTGTGCCCCATGGGCGCCACCATCTTCGGCGCCATTTTGGATGGCGCATCAGGACCCCTGCCCGTCTAGCCATTCACTGCCTACTGATACCTCCGCCATCGTTGATCAGCCCGGGACCTCCCAACATCTTCCGCAGCTCGCCTCCATCACCCTGGATCAGTCTCGGCCCCGCAACCTCGCGACTGCTACAACAACGGTGAAGATCAACGGGCACGAGACGACCTGCCTCTTTGACTCCGGGAGCACAGAGAGTTTCATCCACACTTCTACGGTAAGGTGCTGCTCCCTCACGGTACACCCCGTCACCCAGGAAATCTCCCTGGCCTCCGGATCCCATTCCGTTGAAATCGGGGGTACTGTGTCGCGACCCTCACCGTTCAGGGCGTAGAGTTCAGCAACTTCAGGCTCTACGTCCTCCCCCACCTCTGCACTACCCTGTTACTCGGCCTGGATTTCCAATGCCACTTTGAAATTCGGCGGATTCCCCCCCTCACCGTCTGCGGCCTCACGACCCTTAAGGTCGATCCACCCTCACTGTTTGCGAATCTCACCGCGGACTGCAAGCCCGTCGCCACTAGGAGCAGACGGTACAGTACGCAGGACAGGACCTTTATCGGGTCAGAGGTCCAACGGCTCCTGCAGGAGGGGATCATTGAGGCCAGCAACAGCCCCTGGAGAGCTCAAGTGGTGGTAGTGAAGACTGGGCAGAAGCACAGGATGGTTATTGACTACAGCCAGACCATCAACCGGTACACACAGCTCGACGCGTACCCGCTGCCACGCATATCTGACATGGTCAATCAGATTGCGCAGTATCGAGTCTTCTCCACAATAGACTTGAAGTCCGCCTACCACCAGCTACCCATCCGCCTGGAGGACCGCCAGTACACTGTGTTCAAAGCAGATGGCTGCCAGAGTTCCCTTTGGCGTCACCAATGGGGTCTCGGTCTTCCAGCGAGAGATGGACAGAATGGTTGACCAGTACGGACTGCGGGCCATCTTCCCGTACCCAGATAACGTCACCATCTGCGGCCACGATCAGCAGGACCACGACGCAAACCTCCGAAAATTCCTCCATACCGCCAAACTCCTTAACCTCATCTACAATAAGGAGAGATGCGTGTTCTGCACCAACCGCTTAGCCATCCTTGGCTATGTAGTGGAAAATGGAGTCCTAGGGCCCGGCCCTGACCGCATGCGCTCCCTCCTGGAACTCCCTCTCCCCCACTGCCCCAAAGCCCTGAAACGATGCCTGGGGTTTGATGCACTATCAATTACGACAAGACGAGAGTAGAGAGTAATCGAGGCTTTATTAAGCAGAGATGTGTTGCCTCCTACAGCTGCTGCCGAAATGGCTGCAGCTCGGAGAGCCCAAACATTTATACTCTGCCTACAGGGCGGAGCCAGCAGGCAGGGATATCCCCCATACCTTTAGTACAGGGGCCTTACCGTAATACCCCTCGTATGCGATATATACAATACAACAGTGGTGACCACCACATTCACCCCCTGTTTAAAAAAGAGTCCAGCGGGGGTGGTGGAAAACTATTTACATTCAGGTGTTTAACATTTTAAGGAAAAGTTTACAAATTCATACGATCCGGCGCCTTGATTCGTCGTTGCGAGCGCCGCAGTTCTGGTGGCGATTTCAGAGTTGGTTTGGTCGTCGGTAACTCCGGGAGCTTGTCGACCTCATCTTCATTCCCGGGTGGGACCAAGGGGAGGACGGATCATCCTGGAGCGGGGGCTGTGGTGGGGTGCGCTGGGGGAAGGTAGGGTGGCTCCGGGGCAGAGGTGGGGGACACGCAGCTGGTGCCAGGTCCCTAAGCGAGACTGTGTCTTGGCGGCCGTCAGGGTACGCTACGTAGGCGTACTGCGGGTTCGCATGAAGTAGCTGTACCCTTGTGTAGCCACACGTGCTTGCGGAGGAGGACGGGTCCTGGCGCTGCCAGCCATGTTGGGAGCGAAACCCCGGAGGTGGACTTCCTGGGGAAGGCAAAGAGACGTTCATGGGGAGTTTCGTTAGTCGTAGTGCAAAGGAGTGACCGAATGGAGAGAAGGGTGTCAGGGAGGACCTCCTGCCAGCGGGAGGCTGGGAGATATCTGGACCGTAGGGCCAGCTGGACCGCCTTCCAGACCGTCCCATTCTCCCGCTCCACCTGCCCATTTCCCCAGGTGTTATAACTGGTAGTCCTGCCCTTACTGAACAGGTACTGACGCAGTTCGGCACTCATGAACGATGAGCCCCGGTCACTGTGGACATAATTGGGGAAACCAAACAGGGTGAAGACACCATGTAGGGCTTTAATGACGGTGGACGTGGTCATGTCGGGACAAGGGATTGCAAAGGGGAAGCGGGAGAACTCATTAATAATGTTGAGGAAATATGTATTGCAGTTATTGGAGGGGAGGGGCCCTTTGAAATCGATACTGAGGCGCTCTAAGGGCCGGGATGCCTTCACCAGGTGGGCCTTATCTGGTCGATAGAAGTGCGGTTTACACTCCGCACAGATCTGGCAGTCCCTGGTCATAGCTCTGACCTCCTCGGTGGAGTAGGGCAGGTTGTGGGCCTTGATGTAGTGGATAAGCCAGGTGACCCCCGGGTGGCAGAGGATAGCACATAGTCGGTCATCTTGCGCGCTAGCGCATGTGCCGTGGGACAGGGCATCTGGGGGCTCATTGAGTTTCCCAGGACGATATACTATATCGTAATTATAGATGGAGAGTGCAATCCTCCACCTCAAGGTCTTATCGTTCTTGATTTTGCCCCGCTGCGTATTATCGAACATGAAGGCTACCGATCGTTGGTCGGTGACGAGGGTAAACCTCCTACCACCGACGTAGTGCCCCCAGTGCCGTACGGCTTCCACTATGGCTTAGGCCTCCTTTTTACTGAGGAGTGCCGCATTTCGGAGATGGTGAGGGTGCGCGAGAAAAACGCTACCGGTCTGCCTGCTTGATTGAGGGTAGCGGCGAGAGCGACCTCTGATGCGTTGCTCTTCACCGTGTGCATCGCGGCTTTGGCGATGTCCGCCTTGATGCAGCTGACGGCTTGGCGGGCCTCAGTTTCCAGTGGGAAGATGGTGGCCTTGATTAGTGGACTGGCTTTGTCCGCATAGTTGGGGACCCACTGGGCATAATATGAAAAGAACCCAAGGCACCTCTTCAGGGCCTTGGGGCAGTGGGGGAGGGGGAGTTGCAGGAGGGGGCGCATACGGTCAGGGTCGGGTCCTCGAACCCCGTTTTCCACGACGTAGCCGAGGATGGCTAGTCTGGTTGTGCGGAAAAAGCATTTCTCCTTGTTGTACGTGAGGTTTAGGGTTTGGGCGGTTTGGAGAAATCTGTGGAGGTTGGCATTGTGGTTCTGCTGATCATGGCCGCAGATGGTGACGTTGTCCAAGTACGGAAATGGGGCCCACAGCCCGTACTGGTCCACCATTCAGTCCATTGTTCTTTGGAACAATGAGACCCTGTTCGTGACACCAAAGGGGACCTGGAGAAAGTGGAAAAGGCGGCCGTCTGCCTCAAAAGCCGTGTAGTGGCTGTCCTACGGGCGGATTGGGAGCTGGTGGTATGCAGACTTCAGATCCACCTTGGAGAACACCCAGCGTGTGCAATCTGGTTAACCATGTCTGTGATCCGGGGAAGGGGGTACACATCGAGTTGCATATACCCGTTTATGGTTTGGCTGTAATCTACAACCATCCGGTTCTTTTCCCCGGTCTTGACGATCACCACCTGAGCTCTCCAGGGGCTATTGCTGGCCTCGATGACTCCCACAAGAGTCGCTGGACCTCGGACCTGATAAAAGTCCTGTCCTGTATGCTATACCGCCTGCTTCTGGTGGCAACTGGTTTGCAGTCGGCGGTGAGGTTTGCGAAGAGTGGGGGAGGGTCGACCTTTAGGGTCGCGAGGCTACATACGGTGAGTGGGGGTAGGGGCCCCCCGAATTTCTGGGTTAGGCTCCTGTGGTTGCATTGGAAATCTAGTCCCATTAGGAGAGAAGCGCAGAAGTCTGGGAGTACGTATAATTTAAAATTGGCGTACTCGGCACCCTGTATTGCTAGGGTTGCAGTAGTGCACCCGCGGATTTGCACCGAATGCGATCCAGAGGCAAGGGAGATGGTTTGGTGCGTTGGGAAAATTGGGAGCGAGCAGCGTCTTACCATGTCCTGATGAATGAAGCTCTCTGTGCTCCCGGAGTCAAAGAGGCAGGGTGTTTCGTGCCCTTTTACCCGGACGGTCATCATGGAACTCCGGAGGTGTTTGGGTCGCGACTGGTCCAGAGTGGCCGCGCTGAGTTGCGGGTAGCCGGCGTGGTCGGAGGCGCTGGGGCGGTACCACAATGGCTGCCCTGGTTGGTTGCACGTGTCGCGCGACGTAGCAGATGGCAGCCAAGCTGGCGGCCTCCGTTCGTCGAGCGTGTCGGGCGGTGAGGAAGATGGTGCCCAAGATGGCGGTCCCCATGGATCGCACGTGGCCGGCCGTGTGGAGGACGATGGCCAAGATGAGTCGCACGTGCTGTGTGGGCTGGAAGATGGCTGTCCCCACGGATAGCACGAGGTTGATGACACGCCTACAGGGGCGGAGTCGGCAGGCACGCTGCCACACTGAGGGGTCTGCGGGCCTGTGAGTCTGAGGGTCGGGCCTGCGGTTTAGAGTTCTTGGACCTGGCCAGGCAAACTTTGGCGAAATGTCCATTTCTCCCGCAGCTGCTGCAGTTCGCGTTACGGGCTGGGCAGTGCTGCCGGGGGTGTTGGGACTGACCGCAGAAATAGCAGGTAGGCACCATGGTGGGCGGGTAGCCGCGCGGCACAGGCCTGGGATAGTCTTTGGTCGGTGGTCCACGAGGGGGTCCCGTGGTCAGCCGGGAACGTGTTAAAGCTCTGGAACGCTACTTCCAGAGAGGAGGCTAATTTTACCGTCTGATCCAGGTCTAGGGCCCCTTTTCCAAGTAGGCGCTGTCTCACGTAGTTGGACCGGACTCCCGCCAGGTAGACGTCTCGGACGGCGAGGTCCATAAGTTGAGTGACCGTAACGGCCTGGTAGTTGCAGCTGCGTGCGAGGACTTTGAGGTCGCGTAGGTATCTTCTAGCGATTCTCCAGGATGCTGGCGGTGAGTGGTGAGGATGTGTCGCGTGTATACCTCGTTCACGGGCCTTACATAGAGGCATTCGAGCATCGCGAGGGCATCTGTGTAGGAGGAGGCCTCCTCGAGTTGATCAGAGATTCGATGGCTCACCCGTGCGTGGAGGAGGCTCAGCTTCTGTTCGTCGGTGACGGAAGGCGTGGAGGAGGTGGTGAGATCGGCATTGAAACAGCGGAGCCAGTGCAAATAATTTTCTTTCGCCTCCGCGGCCTGCGGATTGAGTTCCAGTCGGTCAGGTTTCAGGGCCGATTCCATAGTTGCGTTGTAGTTGATTATATTGATGCGACCATCAATTCACTCGAGACAAGAGTAGAAATAAACTGTGGCTTTAATCAACTAGAACAGTGCCTGCCTGCGACTGATCTAACACTGAGAACCGCCTACAGGTCGACTGCTCTTTATACCTCCCTTTAAGGGGAGGAGCCATGGTCGGAGCCCATACAGGCCCCAACATGTTCCCTTATGGATAATGCCATACAATGGCCCATAGGTGGAGCCCACAAGGGCAACAGCATAGCACAGATACAAATACAAGGGCAACAGCATAGCACAGTTACAATGGTGGATTATTGATATAATACATTCACCACATCTGCGTAATAAATTGATGCACGATCAATTACGACGAGACGAGAGTAGAGTATAATCGAGGCTTTATTACACAGAGATGTGTAGCCTCCCGCAGCTGCTGCCGAAATGGCTGCAGCTCAGAGAGTCCATACATTTATACTCCACCTACTGGGCGGAGCCAGCAGGCAGGGATCTACCCCCGTACCTGTAGTACAGGGGCCTTACCGTAATACCCCTCGTATGCAATATTTACAATACAACAGTGGTGACTACCACAGGGCTTTTCTCCTATTATACCCAGTGGGTCCCTAATTATGCGGACAAGGCCCGCCCACTCATTCAGTCCACAGTTTTTCCCCTGACGGCTGAGGCCCGCCAGGCCTTCAACCGCCTCATGGCGGACATCGGCAAGGCCACGATGCACGCGGTCGACGAGTCCCTCCCCTTTCAGGTGGAGAGCGATGCATCGGACGTAGCTCTGGCCACCACCATCAACCAGGTGGGCAGGCCCTTGGCCTTCTTTTCCCACACCCTCCATGCCTCCGAAATTCGGCACTCCTCTGTCGAAAAGGAGGCCCAAGCCATTGTGGAAGCTGTGCGACATTGGAGCCATTACCTGGCCGGCAGGAGATTCACTCTCCTCACTGACCAACGGTCGGTTGCCTCTATGTTTAATACAGCAGGGCAAGATCAAAAATGACAAGATCTTGAGGTGGAGGATCGAGCTCTCCACCTATAATTACGAAATTTTGTATCGCCCCGGTAAGCTCAACGAGCCCCCCGATGCCCGATCCCGAGGTACATGTGCCAGCGCACAGGTGGACCGACTCCGGGCTCTCCACTATGACCTCTGCCACCCAGGGGTCACCCGGTTCTTCCATTTCATCAAGGCCCGCAACCTGCCCTACTCCATTGAGGAGGTCAGGACCGTCACCAGAGACTGCCAAGTCTGCGCAGAGTGCAAGCCACACTTCTACCGGCCAGATAGAGCGCACCTGGTGAAGGCCTCCCGCCCCTTTGAATGCCTCAGCGTGGACTTCAAAGGGCCCCTCCCCTCCACCGACCGCAACACATATTTCCTGAACATAATTGATGAGTACTCCCGGTTCCCTTTCGCCATCCCATGCCCCGATATGACTTCTGCCACAGTAATCAAAGACCTCCACTGTATCTTCACTCTGTTCGGTTTCCCCACATATATCCACAGTGATCGGGGTCCTCCGATGAGCTGCGTCAGTTTCTCCTCAGCAAGGGCATCGCCTCGAGCAGGACGACCAGCTACAAACCCCGGGCAACGGGCAGATGGAGAGGGAGAACGGGACGGTCTGGAAGGCCGGCCTGCTGGCCCTGCGGTCTAAAAATCTCCCGGTCTCCCGCTGGCAGGAGGTCCTCCCTGCCGTGTTCCACTCCACCCGTTCGCTCCTCTGCTCCGCGACTAATGAGACCCCTCACGAGCTTGTGTTTGCCTTCCCCAGGAAGTCCACCGCCGGGGTCTCGCTCCCAACATGGCTGACAGTTCCTGGACCTGTCCTCCTACGGAAGCACTTATGGAAGTCCGACTTATGGGGAGCATAACCCATAAGTCGGACCCCTTGGTCGAAAAAGTTCACCTCTTACATGCAAACCCGCAGTATGCCTATGTGGCACACCCCGACGGGCACCAAGACACAGTCTCCCTCCGGGACCTGGCACCCGAGGGAACCCCACCCACAACCGCCGACCTGACACCGCCCCCCCCCCCCCAGTTGCCTCATTCACCCGTGCACCACTACCCTCCCTCCAGCTAACCTCACCGCAGCCCCCACCCCAGCAGGATCTGTCATCCCTCTGGCTCCACTCAGGGGTGACGAAGACGAGGACAACACGTTCCCGGAGTCGCAGGTGACCAGGTCGGCGCCCACATCACCACCAGGACTGAGGCGATCGCAGAGGAGAGTCAAGGCCCCTGACAGACTTAATTTGTAATGTTTTCCACCACCTGCGCCGGACTCTTTTTTTTTAACAGGGGGTGAATGTGGTAGTCACCACTAGTGGTATGCTATATGTATTATGGCACTGCCCCTATTTTAGAGGTACAATGGTAAATCCCTGCCTGCTGGCTCTGCCCAGCAGGCGGCGTATGAATGTGTGCTCTTCTGTGCTGCAACCATTCTGGTTCCAGCTACAGGAGGCACAAAATCTTGTTCAATAAAGCCTCGATTGTTCCACCATGCTCGTGTTGTGCTAATTGACGGTGCATCATAACCCCCGGGGAAACGGGCAGGTGGAGTGGGAGAACGGGACGGTCTGGAAGGCCGTCCTGTTGGCCCTGCGGCCTAAAAATCTCCCGGTCTCCCGCTGGCAGGAAGTCCTCACCGACGCGCTCCACTCCATCCGATCGCTCCTCTGCACCGCCACTAATGAGACCCCTCACAAACGTGTGTTTGCCTTCCCCAGGAAGTCCACCTCCGGGGTCTCGCTCCCAACATGGCTGACAGTTCCTGGACCCGTCCTCTTCAGGAAGCATGTGCGGAGCCATAAATCGGACCCCTTGGTCGAGAAAGTCCACCTCCTCCATGCCAACCCACAGTACATCTACATGGCACACCCCGGCGGGCGACAGGACACAGTCTCCCTCCGGGAACTGGCACCCGCTGGGTCCCCACCCACGACCCCTGACCTGACACCGCTCCTCCCCCCGGTTGCCTCGTTCACCCCTGCGCTACCCACCCTCACTCCAGCGCGCCTCACCGCAGCCCCCACCCCAGCAGGATCCGTCCTCTCAGGACCCACTGAGGGGTGACGAAGACGAGGACAACACGCTCCCGAAGTCGCAGGTGACCACATCGGTGCCCACATCACCACCAGGACTGAGGCAATCGCAGCGGAGGGTCAAAGCCCCCAACAGACTTAATCTGTAATGTTGTTCTTCACCCCCGCTGGACTCTTTATTAAACAAGGGGTGAATGTGGTAAACACCACTAGTGATATATTGTATGTATTATACTAATATACTGCCTGTGTATTAAAGGTACTACGGTAAATCCCTGCCTGCTGACTCCTCCCAGCAGGCGGCGTATAAAAGTGTGTGCTCTCTTGCGCTGCTGCCATTCTGGTTCCAGCTACAGGAGGCACAACATCTTGTTCAATAAAGCCTCGGTTGTTTAACCATTCTCGTCTCGCGGTAATTGACGGTACATCAATGCCTTTGAGGCATTGGGAGGGACACTGTGAACCATTGGGCCTGCCCAAAGCTGGAAAGGTTTGGGAGGACAGTCTTCAGCACCATCTCGGGGGTTTTCCATGTGGAACCCAGTCCCTTAGAAGCCATATTTGGGGTGACGGACCAGTCGGAGCTGCAGGCAGGTGCCAGAGCAGATGGTTTAGCCTCCACTGTGTTGATTGCTCACAGACGGGTCTTGTTGGGGTGGAGGTCAGCTTCTTCACTCTCTGCCTCGGCGTGGCGGGGGGCACCTAAAGGAGCTTTTCACCCTGGAAACAGTGACATTTTCTCTAAGGTTGCCGGGGGGGGGGGGGGGGGGGGGAGCGGCGGAGTGATGGGTTCTACAATTGTTGGGGTTTGTTCATCGTGCATTTTGAGGAGTTGATTACCGTTGATTCCTGAGGGGGGGGGGGGGCGATGCTTGGTGGGTTCAGGGTTTGTGCAAATTGTAAAAATGTTGAAAATTTGTGGATTAAAAATACTTTTAAAAAATGCTTTGAGATGCTGTACTCCGTCAGACTTCTTGTAACATACCAGAACAGGGAACATTATTTTACCGCTCCTGCAGATGCAGGTGAGTTCGTCCAAAAGAACGGATTAGACAAACAACAGAGAATGCAGCAATGAGGCGGACGCAGAGGAGACGGAGAAAGTTGAAGGACAATTTGTGCGGGTGGTACAGCCTCATTCTGAACCGGGAAACCAGTTCACAGAAAGGAGGGGGTGAGAACAGCAGAGCGCAGGAGAGGGTGAGGAGGAGACAGAGGGGAAACCGAAACAGCGGGTGTAGGAGGGGGGTCAGGCTGACCCCATGAGGGGGGCCAACACACTATCAGGAGAGCTAGCAGCCGGAGGTACGAGTGAGGCGGGGCCGTGACACATCTCTCGCCCGGGAGAGAGTGCCTGGCAAGGGAGGAGGTATATGACCAAGGGGGAGGGAACTGGGCGGGGGGGGGGGGGGGGGGGGGGGGGAGGGGGGGGGGTGCGTGGAGTAGATGAGGAGAGGGGGATAGCAGAAGGGGAGAGAAGCAGGATCATGGGAGGGACATGGAGGGAAGGGCGCTGGACTGGCTTCAACAGGCCACTCGTGGCAACAAGGAACAAGATGGCACCACAAGCAGCCACTTTGGAGGGTCCCTAAATAAAGGGGATCTCCGAAGTGCAGGTGCACGCCCAAATTGCGGCCATGTTGAGTGGCCCCTGGACAAAGGGAAATCCTGGAGCAGAGGGGCCTGGCCTCATGGTGAGTACGCTAACCGTGGCCATTTTGGATGGCCCCCTAACATAGGGAAACCCCGTAGTGCAGGAGGGCATCCACAAGGTAAGTCTGGTTGATCCTGTAGAAGGGGGGGGAAACAAAAACCCTCATCAGATAATGTCACCTATAATGTCAGGGGACTTAACAGTCCAGTGAAAAGATCCAGAGCTGGATTCTCTGCCCCGCTGTGCCCACATTTCTGCCCCGGCCCGCCGGCGGGATTCTCTGTTACGCCGGCTGGTCGATGGGGTTTCCCATTGTGGGGCAGCCCCACGCCGTTGGGAATCCCCCGGGCGCCGGCAAAACGGAGAACCCCGTCCCTAGAGTCTTCATCCACCTGAAAAGTATGGAACCCGACGTAGTGTTCCTCCAAGAGACACACCTGAGGGAGGACTGACAGCTGTGGGTAAGAAAGAGCAGGGTGGACTGACGCACCATTCATGTTACGGGATGAGAGCTAGGCAGGTAGCTATACTAGCAGGAGGACGTCATTTACCGCGACGAGGACGGTTTCATACCCAGGGGGACAGTACAGCATGGTCAGCGGTGTCCTGGATGGGGCACCGGTGATCCTCGTGAACACGTATGTTCCCAACTGTGACGACACGGAATTCATAAAAAAGACCATGGCGGAAAGCCCCGTCACTCACAGACTAATCATGGCGGTGGGGGCGGGGAACTAGGGACATTAATGGAGCAGATGGGAGCGGTGGACCCATGGAGGGTTATGCACCTGAGTGAAAAGGAGTTCTTATTTTTTTCACAAGTACACAGGGTTTATGCCCGTATCGACGACTTTGTGGTGGGGAAATCGGTGCTTCCAGGGATAGTAAGAGCGGAATACTCGGCGATCATAATCTCCGAACACGCTCCACACTTCATAATCTATTATTGTCACAAGTAGGCTTACATTAACACTGCAACAAAGTTACTGTGAAAAGCCCCTAGTCGCCACTATCCGGCGCCTGCTTGGGTAAACTGAGGGAGAATTCAGAATGTCCAAATTACCTAACAGCACGTCTTTCGGGACTTGTGGGAGGAAGCCGGAGCACCCGGAAGAAACCCACGCAGACACGGAGAATGTGCAGATTCTACACAGACAGTGACCCAAGCCGGGAATCAGACCTTGGACCCTGGAGCAATGAAACAACAGGGCTAACCACTGTGTAACCATGCCGCCCCAATGGATGTGAGGTTGGAGATGGACCATGCCCAACACCCCCCATGGAGGTTGGACACATCCCTCCTGGCTGACAAGGTCTTTTGCCAGAACATATCACAGGCCATAGACGAGTACACAACTAACAACCGGAATGTGGTCACACCCACCACGTTCTGGGGGGTACTGAATGCTGTGATCAGGGGAGATACAAGGCACATAGAGACAGGGAAGAGAGGGTGACTAGGCAACAGGAGTTGACTCCAGACTGTAGGTAGACAGACGATAATCTGAGGCCCCGACCGTAGAGCTTCTGGTGGAGAGGAAAAAGCTACAAATGGACTTTAACCTGCTATCCACCAGGAAAGAAATGCACCAACTCCACCAGACATGGGGCACCTTCTACGAGCACTGAGAAAAAGCCAGCCGCCTGCTGGCTCATCAGCTGGGAAAGCAGGCAGCCACGAGGGAAATAGCGCAGATTAAAGATCGCAACGGCAGACTGGTAGCCGGACCAAAAAAGGTCAACAGAGCATTCGGGCCCTCTACCGAGGGCTGTACACCTGTGAACTCCCCTAAAGGGACTCTGGGAAGAAACAGTTCCTCAATGGACTGGACATACCAATCATGGGGGAAGGTAGGAGGAGGGGGCTGGCAGCACCACTAGAACTGGGAGAAGTCATGGAGAGCACCAGGTGGGTTCCCGACAGACTTCGACAAAACATTTGCGGCAGCACTGGCCACGCCCATTCGGGAGATGTTTGCAGACTCACGAGCGTGAGGCACTCTGCCTCCAACGCTGGCACAAGCCACTGTACTGTTGATATCCAAGAAAGACTCAACCTAATGAGATTCCTACAGACCCATTTCGCTGCTCAATGTGGATGCGATAATACTTGTAAAAATCCTGGCCCGGCGACTGCAGAACTGCACACCAGAAGTGGTTGGAGAAGACCAGACTGACTTTGTCAAGGGTAGACAGCTAACAGCGAACATCCGGCGCCTGCTGAACGTGATAATGACCCCAGCCGGGAAGGAAACACCAGAGGTGATAATCCCCCTTGACCTGATTAACACTACACCCCTGTATGCTTCACCTGATGCCGGTGTTATGTAGTTACATTATTATGTATTTTCTTTTATTTCCTTTTCTTTTCATGTACTTAATGATCTACTAGCAGAAAAATACTATTCACTGTACCTCGGTACACATGACAATAAACAAAATCCAAAAGGCTTTCGATATAGTCGAGTGGATGAACTTCATTGAGGTACTAGAGCGGTTTGGGCTGGGGACAGGGTTGCTCATGGGTGAAAGCCTTGTACATCGTCCCCATGGTTTGCGTACAGACCAACACCACCAGCTCCGAATACTTCCAGCTGCACAGAGGCACAAGGTAGGGCTGCCCCCTATCCCCACTTCTATTCGCCCTAGCAATTTAACCATTGGCGATCGCCCTCCGAGCTAGGAAAAGCTGGAAGGGAATCTAAATAGGAGACAGAGAGCACAATCTCACTCTATGCGGATGACCTGCTCCTCTGCATCGCGGACCCGCAAAGCAGCATGGAAGTGATCATGAAGCTCTTGAGAGAGTTTGGAGCCTTCTCGGGCTACCTGAGCAAGAGTGAAGTCTTTCTGGTGAATCCAAAAGGGGGAGGGGCAGAGCTGGAGAAACTGCCATTCAAGCGAGCCCAATGCAAATTCCGCTATCTGGGGATCCAGATTGCCCACGACTGGACACGGAACCACAAATGGAACCTGACCAGTCTGGCGGAGGAAGTAAAAAAAGGACCTGCAGTGATGGGACTCAGTCCCACTCTCCCTAGCAGGAAGGGTACAGACAATCAAGATGGACGTGCTGCCCAGGTTCCTCTTCCTGTTCAGATCCATATCGATCTACATCCCCAAGTCTGTTCACACAAAGTGTTATGTTCATGTACTATGATAATAAATGAATCAGTGTACAACAGAACATTTGGTACAAGACCAGTTATTTAATGTTGAATAAACTGTGGATAGACTAAATTATTGTTAATCAAATTGTGGAACTTCTAACCATGCTACTAACAGTTTTGGTAACTCTGACCAAGACTGTTTTTTGTCCCATGCCAGTATCACTGTTTTGAAGGTGGATCTGTATATTCAAGTCTGACTCTTCCAATCTTTGTGTTGGTTCAGGTTGATAGAGGTCTTCACCAACACCATCGTCTTGCTGTTCTTTTTTAAAAAATATTTTTATTCTCCTCCTTTTTCACATTTTCTCCCAAATTTGCAGCCACCAACAATAAAAAATAATCAGTAACAAATATGTCAATCCCCACATCAATAACAACGATCCCATCCTCCCACCAAACCCCAAACATTAGCCCGCATGTTCACACAAACAAATAACAAATAGGAATTAGGGATCACCCATAGTCGCCATTAACACACACAGACCCCCTCCCCCCCAACGCTCCCAAACCCCCCCCCCAATTAATGTTCAATGTTATCTAATTCTTGAAAGTGCATGATGAATAATGCCCATGAATTGTAGAACCCCTCCATCCTTCCCCTCAGTTCAAACTTAACCGTCTCAAGTGTCAAGAATTCCAACAGGCCTCCCCGCCACGCCAGGCAACAGGGTGGAGAGGTTGCTCTCCATCCCATCAGGACCCGCCTTTGGGCGATCAACGAGGCGAAGGCAAAAACATCTGCCTCCGTGCCTGTTTTCAATCCCAGCTGGTCCTACACCCCAAATATGGCCTCCCGAGGGTTTGGGTCCAATTTCACGTGCACCACTTTATAGATGACCCTAAACACCTCCTTCCAGTAATCCTGCAGCTTTGGACAGGACCAAACCATCTGAACTTGGTTTGTGCGCCCCCTCCCCCCTCCCCCACCCGCAACGTTCACACACATCTTCGACCCCCTCAAAGAGCCGGCTCATCCTCGCCCTTGTAAGGTGCGCTCTATACACCACCTTCAGCTGTATCAGCCCCAACCTTGCACACGAGGTGGAGGCGTTCACCCTCCGGAGTACCTCACACCAGAACCCCTCCTCCATACACTCTCCCAATTCTTCGTCCCACTTTGCCTTGATCCCTTCTAGCGGTGCCTCCTTCTCCTCCAAAATAGCCCCGTAAACCGCCGATACTCATCTCCAAATCCTGTGGCCTTGGCCTCGGCTCCTCCCTCTGCGACTGGATCCTGAACTTACTAACCCACAGGCCACAATCAGTAAAGGTAGGCTACAACACCTCCTCCACGATTATCCTCAACACCGGTGCCCCACAAGGCTGTGTCCTCAGCCCCCTACTATACTCCTTATACACCTATGACTGTGTGGCCAAATTCCCCTCCAACTCGATTTTCAAATTTGCTGATGACACCACCGTAGTGGGTCGGATTTCAAACAATGACAAGACAGAGTACAGGAATGAGATAGAGAATCTGGTGAACTGGTGCGACGACAATAATCTCGCCCTCAATGTCAACAAAACGAAGGAAGTCATCGACTTCAGGAAGCGTAGTGGAGAAAATGCCCCTGTCTACATCAATGGGAACGAAGTAGAAAGGGTCGAAAGCTTCAGGTTTTTTGGTGTACAGATCATCAACAGCCTGTCCTGGTCCCCCCATGCCGACACTATAGTTCAGAAAGCCCACCAACGACTCTACTTTCTCAGAAGACTAAGGAAATTTGGCATGTCAGCTACGACCCTCACCAACTTCTACAGATGCACCATATGGAGTCTGCTCTGCCAAGACCACAGGAAACTACAAAAGGTCGTGAATGTAGCCCAGTCCATCACGCAAACTAGCCTCCCATCCATTGACTCTATCTATAATTCCCGCTGCCTCAGAAAGGCAGCCAACATAATTAAGGACCCCACGCACCCCGGACATACTCTCTTTCACCTTCTTCCGTCAGGAAAAAGATACCAAAGTTTGAGGTCACGTACCAACCGACTCAAAAACAGCTTCTTCCCTACTGCCATTAGACTTTTGAATGGACCTACCTCGTACTAAGTTGATCTTTTCTCTACATCTTGCTATAACTGTAACATTAGGAATCTCCTTCCTACTCCAATGTACGGTATGCATTGTTTGTACAGCATGCAAGAAACAATACTTTTCACTGTATACTAATACATGTGACAATAATAAATCAAATCAAATACTACCCCTTCTCCAGTCCCCCTGTTGTCAGCACCTCCTCCAGCAATGTGGAAGCCGGCTCTACTGGGAAGCTCTGTGTTTCCTTTCTGGCAAAGTCTCGAACCTGCATGGATCTAAATATTTCCCCCTGCTCCAGCCCTTACTTCGCATCCAGCTCCTTCAATCCTGCAAAACAACCCCCAAGAAACAAATCTTTTTGTGTCCTAATTCCTTTCTCCTCCCATCTCCGAAAATTTCCAACCCACCTCCCTGACTCAAATCTATGATTCCCCCCGAATCGGCATTTCCCTTGACCTTGCCCCTAACCCGAAGTGCACCCTGCACCCCCAAGTATCTAAAGTGAGTCCCTGCCTTACAGAATGGCATCCCCCCCCCCACCCCTGGCCGAGACACCACAAAATATTGAGCATCCTCTCTTAATTGTATTTTATATGTGAATTACAAAGGACTGAGACTGGCTATATAATTCCAGATTTTATTAATTTATTTACCACCATCTGCCATGTTGGGATTTGAACTCATGTCCCCGAACATTAGCCTGGGCCTCTGAATTATTAGTCAGTGACATTACCACTCCATCGCCAACTCCCTGTTGAGATCTACCATGCGGTTCAAGTGCAGTCTCGCAAACACTATAGAACTCGGTAGAAATTTGAGTTACACTTCTCGGATGCAAGTAAGAATCTTTTATTGCCTCTACTAATTACAATTGAGAGAAACTTAAATCTATTCTCAATAAAGGCCTTGCCAGCAAAAGACTTAAAGAGAAGTAATTTATAAAACAATTTTAACTTTCAAAAATAATACAGAAATGGTTACTTGCTTAAAGCAAAACAGCTTGCGCAAACTTCAAGAGTTAGAGTGGAAAAGTGAAAATACGAAAATAAAGATAGCAAGTAGTTAGATCAAAGTATAGAGTGATCATGGATAGAAAATGGCTGTCTGAACTCTCATGTTTAAGGAAAATGTTATCAGTCTGAGGCCATCTGTCCATACCTCTATGTCGTCCTAATTGGTTTGGGTGAGTTTCAAATACATTTGATTCAATCGTTAACTGTCAATCCTCAATGTGTAACATAAATGTTAAATGTTTCATGTTTGAATATTTGTGTGTGCTTTGGAATGTGATTTTGTGCTGTAATCAAGTCTGATTTTTACTGATTTTCTGCTCACTTTCACTTTATCCATATTCTGAACAATGGTGGCTTCATATTGCTATGGTGCTTATTTCAACCTTGATCTTGATTACTGGTACATCTCATTTCTTAATACGAACCTTACTTTGAAGAACAATGGTCCGTTCATATTGTCAGTATAAATGTCGTTTTTATCTTCAATTAGTTTGTGGATGTGTCAAGCTTTGTACCTCTGTTTAGGTTATATGTTTTGTAATGACCTAAGGTTATGAATACAGAAATCCTTATTTTAAAATGGGATTAAATGGGCTTTAATATTTACATTAAAATGGCCTTTTACCTATCAGAAACAGTTGATTTCCTTCACTCCCCCAAAATGTTGATGTGTAAATATTAAATGCTCCACCTGAATGAAGGATTGCTTAGACAGCCTGGGGTAATAATAATAATCTTTATTGTCACCAGTAGGCTTACATTAACGCTGCAATAAAGTTACTGTGAAAATCCCTTAGTCGCTACATTCCGGCTCCTGTCCGGGTACATGGAGCAAGAATTCAGAATGCCCAAATTACCTAATAGCACGTCTTTCGGGACTTGTGGGAGGAAATTGGAGTACCCGGAGGAAACCCACGCAGACACCCGGAGAAGGTGCAGAGTCCGCACAGTCAGTGACCCAAGTCGGGTATAGAATCTGCTACCCTGGCGCTGTGAAGCCATAGCGCTAACCACTATGCTACTGAGCACTGTGCTTCAGGATTTCTGTGGGCGAGACACATAAGCTGTGATACTCGGTTTGTTTGGGTGATGTTGTGTTATGCTTCCTCACGTAACATAAGCTGCTTCCTTGATGGAAACTCTGACAAAGGAAGGTTCAGACTTGGAGATAGCTTTAACACATTTATTGAACAGCTAACAATTCTCCTACTTGAGTTCGACTCTCCTGTCAATCTTACTATAGCTACTCAGATTAACTAACAGTCTTGCTCTAAGCCACGTGTGGGTGCGATGCTTCTGATCTGTCCCTGTCCTTCTCTCTAAGTGTCGCCTATGGAAAGAGAAAGAGCATGTGTGCCCTGTCCTATATGGGTTGTGTAAATGCCCCCTTGTGGTAGTGTCACCTCTGGGTGTCTTGACTGCCCCATTGGTTGTGTCCTATTCTATGTGTTCATTAGCTGTATGTCTGCATGTCACAACATCTCCGGTGCTCTCTCTTGTGTTTAATTAGTTGTAGTGTATTTACATTAACCCCTTGTATATTTACAGTGAACCACAGGTGATTCGGTGTTATCTAGCTTCAATGTACTCCATAACGATTTCAGACTTTTTCAATGTGTTTCAATATAATTTCAGTCTTTGTTCTATTTGATGATTTGTTTTAATTTGCATGTTATTCAAACTAGGAATCTACCGTGCTGCACATGCACAGAGCAATATTTCACCTGTCTTTAACGTTAACTCTTTGGGAACCCATCATTCACATTAAGTTGTTTGAAGTCAGGTTTAGAGAGAGGAGTATACTCAAGGGAAGGGTTTGCACCTTTACGTCACACCCGACACGTGCCGATGACATCACCGCGACCAGGCCACGCATGCGCGGCAGCCGGGTGTCTGAGTGTTCGCCGCGTGACGGTTGGTGCGAGGAAAGCCCCAGACCCTCAACCATAAAAATAATTTTTTTAAAGTAACCCCTGACAGGTTAATTGCAAACCCAAGGCGCGATGGCAAACTTCGAGTCTTGGACATCGGAAGTTCCAGCTTCGCAGAAACTCTGAAGCTCAAATTTAGTAAGTTCGGTTCGGATGGGGATGTTGAGGATTACCTCCTCCAAGAAATATCATCCGTCCTGAAGTCTGAGATGTCGATAGGCGGAGTGGAGGGACTGGGTTGTGGAGTTTGACGGCGGGTTTCTTACCGCTGACTGTCTCTGTACAGATCAGAGCGGCCCGCTGGCTGTGTATGGTTGCCACGGAAACGGCGGGGGCGCGCCGTGCATGCTGGGAGGGCCGTGAGGTAAACAATGGTCGCTGTTGTCATAACAACGGACGGGGAATGGCGTCAACTCCGCCACACCGCAGGGCGAATTGGACATGTTGCAAGCGGGGTTTGAGGCATTGTTCCTCTATGTCCCCCGCCAGTGAGTTTCCCCACCTCCCAGCTTCCAAAATTTAGTACTGTTAGAACACTGGAAACATTTTACCGGTGCAGTTTTAAGCAACATTGTTAACCGTTCCAGAAGTAGTTGCTGCTGAATTAATTAATGCAATAATAGTATAGGACATACAAAAAATAATTAATGTAACAATATACGACATAGAAAAATGATTAAGAGGTGAAGATTAAAAAAAGCTGCAGCCACAAAGTTCCGTTTCAATAACACAGCAAGCCTGTACTAGCATTTTATATTAATTTACAGTGTTTTCAGAACAGTGGGTACTTAATTAGCGGAATAGTGCTTTAATTAGACCAACTACATTAGGGAAGTCGGTGGCATATTGGGTAATGTTACTGGGTGCTGCAGCTTTCTGCAGTCTCTCCATTTAAATAATATTCAGCTCATTTATTATTCCTATCAAAATGCATAATTTCACTTTTTTCCTACATTATATTCCATCTGCCATTAAGATGAGTGGTAAAGCAAAAAGTGCAGAGGATACTGGAAGTCTGCAGAGGGATTTGGATCAGTTTAAGTGAATGGGCTCGGGTCTGGGAGATGGAATACAATGTTCACAAATGTGAAGTTATCCATTTTGGTAGGAATAACAGCAAATTGACAGTTCTTGGCAACTTTTTAGCGATACGTGACTTGTCCCGTATCCCTGTAGCCAGGAGGCTGGCCTTCATCGTAGGCCGGTCCGATGGTAGTGGGTTATCGTTGATATTTGCTTACAAAGTCAGTTACAGATTTCCTTGTTCTCTCCTCCCCCCCCCCCCCACCCCCCCCTTCTCACTACTTCACTTGACTGGTCTACGATGAAGGCCAGCCTCCTGGCTACAGCGATACGGGACAAGTCGCGTATCGCTAAAAAGTTGTCAAGAACTGTCAACTTGAGAAAACTGTCATTATTTTGAATGTTGCTTTATTAATTTTAAGAAATTAACATATCTTGTTAGCTGTGCTTCCTTTAATAAAATCGACGAATTCATCTACAGAAAACCAAGATACAGCGCAAGATTGGTTCAGTCATATATTTAATAAGTTATTGTGTTTGCTATTTTAAAATAAATGTTTAAAATTAGCTTGGAAATTAAAACTTCAAACAATGTGGAAGCTATTTTTAAAAAAACAACAACTCTGGTTAAAAGCAAATCTATATTCCAAAAGAACACATCGTTCAAAGACATTTGATAACGGGAATTTGGCAGCAATCCAACTTTTACTCCCAGTCCATTTGAGTGACTATATGAAAAACGTTTAGAGATGCAAATGGCATCATTCCAATTTATCCACCCACTATCTGCCCTTTCTGTCTGCAGGAAAATTAACCCTTTTAACAAGCTTTTGTGAATAATCCAGAAGATGTCAAAGACTTAGCAATTCACATCCAATACAAAGTTAAAAAAACTTGAGCAACCCTTTGATTACACTTATTGGGGTTGACTTTCCAATTGGTTGGGTGGCACAGGAATTAACATTTCCTATTTTGCATATTTGACTTTTCCTATTTTGCATATTTGGACTTATCATTTACGTACTAATGCTGCTGATCAGATACTTTGGCTAATGCATGCCTACCCATAGTGCCCACCAATCCACATGGTTCATATTTATTCATGTACGCCACTAGCCAATAACATCAAAATGGAAGGTTTTGTTGAACTATTATTTACTGCATTATTATTTATTAGTGAATTATTAGTAATAATTTATTACTAAATCACAATCAACTTTGATAATCATTTTACCATCTATTACTAAATCATATACTCAACTTTTTACTGTATAATCATTTTATTTGTATACATGAAATTATTATTTGACTGTATTATTAACATATTGTATAATTTATTAATACTGAATCAGTAATATCAAATTTGATTAATTTATTAATTGTTATTCTTTAAGAATTATAATCATTATTGCTGAAATGCTTATTGCAATGCTTATCCACTCTATTGTTTAAAACTGCAATGACAATATGAATGAGTTACTCTTTGCGCTTTTACCTATCCTATAGCATTAATGATGTCTTTTATCTTATTCTGATATATCTCACTTAATCTTTCGATTTATCAAAAGCAGGGACTGTAGAAGTCAACTTTTCCTAACACACCCCAATATAATCCTAATTGGTTTGGGTTAGACTCAAACACATCTGATTTGATGGCAAGCCTCCATCTTTAATATGCAACATTAGTTCTAATTGTTTCGTATCTGCATACTTGTGTATGTTAAAGAATGCGATATTGTGACTTCCGGGTGCAGCGATGACCAGCTAAGTCGCACGTTTCGGCAGCTCCCGGTGGAACGGACTTTTGGGCTCTTAATAGGAGCCCCATCGGCAATTTTAACGGCAAATAACACTGCGGTAATCCAGAAGGTTGGCCAGAGTTTGCTGACTTCTGGGAGCAACATGGGGGGTGCAATTACGTTAGCTTGGGATCTAGTGGAGGGGGGGGGGGGTTAACTGGGTTGCTGCTGCTGGGGAGAAGGGGGAGCTGGTAGGGGAGGGGGGGGGGGTCGGGGCGGGGGGGGCGCCGCCTGGGGGGGATACAGCTACGTGGGAACCGGGTGAGGAGTTGGATTGAAAAAGGAAATGGCTAGTCGTCAAGGGGGGGGGGGGGGGTAAAGAGCCCCCCAACCCGGTTGAGCACGTGGAATGTGAGAGGGCTGAACGGGCCGATTAAGAGGGCACGGGTACTCGCACACCTAAAGAAACTTAAGGCAGATGTGGTTATGCTTCAGGAGACGCATCTGAAGCTGACAGACCAGGTTAGACTTCGCAAAGGATGGGTGGGGCAGGTGTTTCATTCGGGGCTAGATGCAAAAAACAGGGGGGTGGCCATACTAGTGGGGGAAGCGGGTAATGTTTGAGGCAAAGACTATAGTGACGGATAGTGGGGGCAGATACGTGATGGTGAGTGGCAAACTGCAAGGGGAGGCGGTGGTATTAGTGAACGTGTATGCCCCGAACTGGGATGATGCCAATTTTATGAGGCGTATGTTAGGACGAATCCCAGACCTAGAAGTGGGGAAGTTGGTAATGGGTGGAGACTTTAATACAGTGCTGGACCCAGGGCTGGACAGATCGAGGTCCAGGACCGGAAGGAGGCCGGCTGCAGCTAGGGTGCTTAAGGATTTTATGGTGCAGATGGGAGTAGTAGATCCCTGGAGATTTAGTAGACCTAGGAGTAAGGAGTTTTAGTTTTTCTCCTATGTACATAAAGTATTTTCACGAATAGATTTTTTTGTTTTGGGAAGGGCACTGATCCCAAAGGTGACGGGGACGGAGTACACGGCTATAGCCATCTCGGATCATGCTCCACATTGGGTGGACCTGGAGATAGGGGAAGAAAAACAACAGCTTCCACCCTGGAGAATGGACATGGGATTATTGGCAGATGAGGGTGTGTGTTTAAGGGTGAGGGGGTGTATTGAAAGGTACTTGGAAATTAATGATAATGGGGAGGTACAGGTGGGAGTGGTCTGGGAGGCACTGAAGGCAGTGGTTAGAGGGGAGCTGATATCTATCAGGGCACATAAAGGAAAGCAGGAGGGTAGGGAAAGGGAGCGGTTGTTGAAAGAACTGCTGAGGGTGGACAGACAATAAGCGGAGGCACCGGAGGAGGGACTATACAGGGAAAGGCAAAGGCTACATGTAGAATTTGACTTGTTGACTACGGGTAAGGCAGAGACACAATGGAGGAAGGCACAGGGTAGGGTGTACAGTACGAATATGGGGAGAAGGCGAGTAGGTTGTTGGCCCACCAACTGAGGAAAAGGGGAGCAGCGAGGGAGATGGGGGGGTGAGAGATGAGGAGGGAGAGATGGAGCGGGGAGCGGAGAGAGTGAATGGAATGTTCAAGGCATTTTATGAAAGATTATATGAAGCGCAGCCCCCGGACGGGAAGGAGAGAATGATGTGCTTTCTGGATCAGCTGGAATTTCCTAAGGTGGAGGAACAGGAGAGAGTGGGGCTGGGAGCACAGATTGAGACGGAGGAAGTAGTGAAAGGGATTGGAAGCATGCAGGTGGGGAAGGCCCCGGGACCAGACGGATTCCCAGTTGAATTCTATAAGAAATATTTGGACTTGCTGGCCCCGCTACTGATGAGAACCTTTAATGAGGCGAGGGAAAGGGGGCAGCTGCCCCCGACTATGTCAGAGGCAACGATATCGCTCCTCCTAAAGAAGGAAAAAGACCCGCTGCAATGCGGGTCATACAGGCCCATTTCCCTCCTGAATGTGGATGCTAAGATTCTGGCCAAGGTAATGGCAATGAGGATAGAGGATTGTGTCCCGGGGGTGGTCCATGAGGACCAAACTGGGTTTGTGAAGGGGAGACAGCTAAATACAAATATACGGAGGCTGCTAGGGGTAATGATGATGCCCCCACCAGAGGGGGAAGCGGAGATAGTGGTGGCGATGGATGCCGAGAAAGCATTTGATAGAGTGGAGTGGGATTATTTGTGGGAGGTGTTGAGGCGATTTGGCTTTGGGGACGGGTATATCAGGTAGGTACAGTTGCTGTATAGGGCCCCGATGGCGAGCGTGGTCACGAATGGACGGGGGTCTGACTTTTCGGCTCCATAGAGGGACGAGGCAGGGATGTACTCTGTCCCCGTTATTGTTTGCATTGGCGATTGAACCCCTGGCCATGGCACTGAGGGGTTCCAGGAAGTGGAGGGGATACTTAGGGGGGGAGAAGAACACCGGGTATCTCTGTATGCGGATGATTTGTTGCTATATGTGGCGGACCCGGCGGAGGGTATGCCAGAGATAATGCGGATACTTGGGGAGTTTGGGGATTTTTCAGGGTATAAACTGAACATGGGGAAAAGTGAGCTATTTGTGGTGCATCCGGGGGAGCAGAGCAGAGAGATAGAGGATCTACCGTTGAGGAAGGTAACAAGGGACTTCCGGTACCTGGGGATCCAGATAGCCAAGAATTGGGGTACATTACATAGGCTTAATTTATCACGGTTGGTGGAACAGATGGAGGAGGATTTCAAGAGATGGGACATGGTGTCCCTGTCATTGGCAGGTAGGGTGCAGGCGGTTAAAATGGTGGTCCTCCCGAGATTCCTTTTTGTGTTCCAGTGCCTCCCGGTGGTGATCACGAAGGCTTTTTTCAAAAGAATTGAGAAGAGCATTATGAGTTTTGTGTGGGCTGGGAAGACCCCGAGAGTGAGGCGGGGATTCTTGCAGCGTAGTAGGGACAGGGGGGGGCTGGCACTACCGAGCCTAAGTGAGTACTACTGGGCCGCCAATGTTTCAATGGTGTGTAAGTGGATGGGAGAAGGGGAGGGAGCGGCGTGGAAGAGATTGGAGAGGGCGTCCTGCAGGGGGACTAGCCTGCAAACAATGGTGACGGCGCCGTTGCCGTTCTCACCAAAGAAATACACCACAAGCCCGGTGGTGGTGGCTACATTGAAAATTTGGGGGCAGTGGAGACGGCATAGGGGAGGGACGGGAGCTTCGGTGCGGTCCCCGATAAGAAACAATCATAGGTTCGTTCCGGGGAGAATGGATGGGGGATTTGGAGCATGGCAAAGAGCTGGGGTAGTACAATTAAGAGATCTATTTGTAGATGGGACGTTTGCGAGTCTGGGAGCGCTGACGGAGAAATATGGGTTGCCCCAAGGGAATGCATTTCGGTATATGCAATTGAGGGCTTTTGCGAGGCAACAGGTGAGGGAATTCCCGCAGCTCCCGACGCAGGAAGTGCAGGATAGAGTGATCTCAGAGACATGGGTGGGGGACGGTAAGGTGGCGGACATATACAGGGAGATGAGGGACGAGGGGGAGATCATGGTAGATGAGCTGAAAGGGAAATGGGAAGAAGAACTGGGGGAGGAGATTGAGGAGGGGTTGTGGGCTGATGCCCTACGTAGGGTAAACTCATTGTCCTCGTGTGCCAGGCTAAGCCTGATACAATTTAAGGTGCTACACAGGGCGCATATGACTGGAGCACGGCTTAGTAAATTTTTTGGGGTAGCGGATAGGTGTGCGAGATGCTCGAGTGGCCCAGCGAATCACACCCACATGTTCTGGTCATGCCCGGCACTACAGGGGTTCTGGGTGGGGGTGGCAAAGGTGCTTTCGAAGGTGGTGGGGGTCCAGGTCGAACCAAGCTGGGGGTTGACTATATTTGGGGTTGCAGAAGAGCCGGGAGTGCAGGAGGCGAGAGAGGCTGACGTGTTGGCCTTTGCGTCCCTTGTAGCCCGGCGCAGGATATTGTTAATGTGGAAGGAAGCCAAACCCCCAGGGGTGGAGACCTGGATAAACGATATGGCAGGGTTCATAAAGTTAGAACGGATTAAGTTCGTGTTAAGGGGTTCGGCTCAGGGGTTCACCAGGCGGTGGCAACCGTTCGTCGACTTCCTCACAGAAAGATAGAGGGAATGGAAAAGAAGTAGATAACAGCAGCAACCCGGGGGGGGGGGGGGGGGGGGGAATCGGACGGACTCTCAGGGATGTTATTGTATGTATAGGTATTTGGTATATGTAATTGTATATTGGATTGTTGGATTGTATTTTTGGAGAGTATTTATTTTGGACAAGGCAGTTGCTATTTAGTTTTGTTTTTTTATTTTGTTTATATATTACTTATTTATTTGTTTAAAACTGGACACGGTTATTTATATTGCTTTATTGTTGTGTAAAAGAAACACTACGTATTGTTATGTTTGGCCAAAAAACTTGAATAAAATATATATTTTTTAAAAAAGAATGCGATATTGTGCTGTTATCTAGGCCAGTTTGAACTGGTCTTTTTCTGACTTAGTTGTTCTAACAATAGAGCCTTCATGTTACTTTGTCGTGCCATGCTGTTGCTATAGATCCTGCCCTGTCCTTGGACACTGTCTTGAAAAATGTATTCATTCATTCAGTTAAAGTGTTTGTTTTAATCTCTACTGCCTTTACATGTATCAGGTTCTTTTGTGTAGTAAAGTGAATTATGCTGTGTTATGCTGTTTTGTAAGCTGTATGTTTTGAGATGACCTGAGGTTATGAGAGTGTTGAAATCCTTAATTTAAAATGGGTAAAACTGGGGCTTAATATTTATCCTAAATAGCTATCTTTTACCTATTAGGTGTGTTAGGAAATAGTTGACTTCTACAACTTATCAGCCAAAGCCTGGATATTGTCCAGGTCATGCTGCATTTGGACATGAACTGTTTTAGTATCTGAGGAGTCACAAATGGTGCTGAACATTGTGTAGTCATCAACAAACATCTCCACTTCTGATCCTATGTTGGAATGAAGGTCATTGGTGATGCAGCTGAAGGTGGTTGGGCCTAGGACACTGCCCTGAGGAATCCCTTCAGTGATGTCCCGGGATTGGGATGACTGACCTCGAACAATCACAACCATCTTCCTTTGTTCTGGATATAACTCCACTCTGCGGAGAGTTTCCTCCTGATTCCCAATTAGTCCTGTTTTTCCAGGACTCCTTGATGCCCTCAAATGCAGCCATGATATCAAGTGTAGTCATTCACACCTCATCTGAGCTCCTATTGAGCTAAGGTGTCAACATGGTGAAGTTACAGCACAAGACTACTTGCGTGGCAAACAGCAGAAGCAGTATGCGATAGACAGAGCTAAGTAATCCCACAACGAACAGATCAGATCTAAGTCTTGCAGTCCTGCCACATCTAGTCGTGAATGATGGTCAACAATTAAACAATTAACTGGAGGAGGGGGCTCCACAAATATCCTCACCATCAGGACAGTCCAGCACATTAGTACAAAAGGCAAGGCTGAAATATTTGCAGCACCATCTTCAGCCGAAGTGCTGAGTGGATGATTCATCTCGGCCTCCAGTCTATGGCCAATTCAATTCGCTCCACGTGATATCAAGGAACAGATGAAGTATTATGATCCCAGACCAGACCTCAACAATGGCTAGAATACTGGACCAACACCTCAATATTTTAGTTTATTTTGTAAGACGATGCGGAAAGAATGATTTGCTCCAGCAGCGATTGCATGAAGAAATAGGAATTTGGTACTTTAAAACACAAATTTATTATGAATACAATATTAAACTCTTTAACCTCACATGCAAAAAGAACAGCTTACAATTATCCCTTAAACACAATTACTCAATTCCCCACTAAACAACAAAAAAAAACATACAGCTCTCAATCCAGCTTAAAACCAACATGGCAAAAGTAATACTTACTTTACAGAACAGATTCTGCCTTTCGTTAGAGCCCCTTGAGACTCTGGCTGAATATTGTAAGTTAGCTGCTTCAACTGGGTTGTTTCAACCTCTTCCTTGTCTTCAGACAAGACTTTGATTTGATTTGATTTATTGTCACATGTACCAAAGTACAGTGAAAAGTATTTTTCTGCGGCCGAGGAAATGTACACAGTACGTCCATAGTCGGCAAAAGAATAATCAAAAGAGAACATTGACAAATGGTACATCGACAAACAGTGATTGGTTACAGTGCGGAACAAGGGGCCAAACAAAGGAAATACATGAGCAAAAGCAGCATAGGGCATCGTGAATAGTGTTTTTACAGGGAACAGATCAGTCCGAGGGGGGAGTCGTGAGGAGTCTAGTAGCTGTGGGGAAGAAGCTGTTGCTGTGTCTGGATGTGCGGGTCTTCAGACTTCTGTATCTTCTGCCTGATGGAAGGGTCTGGAAGAAGGCAATGCCTGCTCTGTTTTTAAATATTATTGCTTTCTTTTGTAAATGATCCTACAGGAAAAGAAAACTGTTTTTACTTATGGACTCTGTGTTAGCCAGATCAGACCTCTTCAAAAGCTTTTTCAAAAGCACAGACATCATCTCTCCAAGCTGAAAAACAAATGAACTTTCCAGGGACTGAAAGCATATTCTGCGAAAAGCTCCCAGGACCTGCAAAACGGAATCCTTTTTTAAAAAAAGGAGGACCACTGCAGTCAATCACACTCTAATCCCAGGCTTTTAACCCTTAAATTACCATTTCGAATCCATTTTTCCTTAAATCCTCTATTCGTCACAGAAGTCACTGAATACTAGAATTTACAGTGCAGAAGGAGGCCATTCGGCCCATCGAGTCTGCACCATCTCTTGGAAAGAGCACCGTACCCAAGGTCAACACCTCCACCCGATCCCCATAACCTAGTAATCCCACCCAACACTAAGGGCAATTTTGGACACTAAGGGCAATTTATCATGGCCAATCCACCTAACCTGCACACCTTTATACTGTGGGAGGAAACCGGAGCACCCAGAGGAAATCCACGTACACAGGGGGAGGATGTGCAGACTGCACAGACAGTGACCCAAGACGGAATCGAACCTGGGACCCTGGAGCTGTGAAGCAATTGTGCTATCCACAATGCTACCGTGCTGCCAAGATCATGGACCCTGACAACATTCCGGCAATAGTACTGAAGACTTGCATACCAACGAACGAGGAGCAGGAGTGAACCATGCTCCTCGAGCATGCTTCACCATTTAATAAGATCATGCGCGCAATCTACCGGTCGCGTTGCACCCGAAAGGCAGCGCAGCACGGCGGGTAGATACCGGGCAATCCCTCTTCTGGAATCTACCCGGTTCACCATGCCCCACAGACGCCACAATCTGAATCCTGCCCATTGACTATTTATCAAATTTGCATATTCGAGTGAGACAGCTAGTCTCTCATATACATTTCCCTCAGGTACCCGAGGCGTTGGAATGTAACCCCTTCGTCTTGGTGACCTCGGGGGAACGCTGTTCAGTGCTGGCCCCCACAAACGAGAACCATATGGAACAGCTTTCGTGGGGGTCTCCCAGGGGAATGGAGATCCCCAGGTGCTTGCCCTCTGGGTAGGGTGGCACCCTGGCACTGCCAGCCTGGTATCCTGGTAGTGCTACCCGGGTGGCAGGCTGGCAGTGCTAAGGTGCCAAACTGGCATTTTTCCCACGCTGTGGATCGGGCCTGGTTAGGGATGTCCTGCACATGTGCGGTGGGGTGTGAGGGAGCCCCAAGGACCTCCTTATGGGTGAGTTGGAACTTTGGGGGGAGTTTGGGGTTTGCTTCGGGAGGTTGAGAGATTGTGACGCCGTTTTTAAATGGCATCCTGATCTCCACTTACAGAGCTCCTCAGTGCAGGAAAAGGGACTAAGTGCAGCCTCGTTGGGGAGATCCCAGCTGAGGCCCCAAATCGAACCAGAGTCCCGATAGATAGCGTGGTGTCTCCCGGTGCTGCGAGCGCTGGGAAACACATGGCTAAATGCACTCATCCTGGGACTCTGTTCCGCTTCGGTTAGATCACGACCCATAACTGATCTAATTGCAATCCAACTCCGCATTCCAGCCATGCCGATAGCTTTCGCCTCCTTGCTTATCAAGAATCTATCTACCTGACTTCCGGTGGTGGCCATTGAGTAGTAGATCGCTCATTTGATAGCTGCCGCCTGTGACGGACTTTTGGACCTCTTTCTCCTGTTTTTTTCTGGATTTTATTGGAAAAATCGGTGAAGAGTGAGACAGTGAGGAGAAATCCCCATCCAGTGTTTGGAGAATTCAACCAGAAGTGGCCGTGTGAGATGACAATGTTCTACAAGGAAGATGCGAGCAGACCTGGCAACGCGGGAAAACAAGGCGGAGAAGCAGGGCCGCGGGGAGACAGCGTAATGGTCGACGGAGCAGCTGGTGAAGTTTTTTGAAGATTGCTTCGCCAAGCTTAAGAAGGACAAGCTGGACCTGATCAAGGCTTTGATTGATCAGGTGGTGCAGAAACAAGAAACCCATGGACGTGCGATCCAGGAGACGGAGAAAAAGGTGCCTGAGCACGAGTAATACCTAACCGTGCTGGAGACCAAGGTGCAGATGATGAACAACCGTCAGAAAAGAATGCAGGAGAAGCTGGAGGACCTGGAGAACAGGTCCAGGAGGCAGAATCTGAGAATCGTTGGCCTCCCTGAAGGCAGTGAGGGATCGGATGCGAGGGCCTATGTGACGAACGTGCTGGAGAGGTTGATGGGGGCTGAAGCGCTCCCTCGGCCCCTGGAAGTGGATAGAGCACACAGAGTCCTCACGAAGAAGTCCCGAGCGAACGAGCTGCCGAGGCCAATGGTACGTTTGCACCGATTCCTGGACAAGGAACACGTTCAGACTGTGAAAATGATGGTCTTCCCCAGATTTCTATTTGTCTTTCAGTGTCTCCCCATGTTCATCCCGAGGGCCTTTTTCAAGCGGGTAAATAAGGTTATTGTGGGCTTTGTGTGGAAGAAAATGTTGCTGGAGCGCAGTCGGGGGGAGGGTGGGTTGACGCTGCCGAACTTTTGCAATTACTACTGGGCGGCTAATATAGCCATGATTACGAAGTGGGTAGTGGGGGCAGGGGTTGGTGTGGGAGCGGATGGAGGTGGCATCATGTAAAAGTCACAAGTTTGGGAGCACTGATATTGGTACCTCATCCATTCTCGCCGGCCCGATACCCCACAAGTCCGGTGGTGGTGGCTACTCTGAGAATCTGGGGGCAGTGGAGGAGATATAAGAGAGTGGAGGAGCATCGGTTTGGACCCCGATTTATAATAATCATCGGTTTATACTGGGTAGGCTGGATGGTGGGTTCCGGAGATGGCAAAAGGCAGGAATTAGCAGGATGGGGATCTATTTATACACGGGAGCTTCCCCAGCTTGAAAGCCTTGGAGGATAAATTTGAATTGCCAGCGGGGAATGGGTTTAGGTATTTGCAGGTGCGAGACTTCTTGAGAAAGCAAGTTCCGGCCTTCCCGCTGCTGCCGCCAGGGGGATACAGGACAGAGTAGTCTCGAGTACGTAGATGGGAGAGGGGAAGGTATCAGATATTTACCAGGAACTTTTGGATGCGGAGGAAACTCCGGTGGAGGAGCTGAAGGACAAGTGGGAAGACGAGCTAGGAGGAGGGATAGAGACGGGTCTGTGGGCGGATGCCTTAAGCAGGGTTAATACATCCTCATCATGTGCCAGGCTGAGCCTGATACAATTCAAGGTAGTCCACCGGGCACACATGACGGTGGCCCGGATGAGCAAATTTTTGGGGGTAGAGGACAGGTGTGCGAGGTGCACGGGAAGCCCGGCAAATCATGTCCACATGTTTTGGGCATGCCCGAAGCTTAGAGGGTATTGGCAGGGTTTCGCTAAGGCAATGTCCACGGTATTCAAAACACGGGTGGTGCCGTGTCTGGAGGTGGCGATCTTTGGAGTGTCAGAAGAACCGGCCTCCCTGGTAGCCCGGAGACGAATCTTATTAATGTGGAGGGACTCGAAGTCCCGAGTGTAGAGACCTGGGTTAGTGACATGGCTGGGTTTCTCAGTCTCGAGAAAATAAAGTTTGCCTTAAGAGGGTCAATGGTTGGGTTCACCCGGAGTTGGCAGCCGTTCGTCGACTTTCTCGGGGAAAATTAAAATGTCAGCAGCAGCAGAATTCCAAAGGGGGGTGGGGGGGGGAGAGGCCGGACTGCTACTTTATGGTTGGGGTGTTTGAAGATTGTGATGGCGGTGGAAATGTTTATTGTACCATGTTTATTTTGTGTTATTATTATTATAAAAGCTTGCAAATACCCTAATAAAAATATTTATTTTTTAAAAATCTATCGACCTCAGCGCTGCTCCCGACGGCCCCGGGGAGATACTCGGAGTCCGGTAGTAATAGCTTTGTTGAGAATTTGGAGGTAGTTTCGACAGCACTTCGGGTTGGGGGCAGGGTCAAGGGAAATGCCGATTCGTGGGAATCATAGATTTGGGCCAGGGAAGTGGGATAGAAATTTTCAGAGATGGGAGGAGAAAGGAATTAGGACACTTAAAGATTTGTTTCTTGGGGATTGTTTTGCAGGATTGAAGGAGCTGGGAGCGAAGTATGGGCTGGAGCAGGGGGAAATATTTAGATCCATGCAGGTTCGAGACTTTGCCAGAAAGGCGATACAGAGCTTCCCAGTAGAGCCGGCTTCCACATTGCTGGAGGAGGTGCTGACGACAGGGGGACTGGAGAAGGGGGTAGTATCGGCGGTATACGGGGCTATTTTGGAGGAGAAGGCGCCGCTAGAAGGGATCAAGGCAAAGTGGGAGGAAGAGTTGGGAGAGAGTATGGAGGAGGGGTTCTGGTGTGAGGTGCTCCGGAGGGTGAACGCCTCCACCTCGTGTGCGAGGTTAGGGCCGATACAGCTGAAGGTGGTGTATAGAGCACACCTTACAAGGGCGAGGATGAGCGGCTCTTTTGATGTGGTAGAAGATGTATGTGAACGTTGCGGGGGGGCCGCAAACCACGCCCGCAAACCACGTTCATATGTTTTGGTCCTGTCCAAAGCTGAAGGATTACTGGAAGGAGGTGTTTAGGGTCATCTCTAAAATGGCGCACGTGAAATTGGACCCGGGCCCTCGGGAGGCCATATTCGGGGTGTCGGACCAGCCGGGGTTGGAAACGGGCGCGGAGGCTATTGTTGTAGCCTTTGCCTCGTTGATCGCCCGAAGGCGGATCCTGTTAGGGGTGAGATCAACCGCTCCACCCTGTGCCCTGCGTGGCGGGAGGACCTGCTAGAATTCTTGATGCTTAAAAAGGTCAAATTTGAACTGAGGGGAAGGATGGAGGGATTCTACAATTCATGAGCGTTATTCATTATGCACTTTCGAGAATTGGGTCACATCGAACATTAGGGGGGTTGGGGCTGGATGGGTTGGGGGAGAAGGACTGTATGTATTAATGGTGACTATGGGTGATTCCTGATTCCTTTTTGTAATTTATTTATGTTAACATGCGGGCTAATGTTTGGTGGGAGGATGGGATCATTGTTATTGAAATGGGGATTGACATTACATTCGTTACTGATTATTGTTTATTATTGTGTATAAAAATGGGAGAAAATGTGAAAAAGGAGAATAAAAACATATTTTTAAAAAATGAATCTATATACCTCTGGTTTAAAATATTCAAAGACTCTGCTTCTACCAACTTTCGAGGAAGAGTTTTCAAAAGACTCATGACTGTCTGAGAGAGAAAAAATTCTTGTCAGAACTAACTCCCCGAGCCAAATCTCTCAAGTGCAACTACAGCACTGGAATCTCCCAGGAATGTGTAAAGTGGCCCAGGTATATCCTGCCCACAAAAAGCAGGGTCAATCTAACCTGGCCAATTACTGTCCCATCAGTCTGCTCTTGATCATCAGGAAAATGATTAAAATGTGGTCGATAGTACTATCAAGCGTCACTTACTCAGCAGTATCCTGCTCACAGATGCTCAGTTTGGATTCTGCCTGGCCTACTCCGCTCCTGATCTTCAGCCATGGAGCCCTAGCAAAACAGAAATCCATGGGAATCAGAGGGAAAACCCTCCACTGATGTCGTCATACCTAGGACAAAGAACGATGGCTGTAGTTGTCAGAGATCAATCAACTCAGTTTCAGGACATCGCTACTTGGGTTCCTCAGGGTAGTGTCCTAGGCCAAACCATTTAAGTGGAGATGTTTTGCAGATGATTTCACAATTTGCAGCATTATTCATGTCTCCTGAAATATTGGAGTGGTACGTGCTCACATGCAGCAAAGCAAGACCTGGAAAATGGTTACAGGCTCCAGCTGATAAGTAGAAAGTAACATTCACACCCAGCAAGTGCCAGGCAATTACTACCTCCAAAAGAGGATCTAACCACCTCTCCCTGACATTCAATGCCATTACAATCACTGAATCCCCCCACTATCAACATCCTGGGGGTTACCATTGACCAGAAGCTGAACTGGATTAGCCATAGTCCACTGTGGCTCTAACAGAAGGTCAGAGGCTGGGAATTCTGTAGAGAGTAACTCATCCCCTGACTCTCCACAACTTGTTGAACATCTAAAAGCCATGGGCATGATTTTCTGCACTCCCGATGGCAATGGCGGCCTGCCATTATCAGGGGGAGGATCTTCTGATCCTGCTTGGGGGGGGGGGGGGGGGGGGGGGTGCTCAGTTGGCGGGACTGGAGGATCCCGCAAGCGTCAATGGGACTCTGGACCATAATTGAGGAGTGTCATCCTGGATGAGTGCAGCTCCAACAACACTGAAGAAGCTCCACACTATCCAGCACAAAGCCATCTGCTTAATTGGGACCCCATCCACCACCTTCAACATTCACTCCCTCCACCACTAACAGTAGCAGCCATGGGTACCATCTACAAGATGCACTGTAGGAACTCATCAAGGTTACTTCAACATCACTTCCAAACCTGCAACCTCTTCAACCTGGAAGGACAAGAGCAGCATATGCATGGGAACACCACCTCCTGTAAGTTCCCCTCCAAGCTGCACAACATTCTGACTTGGAAGTATATCTGCATTCCTTTACTGTGGCTGGGTCAAAAAAACTGGAACTCCCTTTCATATAACAGTGGGTGGATGCAGTGGTTCATGAAGGTGACTCACCAGCATCCATGCCACCAACACTCACATCCCATGAATCAAAAAAAGTTTCACTAGATTGGTTCCTGGGTTGAGAGCTTTGTCCGATTAATGTGTTGTATAAATTGGGGCACACACTCTGGGGTTTAGTAGAATGAAGGTTCTGAAAGTCTTGGCAAGGTTTACATTGAGAGTTGATTCCCTGGCTGGGGAATCTGAAACACGAGGGCACAATATTGGGACAAGGGCTTGATAGTTTAAGAGTAAGATACCTTCATCATATCTGTGCTTCTGATATATTTTTTTCCTAATCTGAGAATTCCTCCCATCAGTATTGACAGGATCCTCGATCATATCTATTCCATTTCCCGCACAGGCTCTTGCACTGTACCAACCTTTCCATTCAGCAGATTTCCTTTACTATTCTGGAGGAAGATAGGGGGAGGGGTAAAGAAAGCTGCAGAATTCTCATGGTCAGCACTGGAAAGAATGAGTTTGATGGGAAGGAGATCGGCAAGATTAGTCCCCAGTGGGCCAAGGTGACTGGAAAATATGATGGGGCAGTTGGGGTTGGGGCAGCCACAAGAGCCTTGATGGGCCTTTTGGAGTATGCCAAGAGAGGCACAGAAGGAACCTGTAGACTTATCTAAAAAGGAGTCAAGCCTGGGACATTGGCAGCAGGCTAGGAAGATAGAGGAGTGCTGTAAGGTCGGGGTGGAGATTTGGAGGGCAAAGTACCCAGAATTGGAGAAGTGAAAAGATGCATGATGACAGGTGAGAATAGTCTAGGATGGGTAAACGGAAACAGTGGAAAAGGGAAAGCAAGAAAAAGTGGAAATGGAAATAATGCCCTCAGTTCTAGAGCAGCATCATGTTCATGTGACTAGACACAGAGAAATGTCAAATTAAATTAGCCATCAATTGCTTAGCAGTTTTTCAGATTCATATACATATGTTAGCAGATCAGAAATAGAGAGGAGACAATAAGAGGGAGTCTAAAGGTAAAGAGAAAAGTTTATAGTGGGATAAAGTTGAAGTTGATCAAATTGAAGGATGGAGTTAGCATGGAACATTGACCAAGTTTGGAGACTGATGTGGAGGGAGATTAAAGTCCAAATGCTATTTTTAAGGAATAATGATGGAGGCCACACTTATGGAGATATTTTTGTGGGAATGAAGACCCAGAAGGTGAGCAGAAATAATTGCAGGGCAGATGTGCAGCAGGGAAATCAGAGGCCGCCGTAAGATCCAGAAATGGCCCGGATGAATGAATCTCTGGTCAGGATCTGGGCTATAGCTGCCAGTCTGCCAGCCAAGTTCAGCAGGAAACAGCAGCTGTGGGGGAAAGGTTATAGCTGATCAAAGTTACTTTCACATTTTAAGCAACGGAGCAGCAGATTGGAGACACACTAGCTGAGTCATACTTGCAGTGTAGACCAATGTAAAAGTGTGATGGACAAGGAAGTCCAGGAATTTGGAAGTCAAATTTGAGGCATGATCCCACGCTCACTGAGGAAACTGAAGGCTTGGAATGGCTGGTTTAAAATAGCAGCCTAACAGTGCAAAAGAGGAAATTGGGGAGAAAGGGCAAAGATGTTGCACAGTGAGGAGCTCTCGAGGGAGCTGACTGATCAGGGGCCATATTGAGACTCCTGTTGTTTAACTGGAAATTACCGGTAGCTCATTTGTTAAAATTAAGTTCGAAGAGCTCTGTACAGCCAGAACTTTCAGTTATGTTAAGGAATATAAAACAAAAGCAAAGTACACCGATTACTAATTTCTACTAATCCCATTTGCTCATGATCTGTAATGTTGAAAGAAAAAATAGAATTGGTGGGAACAGTACTGTCAACATCAAAAATAATGAATTGCCCAAGTGAAAATCAGTGATTTTATACAGTAATAATAAGGGAGAGCTGGCAGGTTAATTACAGACATTTGAGTAATTGCAATTCTTTCCTTTGATCATTTGATTTGTAGCACATCCAAAGGTTTGGCTTGCTTTAAGCATTTTATTACTTGCTAAATTATCAAGGAAATTGCACTCTAGAGTAGGTAGAATTACATGAAATTTTCAGTATTTCACTGAGGAATGGATTCTTAACTTTGGTACTTTTTTGTTTCTTTTGATTGTGTTATTGTATATCATGTGGAAAACTTCCAGGCTGCTCATCTGCTATGGTAAAGATGAAGCCCTCGAGGACTAAGAACACTGTAAAATCTGCCACTGTGATTGGAGAGTCACCATCTCAACCGAAGACCAGTGCTGAGATCATTAATGAGGCTCGTTCTTCATTGAGAATTTTAAAGACTCAAAGACCATTTACTCCTAGAGATGATCAGAGGAAACTCTTTGGCTCTACCTCTTCCCGTGCACCTGAGAATAGGCCTCCCTCTGCATTCAGGTAGAAACATCAATCATTTGCATTTATTTCAATGTATGTCTACATTGTAAATGTTCAGCATATTATCATCCTAGAATCATTTAGTATGTCAACATTATTTTGGAGGTGTTATGGGTCTGGGTTTACAGAACCCCAAAGTATTTCATGGAGTTCAACCGACCCACAACTTTTAATAGATTGTGGTATGGGAAGCACACAGCGTGCTCTCCAGGTGTGATACAGCAGAAATGGACAAATAGTTTTTAAAACAAAACAATGTTTATTCTATGAACTCAAGTTAACCTTTTAAAAACAAACATTGAATATCTTAACACCCATTACTTCAAAGATAATCCCAAAAGACTACAACACTAAATAATCCTTCAAACTGTTCCTTTAAACGTCCAAAAGACTTCAAACCTTCAACAACAGACATTAGGTTACATTCAATATATTTATAGTCTTTGGATTGCAGACATCAACAGACCAGCTCTGTGTTTCTTCCTGCAGCTCTCAGCAAAACGCCCAGACACTCCCAGCTGCCTTCTCAAACTGAAACTCAAAAAAGCAGAAGTAAGCTCAGCTCCCCCCACCCTCTGACATCACTTCAGTAATATGATCAGTTCCATTTCTTAAAGGTACATTGTTTAAACATCCATTTCTTAAAGGTACTCTCACATGACAATAGAGTATTTATCAGGTAGTACAGCCTCGATTTTCTTCTAAAATGTGAGAAGAACCAAAGCGAAGTAGCAAAAAGTGTAGCCATTGCTTTATGTACAACAAAATACTGATATTGCAATAATCCACAAATTTATGCACAAGTTCTTAACGGTAAGACTAAGCCAATCAGCAGTAAAAATCCAAAAAAATTGCATGTATTAAGAAAAGCAATATTGTGCTGAGGTCTGTGACAAGAAAAACTGCAAAAAAAGTTTAGGCTGCTATTGATAGTGTTAATTGAAAGGATTTGAATAGTTAGTATGGCGTAGGATTGGAGCAGGGGGACCTTTTTGCTCATCCTATGCAGTTAAATGGGTGGAGAAGAGAATACAGACCTATGCAGATTTTCATCATCAAGTAAAGTACACACAAGAACTCTTTGGTTGCATTCCACTGCTTCCTGAATGCCATAATTTGAAAATGGAGACTATAAATGAATAAATTTGACTGGAAAGAGATGGAAGGGAATACATTTCATGAAGAAATCTTCATAACTGCATTTGTAATACCATCCGACTTAATGAGGGTATTAACTGGCTTTTGATTTGTAGCGTCTTGATGGCTCAGGACTTTAGTGTTCCACTCGGCTATGCTTGTGTTGCCCATGCAATGACTTTAATTCACAAAATGTTGAATATATTGCTTGTTTTAACTTCTCAAAAGATCATAGGTTAATATTCAAAGCTGTAATATTCAATTATTTTGCTCCAAGTAATTTGTTTTGGTGCTTTACGTTGTCTTTAAACCTAACATATAGAGAAGCTCAAACTAAAAAGGATCTCTTAAGAGATAAGTCCCATGCTTTGTTTCTACAGCCTCCATGCTCGGAGTTTTGAAGGTAGTGATTCAAGACCTATATCAGGAGCACGTCTCACCCCACTTGATCATG
This sequence comes from Scyliorhinus torazame, assembly GCF_047496885.1. NCBI lineage: Eukaryota > Metazoa > Chordata > Chondrichthyes > Carcharhiniformes > Scyliorhinidae > Scyliorhinus > Scyliorhinus torazame. The sequence goes on from NC_092710.1 coordinate 297,229,104, forward strand.
TGAGTATAGCAGAAGACTGTGGTATCAATTTTCTTAAAATTATTTTAAAATAGAATGAAAATCTCATCAGGGCTGATGATACAGCAAAGTGGGCAAATGCATTGTGTGATATGAAACTATACTGACCCATTTTGAAACCATAATTTATATCAGGTTAAAGGGTGAGGCAACATCTAGGATTACATAAGTTATACAACAGAGCAACGGATCTTTGGATCCCAGCAGCCAATGCTGTCATCTATGCCACTCGAGCATCCTCCCGTTTTTCCTCATTTAAATCTTTGCAGTAACTCTGTATTCCTTTCCTCCTCACATGATTGTTGAGCCACAACTTAAATACATGTATTTAATTCATGGCTTTGTTAGTGGAAAATCATGTCTCACGAGTTTGATTGAGTTTTTTGAAGAGGTAACCAAGAAGGTAGATGAGGGCAGTGCAGTCGATATTGTCTACATGGACTTTAGCAAGGCCGCATGGTAGGCTGTTGCATGAAGTTAAATCTCACGGGAATCCAGAGGGGCTTGATGACAGAAGACAAAGGGTGGTTGTAGAGGGTTGTTTTTCAAACTTGGGGCCTGTGACAGAGGTGTGTCTCAGGGATCAGTGCTGGGTCCACCTGTTCTTTGTTCTATATATTGATGATTTGGATCAGAACTTAGGCATAGTTAATAAGTTTGCTGATGACACCAAGATTGGTGGCATTCTGGACAATAAAGAAGGTTATCTAGGATTGCAACAGGATCTTGATCAATTGGGCCAGTGGGCCGATGAATGGCAGGTGAAGTTTAATTTGGATAAATGTGAGGTGATGCATTTTGGTAGATCGAATCAGGGTGTGACCTATTCAGTTAATGGTAGGGTGTTGGGAGAGTTATAGAACAAAGAGATCTGGGAGCACAGGTTCATAGCTCCTTGAAAGTGGAGTCACAGGTGGACAGAGTGGTGAAGAAGGCATTCGGCATGCTTGGTTTCATTGGTCAGAACATTGAATGCAGGAGTTGGGACATCTTGCTGTAGTTGTACAAGACATTAGTAAGACCACATTTGGAATACTGTGTATGGTTCTGGTCACCTTATTATAGAAAGGATATTATTAAACTAGAAAGCGTATAGAAAAAATTTACTAGAATGTTACCGGGACTTGATTGTTTCATTATAAGGAGAGACTGGATAGACTGGGGCTTTTTTCCCTGGAGTGACGGAGGCTTAGGGGTGATCTTATAGATGTCTATAAAATAATGAGGGGCGTTGATAAGGTAAGTCTTTTCCCAAAGGTAGGGGAGTCTAAAACTAAAGGGCATAGGTTTAAGGTGAGAGGGGAGAGATCAAAAGTGTCCAGAGGGACATTTTTTCACACACAGGGTGGTGAGTGTCTGGAAAGAGCTGCCAGAGGAAGTAGTAGATGCGGGTACAATTTTGTCCTTTGAAAAGCATTTAGACAGTTATATGGGACAGGTGGTACAGAGGGATATGGGCCAAATGCGAGCAATTGGGACCAGCTTAATGGGCGCCATGGACAAGTTGGGCCGAAGGGCCTGTTTTCATGCTGTAAACCTCTAATTCGCTTCAACCACTCCCTGCAATAGGAGTTCCACTTTCTCACAACTCCTTACGTAAAAATGTTTTTTCTGAATTCCCTATTGGATTTCTTGGTGACTATTTTATATTAATGACTTCTAGCAATGCTCTTTTTCATCAGTAAAAACATTCTTTCCTTATCCACTCTATCAAAATGTTCCATAATTTTAAAGACCTTTATTTATTAAGCCACCTCTCAACCTTTCCTTTTCAAGTGAAAAGAGAGCAGCCTGTCCATTCTTTCCTGATATATATACCTACACATTTCTGATTTCATACTTGTGAATCTTCTCAGCCCCCTCTCCAGTGCCTCTATATCTCTTTAGTAATACGGTGACCAGAACTGCACGCAGTACTCTTGGGGCCGATACACAGTTGAACACAACGTTCCTACTTTTCAATTCTATCCCTCTAGCAATAGAACCAGTGCTCAGTTTGCTTTTTTATTTATCTTTATTGACCTTGATTTTCCAATTGTTATCCATTCTTCAAGTTTATCAATGTCCTCCAGTTGTTGCTGTATTGACAGGTCAACATTAATTCCTTCACAATGGATGGGAGAATGGGTGAAGGAGGGGGATTAAAAATTAAAAGTCATTCAGTGTGCTTCCAATCCAACCTGCTGTGTTAGTGCGAATTGACATTTTTAGTAGTAGCAGGATGAGTATGTTTATCTCACTCGCTAGAGAAGCAAAATATCTCACACTTTGGGCTCCTGCATCGCAGTGAATAATCTGTTATAAGTGTAACATTGAATAAAAGCAAATTAATGCGGATGCTGGAATCTGAAATGAAAGAGAAAATGCTGGAAAATCTCAGCAGGTCTGGCAGCATCTGTAGGGAGAGAAAAGAGCTAACGTTTCGAGTCCGATGACTCTTTGTCAAAGCTGAGATTTTCCAGCATTTTCTCTTTCGTAAGTTTAACATTGCCTGGCCAGGTTTTCCTGGGCTTCGGAAACCCAGCATGAAATGGAGATGAGAGAAGCTGGAGAAAGCAGGTCAGTGCTTTTTATAATACTGTTTTTTAGCCAAGAGGAGCAGGAGTGCTTCCTTTGGCAACCACCTTCGCCTCTTCTTGCTGCCATAATCCGGTGAGGTCTCCATCCCCTACTTCAAAGTCTCTGCCCCGTGATCTGGTCCAAATGTGAAGACGTGTGGAACCGAGTGTTTTTGGCAAAACCAAAACTGAATGTTGGTGATTAATTGTTATTTCATGGCACTGTTTATAGCTCCTGGGCATTGAAGGTTGATATAATAGTTGGCTGGATTTGATTTGTCCAGTTTTTTGTGAATAGGACCTATGTAACTACTTTTGTCAGGTGTCATTGATCTAATGGGTTTTGTCCTTTTATCACGGGCACCCGAGTTAAAAATCAGTCAGAGAAGGCGGTGGGGTAGTTGTATTGCCACTTGACTAGTAATTCAGTGATCCAGGGTAATACTCTGGGGACTCGGGTTTGAAACACACCATGACTGATGGTGAAATTTGAATTCTGGAATTAAAAGTCTAATGATGAAACCACCGTTGATTGTCATAAGAAACCCATTTGGTTCACTAATGTCCTTTAGGAAAGGAAATCTGTCATCCTTACCAGGTCTGGCCTATATGTGACGATCCAGACAGCAATGCTGAAATGGCCCAGCAAGCCACTCAGTTCAGGGACAGTTATGGATGGGCAATAATTGCTGGCCAGCATTTATAAATACAGCTCAGTTTTTATCACGTTCAAATCCATAGTTCAAAATTGCCCATTTATTGCCAGCAGAAGTAGTAAGCTGATTCTTACTGGCCACACAGTTGGTGTGGGAAAATATCATACTGAGCAGCAATGGGTGATGTTCTGAAATCTGATAAATTGAGCATTATTGGAGAAAACATAAAGCTGGTCTATTATGTTTTTCAGAAATACTTGGTAATATTTGGTGGCCAATCATAGAAAAGGCTTATAGTATCTAGCTCTGACATTCCACATGTTTCTGAGCGCATACAAATCTGCAAACTTTAAAAATATATTTATATTAGCTAAGTTCTTTTTGATTATGTAGGTGATTGTGTGTACTGAATTTAATAGGATCACTTAATGGGATTTCAAGACTTTGAAAGAATTTCAATTTATTAAATGATTGCAATTTGGTTTAAAATTCTTGTTTTCTCATGTAACAGAAACCAAAAATTCCTACCTCTCCTTCCAAAGATGAAGGGCCTCCTATTCCAAAACCACCATTGGATCCAATAGAGATTAAAAGAGTAAGCAATGCTCGTGCACGATTATTTAAAGTAGCTTCTCAGGGAAATCTTCTGTCTGACAAAGTGATTAATCCAGAAGAAAGTAAGTGGCTCCTCATTTCCTGTATGTGTTTGGGTGTCTGTGTACATGCATGTATACAATGTTATATTTTCGATACTGAAATAGTTTACAGTAAATTGGAGTTACTCATTAACTCGTTTACTTTGGGGAAATCATCCATGCCCACAACCCTTTTCTCTTACAGAAGGGAGATAGAGAACCTAGTGGAGTGGTGTAACAACAACAATCTCTCCCTCATTGTCAGAAAAACTAAGGAGCTGGTCATTGTCTTCAGGAAGTGAAGAATCGTACATATGCCTGGCTGCATCAATGGTGCTGAAGTGGAGATGGTTGACAGCTTCAAATTCCTAGGTGTGCACATCACCAACAATCTGTCCTGGTCCACCCACGTTGATGCTACGACCAAGAAAGCACAACAGTGCTGTACTTTCTCAGGAAACTAAGGAAATTGGGCATGTCCACATTGACTCTTACCAATTTTTACAGATGCACCATAGAAAGCATCCTATCTGGCTGCATCACAACCTGGTATGGTAACTGCTCTGCCCAAGACCATAAGAAACTGCAGAGTCGTGAACACAGCCCAGTCCATCACGCAAACACGTCTCCCATCCATTGACTCTGTTTACATCTCCTGCTGCCTTGCAAATGCGGGCAGCATAAACAAAAACCCCTCCCACCCAGGTTATTCACTCTTCCAACCTCTTCCATTGGGCAGGAGATACAAAAGTCTGAGAACACACACTAATGCAGTACTGCACTCCTGTATGCTTCACCTGATGCCTGTGTCTATGTACTTACATTGTGTATTTATCTATGCTCTTTTTTTTCTCTCTCATGTATGGAATGATCTGTCTGGACTGTACACAGAACAATACTTTTCACTGTACCTCGATACTCGTGACAATAAAACAAATCCAAATCTTCCATTGCTCCATGCCCCCAACCACACTCTCTACACCAACCACTTCCCCTTATCACTGCTGACGCTTGCATTCAAGCTGCCATTCTCTTGCCCCCTTTCTTGGGCTGTTGAGTTCAACGACGATAACAGCTGAACTCAGACATTATTGCACAAAGCCAACTGGTGCATGCCACCTTTAAACAAATGTGGACCAGGTGCAACAAGGCCTTTTGAGCTGCTGACTTTATCTTGATGGTTGGACTATATTTTAAAAATGTTTTGCATTCATGAGTATTCGTGGAATACAAACTTATTTGAAGCACCAACCTGCCTCAGGCTGCCACGAGGTTCAACTTGCTGCAAACGTGCTACTGACTGTCTCAGCTGTCTCTGCATCTCAATCCACCATTAGGAAATCAAAATTTACGACGTTGAGGACCCAGGTTTGGTCCCGGCCCTGGATCACTGTCCGTGTGGAGTTTGCACATTTTCCCCGTGTCTGCGTGGGTCTCAACCTAAAGATGTGTGGGGTAGGTGGATTGGCCATGCTAAATTGCCCCTTTATTGGAAAAAAATGAATTGGGGACTCTAAAATTTACAACAAAAAGGTAATTAAAATTTTACATCCCACCTAATTCAGTCACCCTGCTTTCAGGCTCCATAAAATAGCCTCCAATTCTGTCGATGAACTGAGGGTTCTGGGGAAAGATTTTAAAGTTGAAACCTGTTTTTCTCCACAGATGCTGCTTGACCTGTTGAGTATTTTCAACACTGTTGTGTATTTCTAGCATCTGCATCATTTTGCTTTAGTGAGGGTAGAAAAAAATGTGTTTATAAAGATAACAGTTAAAGCATGGAGTGCTTTGTCAAAAGGGTGGATGAGGCAGAGGCAGTTGCATCCTTTAAGGGAACAGCCAATCAATAATGGGTTGAAGGGCACCCTTTTGCACGGTAAACTTCGAAGGTTCTAAATAAGCCGGCGGTGCCTTAGAGTTTATACATTCCTTAATTCTTTGTGGAATGTCTTTGTAGCATTAAGAAATCTGGAAGGAATGATCATAATGGACCCCAGTACTCTTAAAGAGCTTTGATATTGTACCAATTACTCGATGATCCATCAGTACTGTAAAGGAATAGATAATTTGTAGTCTCACATTATTACCTTTTTTAACTGCTAATTAGAAAAAAGCTGGGAGAAGATGTTTAGGACTTTCTCTGAAAGGACACCATGAAATTTAACTCCAGTGACTTAATTGATAGAAACTGCTTCCATCAACTCATGTCTCCTCTTCATGACTTCACTGGAGTAGAGCTCCATATCAGTGAGGAATGAAAGGTCTGTAGAAAATATATTCTCCCAGGCTGTGAAACACTATAAGGTGAAACAACTGGGAGATGCGCAACCATATAGCCAAATTACACAATCCAAAAATATACTTTATCTTTATGCAACATTTTTAATACACAGTGTCTTGTTTCTTTGCACTGTTTCTGCAACCACTATTTGAGAATTCAGATTTGGAAAACTTAGAACTAATTTTTAAAAATCTACCAGCAAATTTCCTGTGATATTACTCAAAAATGTATAAAAACAAATGGAATTTGGGCAGCTGACACCCATGTCACCTGGGATGCTGACAACTTTAGTTCCAGGATTCTCTGGTGATAGATCTCTCAAAGAACAAAAATCAACTGAAAAATTTGAATGGATAGCCTCCAATCTGATCACAAAGACATTCATGAGCTCCTAAAATTTAATATCAGTGATTAATAGTGGGAGAAGAGCTTTGATAAACATTTTGTGATGGAGGTTAGGTTTTGTTCTTGTGCTTGAAACTGATCCTGAAGTAATGGGAAACTTTGGCCAGAGAGAAGTAGTGGCAATGCTGTCAGTTGATTAAGTCAAATTTGGTTGAGCCTAGTCTGTGGCCCATGAACATGGATGCATGGAAATGACTATTATATTAGGGTTAACGGGGAATGTGAGTCAATCCAAGAATGGTGAGAGCAAAGATGTTGGGCAGGGAAGCAAGACATGTTTCTTGTAAACCTAGGTTGAAATTTTCTTGGAGGACTATTAAATTTGATTCATAACTGTTCAACTTTGCAATCCGTTCTACCTTTTGAATGTGTGTTTCCATGGTGTTCATGTGTTATAGGACTAGACAGAGTAGATGCAGGGAAGATGTTCCCAATGGTGAGTCCAGAACCAGGGGTCACAGTCCGAGGATTCAGGGTAAACCATTTTGGATAGAGATGAGGAGACATTTCTTCACCCAAAGAGTGGTGAGCCTGTGGAATTCATTACCACGGGAAGTAGTTGATGCGAAAACATTGACTATATTCAAGAGGCGGCTAGATATAGCACTTGGGGCGAATGGGATCAAAGGTTATGGGGAGAATCGCTTCTCGGCCTTTTGGCTAAGATGAGCGTGAGGTCAGGTGTAATGCCTGGATCTGGTGTGTCTCTCTTGTGGGGACCATGAATTGGATTCAATTTGAATTGTTTATTGGAGCAGGCAAGGAGTTGGATTAGGGGTTTGCCCCTGTCCACACTCGGAGCTCTGGCTTTGTAACTCTGCTAAAGTAATAAAAAAAGGGAGAAAGCTGGATGAGGCTATTCAGTTGGATGATTAGCCATGATCGTGATAAATGGCAGAGCAGGCTCAAAGGGCCAAAAGGCTTCCTCCTGCTCCTATCTTCTATGTATGTATCTATGTATAACTGGGCAATTTTAATCCCCAGCCTAACATAGACTGGAACTGCCATAGTGTTAAGGGCTGGTATTTGTTAAATATGTCCAGGAAAGTTTCCTCAGGCAGTATGTGGAGTGTCCTACTTGGGAAAGGGCAAAGCTTGACCTACTCTTGGGAAATAGGGCAGGGCAAATGACTGAGATGGCGGTGGGGGACCATTTTGGGACCAGCGACAATTGTTCTAATAACAAAGAACAAAGAAATATACAGCACAGGAACAGGCCCTTCGGCCCTCCAAGCCCGTGCCGACCATGCTGCCCGACTAAACTACAATCTTCTACACTTCCTGGGTCCGTCTCCCTCTATTCCCATCCTATTCATATATTTGTCAAGATGCCCTTAAATGTCACTATCGTCCCTGCTTCCACCACCTCCTCCGGTAGCGAGCTCCAGGCACCCACTACCCTCTGCGTAAAAAACTTGCCTCGTACATCTACTCTAAACCTTGCCCCTCTCACCTTAAACCTATGCCCCCTAGTAATTGACCCCTCTACCCCGGGGAAAAGCCTCTGACTATCCACTCTGTCTATGCCCCTCATAATTTTGTAGACCTCTATCAGGTTGCCCCTCAACCTCCTTCGTTCCATTGAGAACAAACCGAGTGTATTCAACCGCTCCTCATAGCTAATGCCCTCCATACCAGGCAACATTCTGGTAAATCTTTTCTGCACCCTCTCTAAAGCCTCCACATCCTTCTGGTAGTGTGGCGATAATTTTAAAATAGTTTTGGAAAGAGGCAAAACTTGTCCACAGGTGCAAGTTCTAAATTGGGGCAAGGCGAATTTTGATGGAATTAGACAGGAACTTGAAAGGGTTGATTGGAGTAGCTTATTTGAGGGCAAAGGGGCCTCTGGCAAGTGGGAGGCCTTCAAAAGTGAAATAGCTAGAGTTCAGGATATGTATGTTCCTGTTGGGGTGAAGGCAGGGCTGGTAGGAATAGGGAACCCTGGATGACAAAACATATTATGGTTTTGGCCAGGAAAAAGAAGGAGGCATGGCTCATTTACAATCAGCTGGAATCAAGGGATTCCTTGGAGGCGTACAGGAGATACAGGAGTATACTCGAGAAGGAAATTAGGAGGGCAAAACGCGGGCATGAGGGAGCTTTGGCTGAGAGGATTAAGGTGAATCCAAAGGGATTCTTTAAGTATAATAAAGGAAAAAGAATAACTAGAAAGAGAATAGGACCCCTCAAGGACTAAAGTGGACACATGTGTGGAACCATGCGATGAGCATGGTTCTCAAAGAATATTTCTCCTGTGTTTACCGTGGAGAAAGACATAAAGACTCGGGAACCAGGGAACGTTAGTGGAGACAGTTTACATTACAGTAGCGGAGGTGATGGACGTATGAAAATGTATGAAGGTGGATAAATCTCCTGGCTCTGACCAGGTATATTGAAGAACACTGCATGAGGCTAGAGAAGAAATTGTGGGAGCCCTGGCTGAGCCACGTGTGAGGTACCAGAAAATTGGAGGGTAGCAAATGTTGTGCCATTATTTAAGAAAGGCTGCAAAGAGAAACCTGGGAATTATAGACTGGTAAACCTGACATCTGTGGCGGATAAGTTACTGGAGAGGATTCTGAGGGATAATATATGCAGGCTTTGTGCATGGGAGATCACGCCGTATAAATTTGTTAGAGTTCTTTGATGAAATGACTAAGGAGGTTGATGGGGGCAGGGCAGTAGACGTAGTCTATATGGATTTTAGTAAGGCATTTGATAAAGTTGCACATGGTGGGCTGCTCTGGAAGGTTAGATCACATGGAATCCAGGGAGAGCTGGCAAATTGGATATACAATTGGCTTGATGGTCGGAAGCAGAGGGTAATGGTGGAAGGATGCTTGTCGGACTGGAGACCTGTGACTAGTGTGTGCCTCAGGGGTCAGTGCTGGGCCCATTGCTGTTTGTTATCTATATCAATGATTTGGATGAGAATGTACACGGCATAGAACATAGAACATAGAAAAATACAGCACAGAACAGGCCCTTCGGCCCACGATGTTGTGCCGAACCTTTGTCCTAGATTAATCATAGATTATCATTGAATTTACAGTGCAGAAGGAGGCCATTCGGCCCATTGAGTCTGCACCGGCTCTTGGAAAGAGCACCCTACCCATAGTCAACACCTCCACCCAACACGAAGGGCAATTTTGGACACTAAGGGCAGTTTATCATGGCCAATCCACCTAACCTGCACATCTTTGGACTGTGGGAGGAAACCGGAGCACCCGGAGGAAACCCACGCAGACACGGGGAGGATGTGCAGACTCCACACAGACAGTGACCCAAGCCGGAATCGAACCTGGGACCCTGGAGCTGTGAAGCAATTGTGCTATCCACAATGCTACCGTGCTGCCCTTAAGAACAAATAAATCTACACTATATCATTTTACCGTAATCCATGTACCTATCCAATAGCTGCTTGAAGGTCCCTAATGTTTCCGACTCAACTACTTCCACAGGCAGTGCATTCCATGCCCCCACTACTCTCTGGGTAAAGAACCTACCTCTGGCATCCCCCCTATATCTTCCACCATTCACCTTAAATTTATGTCCCCTTGTAATGGTTTGTTCCACCCGGGGAAAAAGTCTCTGACTGTCTACTCTATCTATTCCCCTGATCATCTTATAAACCTCTATCAAGTCGCCCCTCATCCTTCTCCGTTCTAATGAGAAAAGGCCCAGCACCCTCAACCTTTCCTCGTAAGACCTACTCTCCATTCCAGGCAACATCCTGGTAAATCTCCTTTGCACCTTTTCCAAAGCTTCCACATCCTTCCTAAAATGAGGCGACCAGAACTGTACACAGTACTCCAAATGTGGCCTTACCAAAGTTTTGTACAGCTGCATCATCACCTAGAACATAGAACATAGAACAATACAGCGCAGTACAGGCTCTTCAGCCCACAATGTTGCACCGAAACAAAAGCCATCTAACCTACACTATGCCATTATCATCCATATGTTTATCCAATAAACTTTTAAATGCCCTCAATGTTGGCGAGTTCACTACTGTAGCAGGTAGGGCATTCCACGGCCTCACTACTCTTTGCATAAAGAACCTACCTCTGACCTCTGTCCTATATCTATTACCCCTCAGTTTAAAGCTATGTCCCCTCGTGCCAGCCATTTCCATCCGCGGGAGAAGGCTCTCACTGTCCACCCTATCCAACCCCCTGATCATTTTGTATGCCTCTATTAAGTCTCCTCTTAACCTTCTTCTCTCCAACGAAAACAACCTCAAGTCCATCAGCCTTTCCTCATAAGATTTTCCCTCCATACCAGGCAACATCCTGGTAAATCTCCTCTGCACCCGCTCCAAAGCCTCCACGTCCTTCCTATAATGCGGTGACCAGAACTGTACGCAATACTCCAAATGTGGCTGTACCAGAGTTCTGTACAGCTGCAACATGACCTCCTGACTCCGGAACTCAATCCCTCTACCAATAAAGGCCAACACTCCATAGGCCTTCTTCACAACCCTATCAACCTGGGTGGCAACTTTCAGGGATCTATGAACATGGACACCTAGATCCCTCTGCTCATCCACACTTTCAAGAACTTTTCCATTGGCCAAATATTCCGCATTCCTGTTATTCCTTCCAAAGTGAATCACCTCACACTTCTCTACATTAAACTCCATTTGCCACCTCTCAGCCCAGCTCTGCAGCTTATCTATATCCCTCTGTAACCTGCTACATCCTTCCACACTATCGACAACACCACCGACTTTAGTATCGTCTGCAAATTTACTCACCCACCCTTCTGCGCCTTCCTCTAGGTCATTGATAAAAATGACAAACAGCAACGGCCCCAGAACAGATCCTTGTGGTACTCCACTTGTAACTGAACTCCATTCTGAACATTTCCCATCAACCACCACCCTCACGGCTCTTAAATTCAATCCCTCTGTTAATGAACGCTAGCACACCATAGGCCTTCTTTACAGCTCTATCCACTTGAGTGGCAACTTTCAAAGATGTATGAACATAGACCCCAAGATCTCTCTGCTCCTCCATATTGCCAAGAACTCTACCGTTAACCCTGTATTCCGCATTCATATTTGTCCTTCCAAAATGGACAACCTCACACTTTTCAGGGTTAAACTCCATCTGCCACTTCTCAGCCCAGCTCTGCATCCTATCTATGTCTCTTTGCAGCCGACAACAGCCCTCCTCACTATCCACAACTCCACCAATCTTCGTATCATCTGCAAATTTACTGACCCACCCTTCAACTCCCTCATCCAAGTCATTTATGAAAATCACAAACAGCAGAGGACCCAGAACTGATCCCTGCGGTACGCCACTGGTAACTGGAATCCAGGCTGAATATTTGCCATCTACCACCACTCTCTGACTTCTATCGGTTAGCCAGTTCGTTATCCAATTGGCCAAATTTCCCACTATCCCATGCCTCCTTACTTTCTGCAGAGTTCTACCATGGGGAACCTTATCAAATGCCTTACTAAAATCCATGTACACTACATCCACTACTTTACCTTCATCCACATGCTTGGTCACCTCCTCAAAGAATTCAATAAGACTTGTAAGGCAAGACCTACCCCTCACAAATCCGTGCTGACTATCCCTAATCAAGCAGTGTCTTTCCAGATGCTCAGAAATCCTATCCTTCAGTACCCTTTCCATGACTTTGCCGACCACCGAAGTAAGACTAACTGGCCTGTAATTCCCAGGGTTATCCCTATTCCCTTTTTTGAACAGGGGCACGACATTCGCCACTCTCCAATCCCCTGGTACCAGCCCTGTTGACAGTGAGGACGAAAAGATCATTGCCAACTGCTCTGCAATTTCATCTCTTGCTTCCCATAGAATCCTTGGATATATCCCGTCAGGCCCGGGGGACTTGTCTATCCTCAAGTTTTTCAAAATGCCCAACACATCTTCCTTCCTAACAAGTATTTCCTCGAGCTTACCAGTCTGTTTCACACTGTCCTCTCCAACAATATAGCCCCTCTCATTTGTAAATACAGAAGAAAAGTACTCGTTCAAGACCTCTCCTATCTCTTCAGTCTCCATACACAATCTCCCGCTACTGTCCTTGATCGGACCTACCCTCGCTCTAGTCATTCTCATATTTTTCACATATGTGTAAAAGCCCTTGGGGTTTTCCTTGATCCTACCTGCCAAAGATTGTTCATGCCCTCTCTTAGCTCTCCTAATCCCTTTCTTCAGTTCCCTCCTTGCTATCTTGTATCCCTCCAACGCCCTGTCTGAACCTTGTTTCCTCAGCCTTACATAAGTTTCCTTTTTCCTCTTAACAAGACATTCAACCTCTCTTGTCAACCATGGTTCCCTCACTCGACCATCTCTTCCCTGCCTGACAGGGACATACATATCAAGGACACGTAGTACCTGTTCCTTGAACAAGTTCCACATTTCACTTGTGTCCTTCCCTGACAGCCTATGTTCCCAACTTATGCACTTCAATTCTTGTCTGACAACATCGTATTTACCCTTCCCCCAATTGTAAACCTTGCCCTGTTGCACGCACCTATCCCCTCTCCATTACTAAAGTGAAAGTCACAAAATTGAGGTCACTATCTCCAAAATGCTCCCCCACTAACAAATCTATCACTTGCCCTGGTTCATTACCAAGTACTAAATCCAATATTGCCCCTCCTCTGGTCGGACAATCTACATACTGTGTTAGAAAAGCTTCCTGGACACACTGCACAAACACCACCCCATCCAAACTATTTGATCTAAAGAGTTTCCACTCAATGTTTGGGAAGTTAAAGTCACCCATGACTACTACCCTGTGACTTCTGCACCTTTCCAAAATCTGTTTCCCAATCTGTTCCTCCACATCTCTGCTACTATTGGGGGGCTATAGAAAACTCCTAACAAGGTGACTGCTCCTTTCCTATTTCTGACTTCAACCCATACTGCCTCAGTTCGCAGATACTCCTCGAACTGCCTTTCTGCAGCTGTTATACTATCTCTAATTAACAATGCCACTCCCCCACCTCTTTTACCACCCTCCCTAATCTTATTGAAACATCTATAACCAGGGACTTCCAACAATCATTTCTGCCCCTCTTCTATCCAAGTTTCCGTGATGGCCACCACATCGTAGTCCCAAGTACCGATCCATGCCTTAAGTTCACCCACCTTATTCCTGATGCTTCTTGCGTTGAAGTATACACACTTCAACCCATCTCTGTGCCTGCAAGTACTCTCCTTTGTCAGTGTTCCCTTCCCCACTGCCTCATTACACGCTTTGGCGTCCTGAATATCGGCTACCTTAGTTGCTGGACTACAAATCCGGTTCCCATTCCCCTGCTAAATTAGTTTAAACCCTCCCGAAGAGTACTAGAAAACCTCCCTCCCAGGATATTGGTGCCCCTCTGGTTCAGATGCAGCCCGTCCTGCTTGTACAGGTCCCACCTTCCCCAGAATGCGCTCCAATTATCCAAATACCTGAAGCCCTCCCTCCTACACCATTCCTGCAGCCACGTGTTCAGCTGCACTCTCTCCCTATTCGTAGCCTCGCTATCACGTGGCACCGGCAACAAACCAGAGATGACAACTCTCTGTCCTGGCTTTTAACTTCCAGCCTAACTCCCTAAACTCATTTATTACCTCCACACCCCTTTTCCTACCTACGTCGTTGGTACCAATGTGCACCACGACTTCTGGCTGCTCCCCCTCCCCCTTAAGGATCCTGAAGACACGATCCGAGACATCCCTGGCCCTGGCACCCGGGAGGCAACATACCTTCCGGGAGTCTCGCTCGTGACCACAGAATCTCCTATCTATTCCCCTAACCATTGAATCTCCTACAACTATTGCTTTTCTATTCTCCCCCCTTCCCTTCTGAGCCCCAGAGCTAGACTCTATGCCAGAGACATGGCCGCTAGGGCCTTCCCCCGGTAGGTCATCCCCCCCAACAGCATCCAAAACGGTATACTTGTTTTGAAGGGGAACGGCCATGAGGGATCCCTGCACTGTCTGCCTGTTTTTGTTTCCCCCTGACTGTAACCCAGCTATTCTTGTCCTGTACCTTGGGTGTGGTTACCTCCCTGTGACTCTTCTCTATCACCCCCTCTGCCTCCCGGATGATCCGAAGTTCATCCAGCTTCAGTTCCAGTTCCCTAACACGGTCTTTGAGGAGCTGGAGTTGGGTGCACTTCCCGCAGGTATAGTCAGCGGGGACACCGGTGGTATCCCTCACCACCCACATCCTATAGGAGGAGCATGCAACTGGCCTAGCCTCCATCCCCTCTTACCTTACAGAATATAGCTGTGCTGTGGACCAACTGGATCACCGCCCTCCGACTCTGCTCCCATTCAGCTGCACTCTCTGTAAACTGCTGGCTCTCTTCTCACTCTTTGCGGAAATGTAGGAAACAAAATGAAAGGAGCACCTTACTCCCTCCTCACCTAACTCCCTCAGCCACCAAACTCCCTCAGTCACCAAACTCTCACTATAGCACTCAAATGCACCAAATTCAGCACTCCCTCAGTCACCAAACTCTCACTATAGCACTCAAATGCACCAAATTCAGCACTCAGTGCAAACAAAGTCTGCACTTTAGGGGATCACTTTTATACTGTGAATCTAGCCTCTGAAAACTGGCCTAATCCAATTAACTAATTAACAAGCTCCAGCTGCAAGTGCCTACAAGTAGAAGCTTTGTTTAAAGCTGATTGAAAATTCACCTTCTAAACCAAACAGCAACTTTTAAGTTAATTAAAGAAAGACTAGACTTTAGATAAAAATGAAGCCTTATACTCCCTCAGTCACCAAACTCTCACTATAGCACTCAAATGTACCAAATCCAGCACTCAGTGCAAACTGCATGATCAGTAAGTTTGCAGAAGTTTAAGACAGAGATAGACAGGTTCTTGATCTATAAATGATTTGGAGGAAAAATATAAATGATTTGGAGGAAAATGTAACTGGTCTGATTAGTAAGTTTGCAGACGACACAAAGTTTGGTGGAATTGCGGATAGCGATGAGGATTGTCAGAGGATACAGCAGGATTTAGATTGTTTGGAGACTTGGACGGAGAGATGGCAGATGGAGTAAAATCCGACAAATGTGAGGTAATGCATTTTGGAAGGTCTAATGCAGGTAGGAAATATACAGTGAATGGTAGAACCCTCAAGAGTATTGAAAGTCAGAGAGATCTAGGTGTACAGGTCCACAGGTCATTGAAAGGGGCAACACAGGTAGAGAAGGTAGTCAAGAAGGCATACGGCATGCTTGCCTTCATTGGCCAGGGCATTGAATATAAGAATTGGCAAGTCATGTTGCAGCTGTATAGACCCTTAGTTAGGCCACACTTGGAGTATAGTGTTCAATTCTGGTCGCCACACTACCAGAAGGATGTGGAGACTTTAGAGAGGGTGCAGAAGAGATTTACCAGGATGTTGCCTGGTATGGAGGGCATTAGCTATGAGGAGCGGTTGAATAAACTCGGTTTGTTCTCACTGGAACGACGGAGGTTGAGGGGCGACCTGATAGAGGTCTACAAAATTATGAGGGGCATAGACAGAGTGGATAGACAAAGGCTTTTCCCCAGGGTAGCGGGGTCAATTACTAGGGGGCATAGGTTTAAGGTGCGAGGGGCAAGGTTTAAAGTAGATGTACGAGGCAAGTTTTTTACACAGAGGGTAGTCAGTGTCTGGAACTTGCTGCCGGAGGAGGTGGTGGAAGCAGGGACGATAGTGACATTTAAGGGGCATCTTGACAAATACATGAATAGGATGGGAATAGAGAGATACGGACCCAGGAAGTGTAGAAGATTGTAGTTTAGTCGGGCAGCATAGTCGGCACGGGCTTGGAGGGCCGAAGGGCCTGTTCCTGTGCTGTACTTTTCTTTGTTCTTTGATCAATAAGGGGATCAGGAGTTATGGGGAGAAGGCAGGAAAATGGGGATGAGAAGAATATCAGTCATGATTGAATGGCAGAGCAGACCCGATGGGCCTAGTGGCCTAATTCTGCTCCTATGTCTTATGGTCTCATGGACACTAAAGTAGGTGGTATTCTGGACAGTGAGGAAGGTTATCAAAAATTGCAGCAGGTTCTTGATCAGCTATGGAAGTGGGCCGAGAAATGGCAAATGCAATTCAGTACAGATAAGTGCATTTTGGAAAGTCAAATCAAGGTAGGACTTTCACAGTGAATAGCAAGACCTTAGTGAGTATTGTGGAACAGAGGGACCTTGGAGTTCAAGTGCGTGGTTCTCTGAAAGGTGGAGTCACAGGTAGATATGGCAGTGAAGAAAACTTTTTGCATGCTGGCCTTCATCAGTCAGGGCATTGAGTATTGAAGTTGAGAAGTTATGTTGCAATTAGACAGGACGTTGGTGAGGCCGCACCTGGAGTATTGTGTTCCATTTTGGTTGCCTTGCTATAGGAAAGATGTTATTAAACTAGAGAATGAGGAGAGATTTACAAGGATGTTGCCAGGACTCGAGGGACTGAGTTATAGGGAGAGACTGGACAGGCTAGGACTTTTTTCTTTGGAGCATAGAAGACTGAGAGGTGAACTTCTAGAGGTGTTTAAGATCATGAGAGGAATGGATAGGGTGAATGCACTCAGTCTTTTTCCCAGGGTTAGGGAATCGAGAACTAGAGGGCATAGGTTTAAGTTAAGAGGGGAAAGAATGAATGGGCACCTGAGGAACAACCTTTTTACACAGGGTGGTATGTATGTGGAATGAGCTTGCAGCTGGTTATGGCAGGGACATTGACAACATTTAAAAGGCATTTGGACAGATACGTGGATAGGAAAGGTTGAGAGGGATATGGACTAAATGTAGGCAAATGGGGTTAGCTTAGATGGGCTTTTTGGTTGGCATGGACCAGTTTGGGACAAAGGGCCTGTCTCCGTGCCGTAGATTCTATGCTTCTATCCCAATGATGGACATGGGGGAAGGTTTTTAAATTGTTAAAAATGTGAAGCCCAAACCCAACCTGCCCTGAATGTGGTTGCTTTCAGTTTTCGCTTGGCTTTTTGGAAGTTTTTAATAACACATTCAAGTGGGTCGATTATTGAAATATTTTAATGACAGTCAGTGCTTCATATATTTGAATGTAATACTGCAAACCGGATTTCCCAAGAGAGACGACACCGGCAGCTGGAGGCAGAAAGTGCCAGATCTAGCAGGAAAGTATTTTTCCAGCTTGTGGGTGAGGAGGAATTCTGCTGGTCCCTCAAGCCCAGGGTGACCAACTATCCCTGATTTTAAAGGATGTTCCCTTATTTTAAGGGTAGTTCCCTTATTTTAAGGGATGTTCCCTTACTTTGACTGTTTGTCCCATGTCTTTTGACGAGTTGACGGACACCCTTTTTTCCCCTAATTTCTAGGACAGCCTGTGGGAAACTCAGCCTGGGAGTCTTGAGAGTGATTTTTGAGCAATTTGAGGACTGCAAGTGAGTGAGTTGGTCAGCAGATAAATATTGTGACTCAGCAAAATGAGTTGTAAGTTTTAGTTGATTATGGTCTCGAGACCCACCCCAGCTCCCTCTCATGATGAAACAACTCCCCTCATTCCTCCCCACTCTCGCACTTACCAAGCACCCCTCTCCTCCTCTGTTCCCATGGTCACCAACACCCCACCCCTCATGATCACGAGGACCCTTCCCTCCCCACGTTCGAAGTGTCCCTTATATTATTTCATCAAGGTTGGTCACCCTGGCATCATCTTATGTCACGTTTCCTGCCACCTATCCCTGCTATCCCTTTGTGCTAGCTCCCCTTCATGAGATGTGAAGGTTCAGTTAGGGCGCTTGACAGTTACAAGTTAGCCAGGATGGACCTAAAGAGAGAGCTAAGAGCCAGGAGGGGACATGAGAAGTCCTTGGCAGGTAGGATCTAGGAAAACCCTAAAGCTTTCTATAGGTATGTCAGGAATGAAAGAATGACTAGGTAAGAGTAGGGACAGTCAAGGACAGTGGTGGCAAGTTGTGCGAGGGGATAGGAGAGGCGCTAATTGAATATTTTTCGTCAGTATTCACACACGAAAAAGGCAATGTTATCGAGGAGAATACTGAGATACAGGCTACTAGACTATATGGGTTTGAGGTTCATAAGGAGGAGGTGTTAGCAATTCTGGAAAGGGTGAATATAGATAAGTCCCCTGGGCCGGATGGGATTTATCCTAGGATTCTCTGGGAAGCTGGGCAGGAGATTGCTGAGCCTTTGGCTTTGATCTTTAAGTCATCTTGGTCTACAGGAATAGTGCCAGAAGACTGGAGGATAGCAAATGTTGTCCCCTTGTTCAAGAAGGGGAGTAGAGACAAACCCGGTAACTATAGACCAGTGAGCCTTACATCTGTTGTGGGCAAATCTTGGAAAGGATTATAAGAGATAGGATTTATAATCATCCAGAAAGGAATAATTTGATTAGGGATAGTCAACACAGTTTTGTGAAGGGTAGGTCGTGCCTCACAAACCTTATTGAGTTCTTTGAGAAGGTGACCAAACAGGTGGACGAGGGTAAAGCAGTTGATGTGGTGAATATGGATTTCAGTAAAGCATTTGATAAGGTTCCCCACGGTAGGCTATTGCAGAAAATACGGAGGCATGGGATTGAGGGTGATTTAGCGGTTTGGATCAGAAATTGGCTAGCTGTAAGAAGGGTGGTGGTTGATGGGAAATGTTCAGCCTGGAGTTCAGTTACTAGTGGTGTACCACAAGGATCTGTTTTGGGGCTACTGCTGTTTGTTATTTTTCTAAATGACCTGGGGGAGGGCGTAGAAGGATGGGTGAATACATTTGCGGATGACACTAACGTTGGTGGAGTTGTGGACAGTGCGGAAGGATGTTGCAGGTTACAGAGGGACATAGATAAGCTGCAGAGCTGGACTGAGAAGTGGCAAGTGGAGGTTAATGCAGAAAAGTGTGAGGCGATTCATTTTGGAAGGAGTAACAGGAATACAGAGTACTGGGCTTACTGATGGTAAGATTCTTGGTAGTGTGGATGAGCAGAGAGATCTTGGTGTCCATGTACATAGATCCCTGAAAGTTGCCACCCAGGTTGATAGGGTTGTTAAGAAGGCGTACGGTGTGTTAGCTTTTATTGGTAGAGGGATTGAGTTTCCGAGCCATGAGGCCATGTTGCAGCTGTACAAAACTCAGGTGCGGCCGCATTTGGAGTATTGCGTGCAGTTCTGGTCGCCGCATTATAGGAAGGATGTGGAAGCATTGGAAAGGGTGCAAAGGAGATTTACCAGGATGTTGCCTGGTATGATGGGAAGATCTTATGAGGAAAGGCTGAGGGACTTGAGGCTATTTTCGATAGAGAGAAGAAGGTTAAGAGGTGACTTAATAGAGGCGTACAAGATGATCAGAGGATTAGAGGGTGGACAGTGAGAGCCTTTTCCTCGGACGGTGATGGCTAGCACGAGGGGACATAGCTTTAAATTGAGGGGAGATAGATATAGGACAGATGTCAGAGATAGGTTCTTTACTCAGAGAGTAGTAGGGGGTGTGGAATGCCCTGCCTGCAACAGTAGTGGACTCGCCAACATTAAGGGCATCTAAATGGTCATTGGATAAACATATGGATGATAATGGAATAGTGTAGATGGGCTTTAGATTGGTTTCACAGGTCGGCGCAACATTTAGGGCCGAAGGGCCTATACTGCGCTGTAATGTTCTATTGTTCTACTGTTCTATTGCCCCCCCCCCCCCAATCCAGCAATCACAACCTGGCTGGCTGCAAGGCAGGAAATGGAATTTAAAAATTCTAATTACTTTCTGTGGTAGTCACAGCATTGTGGTTAGCACAATTGCTTTACAGCTCCAGGGTCCCAGGTTCGATTTCCGGCTTGGGTCACTGTCTGTGCAGAGTCTGCACTTTCTCCCCGTGTGTGCGTGGGTTTCACTGAAGGATAGGCAAGGGAATCTATGTGAGGAGCCAGAGGAAATGGGCGAGGTACTAAATGAATACTTTGCATCAGTATTCACCAAAGAGAAGGAATTGGTAGATGTTGAGTCTGGAGAAGGGGGTGTAGATAGCCTGGGTCACATTGTGATCCAAAAAGACGAGGTGTTGGGTGTCTTAAAAAATATTAAGGTAGATAAGTCCCCAGGGCCTGATGGGATCTATCCCAGAATACTGAAGGAGGCTGGAGAGGAAATTGCTGAGGCCTTGACAGAAATCTTTGGATCCTCGCTGTCTTCAGGGGATGTCCCGGAGGACTGGAGAATAGCCAATGTTGTTCCTCTGTTTAAGAAGGGTAGCAAGGATAATCCCGGGAACTACAGGCCGGTGAGCCTTACTTCAGTGGTAGGGAAATTACTGGAGAGAATTCTTCGAGACAGGATCTACTCCCATTTGGAAGCAAATGGACGTATTAGTGAGAGGCAGCACGGTTTTGTGAAGGGGAGATCGTGTCTCACTAACTTGATAGAGTTTTTCGAGGAGGTCACTAAGATGATTGATGCAGGTAGGGCAGTAGATGTTGTCTATATGGACTTCAGTAAGGCCTTTGACAAGGTCCCTCATGGTAGACTAGTACAAAAGGTGAAGTCACACGGGATCAGGGTGAACTGGCAAGGTGGATACAGAACTGGCTAGGCCATAGAAGGCAGAGGGTAGCAATGGAGGGATGCTTTTCTAATTGGAGGGCTGTGACCAGTGGTGTTCTACAGGGATCAGTGTTGGGACCTTTGCTGTTTGTAGTATATATAAATGATTTGGAGGAAAATGTAACTGGTCTGATTAGTAAGTTTGCAGACGACACAAAGGTTGGTGGAATTGCGGATAGCGATGAGGACTGTCTGAGGATACAGCAGGATTTAGATTGTCTGGAGACTTGGGCGGAGTGATGGCAGATGGAGTTTAATCCGGACAAATGTGAGGTAATGCATTTTGGAAGGGCTAATGCAGGTAGGGAATATACAGTGAATGGTAGAACCCTCAAGAGTATTGAAAGTCAGAGAGATCTAGGTGTACAGGTCCACAGGTCATTGAAAGGGGCAACACAGGTGGAGAAGGTAGTCAAGAAGGCATACGGCATGCTTGCCTTCATTGGCCGGGGCATTGAGTATAAGAATTGGCAAGTCATGTTGCAGCTGTATAGAACCTTAGTTAGGCCACACTTGGAGTATAGTGTTCAATTCTGGTCGCCACACTACCAGAAGGATGTGGAGGCTTTAGAGAGGGTGCAGAAGAGATTTACCAGAATGTTGCCTGGTATGGAGGGCATAAGCTATGAGGAGCGATTGAATAAACTCGGTTTGTTCTCACTGGAACGAAGGAGGTTGAGGGGAGACCTGATAGAGGTATACAAAATTATGAGGGGCATAGACAGAGTGGATAGTCAGAGGCTTTTCCCCAGGGTAGAGGGGTCAATTACTAGGGGGCATAGGTTTAAGGTGAGAGGGGCAAGGTTTAGAGTAGATGTACGAGGCAAGTTTTTTACGCAGAGGGTAGTGGGTGCCTGGAACTCGCTACCGGAGGAGGTAGTGGAAGCAGGGACGATAGGGACATTTAAGGGGCATCTTGACAAATATATGAATAGGATGGGAATAGAAGGATACGGACCCAGGAAGTGTAGAAGATTGTAGTTTAGTCGGGCAGTATGGTCGGCACGTGCTTGGAGGGCCGAAGGGCCTGTTCCTGTGCTGTACATTTCTTTGTTCTTTGTTCCTCCGGGTGCTCCGGTTTCCTCCCACAGTCCAAAGATGTACAGGTTAGGTAGATTGGCCATGCTAAATTGCCCTTAGTGTCCAAAATTGCCCTTAGTGTTGGGTGGGGTTACTGGGTTATGGGGATAGGGTGGAGGTATGGACCTTGGGTAGGGTGCTCTTTCCAAGAGCCGGTGCAGACTCGATGGGCCTCATGGCCTCCTTCCGCACTGTAAATTCTATGATTATATTGTATATACTGCACTGCATACAAGGGTATTACGGTAAGGCCCCTGTACTACAGGTACAGGGATAGATCCCTGCCTGCTGGCTCCGCCCAGTAGGCGGAGTATAAATGTGTGTGCTCTCCGAACGGCAGCCATTTCGGCAACAGATGTAGGAGGCCACACATCTCTGTAATAAAGCTTCGATTACTCTCTACTCTCGTCTCGTCGTAATTGTTAGTGCATCACTTTCTGCCATTAAGTAGAGAGGAACTTTCTCTTCCCAGGTAACTTGAACTTCCCGGCCACTGATATGCATTCCACCCCTTCCCCAGATCCATGTGAATATTGGGGTCTGAGGCCCAGATTTTCATGGAGTTGGGTTTATTTTGGGTCTGCCACGTCGGGAAATTTCCCAACTTGAGCTACCTGCCTCTGTAGTGAAAATCCAGCCCTAGCTGTCTGGTTGTGTGTTGAAGCCATATAATGGAGTGTTTTATGTTTCCCTTACAGCTATAAAGAGGTTAAATTCAGATTCCTCACTCAACATTAAAACTTTCTCACATGATGCTGATGCAGCTGTTTTATCACAGTTTAATGCAAATATCTTAGCAAATGAGAACACAGAATGTGGGAGAGAAGAGATGATCGTGCCTATCAGGGTGGGCTCACTATCAACACAGCCCAGCCTTGGCAGGTACGTGCATGATCTAAATATTTTGATTGGAGTTAATTTTATTCATAAAGCACGTAGCCAGACTGAGCATTTGGAAGTAAACTGATAATTTTCAGTCCAAAGTACAATTATGTAATAAGCTCTTGATGAATTAATGCTGCTAAAGTTTCAGCTGTGTTGATTTAAAAGAAAAATTCTGATCTTAGGCTCCTTGTTCCTGCTAACTGTTGGCATTGTTCTTTTTGTAAATGAGTGGAGCTATTTGTCAACATTGTGGGCTGATCGAAAACAAGGGTTGAATTTTCTCATGGAAATGGGGTTGGAGGCTGAGATGGGAGAATAGTGGGCTGTACCATGACTTCTTTCTGTCGCCAACCAATTTTCCCAAGGCTGTTAAATAGTGTCCAAAGGTGTGCAGATTGTGGGGATAGGGTGGGAGAAGTGGGCATGGGTGGGGTGCTCTTTCAGAGGGTCGGTGCAGATTTGATCGGCTGAATGGCCTCCTTCTGCACTGTAGGGTTCTATGGATATGGAAGTAGAGTGAGAGTCTGCTGACCAGTGGAGGTCATCCATTTGAGGCAGTTAAGGTAGTTAGTAACAACGGTTTTGTGCCGAGTTTGGAATGTTGTTGAAAGCACACAGATCTCTCAGACCTTCAGTGGCTTGCTTCAGCAGCACTGAGGTAAGAGCACATGATGTGATTGTTACCTGTAACTGACAGGAAATAAGACGTGTAGAGTTTCTAAGCAGTAAAACCCATAATTATCTTTGGAATGAAATGTAACATAAAGGGATTACTGTGTGGAAGAACTGCTACAGAAGTTCTTCCAAAGATCCCTGCAGCAAGGCCAGGCAAGGGTGTTAACATCTATTGAGCTTTGGAAGCTGCAAAGTGGGGTGAGTGCCTGCACTCTGATCACCTTTACTTTTGTTTATTCATTCACGGAATGTGGGCGTTGGCGGCCAAGCCAGCATTTATTGCCCATTCCTAAATGTCCTTGGGAAGGTGGTGATGAGCTGCCTTCTTGAACTACTGCAGTATATGTGATGCAGATACACCTTACCTGCTATTAGGGAGGTGTGATGAACGGTTACTGCCTTGTCATCACGTAAGGTGATGTCCCCTTTAAGGACGGGCTTGGAACCCTGGGGACCCCGCCTCTGGCTCCGCCCATCTGTGAGCCATATATAAGGGGCTGCCTTGTGGGCTGTGCAGCAGTTAGCACATGTCTCAGCTCTAGCATAGTTCTTAGTCTATTAAAGCCTTCTTTACCGTTTACACTCTAAGCATCGTTATTGATGGTACCTCAGGAGGGAATTCCAAGATTTTCACCCAGTGACAGTGAAGAAATAGTGATATAGTTGCAAGTCAGGATAGTGTTTGATGTGATGTTCCTTCAGTCAGAGAGAGAGGAATGACCTGTACATGGAGGAAGTGGAATCTGTTGCTGTTGACAAAAGTATCTGTGCATTCTGAGGGCACTTTGATGGCAACATGCACGCAACCTCTCACCCTCTGTACCGAAGGGAATCCTGTCATTGTTTCAAAGCCAATCGCTCTCGGAATCTTGTATAATCCCTGCCTTCATGAACATAGCATCTATCACCTGCCTTATACAATGAAGGGCAGCTGATTGCGAGATCCCACAATGCCCCCGGCTAATCTCACGAACGACCCTGTAGAAAAAAGGTTGAGTGCAAATTGGCTGCCGCTAAGGTGACACTTGAAAATGATTTAACTGGCAGTAAAATGCTTTGAGACGTCCAGTGATCGTGAAAAAGCGCGATATAAATGCGTCTTTTTCTTTTTTTTACTTGTTCACTTCTCATTGCTGCCAATTATGCTCCATGGACTTGAGGCTGGTGTGGGCACAGCCAGTGCCCTTGCTACTCCAATGCATTAGATACCCATGATGGCGGGCTACCTCTCGGCTGCAGGATTCCTGAGGGACTGAGCACAGGCTGTACCACCTTAATCACCTCCTATCCTCTTTATAGCCTTTATGGCCTTAAAAATGGACAAAAGAGCTAAATTGCAGAGGTGAGAGTGACTGCCCTTGATGTCAAGGCAGCATTTGACTGAGCATGTCATCAAGGAGCCCGAGTAAAACCGAAGTCAATAGGAATCGGAGGGAAAACATTTCTCTGTTTGGAATCATACCTAGCACAAACAAAGTTTAATAATCGCTTATTGTCACAAGTAGGCTTCAATGAAGTTACTGTGAAATTCCCCTAGTTGGCTGTAGTTGTTGGAGGTCAAACATCTCAGCCCTGGGACATTGCTGCAGATGCTCATCAGGATAGTATCCCAAGCCCAACCATCTTTAGCAGCTTCATCATTGACCTTCATTATACATGTGGATGTTTGTTGATCATTGCACAATGTTAAGCACCATTTGCAACTCATCAGATACTAGATGGGGACCCAGCGAAGTTGCAAAAGAGGAAGGAGCTACAAGCAAGCTTTGACCGACTATCTACCAGGAAGGCGGTGCGCCAACTGAGACGAGCAAGGGGTGCAGTTTACGAACATTGAGATAAGGCGTATGTTAGCAGGTCAGCTCCGGAGGGAGGCAGCGGTAAGGGAAATTGTTCAGGTGAGGGATAGGACAGGGAAGTTGGTGGGGCTCTGGATCAGATTAACAAGGTCATTGAGGAATTTTATGAGAGATTGTACAGTCAGAGCCACCTGGGGGCGACCGAGGTTAGGGGAGGGGGACAGGGCTACATTAGGAGGAGCGATAGTGGAGCAGGAGATAAAGGATGCAATCGGAAGGATGCAGTCGGGGAAGGTGGCAGGGCCGGATGGGTTTCCGGTGGAATATTATAAAACATTCAAGGATAAGCTGGCACCCCTGATGGTGGGGATGCTTGAAGAGGCGATAGGGAAGGGGGTGTTGCCACAAACTTTGGGGCAGGCATCGATTTCCCTGTTGCTAAAAAAAGATAAGGATCCAACGGTGTGTGAGTCGTATAGGCCGGTATCACTTCTGAATGAGGACTCAAAAATATTGGCGAAGGTACTGGTGGGTAGGCTGGAGGAGTGCCTCCCGAAGGTGATAGGTGAAGATCAGATGGGGTTCATGTGAGGGAGGCAGCTCTTTTCAAACATTAGAAGGGTATTGAACATCGTTATGGCACCGGCAGAGGGGAAGGAAACAGAGGTGGTTGTGGCATTGAACGCTGAGAAGGCGTTTGACTGGGTAGAATGGGGGTACTTGATGGCAGTTCCGGAGCGGTTTGGGATTGGACCAAGATTTGTGAACTGGGTAAAGCTACTATATAAGGAGCCAAGGGCGAGTGTCCGCACAAACATCAGCTTGAGATACTTTTCTCTCCACCGTGGGGCTAGGCAGGGATGTCCTATTTCCTCCCTGCTGTTTGCACTTGCGATTGAGCCATTGGCCATCGCATTAAGAAGTTCGGGGGTATGGAAAGTAGTAGTGCGGGGGGGTAGGGCATAGGGTGTCGATGGGGGGAATATTGGTGCTGCTTCGAGTGTTTGGGTCTTTCTCGGGGTACAAACTAAATCTCGACAAGAGTGAGTATTTTGTGGTGTCTTGGCCGGGGGTGGGGGGGCTGCCATTCCGTAGGGCACCTGGGGGTGCAGGTTGCCTGGGAGTGGGGGGAATTCCGCAGGTACAACATTTCTAGTTTGGTGGGGAGAGTGAAAGCTGATCTGGAAAGGTGGGATGATCTCCCTCTGTCACTGGCGGGTCGGGTACAGGTGGTTAAAATGAACGTGTTGCCTCGATTTCTGTTTATTTTTCAATGCTGCCGATTTTCCTGCCAAAGGCTTTTTTCAGAGCGATTGAGGGAAGGATTACTTCGTTCATATGGGGAGGGAAAGTGGCCGGAGTTAGAAAGGTGCTGCTGCAGAGGGGAAGGCAAGCAGGGGGTTTGGGTCTTCTGAACCTGATGTATTACTACTGGGCAGCGAATGTGGAGAAGGTGCGGAGCTGGGTCAGAGGGGTTGACTCCCAGTGGGTCAGAATGGAGGAGAGTTTGTGCAGGGGGTCGGGATTGAAAGCACTAGCAACAGCGCCGCTCCCGATGGCCCCGGGGAAATACTCAGGGAGTCCGGTAATAATAGCTTCATTGAAAATTTGGAGGCAGTTTCGCCAACACTTCGGGTTGGGGGCAGGGTCAAGGGAAATGCCAATTCAGGCGAACCACCGATTTCAGCCAGGGAGGTGGGATGGAAATTTTTGGAAATGGGAGGAGAAAGGGATTAAGACATGAAAAGATTTGTTACTGAGAGGTCGGTTTGCAGGATTGAAGGAGCTGGAAGCGAAGTATGGGCTGGAGCAGGGGGAAATGTTTAGATACATGCAGGTTCAAGATTTTGCCAGAAAGGAGATACAGAGCTTCCCGGTGGAACCGGCCTCCACATTGCTGGGGGTGATGCTGCCGACAGGGGGACTGGAGAAGGGGGTAGTGTCGGCGGTTAAGGAGCTATTTTGGAAGAGGAGAAGGCACTACTGCAAGGGATCAAAGCAAAGTGGGAGGAAGAGTTGGGAGAGGATGTGGAGGAGGGGTTCTGGTGTGAGGTGCTCCGGAGAGTGATTGCCTCCACCTCGTGCGTGAGGTTGGGGCTGATACAGCTTAAGGTGGTATAGAGAGCACGCCTCACGAGGGCGAGGATGAGCCGATTCTTTGAAGGAGTAGAAGATAGTGTGTGAACGTTGCCGGGGGGCGGGGGGGGGGGGGGGGTGGGGATGCCTGCTAATCACGTTCATATGTTTTGGTCCTGTCCAAAGCTAGAGGATTACTGGAAGGAGGTTTTTAGGGTAATTTCTAAAGTGGTGCACGTGAAACTGGACCCGGGCCTCCGGGAAGCCATATTCGGGGTGTCGGACCAGCCAGGGTTGGAAACCCGTGCGGAGGCAGATGTTGTGGCCTTCGCCTCGTTGATCGCCCGAAGGCAGATTCTGATAGGTTGGAGAGCAATCTCTCCACCCTGTGCCTTGGCGTGGCGGGGGGGACCTGTTGGAATTCTTGACTCTTGAGAAGGTTAAGTTTGAACTGAGGGGAAGGATGGAGGGGTTCTACGATTCATGGGCATTATTCATTATGCACTTTCAAGAATTGGATAACATCGAACATTAGTTGGGGCGGGTGAGTGGGAGGGTTGGGGTGAGTGGGGCTGTGTGTGTTAATGGTCTCACCTGAGGAAGGTAGCAGCACTCCGAAAGCTAGTGATATCGAAACAAACCTGTTGGACTTTAACCTGGTGTTGTAAGACTTCTTACTGTGCTCACCCCAGTCCAACGCCGGCATCTCCACATTGTGTTAATGGCGACTATGGGTGATCCCTAATTCCTTTTTGTTATTTGTTTGTGTGAATATGCGGGCTAATGTTTGGGGTTGGTGGGAGGATGGGATTGTTGTTATTGATATGGGGATTGACATATTTGTTACTGATTATTGTTTATTGTTGGTGGGTGTAAATTTGTGAGAAAATGTGAAAAAGGAGGAGAATAAAAAATATTTTTTAAAAAACAAAAAAAACTCCTCAGATACTGAAACAGTCCGTGTCCTATACAGCAAGACTGGGATAATATTCAGGCTTCAGATGATAAGTGACAAATAATATTCGGGCAACGCAAGTGGCAGGAAGTGACCATCTCCAACAGGAGAGGATCTAACCATCGCCCCTTGCCTTTCAATGGCATTATCATCGCTGAATCCCCACAATCAACATCCTGGGGGTTATCGTTGACTAGAAACTGAACTGCATCAGCTGCACAAATACTGTGGCTACACGAGCAGGACAGCTGTTTGGAACTTTTCGGTGAGTTAACTTACCTCCTGACTTCCCAAAATCTGTTCACCATCCACAAGGCACAATTCAGGAGTGTGATGGAATATTCCCCACTTGCTTAGATGAGTGCAGTTCCACCAACACTCGAGAAACTTGATACCATCCAGGACAAAGCACCCGATTTGATTGGTGTCCCATCCACCACGTTTAAAATTTACTCACTCCACACCGATAGACAGTGACACCACCTGTAAGAATTTTGTAAGTTTCAATGAGAGCAGCTTTCATTCTAATAATAATAATAATAATAATAATCGCTTATTGTCACAAGTAGGCTTCAATGAAGTTACTGTGAAAAGCCCCGAGTCGCCACATTCCGGCGCCTGTTCGGGGAGACTGGAACGGGAATTGAACCCGCGCTGCTGATCTTGTTCTGCATTACAAGCCAGCTGTCTAAGCCCACTGTGCTAAACCAGCCCCTTCACAACTCTAGGGAATACAAGCCCAGTTTTATCAATCTTTTCTCTTCAGACAATCCCACCTTCCCAGGGATTAATCTGTTGAACTTCTGTTGCACTCGCTCTGTGGCAAGTACACCCTTTGATAGGGAGACCATAATGGGACAGAATATAGCAAGTGCATTGTACCAGGCTCCATACAATTGTAGCAAAATATCTTTACTCCAGTTCTCTCTAGCTTTGACAAAGAGTCATCCAGACGTGAAACGTTAGCTCCCTTCTCTCTCCACAGATGCTGTCAGACCTGCTGAGATTGTCCAGTATTTTCTGTTTTTGTTTCAGATTCCAGCATATGCAGTAATTTGCTTTTTTCTTTACTCATGTACTCAAATCCACTTGCAATGAAAGCCAACATAACATTTGTCTCCTTAATTGCTTGCTGCATCTGCATGATAGATTTTAGTGATTCGTGAACAAGGACACCCAGGTCCCTTTGAACATCAACACTTCCCAACCCCCCCACAATTTAAGAAATAATTTGCATTTCTGTTATTCTGACCAAAGTGGTAATTTCACACTTATTCACAATATATTCCATTTGCCATGTTCTTGCCCATTTGCTTAACCTGTCCAAATCCCTTTTAAAGGCATCTTGCATCCTCCTCACAACTCAAAATCCCACCTTGCTGAGTGATATCAGCAAATTTGGAAATATTACATTTTCTACCTGCATCCAAATCATTTATATAGATTGTGAACAACTATGGCCCAAGCACAGATCCTTGCAGTATCCCACTGGTAGCAGTCTGTCATCCTAAGAATGACTCATTTATTCCTACTCTGTTTTCGGTCTGTTAACTGATTCTCAATCCATAGCAGCACATTACCCCCAATCTCATGAGTTCTAGTTTTGTTTACTAAGGTCTTGTGTGGGACCTTATCAAAAGCCTTCTGAAAATGCAAGTGCACCACATCCAGTGGTTCTCCTTTATCAATGTCACAAGTAACATCTTCTCTGCCCAATCATATCATTATTTTGTATATTTGTTGTAGACCATATACTTTAAATGCTAGCCATGAAATGTTTTAATATATTTTCCCATACACAGCCAATTTGATCATGTCTTCATAATTTCCTTTGTTAAGATTTAGGACCTTAGTTTTAGATTGAATTATATCACTTGCAAAATTAATGTAAAACCCCATCATATTATGGTCACTACTTCCTAATGCCTGCTTCACAGCAAGGTTATTAATTCGCCCTTTCTCATTATCTAATACTAAATCTATAATAGTTCAATCCCTAGGTTTCTCAGTGGACTGCTCCAGAAACGCACCTCATACGCTCTCTGGGAATTCATCCTCTACAGCATTAGTGCTAGCTAGGTTACTCAGTCTCTGTGCAAATTTAAGTCATGCATTATTACTGTATTAATCATGTTACATGCAGCTCTAATTTCGTGATTTGTGCTGTGTCCAACATTACCACCATAGTTTTGTGGCCTATAAACAACTCCCACCAATGGTTACTATTTCTCAGATGCATCAAAACTAATTCTACATCTCGATTCTAAGATCCTCTCACATATACTGATTTCTTTCCTTATTGACAGCGCTACTCCATCTCGTTTTCCCCTGTCTATCCTTCCTAAATTATGAATATTCAGTTCCCAGTCCTGGTCATCCTGTAATCATGTCACCGTAATTAAATAATACCAGTTACCTCTTTGCACTTTCAAACCATCTACCTTGTTGCTAATGATGCTTACATTAAGATAAGAGTAACTTTATATTTCTAACATTATTCTGCAATCTGATCCTTGATGCTTGCCTTTGTTTCATCTGTCTTTTAGTTTTGCTTACTTTTTTTCCATTTGCTGTGCCCAGTTTTGCTTCCCTCCAATCTGAGCTTCTTCTGAGGGTCCCAACTCTCTGACAATCTAGTTTTTACCTTCCCCAACAGCAGTAACAAATCTCTCAGAGGGAATGCCAGTCCCAGTCCTGCTAAGGTGCAACCCGTTCATCTTGTACAGGTCCTACCTGCCCCAGAACCAGTCTTAATGTCTGAGATATTTGATGCCCTCCCTCCTTCACCAATTATCCAGCCCTGTGTTCAATTGCTCAATCCTCCTATGCTGACTAAGTGACATGATGGCACAGTGGTTAGCACTACTGCTGCAGAGCACCAGGGAATCAGGTTCAATTCCGACCTTGGGCGACTGCCTGTGTGGAGTTTGCACTTTCTCCCCTTGGCTGCGTGGGTTTCCTCCGGGTGCTCCGGTTTCCTCTCTCAGTCCAAAGATATGCAGGTTATGTAGGGATATGGGGAAAGGGCAGGGGAGTGGATCTAGGTAGAGGGTCGGTGCAGACTCAGTGGTCTGAATGGTCTCCTGCACTGTAGGGACAATTAAAAGCGTGTAGTACTAGGTGCCTAACACACTAAAATCTGCTTTAAGGACTTCATCCCTCTTCCTACCTATGTCATTGGTACAAATGTGGACCTCTGGCCGTTCACCCACCCCCAGAAGAATGTCCTGCAGCCATTCTATTGCATGCTTGACCCTGGACCCAGGGAGGCAACATACTGTCCTGGAGTCACGTCTATGCCTTGCCTGTTTCCCTAGCTAACTGATCCCCTATCGCTATTATCCTTCCACTCTTCCTTCTCCTCTCCTGTGCAGTTGGATCACCATGGTGCCACGGACTTAGTTTCTCAGAAATGAGCAGCAAAAACCATCAGGATCCAAAATGGAAAACCATAGTTAGCAAGTGAATCAACTCCAGAGATTTCTGCACTATCTGTCTGGTTCTCTGAGACTGCCTGGCAATCACCAATGTCCTTTCTGCCTGCATACTCCTAACCTGCGGTGTGACCACCTCCCTAAACATGCTACACATCTAGTTCTATGTCTTCTGGATGCACCACAATGACTCTAGCCGGCACTTCCGTTCTGAAGTCACTTCCTGCAGATATATTTGTCTCGGACATATGGTACATCCACAACTTCCCACGTACCACAGGAGGCACATTCCACTCAGCCAAGCTGTCCTGCTATACCTTAACTTTATTTACACAAATTTCAGTTAAATGCGAAGTGAATCCAAGACAGGATTTCCAGAAAGAAGTTGGCTGTTAAGATTCCCTCACTCACTAAACTCCAAGCTTCTCACTCAGTTGAGAAATGGGAGAGCATTTAGAGACAGTGATCATTGTATCAAAAGGTTTAGGTTGGCCTTGGAAAAGGACAAGGTGCAATCCAGAGCAGGGATAATTAATTAGGGGAAAGCCAACTTCGATGGGATGAGAATGCACCTGAGTCGAGTGAGTTGGAATCAAATGTTGGTGGTAAAGATGGTGGCTGAGCAGTAGGCTACCTTCAAAGAAATAGTATTGCGGGCAATGTCAAGATATATTCACTTGAAGGAGAAAATTAGGACAAATAATTCTAGAAAACCCTGGATGCTGGATGACGAGAGAAATATAGGTGAAGATGAAAAGGAAGAAGTACATGTATGGCAGCTGTTAGGTAGAAATACAATGGAGAATCAAGTTGAATATAAAAGGACCAGAGGGGAAGTAAAAACTTGAATTAGAAAAGCAAGGAGGAGCATGAAAAGAGACTAGCAGCTAACATAAAAGAGAATTACGCAGCCTTCTATAAGCATGTAAATAATAAAAGGGTGGTAAAAGAGTAAGAACGATTAGGGATAAAAAAACCCGGAAGATTTGCATGTGGAGGCAGGAGAAGTAGAGGAGGTATTAAACAAAGGAAGAGGATATTAACCAGACCAAAGTAAGAGGGGAGACAATTGATACACTTAAGGAAGTTAGAATTGAGAAGGAGGAGGTGTTAAAAAACTATTATTACTTAGAATTGATAAGACACAAGGACCGGATGGGATACATCCATGGATACTAAGGGAGGTGGGAGTGGAAATTTCAGAGACACTGATGATAATCTTCCAGTCCTCCATAGGTACAGGGGTGTTGTCAGAGGACTGGAGAATTGCGAATCTTGCACCCTTGTTCAAAAAGAGGTGCAAAGATAATGCCTGGAACTACAGACCAACCAGTTTGACTTCAGTGGTAGGGAAACTTCTGGGAACTGTTGTTCGGGACAAAATCAATAGTCACTTGGACAGGTGCAGGATAATTAAGGAAAGCCAGCATAGATTCATTAAGGGAAAATCAAGTTTAACTAACTTGTTAACAGAGAAGGTTGAAAAGTGCAATGCTGCTGATGTGGTGTATATGGATTTTCAAAAGGCATTTGATACAGTGCCATATAATAGATACGTGTACAAAATTCTAATTTTGGAATTGAAAGGAAAGAAGGCACTCGGATAAGAAATTGGCTGAGTGACAGGAAACAGAGAGTAGTGATAAATAGTTATCTTTCAGATTGGAAGAAAGTTTGTTGTGGAATTCCCCAAGAGTCATTATTGGGACACTTCTTCTTCCTGATATATATTAATGCCTAGATTGTGATGTGCAGGGCATCATTTCAAAATTTGCAGATGATACCAAAATTGGAAGATGCACTTTCACAGACTTCATTAGTGAACACAAAAGGTGGTATTTATTACTAAATTTGTCCAGCAGCCGCATGTCTGTAGCCAACTCCCAAAATGTCTCTGCTGAGAAACCTTTCTCACCATGGGGCGATTCCGCACTCCCGATTGGTCACACAGGCCATGTCACCCTTACTCTGCTGTGTTGCCCTCAAAAGGGACAATCACAATATCCCTCCCCCTTTAACTCCTTTATACAGTCTTAAGTAACTAATTTACTCAGTCCTAAATTCTAATGCAAAATTATTTGGACAATTATAAATGGAGATTTTGAGGGAGGTTTCTGTTTCTTGTAGAATGATGTAATTCTGTTGTCTGAGGTGCTTCTACAGGATCGATGTTAACAGGAATTGAAATAATGGGCACCTTTTCTGGCACAGGCAGTTCATCACTATTTGCTTCCATGGAGACATCAGTTATGTCTATAACAGGTCGAACAGGTACTTCGGTGCTCTTGGGTTTGAAAACATTTCTTGACGGAAACACCAATTGCTGGAGCATCTCTCTACTCAAGTGGTCCACGAACGATCCGTCCGTCCACTTTGTATGAAAGGAGTTCAGCCTTCGAAACCTTACTTCCAGGGATCCAACTTGATCCACTACCAAAGTTTCTCATGCATACAGCTTCATTTATCATAATTGATCATGCTGTACTGTGTGAATCATGGTTTAGTTTCTGATTACTTTGGCTGGATTCAACCCTCCCTGGCAAATTTGTAAACACAAGGTTCAGACACGTTCTGAGATGATGTTTCATTATCAGTTCTGCTGGTGGAATCCTGTTGTTGCATGGTACAGTAGCTCAGGAGGAATTGTGAGATAACATGACTTCAGGTAATCCGTGTCGGTATAAGAAACTGCCGTTCCTTCACTGTAACTGGTCAAAATCCTGGAATTCCCTTCCTAACAGCACATTGGATGTTCCTACAACACATTGACTACAGCTGTTTATGAAGGTGGCTCACCTCCACCTTCTGAAGGACAATCAGGGATGGGCAATAAAAACTGGTTTCGCCAACGATGCCCACATCCCATGAACGGATTTTTTAAAAAGTGGAAGCCTCTGTTATTGTTGCACGAAGCAGCATCTGGGTCATGGCATCTTGAGCAGAGCTCTAAACATGTCTTGGTCCTTGTTGAGTTCCTGTGCACGGGCCAGCCATGATGCTGCACATACCATGCATACTGTATTATCCATGCAGGATTGCCAACTTGGGCAGCACGGTAGCATGGTGGTTAGCACAAATGCTTCACAGCTCCAGGGTCCCAGGTTCGATTCCGGCTTGGGTCACTGTCTGTGCGGAGTCTGCACATCCTCCCCGTGTGTGCGTGGGTTTCCTCCGGGTGCTCCGGTTTCCTCCCACAGTCCAAAGATGTGCGGGTTAGGTGGATTGGCCATGCTAAATTGCCCATAGTGTCCAAAATTGCCCTTAGTGTCCAAAATTGCCCTTAGTGTTGGGAGGGGTTACTGGGTTATGGGAATAGGTGGGGGTGTTGACCTTGGGTAGGGTGCTCTTTCCAAGAGCCGGTGCAGACTCGATGGGCCGAATGGCCTCCTTCTGCACTGTAAATTCTATGATAATCTATGATAATCATGCCACTCACTTTGTCTATCCTCACCAGGTCGCTGAAGTGCTTCCGACATTGCATTGAGGCCATGCCACAAACCTGCAGCTGCACATCTCCAGTCAGATTTTCTCCTCCCATCCTCTCTGAATTGTAACTCTCTTTTCTTGCACCACAGGGGCATGTTAAAAGAGACAATATTAAAGAATGGAGCAACTCGCACTGCAGCCATCATCCCATAGTTTCATAGGTTTATGGAGAATAAAAATCTCATTTTTGAAAACAAAATGGAGTTAAGAGGTCCGGCAACATTTTCCTTTCCTGTAAATATTCATAGAACTACATACACATTGCCCTGGAGATAGCATCATGTCCAGACATTATGTTAAAATGCAAACAAACTTTCAGGACATCTCGTTGTGAAGTTATCGAAATGCAGCAAATAATGGCTGCCCTTATCCTATTATTTCACCTGAGGAAGGAGCAGTGCTCCAAAAGCTAGTGTTGGAACAAACCTGTTGGACTTTAACCTGGTGTTGTAAGACCTCTTACTATTATTTTCAGAAACTGGTTCACAATGGACTTACTGTCAGGCAAGCTAAGGTGGTTTTAAAGGATTTTTAAAGAATAAATTTAGAGTACCCAATTATTTTTTTCCAATTAATGGCCAATTTAGCTTGGCCGATTCACCTATCCTGTACTTCTTTGGGTTGTGGCGGTTCGACCCACGCAGACACGGGGAGAATGTGCAAACCTCACACTGACAGGGGGCCGGGATCAAACCCGGGTCCTCGGTGCCGTGAGGCAGCAGTGCTAACCACTGCGCCATTGTGCTGCCCTAAGGGATTTATATTTGAATTGGTCTCTCCACTCTCAGAAGAGAATCTCCAAGCCATGCTTGACACCTTGCAGGAACATACCAAAGAATCAGTCGCAGCCTCAACCTCAAGAAGACTCAAGTCCTTTACCAACCCGCCTCAGGGCAAGATCGATCTCTCCTTCCATTAAGATCAATGGAGAAACCCTCCCAAATTTGGAATGTTTCCCATACCTGGGGAGCCATTTCTCCTCTAAGTCTGACATCAATGCAACATCGTACCCAATCCACGGGCGCCTACTTCGGACACCTAAGGACAAGTTCTTGACGACCACAACCTTGCTGACACCAAGATCCTTGTGTAGAAAGCAGCTGTCCTCCCAACTCTTTTATAAGGCTCAGAAACTTGCACTAAGTACAGATGCCACCTCAAGGCCCAGGGGAGGTACAATCAACGCTGTCTGGGATACAGGCATCCTAACATCAGTGTCCTTGAAAGAGCCAGCAGCAACAGCATTGAGGCCTTGATCATCTGAAAGCAACTTCGCTGGGCCAGCCATGATCTTCGGATGTCAGAGGCCTGACTGCCAAAGCTAATCGCCGACACCACCCCTTTCTCCATTCCCCCTGTCGTCAGCACCTCCTCCCACAGTGTGGAGGCCGGTACCACCGGGAAGCTCTGTATCTCCTTTTTAGCGACATCCTGGACCTGCATATATCTAAACATTTCCCTCTGCCCCAACCCATATTTCTCCTTCAGTCCTGCAAATCGCCCGCCAGAAACAAATCCTTTAGTGCCCTAACTCCCTCCTCCTCTCATCTCGGAAAACTCCCATCCCACTTCCCTGGCTCAAATCTATGATTCCCCGAATCGGCATTTCTCTTGACACCACCCCCCAGCCTAAAGTGCTGGCGCAACTGCCTCCAGATTTTCAATGTCGCGACTACTACTGGGCTCCCTGAGTATTTCCCCAACGCCATCGGGAGCGAAGCTGTTGCCAATGCCCTGAGCCCCGACCCCTTGCACAGACTTTCCTCCATCCTGACCCACTTGGGAGTCCCCTCCCCTCTAACCCAGTTCCTCATCTTCTCCGCGTTCGGCGCCCAGGAATAATATAGTAAATTCGGAAGACCCAACCCTCTCAACTGCCATCCTCTCTGCAACAACACCTTCCTAATCCTAGCCACCTTCCCTCCCACACACATATAAATGAGGTAATCATCTTTTTAACCTCCTTGAAAAATGCCTTTGGCAGAAAGATCGGAAGGCACAGAAAAATAAACAAAAATCGTGGCAACACGTTCATTTTAATTCCCTGTACCCGACCTTCCAGCGACAGATGGAGACCATTCCACTTTGCCAGATCTGCTTTCACCCTCCCCACCAAACTAGTCATGTTTTACCTACGGAGCCCCCCACCCCCAATCCTGTGCCACCTGCACCCCCAGATATCTACAGTGAGTCAGTTAAAGAATTTGTGTAATAGTCAAGACAAAGAAATCCGGAAGGGGCCATGTAAAATCTGAATGCTGGATTTCTTATTAATAGTGGAGCAGAAGCTTTGTTTGAGAGAGTAGTTTGGAAAACCTGGGGTTTTAAACAAAAATGCAAACAACTGAGAGAAAGCACTCTTTAAAAGAAGATTTGAAAGTGGAACTTGAAATCACTTGTGGAAGCCAGAGTTCAGCAAGACAAGTTGGCTCACAGTATAAGAATCATCTAGAGGTTTGAGGAGTAATCCACAGACAGTCACTTGAGTTCAGAGCGGAATGTGACTTACCACAGCCAGCCTGTGTGTTTAAAGGGACTTTGTGTTACTTAGACCATTAAAGCCTAAGATTTGGGAGGCACGGTGACACAGCGGTTAGCACTAGGGACCGGGGTTCGATTCCAGCCTTGGGTGACTGTGTGGAGTTGCATGTTCTCCCCCTGTCTGCGTCGGTTTACTCTGGGTGCTCAAGTTTCCTCCCACAATCCAAAATTAGGTGGATTGACCATGCTAAATTAACCCTTAGTGTCCACAAGGTTAGGTGGGGTTGTGGGGATGGGGTGGGGTGTGGGCCCAGATAGGGTGCTCTTTCAGACAGTGAAAACATGGGCTGAATGGCCTCCTTCTGTACTGTAGAAATTCTATGATATACTTTTTAACCCATATAAAATCTATGTATCTTTGTGAAGCTAAGGAGGGAGGTAAAGGTGTATTGTATCATAATATTATTATTAACAATCTTTATTCGTGTCACAAATAGGCTAACATTAACACTGCAATGAAGTTACTGTGAAAATCCCCTAGCCGTCACATTCCGGCGCCTGTTCGGGTAACAGAGGGAGAATTCAGAATGTCCAATTCACCTAACAGCACGTCTTTTGGGTCTTGTGGAAGGAAACCAGAGTGCCTGGAGGAAACCCACGCAGATACAGAAAGAACATGCCGACTCCGCACAGACAGTGACCCAAACCAGGAATCAAATCCTGGTCTGCGGCGCTGTGAAGCAACAGTGCTAACCATTGTGCTACCATGCCACCCAATTTTGGCTCGGATGGTGTGTGTGGGGAGTGTAGTGCTTATATGCGGCTGCAGCTTGTCAGCCCGAGTGTCAATCCTGACTCCGGCGACTCAGATGTTTTTTATTGGAATCCATCATGTTCCATGTGGCGCCGGTGCTAGCCCATTAACGGTCTATGGATAGGTCTGCGAGCAGCATCAGTTTTGCTGTCATAGGACACCATCTATTCAGCCCTGACATCAACGCAGTTTCTGGCACGCAGAATTCTGCCGATGATAGCAACCATTGCCAAAACCCTCAGCACTTCCTTGTGCCGTATCCCTCTATTCCACTCTATCCATGTGTTTGTCAAGATGCCTTTTGAATGAAATGAAATGAAAATCGCTTATTGTCACAAGTAGGCTGCAATGAAGTTACTGTGAAAAGCCCCTAGTCGCCACATTCCGGCACCTGTTCGGGGAGACTGGAACGGGAATTGAACCTTGTTGCTGGCCTGCCTTGGTCGTCTTTAAAAGCCAGCGATTTAGCCCTGTGCTAAACCTTTTGA
The DNA here is from genome assembly GCF_047496885.1 of Scyliorhinus torazame. Classification (NCBI taxonomy): domain Eukaryota; kingdom Metazoa; phylum Chordata; class Chondrichthyes; order Carcharhiniformes; family Scyliorhinidae; genus Scyliorhinus; species Scyliorhinus torazame. The sequence goes on from NC_092710.1 coordinate 297,268,400, forward strand.
ATGTCATCATTTGTCCATTAATAGTCAACAAGACTTCAGAGGGGTTAAAACACTTTTTGTTCCTTTTAAGAATACTGTCTTCTGCCAGTTGAAAGGTGGTAAAAAGGGGAAGCATTCTGCTATCTCTCCCCACTCCATAACAGTGTGCAACTGGTATGAAGGCTGTAGATTCCCTTGTAAAATGGTGCTCTCAACCTTACTGCCGGCATTAACTCCTGCTCTGCATCCTTTATTGGTCGAGCCCCCACCCCATAGTGCTGACATGCAAGGGGTGCATATTGGAAGATCGCTGCAGAAGGCTCACCATACGCGCTATCCAGAAATAATTCTGATATCAGAATCTCAAGGTAATCGGCAAAATCCAGCCCAAGGTGTCAACAAGTTCCTATGAGGGTTCCCTGTTTTTAAATTAAAATTGAGATTGAACTTTAACGCAAGCGATGTTAATGTTCCACTAGTACCATTATGCAGCTGTTACAGTGTTTATCAACAGTCCTCAAGCAGTTTGTGATAATTTTCAGTTTAACGGTGCTTATATTACTGTGCGAACAATACCAAAGGGAGTTTGAACCTCACCATAGAAGTTTGCGAATTTGAATTTTGGCTTTAAAGAAAATATACTATTTTCTTTCTCCTTTAATTTGATGTCTTATTCACTCCTTACATCACCATCATGAATCTTTAGGGGTTGTAATCCTACTCCTGGATCTTGGTTAACGTGCCATTCTACGCAGGGATTTTTTAAACATGTTGTGAGAGTTGCTTAGGGTGGCTACCTCAGATTTCCCTTTCTCTGCAGTGATAAACTAATAGATACTGTCCTGTCCTGAGGTCACCCAATGCTGAACTGTAGTAGTTCAGGAATGCTTATCACCTCTTTCTCCGGGCAAGAGAGGAAGAGCAATATATGCCACTCTGACTATGCTCCAGCAGTGAATTTTTAAAATCTTGTCATTTTGCAGAATCTGTTAGGTTAAAAAAAAATCCCATCCTAAATAAGGCTCTTCATTTTTTATGGAGCAATAAAAATTAAAGACATGTGTGCTAGTCATGTTACTGGTATGTAGTTAAAATGGATGTAAATGGTTACTTGTTGATTCTTAAAGTGTGTTATGGTGGTGTGAGCTTTATACTGCTACACTGGTACAGAACTGCAAGAATTCTGTGTTAGAAGAATGGACCTTGAACTGATTATAGCATTTAGTTTATCACCTTGCACTTTAATCAACTCTTTTTGGCACACAGACTGCATACTGCTACATTATAACTTAATAATAGGGATGCATTGTTCAGTTGTGCAACAGTTAAACATTTACTGGGTTTCAAATTGCAGTTTCATGCACTATGGCAACTTAGTAGACCTCTGAGCTAGTGGTTTACTAAATTGGATGTTTCTTGTATTTGTAATATCAGTTATCTTTGTTATTTACAAATCAACAAATAGAGCTGCAGGTTTTGCTGAATCAATAACATGAGTTACTATATAATATAAGAATTCTGCGACATTTCCTGTGACAAGAGGAAATAATTACAACATGCCAGGTTTATGTAGGCAATTTCCATTATGAATGTGAACATTGGAATTTATCATGGAAGTACAAAGATGAGGATAGAATAAATGATTTTAAAGTGGGATTGAAATGCATCTCCTTGTCCATATCCGGAATTAGACTTCAAGCTTCACCTAAAGGCCATAGGTCAGCGCTTCCCAGACATTTTTCTGCTGTGACCCCAGAATAAAAATTTGGGAGGTAGGAGAGATGTTGAGTGGGTTGGGGAAGGCTGATAATCTTTATTGTCACAAGTAGGCTTACATTAACACTGCAATAAAGTTATTCTGAAAAGCCCCTAGTTGCCTCTTTCCGGCGCCTGTTCGGGTACACTGAGGGAGAATTCAGAATGTCCAAATTACCTGGACCTGTGGGAGGAAACATGATAGGAAGGCTTCAGTTGTTGAGTGACGGAGCAGAGGTAAAGGTCTAGTTGTTGAGTTGGCAGGGGGAACAGGAGTTGAGCATTGTGAGAGTTAATGAAAATGCAGGATTTTTATATGGGAAAAAAAATGGACACCTACCTATTCACAGGCGTTTTACACCAACAGCAGTTAGGCCTCTGAGAGCAGTCCATTAGGCCATGACCACCAACAGAAAGAAACGCAAAGTTTTAAGAGGGCCTCACAGCTGTCAGAAATCCTGCCGAGCTCCACAACAACCATTGTTGCCTCGGACATTGTGACCCCAAAATCCCGACTGGGAATTGACCCAAACTTTGGGAAGCCCTGCATATGGCATAGGTGTTTGGCCTGCTGATACAATGGCAGATGAGAATAATGTTTAAAAATTTTGATCACACGTTTTCTTAAAAATAGTAGATTGGTAGAAATGTTTAATTGTAGGTAAGCTTTAGTTTCTTTCTGTATATATATATTTTTAAACTTGAAAGTATACCTTTCAGAACATTGATGGTTGTGCCTGAATGTAAACTCTCAATGTATTATCATCAAAACTTTAACACCATGGTTGTGCATTGCACCCTCATTATTGCATATTGTCATAGGTTGGTGCCCTCTATGTTGCACATGATAGTTTTCAATGTACATAATATTTATGGATAGTATCTATTAAGTTTATTGCTGCAGAGAAAGAAAATCTGAGGTAGTCACCCTAAGCAACTCGCAATATATCAAAAGTCACTACGTAGAGAGCCACATTAACCAAGATCCGGGAATAGGTTTCCAGTCCCACCTCACTCCTAAGGATTCATGATGGGATTATAGAGTTGTAAGGAGCGAATAAGAAAAAAAATTAAAAGAGAAATAAAGCATGAAGAAAAATACTTTGTGTACAAAGTAATTTACTCATCTTCCATTTTATCGGAAAAAACACAATGGGAAGAATTATTTATCATGTATTTATTATATTGCCATGTATGATTGCTAAAGTAATTCTTCCCATTTTTCTACATCTTACTTTCTTAAATCCAAAAAAACTGCAAATGTGTAAGATCTGAAATAATAAGAAAAAAATGCTGAAAATACTCTGTCAGGTAACATGTGTGGAGAGAAACGGAGTTAAAGTTACCTCTTTCTTTCCCCAGAGGCTGCCTGATCTGTTGAGTATTTCCAGCATTGTTTTATTTCATCTCTTCCCTTCTTTCCTTCATTTTACACAGTATTCTTTGGTTTTATGGAGATTTTAAGTCTGTTTTTCCCCCCAGCCTCTCTGATGAACAAAGTTACAGGATGGCACATGCACAACAGTATTTGCACTTCTCTGGAGGCTATTGACAGTATTCACCTTCAGCTGAAGAACTGGCAGGGAAGATAGAAAGAAATGCAAGGATTTAAGGGGGCCTCACATCTGCGGAAATCATTCCGATCTCCGCAGTAGCCATTGCTGCCTTGGGCATTTGTGACCCAAAATCTCATCTGGGGATTTAAGGGCAACAGTGGTTAGCACTGCTGCCTCGCTGCGCGAGGGACCCGGGTTCAATTCTGACCTTGGATGACTGTGTGGAGTTTGCACGTTCTCCCCATGTCTGCGTGGATTTCCTCCGTGTGCTCCAGTTTCCTCCCACAGTCAAGAGATGTGCAAGTTAGGTGGATTGCCCCTTAGTATCCAAAAGGTTAGGTGAGGTTATGGGAATAGGGCAGGGCATGGCCTAGATAGGATGCTCTTTCAGAGGGTTGGTGCAGACTCGATAGGACAAATGGCGTCCTGCACTGTAGGGATTGTATGGTTTGTAAGATTGTTTGGGTGGGTTGAAATGAGACATGGGAAGGATTTGAAAATGAGCACACAAATATTGAAATTATTAAGTTTGATGGATGATGGGGGCCTTGACCCGCTGAAGCAGGTGAGGTGAGTATGTGAGGGATCATTAAGGGCAGTTGTTATGAATGTAGGAAATGTATTTATTATATTTTATATTTGTTTCAGTGATGTTATTAAAACCTCTGGTTTAAGATGCAGACAGTATGTCTGCTAAAACTGTAATTCAGAGGTTGTGAAAGTGAGGTAATCATTGATTTTAACCACTTACTTGTTTACAGACAGATGGCTAATGGAACAGTGTTTTATTTTAGGAGGATCCCTGAGGTGTAGATAATTTATGAGGAATGGTGTTTGGTCCCGGATAAACAGGTCATGGGACATCTTGAGATTGAGGAGACTGAAGAATGTATATGATGTAATTATGGAGTGGAGCCAGGACAATCTGTAGTTTTGCAGTTTGCCATAGGATTTTAGTCTGACAAGACAGGGCCTCAGCTGGACCACTGGAAGGTTCTCCCCCATGTCTATGCACAGAGGAGAGCAAGTAAACCTGATTGTTAACTTTATTTATAAGTGGTTTTTGGGTTGCTTAATTGGAATATCCAAACAGTTGCAGGTGTAGGGAATATTGGATTGGATTGGATTTATTGTTACGTGTACCGGGGTACATCATTGTTCTGCGTACAGTCCAGACAGATTGTTCCATACATGAAAAAAACATTGGACATATAATATATACACAATGTTAATACCTAGACACAGACATCGGATTAGGGCAGCACGGTAGCACAAGTGGATAGCACTGTGGCTTCACAGCACCAGGGTCCCAGGTTCGATTCCCCGTTGGGTCACTGTGCGGAGTCTGCACGTTCTCCCCGTGTCTGCGTGGGTTTCCTCCGGGTGCTCCGGTTTCCTCCCACAGTCCAAAGACATGCAGGTTAGGTGGATTGGACATGCTAAATTGCCCTGAGTACCCAAAAGGATTAGGAGGGGTTATTGGGTTACGGGGTTAGGGTGGAAGTGAGGGCTTAAGTGGGTCGGTGCAGACACGATGGGCCGAATGGCCTCCTTCTGCACTGTATATTCTATGTTCTGTGTTCTAAAGCATACGGAGTGTAGTACTACTCGGTAGGGAAGATGTATGGATATATCAGTTCAGTCCAAAAAGACCCTGATGGGAGTTATGTACAGGCCCCTTAGCGGTAGTCAGGATGTGGGGCAGAAAATAAATCAGGAGATAGAAAAGACATGTAAAAAAGGCAATATCACAATAATCATGGGCGACTGCAATATGCAGGTGAACTGGGAAAATCAAGTTCGTAGTGGATCCCAATAAATGGAATTCGTGGAATGTCTAAGAGATGTTTTTTTTGGAGCAGCTTGTGACAGAGCCTACTAGGGAACAGGCAATTCTGGATTTGGTGATGTGTAATGAGGCAGACTTGATTAGGGAACTTAAGGTGAAGGAACCCTTAGGGAGCAGTGACTACAATATGATGGAATTTACCCTGCAGTTTGAGAGGGAGAAGCTGCAATCTGATGTAACGGTATTACAATTCAATAAAGGCAACTACAAAGACATGAGGTAGGAGCTGGCCAGAGTTGATTGGAAGGGGCGCCTAGCAGGGAAGACAGTGGAGCAGCAATGGCAGGAGTTTTTGGGGGTTATTAGGGAGGCACAACATAAATTCATCCCAAGGAGGAGGAAACATGCTAAGGGGAGGACAAGGCATCCATGGCTGACGAGGGATGTCAAGGACAGCATAAAGGCTAAAGAAAAAGCATGCAGAGTGGCGAGGATTAGTGGGAAACCAGAGGATTGGGACGCCTTTAAAAGCAAGCAGAGGACAACTAAAAAAGCAATAAGGGGAGAGAAGATGAAGTATGAGTGCAAACTAGCTAGTAATATAAAGGAAGATGGAAAGAGATTTTTTTCAATATATAAAAGGTAAGAGAGAGGCAAAAATAGACATTGGACCACTAGAAAATGTGGCTGGAGAAGTAATAATAGGAAACAAAGAAATGGCAGACGAACTAAATAGTTACTTTGCATCAGTCTTCACGGCGGAAGACACCAGTGGGATGCCAGAGCTCCAGAGAACCAGGAGGCAAGAGGTGAATGTAGTGGTCATCACTAAGGAGAAGGTTCTGGGGAAACTGAAAGGTCTGAAGGTAGATAGGTCACCTGGACCGGATGGACTACACCCCAGGGTTATAAAGGAGATAGCTGAGGAAATTGTGGAGGCATTAGTGATGATCTTTCAGGAATCACTGGAGGCAGGAAGGGCCCCAGAGGACTGGAAGGTGGCTAATGTAACATCACTGTTTAAGAAGGGAGGGAGGCAGAAGACGGGAAATTATAGGCAGGTTAGCCTGACTTCGGTCATTGGTAAGATTTTAGAGTCTGTTATTAAAGATGAGATCGTGAAGCACTTGGAAGTGCATGGTAAAATAGGACTGAGTCAGCATGGCTTTGTCAAAGGGAGGTCGTGTCTGACAAATCTGTTAGAGTTCTTTGAGGAGGTAACAAGGAAGTTAGACAAAGGAGAACCAGTGGACTTGATTTATTTAGATTTCCAGAAGGCCTTTGACAAGGTACCGCATAGGAGACTGGTAAATAAGTTAAGAGCTCATGGTGTTCAGGGAAAGATCCTGGCATGGATAGAGGATTGGCTGACTGGCAGAAGGCAGAGAGTGGGGATAAAGGGGCCTTTTTCAGGATGGCAGCCGGTGATTAATGGGGTGCCTCGGGGGTCTGTGCTGGGATCACAACTTTTCACAATATACATTAATGATCTGGAAGAAGTTACTAAAGGCACTGTTGCCAAGTTTGCAGATGATACAAAGATCTGTAGAGGGACAGGTAGTATTGAGGAAGCAAGGGGGCTGCAGAAGGACTTGGACAAGCTAGGAGAGTGGGCAATGAAGTGGCAAATGAAATACAATGTGGAAAAGTATGAGGTTATGCACTTTGGAAGGAGGAATTTAGGCACAGACTATTTCCTAAATAGGGAAATGCTTCGGAAAGCAGAAGCACAAAGGGACTTGGGAGTCCTTGTTCACGATTCTCTTCAGGTTAATGTGAAGGTTCAGTCGGCAGTTAAGAAGGCAAATGCAATGTTAGCATTCAGGTCGAGAGGGCTAGAATACAAGACCAGGGATGTACTGAGGCTGTATAAGGCTCTGGTCTGACCCCATTTGGAGTATTGTGAGCAGTTCTGGGCCCCATATAGATCATAGAATTTACGTGCAGAAGGAGGCCGTTCGGCCCATCGAGTCTGCACCGGCTCTTGGAAAGAGCATCCTACCCAAGGCAAACACCTCCATCCTATCCCCATAACCCAGTAACCCCACCCAACACTAAGGACAATTTTGGACACTAAGGGCAATTTATCATGGCCAATCCACCTAACCTGCACATCTTTAGACTGTGGGAGGAAACCGGAGCACCCGGAAGAAAACCACGCACACACGGGGAGGATGTGCAGACTCCGCACAGACAGTGACCCAAGCCGGAATCGAACCTGGGACGCTGGCGCTGTGAAGCAATTGTGCTATCCACAATGCTACCGTGCTGCCCCCAATCTATCTAAGGAAGGATGTGCTGGCCTTGAAAAGCATCCAGAGGAGGTTCACAAGAATGATCCCTGGAATGAAGAACTTGTCGTATGAGGAACATTTGAGGATTCTGGGTCTGTACTCGGAGTTTAGAAGGATGAGAGGGGATCTTTTTGAAACTTACAATATACTGCGAGGCCTGGATAGAGTGGACGTGCAGAGGATGTTTCCACTTGTCGGAAAAATTAGAACCAGAGGACATCATCTCAGCCTAAAGGGATGATCCTCTAAAACAGAGATGAGGAGGAATTTCTTCAGCCAAAGGATGGTGAATCTGTGGAACTCTTTACCGCAGAAGGCGGTGGAGGCCAATTCACTGAGTGTCTTTAAGGCAGGGATAGATAGGTTCTTGATTAATAAGGGGATCAGGGGTTATAGGGAGAGGGCAGGAGAATGGGGATGAGAAAATATCAGCCATGATTGAATGGCGGAGCAGACTCGATGGACCAAGTGGCCTAATTCTGCTCCTTTGTCTTATGGTCTTATGGTCCATAAGAGGGTCATTCAGGAGTCTGGTAACAAGAAGGAAAGAAGCTGTTTTTGAACCGGTTAGTGCGTGTTCTCAGACTTTTGTATCTCCTGCCTGATGAAGAGGTTGGAAGAGAGAATAACCGGCGTGGGAGGGGTCTTTGATTCTGCTGCCTGCTTTCCCAAGGCAGTTTTTCCTTTTATTTAAGAGCTGCTTGAACTGTTAACTGTAAAGCTGTTGCTTGTAATGTGATTGATTCTGTGTTTAAATGAAAGTGTTTTATTGGTCAGTGTTATTACTCTTGGGGCGAAGTATCCTTTCCGTACAATTTTAGAAATTTAAAATTGTTGGGTTTCTCGCCTGGGATCCTAACACAGTGGAGGTTTATTATTTTATTCTTTCCTGCTCCCTATAATGTTTGACTTGCAGTTATGTTTTAAGTAGGTCAAATAGGGGAGGATGGAAATAGAACAAAAAGGATGCCTGTGATCATGCAGAAGTTTGGTGGGACAGAGTCCAGGGGAGTAGAAATGGGCCAAGTAAATAAACTAAAGATGTGTGTCAAATAGGTGTAAGTGGCAGAATAATGAACATCTTCTATTCTAAAGCAAAAACAAGAGAAAGACAAGATTAAGATGGAAACATCCAAAGAAAAAGAAACAAAATTGAGGCAGAAATTACGGTTTGACATTGATGAACTCAATGTTCAATTCAAAAGACTGTAAAGTGTTTCATCGAAAGGGGAGATGCTATTCCTTGAGCTTGCGTTGTGCTTCATTGGAAGACTGCAGTAGGCTGAGGACAAAGGGTGTCAACATGAAAGGAAGGTGGAGAATTAAAATGATATGCTATCTGAAGCTTGGCATCATGTTTGCGGACTGAACAAGTTGTTTCACAAAGCTGTCACTCAGTCTGCATTTGGTCTCCGAAATGTAGAGCGGACAGGATTGCGTATTGAATATAATATGCTAAATTGAAAGAAGTACATGTGAATCACTAGAGAGGAGTATTTGCAGCATTGGATAATGAGGAGAGAGGAGGCCAAGGGGCAGGTTTTGCTTCTCCTTTACTTGCATGGGAAGTGAACAGGGTGTTGAGAATGATTGAGGATATCTCTGAGGTGATGGTCCGTGTGGAATGCAAACAGGGGAAGGAAGTGGAAGACCTGTTTGGTGGTGGTGTCACACTGGAGGTCACGTTAATTGTGGAGGATGATCTGTTGAATGTGGAGGCTGATGAAGTGGAAAGTGAGGACAAGCTCACCCTATCATGGTTCTGGCAGGGTGGCGATGAGCTGAGAGTGTGGGAAATGGGTACAAAGCGATCAAAGGGCGCTGTCAACCACAGAGTTGGAATCCTCGGTTAAAGAAAAAGGAAAAAATATCAAAAACTGCTGGTTTGGAAAGTTGTATCATCAGAAAAGATGATCTGGAAATGGAAAGACTGGGAGAATGACAGTAGGGTGTGAGGACATTTGTTGAGGTAGCTGTGGGATTCAGTGAGCTTATAATGAATATTTGTTGATAGCCTAAACCCACAAATGGAGACCGAGAAATCGGGGAAGGGACGAGCCAGAGTGGGACCATGTGAAAGTGAGGGAAGGTAGAAAATGAAAGTAAAGTTGTGAAGATTACTAAAGCAATATTAAAATGTTGCAAGATCAGATTGGGATGATCACTATCTGATTTTCCTTTCCTCTCTGGTGACGTATCAGACCATTTCTCAGCATCTCCTTAAAGCAAAATCCCTGAGTGGAAGCTTAAGAGGATTGGGGAAATCAATTTCCTGGCCCCTAATGTTTGGTCCTTGCATTGGTATACTGCAAGTCCTTTTCAAAAGCTGGTAATCATTCTTTTTTCCGAAGAACTTTTGAGCCAGTTTAAATTTTGTATTATACATTTGCTGTGGTGTGCAAGTTGGTCATATTTTGTAGATATGCTGGGCTATCTTGGTGAAACAGAATTTTGTACTGGTGACATACTAAACATGAATACATTCAGATAAGGAAACCTAATGTGCACATTTTAAACCTGAGCCAAGAAGATAAGTTCATCACTTTTTAACATGGTGTCAACAAAGAACAGTAAGACTGGGAATACGGAGGGAGGAGAATTATTAATTAAAAGAAAAGCTTATTCAATTGAAGACAACTATTGATACTTAATATGCAATTGAATTTTTTAAAAATTGAAGGGGAAACCAACCATGTTTTGTGAAAATGTAAGTGGTTTACTAATGAATAGAACTGTTAATCTGATTATTCAAATTTGTGCAGTTCCTTCCTGCAAACTAGAGTTGGTGGGACAGTGTGTTACCTCCATTATCTTCTAATACCAGTGTTTGAAGGAATTAAAAAATAATCAGTATCTTTACATGTAGATGTGTGAACAGAAGAATGTGACTAAAAAGATAACTTTTGAGAGTCTGCACAAATGCAACTAGCCAAATGGCTTTTAAATAAAGATCTCTGATCAATTTACTGAAATAAGCCCACTTCAAGTGAATATCTGTACCTTATGATTGCTGCTTTTTCTCTCCATGATATTGGGTGTGATTCAATGAAAAAGTTTTGAAATGTGGTAGCGAGCGGGAACGGCCGAGAGCTTCTCAGCGCTAGGCCCGGTGAAGCCGTCACCACAATCCAACATTAAATGGTCCACTTAAGGAGGCCCCACGGACTTCACGCTGCAAATCATGGCTGACCAGCCGATTCACCGGGACTGCGCTCACCAGCCCCGCGCTAACAATGTATAGCAATACTTAAACTGCTCTTGCACTCCCAACTTCACTCAGCTCACAGCCATGGCGCTGAGACGACCAGCCCCACAATGCGGAGATACAGACCTGGGGAGGCCAAGAAGGATGACCTGTTCCTCCCCGAGGGCTGAGTCACAGGGCAGCCAGTGCAGCATTGGATGAAGTGGCAGCGGCCTTCAGCTCGGACAGTGACAAAGAGGACCGGCACCCAGTGCCGCAAGAAAGTCAACGACCTACATCGGGCCACATGGGTGAGTTGGCACCGTGCCCCCCCCCCCCCCCCCCCCCCCCAAGCCCCCATGCAGGAATGTGCCTGGCCCACCCATGCCCCCTTCCCAGATCGCCCCCTCCCAACAACCGCTGGGAGAGGGCCCAGACTGGCGGCGGGGTCCCAGGCATCATAATCCTCACCACATTCGCGGAACCTGCCCAGAAGGTGACAAGGGTGGTCGAGGACAGAGCGGTCACCAACGTGGTCGGTACACGCCGCAGAGGTGAGGATCCACCGGGCTCCACCCAGATGGACTGTGAATCGGAATTACCATGTAGACTGACCCATCCCTCACACTGACCACGTGTGCATTCTCCTGCAGGGCCTGCAGCCGACGGCGCCAACCCATCCAGGGTTGCCTCCCATGAGAACACCTCGAAGGTGAGCTCTGAGGATGCAACTTTCATCACTCTCCAGCAACGCAGATACGCACCTCGGTGGACAAAGTTAGTGGACAAGCTTCTGGGGCACATTCTGGTGAGCACCACACACCTGCTGATGCGCATCAAGTGGAGGCAGAAATGCCCATGCAAGACAGTAGTCAGAATTCTGCTGGATTCCAGGACACAGCTGGGTCCCAGTCAGATGCTGAGCCTCTGGAACAGGTTTACCCGGAGCTGATGCAGCCAATAGGGTGCGGCTGTGATATTCAGAGAGGGGTGTCAGCGACATTCCGGCAGTTCCAAAGCTGATTGGAGGAGTTCCAGAGGCTACGGTGCAGGAGATGGCGCCGGCAATGCATGGCACCGAGGCCAACACAGCTAGGGTGGCGACCATAGTGGAGACCCTGGTACATGACATCGGCATCATATGTGGAGTGTCCAAGGCGCAGTCGGTGACGGCCATGGCTGAGGGTCTCAGCAGACTGTCCCAACTCTATGGGGGAACGTGACCCAGTACCAGGTAGACCTTGATGGGGCGCTGCGGAACATGTCCCGGTCTCAGATGGGTATAACCGAGGTGCTACGGAGCTTGTCACAGTCACAGGTGGGGATTGCTGAGGCGCTGCAGAGCATGGCCCAATTATATGGCCGAGGACGTCGACACCATGCTGCAGACATTGGGGAGCTGCCAGGGCTGGCAGAGCCAGATGACCCGGGCAGCTGCGGCTCAATCCAGCTTCCCCTCCCTTCTGAGGTGAATACCTGAGCTCTATGGGCACCGGCTGGGACGAGGGGGCGCCACGTGCCAACCTGGCCCATCCTATGGAGTGGCGACAATGACCACGAGCCCCCCAGAGTTCGACCCTTCTGATGAGGCCGCGTCTCGGGGTCAACACACGGGACAGGTGTGGGATATTGTACAGCACATTAAACACCTTCTCGCACAACCATTATGATGCCTCTGTCACTTCCTTCCGCAACCACCGGACCCTTTGCCCATCTCTCCGAGCATCCCCCTCCCCATGGCACTCACCTACCCTCCGGCCATGGATATGTGCCCGCAGCTTTATCCCATCCCCTGGGTGTTTGGATGTTGCATGCCTACCACAGTGTTAAAGCATAGTGTCCAAGCATCAAGGTTTGACTGGAATAAGCCCTACATGCCACATGGCCCGCCTACCCACAGGGAATCCACTTGGGATGTGTGAAGTGCTCACTTAACTACGATTGACAATTCCCTGTTGGCAATAGTCTTCAGCAGCAAGGCCAGAGGCCTCTCCGGTCAGTGGGGGTTATGGGTGGTCGGTGGGGCAGACAGACAGGGACTAGGGTGGCCTCCGGAATGGGTACACACGATTCACAGTTCGGCATGGAGGACCTGTGCACTGTCCATCTCTCTTCCCCCCCCCCCCCTCTCGCCACACTACGGCGAGATCCCGATTCCACCTATGGAAGCGGGCCAGTTGAATCGCGAATGGTTTGGTGCCCGTGCGGTTCTCATTTTTGGCCTATTCCATTATTCACAGGCCTCATTGCGCTCCAGTGAGAGTGCAACAAGGCTATTGAATAGCACCCTTAGTGTTCATTCTGTCTGAAGTGCACTTCCACCTTCACCAAAAGGGTTTTAAGAAAACATGAATGTTTGTAAAAAAAAAAAATTGCATGTGTTCAAACTATCTATTCCTACTTAAAATATAAAATTCATACTCTTTTGAGATCTTCGTTGAGGATGGGAGCAATTGGAGGTTTGCACCTTTAGAGGTAGCGAATTCATCTGCAACTTTAAGCAGCAAACATCAACAATAGTCCAGATATAGGAATGGGTTGTCTCAAAAAAATTATAAATAGAAAGCTTTAACAATTGTAGCTTTACAAAGAATATTATTTTGCATTGAGTCAAAAAAGGAATAGTGATGTTTCGATGTAATGAAAGAGCATGGGCGGGATTCTCCGTTTCTGATACTGGTGTTGACGCCAATGCAGAATCTGTGGACTTTTACGACAGAAAAACTGGTGCCGCACCTGGACCGATTCAGCTACCGTTGAGGGGCTAGCACAGTGCCGCATGGAACACCATCGATTCCAATGAAAAATGGTGTGGGATTCGCCGGGTCCATCATTGACACTCGGGGAGGGGGGGGCGGTGCGGAGGCTGGATAGCTGCAGCCGCATATACACATTACAATCCCCCCACACACTCATCCCAGCCAACAAGATTGAACTGGAGCGTGCCCATACACCTGGGGCCAGGGAGGTGCCCTGGGGGACGGTGGGGTACGGACGGGGTTGGGGGGGCGGACAGGGGTGGGGGGGACGTGGGTGGGTGGGGGGGGGGGGGGAGACGGACGGACAGACGGACAAGGGTACACCTATACGACACATTGCACTAAATTCACAGTGGGCTGTTAGTGGTGTGTGCAGCTGCATGGCTGCCTTGCCGGCTGCGGCAATGGTGTTCCCTGCCCATCCACCTTGACCCCACAGCTCACATCCTGGCTACTCTCCCCGGCCCTTGCAGAAGCCCCCTTGCCAGCGGCACAACTGTCAGCAAACAATGGCGATGTTGGGCACCTTCTGTACACCTCTGTCTCCCTCAACAACTGCCATGCCGGTTTCACGATTTTCAAAAGCACAAGTGAACCACACTGTCGGGAACTCGGCCCATCAGAGGCGCAGAATCGTGGAGGCCCCGGAGAATACCGGGTGGGGCCCACTAATGATATGTAAATGGTGCCTGCTGTACGTGTGGAGTAAAACGCATTGGCGCCGCTGTCGAGGTGCTGGAGCATTGTGATTTGGCGTCAAATCGACGCCTGCCGTGATTTCGGCATTGGGACCGATTCTCTGCCCAATCGCCTTTTCCGATTTTGGCATCGGCTAATGGAAAATCCTGCCCATTGTCACCTAATTTCTTTGAGTGTTCTCCAAAGCTTTTTCCTTCTGTACTGGTAATGCTTTGATGACAGTTTCAATAATTAGGTGAGTTTCTTATGAGTTGAAACCTTGTGAAATGGTGGTGGTGGGGGACGTGACAGAGATTTTTAATTGCCAGCAGGTTTCTAGCAGACCTGTCTTTGGCAGCAGATCAATCTTTGGCAGCGTGTGGCTGCGCATATATCTACATCTACCATGTTAACCAACCTCTGGCCTGCACAGGAAAGGCAGGATGTGGTTGCTCATCTCTGGAAATTTGGGCACCGAAAGATCACCACAGGTCAGTGTAGGATTGAGGGTTCTGATGAAACAGACTGTAGGTGAGTCTGATATACGATAGGCCTAAATCTCCTTTGTAACTGTGGTAGTCACCACTAGTGGTATATTATATGTATTACGGCACTGCCCGTATATTAGAGGTAAATGGTACATCCCTGCCTGCTGGCTCCGCCAGCGAACCTCACTGCAGCCCCCACCCCAGCAGGATCTGCCCTCCCACTAGTTCCACTCAGGGGTGACGAAGACGAGGACAACACGCTCCCGGAGTCGCAGGTGACCCAGTCTCCGCCCACATCACCACCGGGACTGAGGCTATCGCAGAGGAGAGTCAAGGCCCCCGACAGACTTAACTTGTAATGTTTCCACCACCCCTGCCGGACTCTTTTTTTAACAGGGGGTGAATGTGGTAGTCACCACTAGTGGTATGCTATATGTATTACGGCACTGCCCGTATACTAGAGGTACAATGATACATCCCTGCCTGCTGGCTCCGCCCAGAAGGTGGCGTATAAAAGTGTGTGCTCTCCGACGCTGCAGCCATTCTGGTTCCAGCTACAGGAGGCACAACATCTTGTTCAATAAAGCCTCAATTGTTCCACCAGTCTCGTCTTTGCGGTAATTGATGGTGCATCAATTCATTGAACAAGATTTTTAAACGATGGATCTCCGCATCAAGCCTGATCGCCTGCAGCTGAGCCCAGCAGGCGGCGTATAAAAGTGTGTGCTCTCCGACGCTGCAGCCATTCTGGTTCCAGCTACAAGAGGCACATCTTGTTCAATAAAGCCTCAATTGTTCCACCATTCTCGTCTTTGTGGTAATTGATGGTGCATCAATTTATTGAACAAGATTTTTAAACGATGGATCACCGCATCAAGCCTGATCGCCTGCAGCTGAGCCCTCAAGCAGCCAACGCCACGTCCACCTTCGACCACTGGCTAGCCTGCTTCAAAGGCTGCCTCAGAGCAGCCTCTGAAGAACCCTCGGACGCGCAGAAGCTCCAAGTCCTCTATTCACGAGTGAGTCCTGATATTTTTTCCCTCATCCGGGATGCGCCCACCTACTCTGAAGCGATGGCGCTCCTGAAGGGACATTGTGTGCGACCGGTGAACCAAGTGTACGGCAGGCACCTCCTGGCCACGAGACAGCCACTCCCCGGGGAGACTCTGGACGATTTCTTGCATGCCCTGCAGATCCTAGTTAGGAACTGTGACTGCCAGGCAGTTTCGGCAGTCCAGCACAGAGACGCCTACGTCACGGGCATGAAGTCTGCGTACGTCCGCCAGCGGCTACTGGAAGGGGGTACACTCGATGTTGTGGGGACTACGCAGCTCGCTAATTCGTTAGAGGTGGCCTCCCGTAACGTTCAGTCCAACTCCCCTGACCGTGCGGCACCCTTGTGGACCCCACCAGCTGCCGACTCCAGCTCACCGCAAGCCTGTGCCGCATGGCCCAAGTGTTATTTTTGACCACTGGGCCAAGTATTATTGGACCAGTCCTGGCCCCGCAACTTCGCGTCTGCGACGACGATGGTGAAGATCGATGGGCATGAGACAGTTTGCCTTTTTGACTCCGGGAGCACAAGAGAGCTTCATCCACCCCACTATGGTAAGGCGCTGCTGCCTCACGGTACGCCCCGTCACCCAGAAAATCTCCCTGGCCTCCGGATCCTATTCCGTTGAAATTCGTGGGTACTGTATTGCGACCCTCACCGTCCAAGGCGTAGAGTTCAGCAACTTCCGGCTCTACGTCCTCACCCACCTCTGCGCTGCCCTGTTACTCGGCCTGGATTTTCAGTGCAACCTCCAAAGCCTTACTTTCAAATTCGGCGGACCCCTACCCCCCCTCACCGTCTGCGGCCTCACGACCCTTAAGGTCGATCCGCCCTCCCTGTTTGTGACCCTCACCCCGGACTGCAAACCCGTCGCCACTAGGAGCAGACGGTACAGTGCCCAGGACTGGACCTTCATCAGGTCAGAGGTCCAACGGTTTCTGCGGGAGGGGGTCATTGAGGCCAGCAACAGCCCCTGGAGAGCTCAAGTGGTGGTAGTGAAGACTGGGGAGAAGCACAGGATGGTCATTGACTACAGCCAGACCATTAGTCGGTACACGCAGCTCGATGCGTACCCCCTCCCACGCTTTTCTGACATGGTCAATCAGATTGCGCAGTATCGAGTCTTCTCTACAGTCGACTTGAAGTCCGCCTACCACCAGCTCCCCATCCGCCCAGAGGACCGCCAGTACACTGCGTTTGAAGCAGATGGCCACCTCTACCACTTCCTTAGGGTTCCTTTCGGCGTCACTAATGGGGCCTCGGTCTTCCAGCGAGAGATGGACCGAATGGTTGACCGGTACGGACTGCGGGCCACCTTCCCATACCTAGATAACGTCACCATCTGCGGCCACGATCAGCAGGACCACGACGCAAACCTCCAAAAAGTCCTCCATACCGCCAAACTCCTTAATCTCACATACAGTAAGGAGAAATGCGTGTTTCGCACCAACCGTTTAGCCATCCTTGGCTACGTAGTGGAAAATGGAGTCCTAGGGCCCGACCCCGACCGCAAGTGCCCCCTCCTGGAGCTCCTCCTCCCCCACTTCCCAAGGCCCTGAAACGATGCCTGGGGTTTTTCTCCTATTGCGCCTAGTGGGTCCCTAATTATGCAGACAAGCCCGCCCACTCATTCAGTCCACAGTTTTTCCCCTGATGGCTGAGGCCCGCCAGACCTTCAACCGCATCAAGGCGGACATCGCCAAGGCCACGATGCACGCGGTCGACGAGTCCCTCCCCTTTCAGGTTGGGAGTGATGCATCGGACGTGGCTCTGGAAGCCACCCTCAACTAGGCGGGCAGACCCGTGGCTTTCTTTTCCCGCACCCTCCAGGCCTCCGAAATTCGGCAATCCTCTGTCGAAAAGGAAGCCCAAGCCATTGTGGAAGCTGTGCAACATTGGAGGCATTACCTGGCCGGCAGGAGATTCACTCTCCTCACTGAACAACGGTCGGTTGCCTTTATGTTTAATAATACACAGCGGGGCAAGATCAAAAATGGCAAATCTCCACCTATAATTATGAGATCTTGTATCGCCTGGGGAAGCTCATCGAGCCCCCTGATACCCTATACATGTGCCAGCGCACAAATGGACCGACTCTGGGCTCTCCAATATGACCTCTGACACCCGGTGGTCACCCGGTTCTTCCATTTTATCAAGGCCGGCAACCTGCCGTACTCCATTGAGGAGGTCAGGACCATCACCAGAGACTGCCAAGTCTGCGCAGAGTGCAAGCCGCACTTCTACCGGCCAGATAGAGTGCACCTGGTGAAGGCCTCCTGCCCTTTTGAACGCCTCAGCGTGGACTTCAAAGGGCCCCTCCCCTCCACCGACCGCAACACGTATTTCCTGAACATAATTGATGAGTACTCCCGGTTCCCTTTCGCCATCCATGCCCCGATATGACTTCTGCCACGGTCATCAAAGCCCTGCATAGCGTCTTCACTCTGTTCGGTTTCCCGCCTATATCCACAGCGATCTTTTATGAGCGATGAGCTGCGTCAGTTCCTGCTCAGCAAGGGCATCGCCTCGAGCTGGACGACCAGCTACAACCCCCGGGGAAACGGGCAGGTGGAGAGGGAGAACGGGATGGTCTGGAAGGCCGTCCTGCTGGTCATGCGGTCTAAAAATCTCCCGGTCTCCCGCTGACAGGAGGTCCTCCCCGACGTGCTCCACTCCATCCGGTCGCTCCTCTGCACCGCGACCAATGAGATCCCTCACGAACGTGTGTTTGCCTTCCCAGGAAGTCAACCTCCGGGGTCTTGCTCCCAACATGGCTGACAGCTCCTGGACCCGTTCTCCTTCGGATGCATGTGCAAATCCATAAGTCGGACCTTTGGTCGAAAAAGTCCACCTTTTACATGCAAACCCGCAGTACGCCTACGTGGCACACCCCGACGGGCGCCAAGACACAGTCTCCCTCCGGGACCTGGCACCCGCTGGATCCTCACCCACGACCCCCGACCTGACACCGCCCCCCCCGGTTGCCTCATTCTCCCCAGCGCCACTCACCCTCCCTCCAGCGAACTTCACCGCAGCCCCCACCCCAGCAGGATCCGCCCTCCCACTAGTCCCACTCAGGGGTGACGAAGACGAGGACAACACGCTCCCGGAGTCGCAGGTGACCAAGTCGGCGCCCACATCACCACCGGGACTGAGGCGATCGCAGAGGAGAGTCAAGGCCCCCGACAGACTTAACTTGTAATGTTTCCACCACCCCCGCCGGACTCTTTTTTTAACAGGGGGTGAATGTGGTAGTCACCACTAGTGGTATGCTATATATATTACGGCACTGCCCGTATGTTAGAGGTACAATGATACATCCCTGCCTGCTGGCTCTGCGTATAAAAGTGTGTGCTCTCCGACGCTGCAGCCATTCTGGTGAACAAGATGCCAGCTACAGGAGGCACAACATCTTGTTCACTAAAGCCTCGATTGTTCCACCATTCTCGTCTTTGTGGTAATTGACGGTGCATCAGTAACTTGATGTCATTGTCTCCAATTAACATACCAGGGATTCAATGATTTGTGGAAACTCCCAATGGTAATTGTTCTATGATTAGATTCTCACTGGAATCAGATCGAGCCTGTGTTTTTTGTCAGAACTAACATTTTGACCAGTAACAGAAGCATAAGATGCTGAAATAGTTTTTGTACTTTAACTTCTGCTCTGCTATCAAGTTCATGTTTCAGATCTTTTCATGCTTATTGATGAGGGAGGTGAACTTTTCTCATTTGAGAGACCTGGGGCTCAATTTTACCTCCCCAGCAGGAACAAGGTACAAACCAGTGCATCCATGTTTTGAGGTGACAGCAGGCAGGAAGACCCTTGCTCACTTACCAGCTGAAACAGCAGGGAGGTCAGTGAGAAGCAGTTGCTAAAAAAATCGGTTGACAAGTGGTCTTCATTTGGGACTGTCCTTGACATAAATGCTTCCAGGAGAACCCTCAGTCAGGCGGGGTCAGAGTCCCAGTGCACAGGAATCCCAAGATTTGTTTGTGCTACTTTTGTTCCACAAAGAGTCTAAACTTTTTAAAAACAGCATCTAGTGCTCTGCAAGCAGCTTTGGCTTTTTAGTGGAGCCATCACTGCATTTCTCTCAGGCCGCAAGTAAAAATAGCAGCTTGTGCCCTGATGACGTTATCAGTGCTGGCTTGGAGTATGGGCCTTTGCATTTGATCAGTCCAGGGTGGTTAAGGAGTAGGATAATCCCCTGCTCTATTGTAAACACCCACACATAACTGGGGTAAAGTCAACCCTCCGTATCAATGTTCTACATTAACTACACGCAAAACGTACATACAGAGTGACAATCCACTCCGAAGGGTACCTCACTATGTCACCTCTTTAATATAAATTTAATTTTCCAAACAGATTATATTTGGGACAAACTAAGTAACGTTGCAAATCAGTGCCGTGAGCTGGTGCTCACGACTGAGACTGCCAAACCCATTAAACATCAGGGGCGTCATTCTCCGACCCCCCAGCGGGTTGGAGAATGGCCGTTGGCTGCCGTGAATCCCGCCCCCGCCGGTTGCCGAAGTCTCCGGTACCGGATATTCGGCGGGGGCGGGAATCGGGCCGCGCCGGTTGGCGGGCCCCCCCGCTGGATTCTCCGGCCCGGATGGGCCGAAGTCCCGCCGATAAATTGCCTGTCCCGCCGGCGTAAATTAGAGTACCTATTTACCGGCGGGACAAAGCGGCGTGGGCGGGCTCCGGGGTCCTGGGGGGGGCGCGGGGCGATCTGACCCCGGGGGGTGCCCCCACGGTGGCCTGGCCCGCGATCGGGGCCCACCGATCCGCGGGCGGGCCTGTGCCGTGGGGGCACTCTTTATCGTCGGCGGAGGCGGAAGAGACTCTCCCCACTGCGCATGCGTGGGAAACTGTCAGCGGCCGCTGACGCTCCCGCGCATGCGCCGCCCCGACATGTCATTTCCGCGCCAGCTGGCAGGACAACAAAGGCCGTTTCCGCCAGCTGGCGGGGCGGAAATCCCTCCGGCGTCGGCCTAGCCCCTCAATCTTGGGGCTCGGCCCCCAAAGATGCGGAGCATTCCGCACCTTTGGGGCGGCGCGATGCCCGTCTGATTGCCGCCGTTTTGGGCGCCAGTCGGCGGACATCGCGCCGTTTGGGGAGAATTCCCCCCCAGATTCTTGCAAAAATAAAGAAGACTTTTTACCTCATCAGCCGTAGCCAGATTTGACCCCGGATCCCAGGGCTGAGTTGTTCCTTGTGCATATGAAAGCACACTTCTTGGAACCCCCCCGTGGACGGCGTGTTTTCCATTGGCCACCAGCAGCATCTTCAAGACTTTGCGTGGCTCGCCTGTCCCGCCACTGGGGACCCAACCATGGGGAATTGCCTTGGGCTGAGCTGGCAAAACAGATTTTTTTTGTCAAAGCTTTTCACAAGAATAAAAATCCAATGAAAATAATACATTTATACTGTATGAGAAGAGAGTGCTGATTGGTTGGCAAGTGACTCCGGTAGAGGCATTGCTTTGGAGAATGCACCATAGGGAAAAGGCAGGAGAATAGCATAAATCATAATGCTTATTCAGAGAGACTGTGCAGATATGTTGGGCCGAATGGCCTCCTTCTGCACAATAACAATTCTGTAATTAATGTATGTAGCTTCCACATGTGCCACACTGCGAGCCAGACTGACTACATTATATTGGTTTTCAGCATAATTAGTCCACCTAGAATTATTTAGCAAATGTCCATTTGATGGACACTGTTTTCAGTTTTGCAAGCTCCAGCTGGTTAAGTACTATCTGTACCTTGCCAGTTGCGAACAGCGGGAGAGAGCTGCTGTTTGGTACTTCACTTGTCTTCACATATTATGGGTGGGATTTTCCTCCCCACTCCACGGTGTGTTCTGCAGCGACGGAGGGCAGCTCGCCAGTTGACAGTGACAGGATCTTCTGGTCCCGCCGTTGTCAACAGATTGGGAGATTGATGGCCATATTAGCGACAAACCAGTGCTGGCCTCCCCAGACATTTCCATACCATTTAAAATGGCCACATGCCGGTGACCTGGGGGTAGGGCAGTGCTTCTCCAAGACAACATTGTAGGAATAGCGAGGCCAGTGGGATATTTTTTGAAAAAACTTAAGTCCATGCCGAAGAAAATATTTCACCATTGAAAAGGAAGCCTTAGCTTTGCTATTAGCCCTGCAGCACTGAAGTATATGTCCGACAGGGCAATAAACAAAGCTTGGATTACACTGACCATAACCACTTGTGTTTATCGAGATGTTTAAAACCTGGAACACAGACTCATTTCTCTTTCACTTACATCTTTTTCCACTCCTCTGTATTTGTCTGTCTGGGGTGTGTGTGTGGGTATATAGACGGTGCGGAGGCATGTTAAAGCAGGGTGTTAGATACTTATTAATATTAAACCAACTGTATCTGTTGCGTATTTCAGAATTATTCTTGTTATAAATAAACAGTAATTGTGTTTTAAATTACAAACCTTGTGACTCTAATTATTGGGCATGCAAGGGCCAAAGGTTTTGGGAATTTTTAATCAGAATTATTGGTTAATTCACTTGCAATGATAATAATCACTTATTGTCACGAGTAGGCTTCAATGAAGTTACTGTGAAAAGCCCCTAGTCGCCACATTCCGGCACCTGTTCAGGGAGGCCAGTACGGGAATTGAACCCGCGCTGCTGGCCTTGTTCTGCATTACAAGCCAGCTTTTTAGCCCGCTGTGTTAACTCTGGGGCATGTGGGGTGGTGTAACAATACTGTGTTTTAAAAAAATATATTTTATTTGGTTTTATCATTTTAACATTTTATACATAAAACAAAACAGCTCCCAAAGAAAAGAATAACAAAAGAGCCCCCCCTCTACCAACCAACTCCCATATAACTCGAAAAATAACTCCCCCTTCCCATAGCAGTTGATGGTAACCATCTCTTTACAGTAAAGAATAAGTAGGCCCCATCTCTTGTGGAACCCCTCGATTGCCCCCTCAGGGTTAACTTCATCTTCTCAAAATACAGGAACTCCATCAGATGCCCCAGCCATACTGAGGCACAGGGTGGATCAGCAGGACTCACTTGTAAGCAATCAGCAAGGCGTAGCCTAAAACATCTGCCTCCGCCGGCAGGTCCAACACCCCAAATATGGCCCTCAGGACTGGGCTCCAAATCCAAGTGGAAGATCCCCGACATGGTGCTGAAAAAAGACCTCCAAAACCTCTCCAACTTTGGGAAGGGGCAGAATGTATGTACATGGTTGGCCGGGCCTCTCCCACACTGCTCCTAAGTATTCTCCACCCCCTCAAACAACTGGCTTACCCTTGATCTCATTGCCCTGTGCACCACCTTTAACTCTATTAACCCCAGTCTCGCACATGAAGTTGAGGCATTCACCCTCTGCAACACCTCACACCACAACCCCACCTCCAGGGCCACCCCCAACCACACCTCCCACCTGGCCTTAACCCCCTCCAATGACACCATATCCTCCTCCACAATCCTCCCATAAATCTCTGAGATGACACCCCTCCCACAACCCCATTACCGACAACACTCCCTCCAACAACGAGGAGTGAGGTGTCACCGGAAACGTCTGGAAAACGTACATGCAAAATCCCACATACACTTAAAGCCATACATTAAAAGCCTCCCCCGTGGAAACCCAAACTTCTCCATCAACTTTTCCAAGCTCGCAAACTGCCCTTCCAAGAATAAGTCCTTCATTTCACCTTTCCCCGTTCCTCCCGTCCCTGAAACCTACCAACCAATCTTGCTGGCTCAAACAAATGATTCTCTCCGATCTCTTTTCGACCCCACGCCTGACTTAAAATGTTGCTGAAATTGCCTCTATATCTTCAGCTTGGCCACCACCACCAGGCCACCTGAATATTTCCCCAGGGCAAACAGAAGCTGTGCCGTTGCCAGTACCCGCAACCCGATCTCCTACCTTACCCACATTGCCTGCAGCTACCTACCCCAGCCCCCCACCTTCTTGGCATTTGCCACCCAATAACAATACAGCAGATTTGATAGAGCCAAACTTCCTGACTGTCTTCCGAGCCCTCGCAATCCTACTTGCTCATTCAAATGACTAAATCAACCGTTTCATCCCCTTGAAAAGCACTTTCAGCAAGAAGACCGGTAAACACTGGAATAAAAACAAAAACTGCAGCAAAATATTAATCTTTACCGCCTGCATCCAGCGTCCAATGATAGGGGCAGGCTTTCCACCGTAACAAATCTGCCTTGACCCTGCCCATCAAGTTCGTAAATTAAATTTACGGAGCCTGGCCCAATCCCGAGCCACCTGCATCCCCAATGTCTTAAGTGAGTGGTTGCCACACAAAACCACAATCCCTCCAAGCCAGCTCCCACCCTTTGCGAGGAGACCAAAAAGCACTCGCTCTTCTCCAAATTCAATTCATATTCTGAAAAATCCCCAAATCGCTTAAGCGCCCCCTCCCCGGCAACTTCTCCGAGTTCCTCAACGTAATGGCCAAGGGCCCTATGTAACAATACTATGTGTCCAAATCACCTTATCATAGAATCCCTACATTGCAGAAGAAGGCCACTTGACCCATCAAGTCTGCGTCAACCCTCCAAAAGAGCACTCTACTTGGGCCCACTCTCCCAACCTTTCCCCGTAATCCCGCATATTGATCATGGCCACCTAACCTACACATCTTTGTAATGTGGGAGGAACCCTACGCAGACAAGGGGAGATTGTGCAAACTCCACACAGTCACTCAAGGCTGGATCTGAACCCAGGTCCTTGGAGCTGTGAGGCAGCAGTGCTAACCACTGTGCCACAGTTAGAAGTGCAATTGTGAATAGTCACTCAAAACACAGCAAAATGTAATTTAGGAACTGTGTATTTTAGGATTGGACACAACTTAAATAGCAATTTTTAAAAAATATTCGAAGTAGGCCTAAATTATAATTCTTATTTTTCAATTACATTTGCTCATCTATTTCAGCGAGCAGACGAAACAAGATAGCAGATCATCCACATGTCCTGGCAACACAGAAATCATAAAAGAACAAAACAGAACAGGTAATTTCTTTTAGCAGAATTTCTTGCTTACCATTCAAATACAACTTGCAACTGAAAATAGTCCCTTTGCACTCAAATTGTAAGGCATGCTATTGCTGGAAAATCAAATGTTTACCTCCTGATACTAAGCGAATTGAACACTGTTACGTATAGCACAGTCAGGAACCAGAATAAAGCTTTCGCTACTGGGAGATCCTACCATCTTAATCATCTTAATCTTGCTGTGTCTCAGTTAATAGTATTCTGAATTTGAAAGTTGTGGGTTCAAGTCTCATTCCAGAGACTTAAGCACAAGTAGGCTGACACTGTAGTGCTACATTAACGGTGGTCTTTCGGATAAAATGTTAACCTCCACCCAGTCTGCTCTATTAAGTAAATGATCCTATGGCATTTTGAAGAAGAGCAATTATTACTCAATTATCTTTACTGAAACAGATTATTTGGAGCATGATTCTGCCTCCTTGTCATGTCTCTCGCAAGATTTGCGATGCTCCAAACGTCTCACAAGATTAAACAAAATCTCGCAAGATGTCGGGATCTGTGAGGGCGAGATCCAGATCTGCATAATTTTGAAAAAAGTTGTATCCAGAAAATACAAAAAATACAAAATCAGGAAAAGTCAATAACACAAAACTGTATTGAACACTCCATAACATATTAACAGTGTACATAACACTATAGCAATGTAACTCACCTGAAACACCCCATATATACAAATACATCAACCACACCTTCAAAAATGTTTTAAAACAAAACAAGGTACCGCCCCACCCATTAACCAATAGTTACTGTACCCCGTCACCCTCCCCTTCCCCCACTGACATTCTAATACTTCTTGAAAAAGTCAATGAACAGCTTCCCCCTCACGAAGAACCCCTCATCCATACCTCTAATGGCGACTTAATTCTCTTCCAATGAAGAAAATCAGCAAGGTCCCACACCCATGACCCGAACGCTGGTGAATCCGCAGACCGCTGGTTTAGCAAAATTCTCCTTTGGATTAGCAGGGAGGCAAAAGCCACAACATCGGTCTCCTTCCCACCAAAACACTTGCATCCTCAGGCACTCCAAAAATAGCTACCCATGGAGATGACATGACTACCATTCAAGGCAATGCAATCGTAACTCCCTCCCAGAATCCCACCAATTTTGGACCAGACTAGAACATGTGGGCATGATTCGCAGGAGACCTGGCACATCGTGCACACTGATTGGCCACTTCCGGGAAGAATTGGCTCAGCCTTGCTGGCATCATATGTGCTCTATGCACAACTTTAAGTTGAATAAGACTAGCATACAACGAGGATGCATTAATCCTACGCGGTGCTTCTTCTCAAATCCAACCTCGCACCGTGCCTCCTTTGCTGCATTGCCACCATCGAAACGTCCTCCTTCTTGGCCAATTCAGCGTACACATTGGAGATCTTGCCCTCTCCAATATCATCCTCCGAGAGGAGCCAGTCCTGTAGACCCAAAGGTGGCAACATTGGGACCGAACCCACCACTTTACTCAAAAAGGCCCTTATGTGGAGATACCTGAAATCATTACTGCTGGGCAATTGTGCAGCTTAGTTAGGTCTACAAACTTCACTCCCAAAAACAGGTCCTCAAATCATTTGATCCCCAAATGGTCCCACTCCTTAAACCTGACATCCAATCTCGCTGGGACAAATCTATGGTTACCACAGATCGGGGCCTTTCTGGACATGCCCTCCAGGCCAAAATGTAGCCAGCACTAATTCCACACCCTCAGAGTGGAAACTACCGCTGGATTTGATGAGTACCTACTCAGTGAGAATGGTAGAGGAGCTGAAGTCAATGCCCTTAAGGAGGTCTCTCCCTACACAAAGCCTCTGCCACCCTGCACCACACCGGCTCTTGATCCAACACCCATTTCCGGATCATGACAATATTGTCCAGTAGTAACTCTGAAAATTAGGGAGAACCAGGCCACCACCCCATCTACTCTTGTCCAGACAAGCTCTTTTAATACGGGAAATCCTCCCTGCCTACACAAAGCCTAGAATAAGCCTATTGACCTTTCTGAAAAAAGATATGGGCAGGAAGATTGTGAGAATCTGGAATACAAAAGGAACCTCGGCAGGATCACCATCTTTATTATCTGGACTCTTCCGGACAGAGCTAACGGCAGTCTGTCCCATCTTTTAAACTCTTCTTTCATCCCCTCCACTAAACTTGCCAGATTTAAATTGTGAAGCTGAGCCCAGTCCCTGCTACCTGAATCCCAAGATTGTGAAAGCTCTTTCTTGCCAGGTGAAACGGGAGCCCACTAAAACACCCCTCATGGCCTCTGGAGCCTATCAGAAACATCTTGCTCTTTGCTGTATTAAGCTTGTATCAGAGAAGGAGCCAAACTCACTCAGAATCACCAGAAACTTATCAAATGATTCCATGGGATTAGAAATGCACAACAGGAGATCATTCACGTACAGAGAGGGCTGGTTCTCCACTATCCTCCCCCCACCTCCCCGCTCAATACCCCTCCACCCCAGACGCCCGAAGAGCCACTACCACTATCAATCGCAAGGGCGAAGAGCAGAGGAGAGAGTGAGCACCCCTGCATCGTCCTGCGCTGCAAAGTGAAATACTTAGAGTAACCCCATTAGTTGAGATGATTGCTTTCGGGACTTTATATAATAGCTTAACTCAGTCCACGAAGCCCTATACGAACCAAAACCGCTCCAAAATGTCAAATAAGTACACCCATTCCAACCATAGATTTGAGCCAGGGAAGTGGGATGGAAATTTTCGGAGATGGGAGAAGAAAGGAATTAGAACACTAATAAATTTATTTCTTGGGGGTCATTTTGCGGGATTGAAGGAGCTGGGAGCAAAGTATGGGCTGGAGCAGGGGGAAATATTTAGATACATGCAGGTTCGAGACTTTGCCAGAAAGGAGATACAGAGCTTCCCCGTAGAGCCGGCTTCCACATTGCTGGAGGAGGTGCTGATGACGGGGACTGGAGAAGGGGGTAGTATCGGCGGTTTACGGGGCTATTTTGGAGGAGACAAGGTGCCAACACGTCCCGCAGACCTACTGGGGCCCCCAACCTCTGTGCCCTCGCCTGATCCACCCTCGGAACTCCAACCTATCGAAGAATCTTCGTCTCAGTTCATTCCCCAGCGTTGGTTCCGATTGGTATAGTCTCTGATAAAAGGACTCAAAAATGTTATTCATCTCTGCCAGGCCCGTTGCTACCTCGTCTCTTCCCCTCCCCCATTCCTAAGCCTACCTATTTCCTTAGCAGCTGTCTGATTCTTCAATTAGTGAGCGAGCATCCTGCCACTCACCAACACAAATCTTCCATTCGGACCAGCAATTAACCTCTTTATTGAGAAAGACAGCCTCTTACTTATTAACATGGCCACCCCTCTCGTCTTCATATCAAGTCCTGAGTGGTAAACCTGACCAACCCACTCCCTTTGCAGTCTTATCTGGTCCTCCACCTTTAAATGAGTCTCCTGGAGAAACATCAAGTCTGCCCTCAGGTTTTTCAGATGAGCAAATTAGCGCAACCTTTGAACAGGTCTGTGCAGGCCCCGGACATTCCAAGCTACCAATTGAGTGAGGGGGCACCTACCCCCTCCACCCTCGATATTCGGCTATAGTTTCACTTAAGCTAATCACCCCCAGGTCGTCAAGTTGAAGCCCTCACAAGCCATCCACTGCCACCGACTTCTATATCTCAGTGCCCTGACATTACTCACACCATCAGCTCCCCCCCCCCCCCCGCCCCTCAGGCTAAACCAAAAAGAAGAAATATCGAAAACCTTACCCTCCTCGCACCACATTGTCCCCAACATCCCTTTCGGTTACTGGTTCTCACACCAGTATGGTGGCCCCCGCACAAGGTCTGCGACTTCCCTGAACCCCCCAGATCACCCAAACCCGATCATAAAAAAAACCACATAAATAAATAACTCTATCCCACCCTCCACATTTCCCCAGCCTCCGAACATCAAACTCACTTCAATAAAACGAAAAACAGGAAGGAGAATGATAGAGAAGAACATAGCAAAGACACAGGAATGCACAGCAATCAAACTAACAACAATATCATCAACGGCCCAGAACAACCACATTTTAATGTATTTGCAGATTCTCAGTCCCCTGGCCCCGAAGAAACTTGCCCGCCTCCTCCTGGGTCTCTAAAAAGTGCTCCTGTTTACGAAAGGTGATCCACAAACCGGCCGGATACAACATTCCAAAACTCACACCTTCCTTATGCAGGACTGTCTTGACTTTGTTGAATCCGGTACGGTATTTAGCTAGTTCCGTACCCCAATTGGGGTGTATTCTGATTACACTTCCCTCTCACAAGTTCTTCTTCGTCTGCCTGGCCCACTTCAGAAATGTTTGCATGTCTAAGAAACGGAGCACTCGCACCACCATCGACCTTGATTGCTCACGCTCTCAATTCTCCAACTCGCCCACCTAAACATGTACTTTTTTGAAGCTGTCAGCCATCAAGGAAAGTTTTGCTTCCACCGGGATCAACCAGTCCTCGTGGTCGGTGACAGACTCCTCCATTTTTTGGAGCGACGCGCCGTGAGCCTCTAAATGCTGCTCAACTCTCTCCACTGTTGCCTTAATCCGATCAGTTGCTGTTAACAGTTCTTCAGACATTTCCAACGTTTGTTTCTGGAACCGAGCAGTTAAAAAGTCTACCAACTGAGCAGGAGACCAGTGCCGAAATGGGGCCCGGCACCATCACGCCTTAATCCACGCTTTTTCATTGCCTCACAATGTGCTTGCAGCCGTTTTTATTTCCCCCGTTGCTTTTTGCCGCATGCATTCCGGATCCTGCGCAAAATATTCCTGATACATTACTGGAAGGAGGTTTTTAGGGTAATCTCTAAAGTGGTGCATGTGAAACTGGACCCGGGCCCTCGGGAAGCCATATCCGGGGTCTTGGACCAGCCGGGGTTGGAAACAGGTGTGGAGGTGGATGTTGTAGCCTTCGCCTCGTTGATCGTACGAAGGCGGATCCTGTTGAGGTGGATGTCAACCTCGCCACCCTGTGCCCTGGTGTGGCTGGGGGACCTGCTGGAATTCTTGATGCTTGAGAAGGTCAAATTTGAACTGAGGGGACGGATGGAGGGGTTTTACAATTCATGGGCGTTATTCATACACTTTCAAGAATTGCATTACATTGAACATTAGGGGGGGGGGGGGCGGCTGGCAGGGTTGGGGGAGGGGGACTGTATGTGTTAATGGTGACTATGGGTGATTCCTGGTTCCTTTTTGTCATTTGTTTACGTTAACATGCGGGCCAATGTCTGGGGTTTGGTGGGAGGATGGGATCGATGTTATTGATATGGTGATTGACATTGCATCCGTTACTGATTATTGTTTATTGTTGGGTATAAATTTGGGAGAAAATGTGAAAAAGGAGGAGAATAAAAATATATTTTTTTAAAAATTAAAAAAATTCTGATACTTTCACCAGCAAGAATCGGGACCTCGAGACCACATTCAAACGTCCGACCGAGATTTATGGGCAGATAAAGGTTTTGCCACGCAGGAGCCACCGACTACACAGCCGTTTAGCTCATGGCCGCCACTGGAAGTGTGCATAATTTGAATATGCATTTGTGGGATCCTTCCTGCACCCAGGACCTAACGCCTGTGCCTGGAAGACCTCGCCAGCATGCCATTTAGTACTGGATTCCACAAACATAGACCAGTTGTCATGGCACCCTGGGGGGGGGTGATGGGGTGCGGGGGGGGGGAGTGGGAGGAGGGGGGGTGGGAAGCGGGGTCTCCCAAGTCATTAGAGATCCCTGGGTGGTGGGGGAAAAGGGCAGGATGACACCCTGGCAGTGCCACCCGGGCACCCTGGCAGTGCTGCCTCGACACCTGGGTATAGTTGCCCAGGCACCTTTAAAGAACTGCCCGGGCACTATCAGAGTTTGGGACCAGCGGGCCTTACCGGGTGAGGTGGGTAGTTTGGGTGGGTGGGTGGGGGAGAGGGAGAGAGAGATCAGGGCAGCCAGACAAGCTGTTTATCAATACTTCATAATCAGAACAGAGATCAAATTAAAAATTCTCTTCATTGTCACTACTATTAATTTTGGACTCCTCTTTCTTACGGTCGTCTTCAGTTTTAGATTTTTCAGAACCTGGTTCTGTACTAGATTTAATGTGGAGGTCCTGCAAAATGGCTCCCTGGCCGAATTGGGGGATGACCACCTGGGAACCCCTCAGGAGGATGCCATCCCCTACGCTGAGTTCCACCCCCTTTCTGGTAAAAGCCCTCAGGTCCTCCGGGAGGGCACAGTGCTCAGCCCTAGACAGCACATTGTGGCGAATCCTGGCCAGCAGTGGATCTGTCTAGGTCCAAGCCTTTATTTGAGCCACCGTTTCGGGCAGCGAGTTCATAAAATGCAAGTTTGCGACTACCTTGTCCAATGCCATGAGCATGGGGGGGGGTGGGGATGGGGGAGGGGGGGGAGAGGGGGGGGGGGGAGGGGGGGAGGGGGGGCCCAGCGAGAGATGCCTGAGAGCATCCGCATGGGGAATCTCCGCGATGCTCCAAAATATACTCGTACGCCTCCAGAAGGAGAGACCAACGCTGAATGCGGGCAGACGCCACCGGGGGAATTGCCGTGTCCTCTTTGAATAAATCCAAAAGCAGTTTCTGGTTGGTATAAGCCGTGAACGCATGGCTCTAGACATATTGATGGAATCGTCGCATGCCGAACACCAATGCTAACCTCCTTTTCTATTTGGGCAAAATTCCCTTCTGCCGCTACCAATGTTGGGCCACTCGGTACCATCATCCATCCTGTGTGCCATAACGGCCCCGGCCCCGACCCCGCAGGGCAAAGTGTGGCACGTGAGCACCAAGAACTTCACCTGGTTGAAGTCCGTCAGCATGTGGGAAGACGACAGCCGCTGCTTTATTTTGGCAAACGCTCCCTGTTTTGGCCCCAGGTGCAGCGGGGCCAAAACCATTGTCTAATTCGGGATGAAGTTCCTGTAATAGTTGACCAGGCCCAAAAATGAATGGAACTCTGTGGGATCTCGTGGTATGGGCGCCTGTCGGATGGCCTGACCTTTATCATGTACTGTGTGTAGTCCATGCCTGTCAACCCAGTAGCCCATGAAACATGCACTTTTCGTGCTGCAGGTGGACCCCGGCTGCCTAGAACTGATGCAGCACATCCTCCAGGTTTTTTAGATGTTCTTGGTCAGAGGAACCAGTGATTAGTACATCGTCCAGGTAAACTGCCACTTGTGGCAATCCTCGGAGGATATTTTCCATACCCCTCTGGAAAATGGCACATGCCGACGAGACCCTGAACAGCAGCCTGGTATATTCGTACAACCCCCTTTGCTTGTTGATTGTTACGCACTTTCGGGAGGATGGTCTCGAGTGTCTCCGATAATGCCGGCCCGAACTCGCAAAACCCGACAAATTTGTGCAACCAGCTCAGGAATTCCGTTATAGGTTCATCCTAGCATTGTGAAGCCGTGTGGAAACAAAAACAGAGAATGGCAAGTAGCGGATCTTGGTCGAAATGGTCGTCAACCAGCGTAACAAGCTCCGCGAACTGGCGGTTGTCAGGCGAGTCAGAAAAAGTTAAAGTTTTGATAATGTCGTATGTCTCCGCACCGAAAACTGCAAGGAGAGTCACCGTCTGTCGTCCCCGACTATGTTGTTCATCCGTTCTGTGTACTGGGTCCAATCCCCAGCCATGGCATCGAACACTTCAAGGTTTCCGATTAGTGGCACCTCTGTCGTCTGAGTAGAGGTCCCCTGAAACCTAATTGAGGTGGACCCGGTCTGGAGGAAATGGTGCCTCTGCAGCTCCACTTAAGAACATATGAACTAGGAGCAGGAGTAGGCCATCTGGCCCCTCGCGCCTGCTCCACCATTCAGTGAGATCATGGCTGATCTTTTGTGGACTCAGCTCCACTTTCCGGCCCAAACACCATTACTCTTAATCCCTTTATTCTTCAAAACACTATCTATCTTTATCTTAAAAACATTTAATGAAGGAGCCTCTACTGCTTCACTGGGCAAGGAATTCCATAGATTCACAACCCTTTGGGTGAAGAAGTTCCTCCTAAACTCAGTCCTAAATCTACTCCCCCTTATTTTGAGGGTGTGCCCTCTAGTTCTACTTTCACCCGCCAGTGGAAACAACTTGCCCGCATCTATCCTATCTATTCCCTTCATAATTTTATATGTTTCTATAAGATCCCCCTCATCCTTCTAAATTCCAATGAGTACAGTCCCAGTCTATTCAACCTCTCCTCGTAGTCCAACCCCTTCAGCTCTGGGATTAGCCTAGTGAATCTCCTCTGCACACCCTCCAGTGCCAGTAAGTCCTTTCTCAAGTAAGGAGACCAAAACTGAACACAGTACTCCAGGTGTGGCCTCACTAACACCTTATACAATTGCAGCATAACCTCCCTAGTCTTAAACTCCATCCCTCTAGCAATGAAGAACAAAATTCCATTTGCCTTCTTAATCACCTGTTGCACTTGTAAACCAACTTTTTGCGACTCATGCACTAGCACACCCAGGCCTCTCTGCACAGCAGCATGTTTTAATATTTTATCATTTCAATAATAATCCCTTTTGCTGTTATTCCTACCAACATGGATAACCTCACATTTGTCAACATTGTATTCCATCTGCCAGACCCTAGCCCATTCACTTAGCCTATCCAAATCCCTCTGCAGACTTCCAGTATCCTCTGCACTTTTTGCTTTACCACTCATCTTAGTGTCGTCTGCAAACTTGGACACATTGCCGTTGGTCCCCAACTCCAAATCATCTATGTAAATTGTGAATAATTGTGGGCCCAACACTGATCCCTGAGGGACACCTCTAGCTACTGATTGCCAACCAGAGAAACACCCATTACTCCCCACTCTTTGCTTTCTATTAATTAACCAATCCTCTATCCATGCTACTACTTTCCCCTTAATGCCATGCATCTTTATCTTATGCAGCAACCTTTTGTGTGGCACCTTGTCAAAGGCTTTCTGGAAATCCAGATATGACACATCCATTGGCTCCCCATTATCTACCGCACTGGTAATGTCCTCAAAAAATTCCACTAATTTAGTTAGGTACAACCTGCCCTTCATGAACCAATGCTGCATCTGCCCAATGGGACAATTTCCATTCCTCGCTATTTCTTCCTTGATGATAGATTCCAGCATCTTCCGTACTACCGAAGTTAAGCTCTCTGGCCTATAATTACCCGTTTTTTGCCTACCTCCTTTTTTAAATAGTGGTGTCACATTTGCTAATTTCCAATCTGCCGGGACCACCCCAAAATCTAGTGAATTTTGGTAAATTATCACTAGTGCATTTGCAATTTCCCTAGCCATCTCTTTTAGCACTCTGGGATGCATTCCATCAGGGCCAGGAGACCTGTCTACCTTTAGCCCCATTAGCTTGCCCATCACTACCTCCTTAGTGATAACAATCCCCTCAAGGTCCTCACCTGTCATAGCCTCATTTTCATCAGTCACTGGCATGCTATTTGTGTCTTCCACTGTGAAGACCAACCCAAAAAACATGTTCAGTTCCTCAGCCATTTCCTCATCTCCCATTATTAAATCTCCCTTCTCATCCTCTAAAGGACCAATATTTACCTTAGCCACTCTTTTTTGTTTTATATATTTGTAGAAACCTTTACTATCTGTTTTTATATTCTGAGCAAGTTTACTCTCATAATCTATCTTACTCTTCTATATAGCTTTTATAGTAGCTTTCTGTTGCCCCCTAAAGATTTCCCAGTCCTCTAGTCTCCCACTAATCTTTGCTACTTTGTATGCTTTTTCCTTCAATTTGATACTCTCCCTTATTTCCTTAGATATCCACGGTCGATTTTCCCTCTTTCTACCGTCCTTCCTTTTTGTTGGTATAAACCTTTGCTGACCACTGTTCCTCAACTGTTTCACCATAAAGTCTTTGCTCCCAGTGTACCTTAGCTAGTTCTTCTCCCATCCCATTGTAATCTCCTTTGTTTAAGCACAAAACACTAGTGTTTGAATTTACCTTCTCACCCTCCATCTGTATTTTAAATTCCACCATATTGTGATCGCTCCTTCCGAGAGGATCCCTAACTATGAGATACTGAATCAATCCTGTCTCATTACACAGGAACAGATCTAGGACCGCTTGTTCCCTCGTAGATTCCATTACATACTGTTCTAGGAAACTATCGCGGATACATTCTATAAACTCCTCCTCAAGGCTGCCTTAACCAGCCTGGTTAAACCAATCGACATGTAGATTAAAATCCCCCATGGTAACTGCTGTATCATTTCTACATGCATCAGTTATTTCTTTGTTTATTGCCTGCCCCACCATAATGTTACTATTTGGTGGCCTATAGACTACTCCTATCAGTGACTTTTTCACCTTACTATTCCTATTATTACTACTCGTCGCCAGTGTAAAGTCGCAGGCAAGGGACCACTCGGAAGCAATGTCTGTAGCAAACATTTGGTTTTATTCGGGTTACTATACGCTCCTCCTACTCCCCAAAGGGTCTCC
Organism: Scyliorhinus torazame; assembly: GCF_047496885.1. NCBI lineage: Eukaryota > Metazoa > Chordata > Chondrichthyes > Carcharhiniformes > Scyliorhinidae > Scyliorhinus > Scyliorhinus torazame. The sequence continues at coordinate 297,303,527 of NC_092710.1, forward strand.
CACCCCCAGCCCTCACCTGGGCTGCAGTAGTTATATCCAGCAATCCTTTGAACTGAGGGGTCAGCCTCATCCCCTCATCTGGGTAGATCATATTCAGGTGAGGCCGCAAGAACTCTGGTGTTGCAGATCCCTGGGCCTCCTGTAGGGTTATAACACTATCCATTACTAATACCTCAGTTTTCATTGAGCTTTCTGGAGGGAAAACCAAATCCTTCTCTAGTAAGAAACCCAGCATATCTCTAATCTACCTCATTCCCCATACCTGCTCCACGTTACCTCGGGCCCCCTAAGTCCAGTTAAAGCTACAGTCTGCCATGTAGTGTTCTCCATTTTTGTTCTCTTTTCAGAATCCTCCCTATCAACCCCACAAGTCCCAGGGGTTTTCTTAGCAACTCCCAACATGCTGAATGAATGTGTCCCACCTTGTTACTATGGTAACACCTAGGCTTTTGAGTCTCACCATCTCCCTCCGTACCTTCCTTCCTGGTCTGAGGAGGAAATCTTGGAGCATTTCCAGCAATCCATTGGCTACTGCCTTCCTTTCAGTCTCCTACTTCCTATCCTTATCAAAATTATTTTTTACAAATCAATTTAGAGAACCCAATTACTTTTTTCCAATTAAGGGGAAATTTAGCGTGGCCAACCCACCTACCTTGCACATCTTTGGGGTATGGGCTGAGACCCACGCAAACACGGGGAGAATGTGCAAACTCCACACAGACAGTGACCCAGAGCCGGGATCGAACCCGGGACCTCGGCGCGTGAGACAGCAGTGCTAACTCACTGCACCACCGTGCCGTCCCTTTTCAAAATTATGGGGGTGATGGAACAAAGGGTTGAATTTATGGTTCAGCTCCTAATCATCAGCCATAATTGCTGCCTGTCTAGCAGTTGTCACCCTCTGGTGTTCAACGAGTGTTGTTAGCATAGAAGGTAGAGAATTTTTAAATTCCTCCAAGAGAATACCCTCTCTGAGCCTCATCGGTAGTTTCAACCAAGGTGTAGAGAAACTCCCAAGGCCAAAAAACCTGGCAAAGTGCCATTGATTAGCAGGATGTTACTCGGCACTGCAGACAATGAGAAACTCCCTGCGAATCGTGCCCAAAACTGGACATAGATTTTTTTTTCCATTTGAATCGTGCTTATGGTCTACATCACATTGCTGTTTGTGAGATCTTGCAGAGTCCAAATTTGGTGGATGTGTTTCTTGCAACACAGCTCAAAAGTAATTGGATGTAACTTCACAACGTCTTGAAGTTATGAAGTGTGCTCTATTTCTTTTCTTCTTTCCTTCATTTCTTTCTCCATCTATTTCTTTTTCTTTTGAATAGGATCCTTATAGCTATGGGAAGGAAAGAGACCTTGGGAGCGAAGTGGCATTTGCAGTGTGCACTCACGTTTCCGACATGTGTTCTGGATGCCACTTTGATAAAGGGCTTAGCATGTGCACATTTAATGTCCACCAGAGGTGAAGTATATTATGACTTCAACTCTTTTTTGGGTTCTTCTATCATTGCTTCAAATTTCAAGAGTATACAGAGGGTAGTATTGCAGGCGCTGAAATATGTTTCACAAACCTCAAGGTTCCTGCACAAACCAGTTGCTCACAGATATAGGCTAGTCTTGCAATTGATTAGGATAATTTAATGCAGAAATGTGCGAAGTGATTTGCTTGGTAGAAAGATTGCAGACAGACTAAGTACAATAAAGATTACAATTCTAAAGGGGGTGTAGGAGCAGTGGAACCCTGAATGTGTCAGGGCAAGTTGAGAGAACTCTTTAATACAGCATGCACATCCTAGGCTTTATCACTTGGGGCATAGAGTACAAAAGCAAGGAAGTTATGTTAAATAAAATTGGAACATGCTGAAAAAAAGCAGCAGGTCTTGCAGCATCTGTGGAGATAGAAACAGTTCATATTTCATGTCCAATATGACTCTTTGAAAGTTATGTGAAACTTGTATAAAACACTCATTTGGCCTCAGCTGAAGTATTGTGTACCGCGGTTTCTGGGCACTCCATTTTAGGAAGGATGTGAAAGCAATAATACAATATAATAATCTTTATTGTCAGAAGTAGGCTTACATTAACACTGCAATGAAGTTACAGTGAAAAGCCCCTAGTCGCCACATTCTGGCACCTATTCGGGTACACAGAGGGAGAATTCAGAACGTCCAATTCACCTATCAGCATGCCTTCGGGACTTGTGGGAGAAAACCGGATCACCTGGAGGAAACCCACGCAGACACGGAGAACATGCAGACTCCACACAGACAGCGACCCAAGCTGGCAATCGAACCTGGGACCCTGGAACTGTGAAGCAACAATACTAACCACTATGCTGCCATTTGAGATGGTGCAGAAAAATTTGCGAGAATGGTTCCATTGAAGAGGAACTTCAGTTGCATAGATTGGAGAAGTTGGGACTGTTCTTCTTGCAGAAAAGAAAGTGGAGAGGAGATTTGGTAGAGGTATTCAAAATCACGAGGGGTCTGGACAGAGTATATCAGGAAGAAGTCATAGAGTATCATAGAAGGAGGCCATTCAGCCCATTGAGTCTGCACCAGCTCTTGGAAAGAGCACCCCACTTAAGCCCACGCCTCTACCCTATCCCCGTAACCCAGTAACCCCATCTCACCTTTTTTGGACAATAAGGGCAATTTATCATGGTCAATTCACCTAACCCACATATCTTTGGACTGTGGGAGGAAACCGGAGCTCCTGGAGGAAACCCACGCAGACACGGGGAGAAAATGCAGACTCCGCACAGACAGTGACCCAAGCTGGGAATCGAACCTGGGACCCTTGAGCTGTGAAGCAACAGCACTAGTGTTCCATTGGTAGAAGAATCAAGAACCAGTGGGTTCAGATTTAAGATAATTAGCAAAAGAAGCAATGGTGACCTGAGGAAAGACCTTTTTATGCAGGAGTGGTCAGGATCTGGGGCGAAATTCTCCGGAAACGGCACAATGTCCGCCGACTGGCGCCCAAAACGGCGCAAATCAGTCGGGCATCGCGCCGCCCCAAAGGTGCGGAATGCTCCGCATCTTTGGGGGCCGAGCCCCAACCTTAAGGGGCTAGGTCGGCGCCGGACGAATTTCCGTCCCGCCAGCTGGCGGAAAAGGCCTTTGGTGCCCCGCAAGCTGGCGCGGAAATTACATCTCCGGGCGGCGCATGCGCGGGAGCGTCAGCGGCCGCTGACGGCATTCCCGCGCATGCGCAGTGGAAAGAGTCTCTTCCGCCTCCGCCATGGTGGAGACCGTGGCGAAGGCGGAAGGAAAAGAGTGCCCCCACGGCACAGGCCCGCCCGCGGATCGGTGGGCCCCGATCGTGGGCCAGGCCACCGTGGGGGCACCCCCCGGGGCCAGATCGCCCCCGCGCCCCCCCCAGGACCCCGGAGCCCGCCCGCGCCGCCTTGTCCCGCCGGTAAGGTAGGTGGTTTAATCTACGCCGGTGGGACAGGCATTTTAGCGGCGGGACTTCGGCCCACACGGGCCGGAGAATCCCTGGGGGTGGCCCGCCAACCGGCGTGCCGCGATTTCCGCCCCCGCCGAATATCCGGTGGTGGAGAATTTGGCAACCGGCGGGGGCGGGATTCACGCCAGCCCCCGGCGATTCTCCAACCCGGCGGGGGGTCGGAGAATCTCGCCCCTGGAATGCAATTCCTGAGGGTGTGGAGGCATGTTCAATTGAGGCATTTGGAAAGGAATAATGCCGAGGATGTCAATGTCTTATCAATTCCAGACCGGGTGACTGTGTGTGGAGTTGGATCTTTATCCCTTGTCTGCGTGGGTTTCCTCCGGATGCTCTGGTTTCTTCCCACTGACCAAAAATGTTAGGTGCATTGGTCATGCTAAATTGCCCAAAAGGTTGGGCGGGGTTCCTGGGTTATGGGGATAGTGTGAAGGCATTGGGCTTAAGTAGGGTGCTCTTTCCAAGGGCTGAGCTGGGCTGAATGGCCTTCTGCACTGTAAATTCAATGATTTAAACATCCATAATAATTTCCTAAGATTAGTGATTTTGAGAAATTGGAAAATGTTTTGAAATATTCCAGGTGTAATAAATAGACCAATGACATGATGTTTGTAAATATTGTGGTTAATGAGTAACGGATAAAGAGACTAAAATTTGACAAATAATTGTACTATTTTAGGTGAGCAGTTTGAAAGATAACAAAACCACATCAAAGGACTTGCGCTTTGAAAGTTTTTAAGACTGACCTGAATCACTTGGAATATTTTTGGTCAATCCTATTAAAGGACGTGTTTTTTTCCCCATTCATTGGAGTTTTCATATAATTATTGTGAAATTATAAAAATAGCTGCAAGCTAAAGAACTGATTATTTTATGGTGACTCCTCCCATCAGCATTATCATAAAGGAAATTGGTATGACCAGGCTAATTGTAAAATCCTGTGAGATCGTCATCGTCTTAATTTCATGTACAGAAAATTCAAGGTTTCCTTGGTAATACCGGTAATTTCTTGAAATCCCTTCTTAATAGGGAATTGATGTTTTTTTCCAGGGATTTTGAATTAATATTACAGAAATTTAAATATATACTTCTTTGAAATGTTAATATAAAATGACATGTGTTTTCCACTCTTTGGTTTCGCTCTTTAATAAGCTTAGGTCTGACGTATCAGAATAAGGTACTTAAATATATGATACAAAGATATGTAAATAGTTCTGAGTACAGCTTGAATTGTTATTGTTGCTAAGGCTGCAAGAATGAATTGCTAAAAAAAGCAACCAATCAACTGGACCTGCGAACCAAACACTGCTTCCTGAAGCAGTCTTAACCACTGATATATTGAAACGTATAACCCAGCAGTGGTTTGTGCTATTAAATGCCATTTATATTTGACTGTTATCTTTCTGCCATGTGATAGATTTCTGCCGTTATTTTGGGTTTAAAAACAAACTGCTGTGACAAGATTTGTCTGCAAAATCCAATTTTTAAAAAAATGAACTATTTTGTTGCTTTATACCGCTTTTGTGAATGTACAAATTTTATTGATGTTAAACTCTCCGAATCAGATCTATGGTCCATATCTTGGACACTGCTGATATGCATTATCTGTTTGCCACCTTTACAACTATTAAGTGCTGCCGAAATGTTTTCACATACAAGATCTGATATGATAGGTGCCGGAACACACTTGTGAGCCACTCCCTAAAATCCATGACTGTTGTGATAAGGGTTGTCTTTTGTTCAGAAGCAAAGTGCACTGATATTAAAAGTAACAGAAAACTGTTAAACGGAATAATAACAACAATGTCAATGAATAGTTTCCCTGAATGAAAAGGGGTAAGGTGTCTCTTAAAACGATAAGGTTAACTTATACCCAACAGTGTGTCATAGAGGTCAGCCCATCATGTCTGTGCCGGTCAAAAACAACCATTAACTATTCTAATGCCATTTCCCAGCAATTGGCCCACAGCCTTGTATGCCGTGGCATTGCAAGTGTACATCTTTTTTCCTCGTATCCACTCTAAACCTCCTGCCCCTTACCGTAAATCTATTCTCTCTGGTCATTGATCCCTCCACCAAGGGGAAAGGTTTGTTCCTGTCTACCCTATCTATGCCCCTCATAATTTTATACATCTCAATGATGTCCACCCTCAGTCCCCTCTACTCCAAGGAAAACAACTCCAGTCTATCCAATCTCTCTTCATAACTAAAACTCTCCAGCCCAGACGACACCCTGGTAAATCTCCTCTGCACCCTCTCCAGGGCAATCACATTCCTCCTATAATGTGGATTTCAGAACTACACACAAATCTCTAGTTGTGGCCTAACCAATGTTTTACACAATTCCAGCATAACCCCCGTGCTCTTAAAATCTATGCCTTGGCTAATAAAGGCAAATATACCATATGCCTTCTTAAACACTGTATCCACCTACTCTGCTACCTTAAGGGACCAATGTACATGCACATCAAGGTCCCTTGGATCCTCAGTGCTTCCAAGGGTTGGCCGTTTATCATGTATACCCTTGCCTTGTTAACAATTATGAGAATTGTGCACTTAATATTCAAGGATACAAAATGTTCAGAAAATATAGGGGAGAAAAAAGGGAAGTAGGATAGCAGTACTGATTAAGGATGACATTGTCATATTGAGACAACAAAGAACAAAGAAAAGTACAGCACAGGAACAGGCCCTTTGGCTCTCTAAGCCTGCACCGACCATTAACAGAGGGTATCATTGAGGGGGCAAGGACAGAATGCTATTGGGAGTCTTCGATAGGCCTCCAAATAGCAAGAGATAGAGGTGCAAATATGCAGACAAAGCACACAAATGTTCAAGAGTGGGATGGAGTGGGGGACTTGAATTACTTAAATATTGATTGGGATTCTGTTAGAATAAAAGGAAAGGGCAGAGGAATTATGAACATGAGAACTTCCTTGACTAGTATGTTCTCGGTCCAACTAGAAAGGAGATATTGCAGGAACTGATGCTGGGGAATGAAATGGATCAAGTGGACCAAGCGTGGAACACTTCAGTGAGATTAGATTAGATTGACAAAGATAGCTTGGAAGTTGAGTTCATGGAGTACTTTTAAGTCAGTTTCTTGGAGCAACACATTCTAGAGCCAAGCAGAGAGCAGGCTGTTGCAATGACACAGGATTAATTAATGATCGTATAGTAAAAGAGTCCCTAGGTAACAGTGATCATAACATTGAATTTAGCATTCAGCATGAGGGAGAGAAGAGTGCGTTCAGCTTGAGGGAGAGAAGAGTGGGCCTACAGCTAGTGTTTTAAACTTAAATAAAGGCAATTATAAGGATATGAAGACAGAGCTGGCGAAAGTGAACTCGGAAATTATATTTGGGGATAGGTTACTAAAGGTGCAGTACAAGATATTTGAAGAGATATTTCATAAACACGCAACAAAGATACATTCATTTGAGAAACAAAGACTCGAGGAGCAGGATGCATCATTCGTGGCTAACCAAGAAAGTGAAAGATAATATCAAATTGAAAGAAAAAGTAAAGATGTGTGGTGAATCAGAAGATTGGACAGAATAAAAAAAGAGCAAAGAATGAATAAAGAACAATAATGAAGGAGAAATTATAATTTGAAGAAAGCTATCTAGAAATATTAAAACAGGTGGTAAGACACCCTACATAGAACATAGAACATTACAGCGCAGTACAGGCCCTTCGGCCCTCTATGTTGCGCCGATCTGTGAAACCACTCTAAAGCCCTTCTACACTATTCCCTTATCGTCCATATGTCTATCCAATGACCATTTGAATGCCCTTAGTGTTGGCGAGTCCACTACTGTTGCAGGCAGGGTATTCCACGCCCTTACTACTCTCTGAGTAAAGAACCTACCTCTGACATCTGTCTTATATCTATCTCCCCTCAATTTAAAGCTATGTCCCCTCGTGCTAGACATCACCATCTGAGGAAAAAGGCTCTCACTGTCCACCCTATCCAATTCTCTGATTGTCTTGTATGCCTCAATTAAGTCACCTCTTAACCTTCTTCTCTATAACGAAAACAGCCTCAAGTCCCTCAGCCTTTCCTCATAAGATCTTCCCTCCATACCAGGCAACATTCTGGTAAATCTCCTCTGCACCCTTTCCAATGCTTCCACATCCTTCCTATAATGCGGCGACCAGAATTGCACGCAATACTCCAAATGCGGCCGCACCTGAGTTTTGTACAGCTGCAACATGACCTCATGGCTCCGAAACTCAATTCCTCTACCAATAAAAGCTAACACGCCGTACGCCTTCTTAACAACCCTCTCAACCTGGGTGGTAACTTTCAGCGATCTATGTACATGGACACCGAGATCTTTCTGCTCATCCACACTGCCAAGAATCTTACCATTAGCCCAGTACTCTGTCTTCCTGTTATTCCTTCCAAAATGAATCACCTCACACTTTTCTGCATTAAACTCAATTTTCCACCTCTCAGCCCAGCGCTGCAGCTTATCTATGTCCCTCTGTAACTTGTAACATCCTTCCGCACTGTCCACAACTCCACCGACTTTAGTGTCATCTGCAAATTTACTCACCCATCCTTCTACGCCCTCCTCCAGGTCATTTATAAAAATGACAAATAGCAGTGGCCCCAACACAGATCCTTGTGGTACACCACTAGTAGCTGGACTCCAGTCTGAACATTTCCCATCAACCACCACCCTTTGTCTTCTTCCAGTTAGCCAATTTCTGATCCAAACTGCTAAATCACCCTGAATCCCATGCCTCCGTATTTTCTGCAGTAGCCTACCATGGGGAACCTTATCAAATGCTTTACTGAAATCCATATACACCACATCAACTGCTTTACCCTCATCCACCTACAGGTATTAAAGAAAGGAAAAGAGTAGCCTTATCCAGCCCCACGTCTCTCAACTTCCTATATGTGCCATCTATTCCCCTGGCACAAAACCGTGGTTTACACACAACAGCGTTAACACTGACATCCCCTCTATCCTAAAGTGCCTCCTCAGCTGGTTCCGGATCTTCACCGTGGACTGCACCACCGGGCTCCCTGAGTATCTGCTTGCCGCCATTGGCAAGCTGCTATCACCATAGCCCTTAAGCAGGACCCCACACAGGATTCCTCCTCCATCCTAACCCATTCTGCCACCTCTCCTTCCCACCATCGCCTCACCTTCTCCATGTTCGCCGCCCAATAGTAATGTAGCAGGTTCGACACTGCCAATCCTCCCCCTGCTGCCTCTGCCACTGTAACATGGTCCTCTTAACCCTTGGCACCTTCCCTGCCCATACAAAGTCCAAAATAATTGTGTCCAATTTCCGAAAGATCAGGGGTGTCTTGAATATCAATATGAACAGGAACCTCAGCAGAATGTTCATCTTCACCACTTAAACCCTCCCTGCCAAAGTCAAGTGCAGCGTGCCCCACCTCTTGAGATCCTCCCTAGTCTCCTCCACCAGTTTTGTTAGATTCCATTTGTGAAGCATCATCCATTCCCTTGCTACCTGAATCTCAATTTAACCTGTCTCTAGCCACCTTAAATGGCATCCCCTCTAAATTGGCTCGCCGACCCAACTCATTCACCGGGAACACTTTGCTTTTTCCTACATTTAACTTATATCCCAAGAATGCCCCAAACCTCCCCAACAGGCCCATGATCCTCTCCATGCTCTGCAGCAGGTCCAAAAAATACAATAGTAAGTCATTAGCATAGAGCGACAGTCTTCATCTCCTCATAATCCCTTGCCACTCTGTCGACCCCCTAAGAGCCATTGCCAGAGTCTCTATAGCCAGCGCAAACAGCAGCGGACACCCGTGCCTTGTTCCCCTGTGTAATTCAAAGTTCCGTGAACCCATGTCATTGGTCTGCACACTCGCCCTCGGTGCCACATATAACAGGTGCACCCATGCCACAAACTTCGGCCCAAACCCAAATCTTCCCAGGACCTCAAACAAGTACCGCCACTCCATCCGGTCGAATTCCTTCTCCACATCCAAGGTTTGATTTTGATTTGATTTATTGTCACAAAAACCGAACTACAGTGAAAAGTATTTTTCTGCGGCCGAGGGAACGTACACAGTACGTACATAGTAAACAAAAGAATAATCAACAGAGTACATTGACAAATGATACATCGACAAACAGTGATTGGTTACAGTGTGGAACAAGGGGGCAAACAAAACAAATAAATGGACACTGCTACCTCCGGTACCTGAGCTACCGACGGTGTCATAATCATAGATAACAGCCTCCTTATATTACTAGAAAGCTGGCTGCCCTTTACAAAGCCTGTTTGGTCCTCTGCAACCACCCCTGGGACGCAACCCTCCATCCTTCCCGCCACCAACTTAGTCAGCACTTTCAAGTCTGTATTTAACAGCGATATGGGCCTTTACGACCAAATTCCAACGGGTCCTTCCCCTTTTTTTGGTATTCTAGTGATCGTTGCCTACGTCATTGTCTCTGGCAGCTCCCCCTTCTCCAACGCCTCATTAAACTCCCCCAACGGATGTGGTGCCAGGTCCGTCGCAAACTCCTTATAAAATTCCGGCGAGTAGCCATCGGGCCCAGGGGCCTTCCCCCGACTGTCTAATATCTCATTCAGTCCTAGGGGCTCCTCTAGCACCTGCCTATTCTCTTCCTCCAGCTGTGGAAACTCCAGTTCATTTCAGAACCGTCCCATGTCCGCCTCTTCACCCCTCAGGTCCGCCCTGTACAGCTCCTTCTAATAATCCCTTAATGCCTCATTTATCTTCCCCGGCTCCGACACCCTGCCCCAGTCTGTATCTTCAATATTTCCCTGGACGCGGCCTGCCTCTGCAACTGGTGCGCTGACATTCAACTTTCCTTCTCTACATATTCGTACTGCAGCCCTCTTGCTCTACACAGCTGCCCTACCGCCCTCCCCGTTGTCAGTCTATCAAATTGCCCCTGTAATTTCTTCCTCCTCGCCAATCCCTCCATGGTGGGCATGCTTGAGTACTTCCTATCTGCCTCCACTATCTTGTCCATTAACTGTTCATATTCCTCCCTCCTTCTCCTATCCGCATGAGCCTTGAACGAGATAATCTCCCCTCAGACCACCGCTCTTAGCGCTTCCGGAAAAGTGTCCGCCGACACCTCCCTGGTTTGGTTCAATTCTATATCATCTTTAATCACAGCCCGCACTTTGTCACAAAACCCTCTATCTACCAACAACCCCGAATCGAACCTCCACCCCGGCCTCTGCTCCCATCCCGATCTAAGCCGTATCTTCAGCTAATGTGGTGCATGGTCCGGGATTACTATCCCCGCGTACTCTGCCCCCTCCACCCCGACCAAAATCTCCCGGTTCACCATAAAAAAGTCAATTCTGGAATATGTCCTGTACACATGCGAAAAAAAGGAATACTCCCTTCCCCGGGGTCTTGAAGCGCCACGGGTCCACCATACCCATCTTTTCCATAAACCTACCCAGCTCCTTTGCCATTCGTATCTTACCCATTGAACTGGGGATCGATCTATCAACCCTTGCCTCTAGGATGCAATTAAAATCTCCCATAATCAACTGGTGCATGGCCAAGTCCGCGATTGCTGCCAGTAACCCCCTCATAAAACCTACATCATCCCAATTTGGTGCATACACCTGAGACATTATGAGAAATATACAGAACTGAAAGGGTTAATGTTATGTCCGAATAAACCACTAGAGGGAGGTAGATGTAGAACTATAAGACCATAAGACATAGGAGCGGAAGTAAGGCCATTCGGCCCTTCGAGTCCACTCCGCCATTCAATCATGGCTGATTTCAACTCCATTTATCCGCTCTCTCCATAGTCCTTAATTCCTCGAGAAATCAAGAATTTATCAACTTCTGTCTTAAAGACACTCAACGTCCCGGCCTCCACCGCCCTCTGTGGCAATGAATTCCACAGACCCACCACTCTCTGGCTGAAGAAATTTCTCCTCATCTCTGTTCTAAAGTGACTCCCTTTTATTCTAAGGCTGTGCCCCCGGGTCCTAGTCTCCCCTGTTAATGGAAACAACTTCCCTACATCCACCCTATCTAAGCCATTCATTATCTTGTAAGTTTCTATTAGATCTCCCCTCAACCTCCTAAACTCCAATGAATATAATCCCAGGATCCTCAGACGTTCATCGTATGTTAGGCCTACCATTCCTGGGATCATCCGTGTGAATCTCCGCTGGACCCGCTCCAGTGCCAGTATGTCCTTCCTGACGTGTGGGGCCCAAAATTGCTCACAGTATTCTAAATGGGGCCTAACTAATGCTTTATAAAGCTTCAGAAGTACATCCCTGCTTTTATATCCCAAGCCTCTTGAGATGAATGACAACATTGCATTTGCTTTCTTAATTACGGACTCAACCTGCAAGTTTACCTTTAGAGAATCCTGGACTAGGACTCCCAAGTCCCTTTGCACTTCAGCATTATGAATTTTGTCACCGTTTAGAAAATAGTCCATGCCTCTATTCTTTTTTCCAAAGTGCAAGACCTCGCACTTGCCCACGTTGAATTTCATCAGCAACTATATAAAGCATTGATACTAAGCATTCTGGGAGTGTTGAGGAGAAGGCTAGAAGACAGACTGTAGGAAAGCTAGTGTGAGTGAGAGTACATCATAGTTATTGTATTAGTGTAGAGATTAGTGGTAGATGAGTGTAGATTGTATATTTATTGTCAATTGTTTATTATATAGAAGTAAGAGTCGAATTTAATTAAGTCGTGTAAATAAATCTTTGGCTTTGTTTAATATAAAAGCCACTTGTGGTCTTTGTGAACACTACGCCAACCACCCTAGGATCTGAACCACAAAGAACACATTTACATTCATCAACACCACCTGCGTCCCTTCTAATACCCCACTCACAATCACATATCTCCCAGTCTGGTCACTCATTTCCTTCGCGCTCACAAATCCCCTTTTCTTACTCATTAGAATTGCCACTCCCCGCGACTTTGAACGAACCCCGAATTGAAAACCTGACCCACCCACCCCTTCCTTAACCTAACCTGGTCCTTCACATGGAGGTGCATCTCCTGCAGAAAGACCACCTCCACTTTCAAACTCCTAAGGTGCGCAAAGACCCAAGATCTTTTGACCGGTCCATTGAGCTCTCGCATGTTCCACTTTATCAGCCTTACTGGGGGCCTACACCTCCATTCCCGTCTACTGTCCACCATCCTACACTTTTGGCTCCAGCCCCATTAATTTCACCCTATATCTGGACCATCCAAGGTGGCCCCTTTCTCCGCCCCTGACCATGTTTTTTCTCCAACCTCGCCTTGTCGCGTTACCCCCCCTGTACAGCCTTCTCTCCCACCTCACTTCCGTTCACCAGCATTACCTGCCAGCGTGGCAACGGCTGCCCAAAGGCATCTCCCACTGATCCCCCACCCCTTCCCCGCGCTCACTTCTCGGATATGTGAAGAAGGCTCCCCGTTGACTTCCCCTTCCCACACCCAAACAAAGGCTCATCTCGAACCACAGTACACCTTCCCCAAGAACAAACAAACAAACAAAAACACACCCAGCCCCAGGCAGCAGGAGTGGGGATGGGGACACCCGTTCCCTTACAAACATTTTAGGTTGACTGCAAGTCTATTTTTATAATCTTTGCCAGTTTAAGAACATAATAATATACTAATTGATTTCCTGTGATGTTGCTCATGAACAGGAGCAATAATATTTATTCTCTCTGCACTTGTATTTGCTTGTTTTCAAATTACTTGTACCCTGTTCTTGGTTTCTGTCTTCCACAGTTTGTCACCTTTCCTCTCTATCCATTCCTCCCTCTTTCTCATTCACTCCTATACATACTTCATACACTTTATTTCACTAGTATCAGAGTACTTGAAGTTTAAATTTTACAGTGAACTAAATTTTCCATTTTATATTGTTAGAAATACATTTTTAGAAATCACTTTTTTAATACATGTTCATTGGGCTGTGGATGTTCCATAGAATCCCTGTAGTGCTGAAGGAGGCCATTTGGCACATCGAGTCTGCTTCTGAAAGAGCACCCTCACTAAGCCCACTCCCCTGTCTTATCCCCATAACCCCACCTAGCCTGCACATCTCTCGACTATGGGAAGAAACCGGAGCACCAAGAGGAAACCCAGGCAGACATGGGGAGAAAGTGCAAACTCCACAGACACCCAAGGCCGCAATTGAACCTTGGTCCCTGGCGCTGTGTGGCTGCAGTGCTAACCACTATGCTGCCCTGCAGCATTTATTGCCCATCTCTAATTGCCCTTCAGAACGTAATGGTGAGCTGCCTGCTTCAAATTCTGCAGCCCATAAGGTGTAGTTACTTACCATATGCTGTTTGGGAGCAAGTTCCAGAATTTTGGATTGGATTTGGATTTGTTGATTGTCACGTGTACCGAGATACAGTGAAAAGTATTGTTCTGCATACAGCTCAGACAGTCATTCCGTACGTTAAAAGAAAATACTTAGGGCAAGCATAAAACGCACAATGTAAATACATAGACACAGGCATCAGGTGCAGCATTCGGGAGTGTAGTACTACTCAGTAGAGAAGATGTGTGACGAGATCAGATTAGTCCATAGTCCATAGACTTTTAGGAGTCTGGTAACAGTGGGGAAGAACCTATTTTTGAATCTGTTAGTGCGTGTTCTCAGACTTTTGTATCTCTTCCCCGATGGAAGAAGTTGGAAGAGTGAATATGCCGTGGGAGGGGTCTTTGATTATGCTTCCCGCTTTCCCAAGGCAGTGGAAGGTGTAGGCAGAGTCAATGGATGGGAGGCGGGTTTGCATGATGGACTGGGCAGTGTTCATAACTGTAATTTCTTACGGTCTTGGGCCGAGCAGTTGCCAGATGCAGCCAGATAGGATGCTTTCTATGGTGCATTTGTAAAAGTTTGTAAGAGTCAATGTGGACATGCCAAATGTTCTTAGTTTCCTGAGAAAGTATAGGTGCTGTTGTGCTTTCTTGGTCATAGCGTCAACGTGGGTGGACCAGGACAGATTGTTGATGATGTGCACACCTAGGAATTTGAAGCTGTCAACCATCTCCACCTCGGCCTCATTAATGCAGATAGGGATGTGTACAGTACTTTACTTCCTGATGTCAATGACCAGCTCTGTAGTTTTGCTGACATTGAGGGAGAGATTGTTGTCGTTACACCACTCCACTAGGGTCTCCATCTCCCTCCTGTATTCTGACTCACTATTGATCGAGATCCGACCCACCACGGTCGTGTCGTCAGCAAACCTGTAGATGGAGTTGGAGCCAAATTTTGCCACGCAGTTGTGTGTGTGTTTCGGGAGTATAGTAGGGGCCTAGGCACACAGCCTTGCAGGGCCCCGGTTTTGAGAACTATCGTGGTGGAGGTGTTATTGTTTATCCTTACTGATTATGGTCTATGGGTCAGAAAGTTGAGGATTCAATTGCAGAGTGAGGAGCCAAGACCTAGATTTTGAAGCTTTGATATGAGCTTGGCTGGGATTATGAATTTGAAGACCGAGCTGTAGTCAATAAATAGTACCTGATGTAGGAGTCCTTGTTGAGATGCTCCAGGGGTGAGTGTAGGGCCAGGGAGATGGCATCTGCTGTGGACCAGTTGCGGCAGTGTGCGAATTGCAGTGGATCTAGGCATTCTGGGTGTATGGAGTTGATGTGCCTCATGACCAACCTCTCGAAGCACTTTGTTACGATCGATGTCAAGGCCACCAGACAATAGTTGTTGAGGCACGTTGCCTGGTTCTTCTTTGGTTCCGGTATGATGGTGGTCTTCTTGAAGCATGGGGGGACCTCGGAACAGAGTAGGGAGAGGTTGAAGATGTCCGCGAACACATCTGCCAGCTGATCCGCGCAGGATCTGAGTGCACGACCAGGGACTTCGTCAGGACCCGTCGTCTTCCAAGGGTTCACTTTCAAGAAGGCCAGTCTGACTCCGAAAGCTGTGACGGTAGGTATGGGTGTGTCCAGGCTGCTGGGGCAGTCAACTGCGGTTTAAATGTTTCCTGCTTGAACCAAGCATAGAATTCATTGAGTTCATCGGGGATGGGTGCGCTGCTGCTGAAGATGCTGCTCGGCTTCGCTTTGTAGCCCGTTATGTTGTTTAAGCCTTGCCACAACCGACGAGAGTCTTTGATGCTAGTCTGTGACATCCTCTTGACATCCCTGGTGACTTTGTGGAGGTCGTACCTGGATTTCATGTATAGGTCAGGGTCTGACTTGAACGCCTCAGACCTCACATTCAGTTTCTGTGACATCCTCTTGACATCCCTGGTGACTTTGTCGAGGTCGTACCTGGATTTCTTGTATAGGTCAGGGTTGCCTGACTTGAATGCCTCAGACCTCGCCTTCAGTGGGGAGTCAATCTCCTGATTAACCCATGGTTTCCAGTTGGGGAATGTACGCACTACTTTCTTCGGCATGCAGGCGCCTATACATTTGCTGATAAAGTCTGTGACAGTGGTGGCATACTCGTTTAGTTCTTAAATATGGACCAGTCCACTGACTCCAAGCAGTTACCTGGAGCTCTTCTGTTGCCTCGGACCAGCACTGCACGACCCTCTTAACTGGATTCTCTTGCTTAAGTTTCTGCTTGTATGCCGGGAGAAGGAGTACCTGGCCATTTTTCCGAAGTGCAGTTGGTGGAATTTTGGCAGTACACTCTTGAGGTTGACCTTGTTGAAGTCCCCGGCCACGATGCACAAGGCCTTTGCGTGTTCTGTTCTCTGTCAAGTCATCTGGTATGAGGGTTTAATAGTGCTCCCATGACTTTACCACCTCATGCTCTTCAAGGTCTCAAGTCTCTGGTTTGGAAAGTGCTGTTGAAAGAACCTTGGTGATGGCAGCTAAAATGGAGTTGGATGGCACTTCTGAATAAACTGAAACCTATGACATCCCTACCCTCTCCTGATAAGCTGTTAATAGCATTGCAATGATCCAGATTCTGTCAAATTAGATTGATCGCATGCTTGCTATTAGCTTATGAATTTGTAGAAGCCTTCGCAGAAAGGTTATGATGGCGGTTGACCAATGAGGCTGTCAGAAAACGATACTAACATTTGAAACGGTCATGATCATTATCGCCGAACAAAGTTGTTAAAAGAAATGGGGAGTAGACTTCCTCTTGTGACCATGGAGTGATTGGTAACGTAAAGAGCTGTTCCTGGTCAAAGTCACAGAAAAGGGCTCCTTTTACCCAGATCCTTGGTGGAATTTTGATGAAAAGGCATAGGTGAATGTTAGAGGAGTAGTTTACCCCTGGAATGGTATGTCTTGTGATCGCCAGACTTGGCAGAAAACAATGAGAGGTTTGGCTGGAAAGTCTTGTGCTTCATAGACAGTCTCTTCCAGCATGCAGGCGGGGGAGGGGCAAGCTGTAAGGCCCCAGATACAGGAACTGATGACTTTTATCAAGGAGGAATTCCATAAACAGAGGAAAGAAATGCATGAGGTTCATGCAAAGGCCATTGCAGAAGCTGTGGCACCCCTGAAGAGTGCTTTAGAGTGGATGGAGAGGTGTTTGGAGGTGCAGGCGTCACAGATTCGGGAGATTGAAGGAGTGATCTCAGACCACAGCGATCGCTTGGTGGCTCTGGAGGCGGAGGTGGGGCTCCTAGGAGACCTTTGTAAAACACTGCGGGGAAAGGCACAGTAGCATTGTGGATAGCACAATTGCTTCACAGCTCCAGGGTCCCAGGTTCGATTCCGGCTTGGGTCACTGTCTGTGCGGAGTCTGCACATCCTCCCCGTGTGTGTGTGGGTTTCCTCCGGGTGCTCCGGTTTCCTCCCACAGTCCAAAGATGGGCAGGTTAGGTGGATTGGCCATGATAAAATGCCCTTAGTGTCCAAAATTACCCTTAGTGTTGGGTGGGGTTACTGGGTTATGGGGATAGGGTGGAGGTGTTGACCTTGGGTAGGGTGCTATTTCCAAGAGCCGGTGCAGACTTGATGGGCCGAATGGCCACCTTCTGCACTGTAAATTCTATGATAATCTATGAATACCTTGAAAAGACAGAACCTGCAAATAGTGGGCCTGCCTGAAGGAGTGGAAGGTGTGAGTGCCACGAGGTACGTCTTGAGGATGCTGGCGGGACTGGTGGCAGAAGGGGTGCTAGATAAGCCACCTGAAGTGGACCGAGCGCATAGGTCTCTGAGGCAAAAGCCTAGAGCTGGGGAGCCGCCGCGGGCGGTGATCGTGAGACTCCATAAAGTTGTGGAGAAAGAGAAAATTCTACGGTGGGCCAGGGAGAAGCGTAGCTGCGACTGGGAGGGAAATAACGTCCGGATTTATCAGGACATCGGAGCCGAGTTGGCAAAACAGCAGGCAGGTTTCAACAAGGCCAAGGCGGTGCTGTACCGGTGGCAGATCAAGTTTGGGGTGCTCTACCCGGCAAAACTATGGGTGACGTTCGGAGGCCGGGAGTATTATTTCGAGACCCCAAAAGTGGCCGAAGACTTCATTAAGGAGCATAAACTGGGGGAGAACTGAGCGGACAATGTTTGGGAACCGGGGTGCTGGCACTATGTAATGGTCAGGAGCATGTTTGAAGTGGGTGTCGGGATTGGGGGATTTTCGCATTTTTTTGTGGAGGGGGTTTCTGTTCAATGTTGAGATTGTAAGGAGTTATAGGGGTGAAACATTTATGCGGGGATGGATGTTCCCAACCCCACTCCTGTTTTATGGGACTGTTTGTGTTTAACATCTGTTTGTTTGCTTTTGGAGAAGGCTACCTGGAGTTCAGGTGAAGTCCATGTTTGGGTGGGGGAGGGTAAGGCCAGCAGGAGACCTTCTTCTTTGAAATGAGGAGTGGGGGGGGGGGGGGGGGGGGGAGAGGGAGGGGGAGGTCATTAGGATATGCCTTTGGGCAGGTGCAGCCGCGCTAGCAGGTTATGCTGGTGAACGGAAGTGAGGTGGTGGGGGAGAAGGCCAAGAGGGGTGGTCGGGGGAGGTGGGAAAGGGGAAGTGGGGGGGGGGGGGGGGGGGGGGAAGAAGGGGAATAGCGGGGGGAGGGGGGTTTCTGCGACGCGGCAGGGGATGAGAGATGACATGGCCAAGGGCGAAGAAAGGGGCCATCTGGGATGGGCTAGGTACAGAGTGGAATTAAAGGGGCAGGAGTTAAGTGGGGAAGATGACGGACAGTAGAGGGGATTGGAGGCGCAAGCCTCCGGTAAGGTTGGTAACGTGGAACGTCCGGGGACTGAATGGGCCGGTTAAAAGGTCACGGGTGTTCGCGCACCTCAGGAGCTCGAAGGCGGGGGTTGTCTTTTTGCAGGAGACACACTTCCGTGTGAAGGACCAGGTTAGGTGAAGGAAGGGATGGGTTGGGCAGGTTTTTCACTCGGGGTTTGATTTGAAATCGAGGGGTGTGGCGATTTTAATGAGCAAAAAAATGGGATTCATGAGTGCAAAGGAGGTGAGGGATCCAGGTGGGAGATATGTGATTGTGAGTGGGGTATTGGAAGGGGCACCGGTCGTGTTGGTAAATGTGTATGCCCCAAATTGGGATGATGTGGGTTATATGAGGGAGTTGCTGGCAGCAATCCTGGATTTGGCCACGTACCAGTTGATCATGGGAGGAGATTTTAACTGTGTCCTGGAGCCGAGGGTGGATAGATTGAGCCCCAGGTCGATTGGTAGGGTACAAATGGCAAGGGAGCTGGGGGGGTTTATGGAGAGAATGTGTATGGTGCTTTCAGAACCCAGGGGAAGGGAGTATTCCTTCTTTTCACATGTCTATAAGGTGTATTCGAGGATTGATTACTTTGGAGTGAGTCGGGAGATTTTGGTTGGGAGTGGAGGGGGCAGAGTATTATGGGATAGTTATCTCGGACCATGCACCCCACTGGCTGGATATTCGGCTCAGTACGGGTCGAGAGCAGAGGCCGGGGTGGAGGTTTG
Organism: Scyliorhinus torazame; assembly: GCF_047496885.1. NCBI lineage: Eukaryota > Metazoa > Chordata > Chondrichthyes > Carcharhiniformes > Scyliorhinidae > Scyliorhinus > Scyliorhinus torazame. Next base: position 297,322,876 of record NC_092710.1, read on the forward strand.
ACTCGGGGTTGTGGTGGATGGAGGTTTTTGTGATAAGGTGTGATTGGCGATTAGGGATTATGTGGAGTTCAATCAGAATGGGGAGGTGTCGGCGGGCATTTTTTGGGAAGCACTGAAGGCAGTGGTCCAGGGAGAAATTATCTCATTTACGATTCGTGTGAATAAGGAACATGATCGTCTCGTGAGCGAGATAGGGAGGTGGACAGGGAATATTCGAGGGTGCCCACCGTGGAGGGATTGGCAAGGAGGAAAAAGTTGCAGGGGCAATTTGATAGGCTGACAATGGGGAGGGCGGTAGGGCAACCGCGTAGGGCAAGAGGGGCGCAGTACGAATATGGGGAGAAGGCGAGCCGCGTGCTGGCGCACCAGCTGCGGAGGCAGGCTGCGTCCAGGGAAATATTGAAGATCTGGACTGGGGCTGGGGATGTGGTTTCAGAGCCAGGGAAGATAAATGACGCATTTACAGAGTATTACCAGGGACTTTTTGAGGCCGATCCAGGAGGAGAGATGGGGACATGCATAGGTTTCTGGCCGAGCTGTAATTTCCCCAGGTGGAGGAAGCAAATAGGCAGGCTGGTGCGACCATCAATTCACTCGAGACAAGAGTAGAAGTAAACCGTGGCTTTAATCAACTTAGGACAATGCCTGCCTGTGACTGATCCAATACTGAGAACCGCCCACAGGTCGACTGCTCTTTATACCTCCCTTCAAGGGGAGGAGCCATGGGCAGAGCCCATACAGGCCCCAACATGTTCCCCCATGGATAATGTCATACAATGGCCCATAGGAGGAGCCCACAAGGGCAACAGCATAGCATAGATACAAATACAAGGGCACAGCACAGATACAAATACAATGGTGGATTATTGGCATAATGCATTCACCACATTCACCCCCTGTTAAAAAAAATGAAGTCCGGCGGGGGTGATGGGTTCATAAGTTCAGCCGGTCCGGCGCACGGATTGTGCGCTGTGACCGCCGAAGCTCTGGCGTTGTTGCTGGCCCGGGTGTCGAGCTCGTCCGTGCTGGCATCGGTAGTGAGGGCTCCGGTGCGGGTACAGATGTGGACTCCGGGAGCGTCTCTTCTGGAGCTTCATTCCTGTGGATTGGTGAAGGGTGGATGGTGGGCAGGAGGGAGCGCAGGAGCCATGTAGGGGCGGGGGCGCTGGTCATAGTTGGTTGGGCGGGAGATGATGGAGGGGCGGTGATGGTGATGGTGGTTGTGGAACCGGCGGGCTCCAGGTCCCGGAGGGAGACTGTGTCCTGTCAGCCATCGGGGTGTTCGATATAAGCGTATTGGGGGTTGGGGTGTAGGAGCTGGATCCTCTTTACCAGAGGATCGGACTTATGGCTCCTGACATGATTTCTGACTAGGACTGGCCCCGGTGTCTTCAGCCAGGACGGAAGCGAGGCCCCTGAGGTGGATCTCCTAGGGAAAACAAATGGGCGGTCATGAGGCGTCTCGTTTGTGGCCGTGCAAAGTAGGGACCTAACAGAGTGGAGCGCATTGGGGAGGACCTCCTGCCAGTGGGAAACTGGGAGATTCCTGGACAGCAGGGTCAGTAGGACGGTCTTCCAGACTGTCGGGTTCTCCCTCTCCACCTGCCCGTTTCCCCTGGGGTTATAACTGGTAGTCCTGCTCGAGGCAATGTCCTTACTGAGCAGGTACTGACGCAGTTCGTCGCTCATGAACGACGAGCCCCGGTCACTGTGGACATAATTGGTGAAACCAAACAGGGTGAAGACACTATGTAGGGCTTTAATGACGGTGGACGTGGTCATGTCGGGGCAAGGGATTGCAAAGGGGAAGCGGGAGAACACATCAATAATATTGAGGAAATATGTATTGTGGGTCTTGGAGGGGAGGGGCTCCTTTAAATCGATACTGAGGCACTCAAAGGGCCAGGATGCCAATACCAGGTGGGCCTTATCTGGTCGCTAGAAGTGTGGTTTACACTCCGCACAGATCTGGCAGTCCCTGGTCATGGCCCTGACCTCCTCGGTGGAGTAGGGCAGGTTGCGGGCCTTGATACAGTGGATAAGCCAGGTGACCCCCGGGTGGCAGAGGTCATCGTGGATAGCCCGTAGTCGGTCATCTTGCGCACTGGCGCATGTGCCGCAGGACAGGGCATCTGGGGGCTCATTGAGCTTACCAGGACAATATGCTACATCGTAATTATAGGCGGAGAGTTCGATCCTCCACCTCAAGTTCCTATCCTTCTTGATTTTGTCCCACTGCGTGTTGTCGAACATGAAGGCTACCGATCGTTGGTCGGTGACGAGGGTAAACCTCCTACCAGCGAGGTAGTGCCTCCAGTGCCATACGGCTTCAACGATGGCTTGGGCCTCCTTCTCAACTGAGGAATGCTGAATTTTGGAGATGGTGAGGGTGCGTAAAAAAAACGCTACCGGTCTGCCTGCTTGATTGAGGGTAGCGGCGAGTGCGACCTCTGATGCGTTGCTCTCCACCGTGTGCATCGCGGCTTTGCCGACGTCCACCTTGATGCAGCTGAAGGCCTGGCGGGCCTCAGTTGCCAGTGGAAAGATGGTGGCCTTGATTAGTGGGCGGGCTTTGTCCGCATAGTTGGGGACCCACTGGGCATAATAGTGAAAGAACCCAAGGCACCTCTTCAGGGCCTTGGGGCAGTGGGGGAGGGGGAGTTGCAGGAGGGGGGCATACGGTCAGGGTCGGGTCCTAGAACCCCGTTTTCCACGACGTAGCCGAGGATGGCTAGTCTGGTTGTGCGGAAAACGCATTTTTCCTTGTTGTACGTGAGGTTTAGGGTTTGGGCGGTTTGGAGAAATCTGTGGAGGTTGGCGTCGTGATCCTGCTGATCATGGCCGCCGATGGTGACATTGTCCAAGTACGGAAATGTAGCCCGCAGCCTGTACTGGTCCACCATTCGGTCCATTGTTCTTTGGAACACCGAAACCCTGTTCGTGACACCAAAGGGGACCCGGAGGAAGTGAACAAGGCGGCCGTCTGCCTCAAAAGCCGTGTAGTGGCGGTCCTCCGGGCGGATTGGGAGCTGGTGGTATGCAGACTTCAGATCCACCATGGAGAACACCCGGTAGTGTGCGATCTGGTTTACCATGTCTGCAATCTGGCGAATGGGGTAAGCATTCAGCACAGGGCTAAATCGCTGGCTTTGAAAGCAGACCAAGGCAGGCCAACAGCACGGTTCAATTCCCGTAACAGCCTCCCCGAACAGGCGCCGGAATGTGGCGACTAGGGGCTTTTCACAGTAACTTCATTGAAGCCTACTTGTGACAATAAGCGATTTTCATTTCATTTCATTCATTTCATCGAGTTGTGTGTACCAGTTTATGGTTTGGCTGTAATCTACAACAATCCGGTTCTTCTCCCCGGTCTTGACGACCACCACCTGAGCTCTCCAGGGGCTATTGCTGGCCTCGATGACTCCCTCCCACAAGAAGGAGCAGCACGGTAGCATTGTGGATAGCACAATTGCTTCACAGCTCCAGGGTCCCAGGTTCGAGTCTGGCTTGGGTCACTGTCTGTGTGGAGTCTGCACATCCTCCCCGTGTGTGCGTGGGTTTCCTCCGGGTGCTCCGGTTTCCTCCCACAGTCCAAAGATGTGCAGGTTAGGTGGATTGGCCATGATAAATTGCCCTTAGTGTCCAAATTTTCCCTTCGTGTTGGGTGGGGTTACTGGGTTATGGGGATAGGGTGGAGGTGTGGACCTTGGGTAGGGTGCTCTTTCCAAGAGCCGGTGCAGACTCGATGGGCCGAATGGCCTCCTTCTGCACTGTAAATTCTATGAAAAGAGTCGCTGGACCTCAGACCTGATAAAAGTCCTGTCCTTTATGCTCTTCCGCCTGCTTCTGGTGGCAACTGGTTTGCAGTCGGCGGTGAGGTTTGCGAAGAGTGGGGGAGGGTCGAGTTTTAAGTTTGCGAGGCTGCATATGGTGAGTAGGGGTCGGGGCCCCCCGAACATCAGGGTTAGGCTCCTGAGGTTGGAGCATTGGAAATCTAGTCCCAATAGGAGAGGAGGGCAGAGGTCTGGGAGCACATATAATTTAAAATTGGCGTACTCAGTGCCCTGTATTGCCAAGGTTGCGGTAGTGCACCCTCGGATTTGCACCAAGTGCGACCCAGAGGCGAGGGAGATGGTTTGGTGCACCGGGAAAATTGGGAGCGAGCAGCGTCTTACCATGTCCGGGTGAATGAAGCTTTCTGTGCTCCCGGAGTCGAAAAGGCAAGGCATTTTGTGCTCGTTTACCCGGACGATCAACATGGAGCTCTGGAGGTGCTTGGGTCGCGACTGGTCCAAGGTGACCGCGCTGAGTTGCGGGTAGCCGGCGTGGTCGGAAGTGCTGGGGTGGCTACGCGATGGCTGCCCTTGTTGATCGTACGCGTCGAGCGGCGTAGCAGATGGCGGCCAAGACGGCGGCCCCCGTTGGTCGAGCATGGCGGGCGGTGAGGAAGATGGCATCCAAGATGGCGGCCCCATGGATCGCACGTGGCCGCCCACGTGGGGAGGATGGCCAAGATGGCGGCCCCCGTGAGTCACACGTGCTGTGAGAGCTGGACGTTGGCTGCCCCCATGGATAGCTCGAGGCTGATGATGCATCTGCAGGGGGTGGAGTCGGCAGACACGCTGCCACACTGCGGGGTCTGCGGGCCTGTGAGTCTGAGGATCGGGCCTGTGAGTTAGAGTTCTTGGACCTGGCCAGGCAAACTTTGGCGAAATGTCCTTTTCTCCCGCAACTGCTGCAGTTCGCGTTACGGGCCGGGCAGTGCTGCCGGGGGTGTTGGGACTGGCCGCAGAAATAGCAGGTTGCCCCCCATGATGGGCGGGCGGCCGTGCGGCAAAGGCCTGGGGTAGTCTTTGGTCGGTGGTCCACTAGGGGGTCGCATGGTCAGCCGGGAATGTGTTAAGGCTCTGGAACGCTACTTCCAGAGAGGAGGCTAACTTTACCGTTTGGTCCAGGTCCAGGGCCTCCTTTTCGAGTAGGCGCTGTCTCACGTAGTTGGACCGGACTCCCGCCACGTAGATGTCTCGGACGGCGAGATCCATCTGTTGAGTGGCCGCAATGGCCTGGTAGTTGCAGCTGCGTGCGAGGGCTTTGAGGTCGCGTAGGTAGTCTTCTAACGATTCCACGGGGTGCTGGCGGCGAGTGGTGAGGATGTGTCGCGCATAGACCTCGTTCACGGGCCGTACATAGAGGCGTTCGAGAATCGCGAGGGCATCTGCGTAGGAGGAGGCCTCGTCGAGTTGAACAGAGATTCGATGACTCACCCGTGCATGGAGGAGGCTCAGCGTCTGTTCATCGGTGACGGAAGGCGTGCAGGAGGCTGCGAGATAGGCCTTGAAGCAGCGGAGCCAGTGCAAAAAAATTTAGTTCGCCTCCGCGGCCTGCGGATCGAGTTCCAGTCGGTCAGGTTTGAGGGCCGATTCCATAGTTGCGTTTAAGTTGATTAAATTGATGCGACCATCAATTCACTTGAGACAAGAGTAGAAGTAAACCGTGGCTTTAATCAACTTTGAACAGTGCCTGCCTGCGACTGATTCAATACTGAGAACCGCCTACAGGTCGACTGCTCTTTATACCTCCCTTCGAGGGGAGGAGCCATGGGCAGAGCCCATACAGGCCCCAACATGTTCCCCCATGGATAATGCCATACAATGGCCCATAGGAGGAGCCCACAAGGGCAGCAGCACAGTACAGATACAGTTACAAGGGCAACAGCAATGATACAAATACAATGGTGGATTATTGGCATAATACATTCACCACACAGGCGTTGGAGGAGCCCTGGGGCTGAGGGAGGTGCTGGATAGTATCAGGGGAAGTCGGGGAATATAAGGAATTTGCGGGGACCTGGCTTCACATCTGTTGAGGGAGTTAATGAAGCACTGGGGAAGAGGGAATTGCCGGAGACGATGAAGCAGGCGGTAATCACACATCCCCAAAAAAGGGAAGGATCCGGTGGAATGTGGGTCGTATGACCCATATCACTATTGAACACGGATGTGAAAGTATTGGCTAAGTTGTTGGCGGGGAGGATGGAGGATTGTATCCCAGGGGTGGTTGCAGAAGATCAAACAGGCTTTGTGAAGGGCAGGCAGCTCGGGAGTAATATAAGACGGCTGTTGAATGTGGTGATGAATCCGTCGAGAGCTCTAGTACCAGAGGTGGTGGTTTCCATGGACGCGGAGAAAGCATTTGATCGGGTGGAGTGGCGGGACTTGTTCGAAGTTTTGGGAAGGTTTGGGTTTGCGCTGAGATTTGTGGCATGGGTGCGGTTGCTGTCTGTGGCACCAAGAGCGAGGGTGAGGACGAATGATATGAGCTCACAAAGCTTTGACTTACACAGGGGTACGAGGCAGGGGTGCCCACTGTCGCCGCTGCTGTCTGCGGTGGCCATAGAGTCATTGGCAATGGCTCTCAGGGGGTCAGCAGAGTGGCAGGGGATAATGAGGGCACAGAGGGAGCATCGGGTGTCGCTCTATGCCGATCACCTCTTGCTGTATGTTTCAGATCCGTTGGAGAGTATGGGAAGGATAATGGGCCTTTTGGGGAAGTTTGGAGGGTTCTCGGGATACAAGGGAAATGTAGGGAAAAGCGAGGTATTCCCGGTGAATGAGCTGGCACAGCGGGCTAATTTAGGGGGGATGCCATTTACGGTAGCGAGGGATAGGTTTAGGTACATGGGGATTCAGGTAGCAAGGGAATGGACGGGCTCCATAAGTGGAACTTAACAAAGCTGGTGGAGGAGGCCAAGGAGGATCTTAAGAGGTGGGATACACTGCACTTAATGTTGGCGGGGAGGTTCCAAGAGGTGAAAATGAATATTCTGCCGAGGTTCTTGTTTATCTTTCAGGCTCTCCCGATCTTTATACCAAAGGCCTTTTTTCGGAAAGTGGACACAATCATCTCTGACTTTGTATGGGTGGGGAAGTTGCCGAGAGTGGGGAGGACCCTGCTACAGAGGCAGCAGGGGGGTTTGGCGTTGCCAAACCTGCTTCATTATTATTGGGCGGCGAATGTGAACAAGGTGCGGCGGTAGTGGGAAGGAGAAGGGGTAGAGTGAGGGATGTAGGAGGGATGGATGGAGGAGGGATCTTGTTTGAGGGCTATGGTGACGGCAGCATTGCCAATGGCTCCGAGTAGGTATTCAGGGAGCCCAGTGGTGCAGTCCACGGTGAAGTTATCGAATCAGCTGAGGAGGCATTTTAGGGTGGAAGGTATGTCGCTGCTAACGCCTCTGTGCGAGAATCATGGGTTTGAGCCGGGGGGGATGGAGTGTATACTGGAGGTGGAGGGAAGTGGGGCTGGTCAAGGTGAGGGATTTATATTTGGAGGAAGGGTTCGCCAGTCTGGAGGAGCTAAGGGAGAGGGTAGAGCTGTTGAGGGGTAGTGGCCTCAGGGGCGGGATTCTCCGACCCCCCGCCGGGTCGGAGAATCGCCGGGGGCTGGCGTGAATCCCACCCCCGCTGGTTGCCGAATTCTCCGGCACTGGATATTCGGCGGGGGTGGGAATCGCGCCTCGCAGGTTGGCGGGCCCCCCCCCCGGCGATTCTCCGGCCCACGATGGGCCGAAGTCCTGTTGTTGGAATGCCTGTCCCTCCGGCATGGATTAAACCACCTTTTGAACGGCGGGACAAGGCGGCGCGGGCGGGCTCCGGGGTCCTGGGGTGGGCGCGGGGCGATCTGGCCCCGGGGGGTGCCCCCACGGTGGCCTGGCCCGCGATCGGGGCCCACCGATCCGCGGGCGGGCCTGTGCCGTGGGGGCACTCTTTTCCTTCCACCTTCGCCATGGTCTCCACTATGGCGGAGGCGGAAGAGACCCTCCTCCACTGCGCATGCGTGGGGATACCGTGAGCGGCCGTTGACGCTCCCGCGCATGCGCTGCACGGCAAAGTCATTTCCGCGCCAGCTGGCGGGGCACCAAAGGCCTTTCCCGCCAGCTGGCGGGGCGGAAATCAGGTGGGGGGGGGGTGGAAAAGTAGAAAAATCTGTACAAACTGTATAGTTGATTGTTGGGAAGAATGTTTCCCGGGTGTTTATTTGCTGTAACCTACTTTGATACAAGTTTGAATAAAATGCGTTTTAAAAAGAAATAGAGAGTAATTTTTCATTCAACTATATAAGTGGACTCACAAACCTGTTCTTTCCAACAGATATGGACAGTTTGGATTGCGAGTATGGTGATTTGATCCTACATTATTTTTTAAATCTTGCATAAATATTGTAACCTTAGATTGATTTTACTTATGTCATATCCTATTTATAAGTTACAACAAAGGCTGTGTTTGTGATATGCAATAAGGTGGCCTTGGATAAGAAGTAGTTGCTGTTATATTTTGGACTCTACTGTCTTGTTTTTGTGTGAGGTGACTGGAGATTTCTGAAACTTGAGTTGGTTACGGGAGAAAATAAAAACAGAAAATTCATAAGTACACACCTCTCTCATTAATCTAACCATCTGAATAGATCGTTTAATAGAGGTATGCCTGTTTGGAATTGAAAAGTGAGGGGGAAAATTCCCTTTTGTATTACTGATCAAAAAGAATTGTAAAACTCAAGAGCTGAGTATGGTAACTATTATTACAAAGAAGCAACCAATAGGTTTAACAGCTGGTGATCAACAAATGCAACCTACTGGATTGGAGCCAATTGAATGTCTATTTTTGAAGGTGGGATTTGAAACCCAGAAGTGCCTTCTGAAGAAGAGGTATTGATCACCAGCCATCAAGGAACAACCTCACTCCTGCCCAGTTCCTAGCTTGTCACAATTTTTAGAGTTGTCAAAAGTGACAACCCTACCCTCAATTCAGAAGTAGCAGAATCATGAGAGAGTTATGAAAGTTTGCTTCACAAATATAATTACCTGAAACTCAAAACATTGCACAAGGACAGAAGAAATATGAGCAGGAGTATACCGCATGGCCCATTGAGCTTTCTCCACCATTCAATACAATGATGGCTGATTTGGGGCTTTAACCCTATTTACCTGCCCACTCCCCATATCCTTTAATTCTCGAGAAACTAAAAATTTGTTTATCCCAGCCTTAAATGTATTAAACGATGGCGTATCCACAAATTTCTGCAGTAGAGAATTCCAAAGATTCACAACTTTTAGATTAACCAATGGAACCAATCTCTCAATGTCCACCATATCAAGCCCCTTCAAAATTTTTGTAGGTTTCATTAAGATAGCCTTCATTCTTCTCAACTCCAAAGAATAAAAGCATAATTTACTAATCTTACCACCATAGGACAACTCCATCATCTCAGGGCCCAATTTAGCGAACCTTCACTATACCACTTCTAATGCAAGTATATTCTTTCTTAAATATGGAGACCAAAACTGTACATAATATTCCAGATGTGATCTTATCAAAACCCTGTACAACTGTAGCAATACTTGTTAATTATCCAAAGGCCAACATGCCATTTGCCTTCCTAATTGCTTGCTTGCACCCGAGTGCTAACTTTCTGCATTTCTTGTACAAGCACACCCAAATCACTATGAACAATAACACTTGACAAGTTCTCACTTTTAAAAAATGATTCTGCTTTTTTATTATTACAATCAAATAGAATTATAGAATCACTACCATGCAGAGGGAGGCCATTCAGTCCGTTTGAGTCTGTACTGACCCTCTGCAAAAGCACCCCACTCAAGCCCACGTCCCCGCTCTATTCCTATAATCCCTGAACATAGCCTACACTTCTCTGGACACGAAGGGGAATTCCACCTAACGTGCACATCTTTGTAAAGCTATTCAAAGTGAATAGCTATATATTTCCCTATATTATATTCCATCTGCCAACTTGTTGCGCAGTCACCTAACCTCATATCTCTTTCCAGCCTCTCTCTTCCCCACAGCTTACATTTCTACTGAGTTTGGTATCATCAACAAATATAGATACTCTGTCTCTTCACCCAAGTCATTAATATAGATTGTAAATAACTGATGCTGCTTATTGATCCTTGCTCCGCTCAGCTATTCATTGATTGTAAACTTGAAAAAACCCTGTTTATGTCCACTTCTGTTTTCTGTCCATTAACCAGTTCTCTATCCATGATAATGTATTACCCCCAACTCCATGAACCCTTATTTTGTCTATTAACCTTTAGTCTTGCACCTTATTGAATACTATTACAGGTATACTACATGTACTGGTTCCCCTTTATCTATCTGACTGTTACATCGTCAAAAAACTCTAATAAATTGGTCAACAGGATTTCTATTGGTAAAACTATGTTGATTGTTCACATCATACTATGTTTTTCTAAGTGCACTGTTGAGACTTCCTTAATTGTAGATTCCATCATTTTTCCCAACAACTGATAGGCGAACAGGCCTGTAGTTCACTGCTTTCTTTCTACCTCCTTTCTTGAAAAGCTGTGTAACTTTTGCCAAGTTCAAATCTAGTGGGACAATTCTGACTCTATGGTGTTTTGTAATATCATAACTAGTACATCACTATCTCTGCAACTATTTCTTTTAGAACCTTAGGGTATGTCACGATCCCAGTTGATGTTATAACTGACGGGTAGATGCCAGAATGGAACCCTGGCTCATAAGACCGTAACTTTTTAAATAAAATATCGTAGAATCATAGAGTTCACAATTCAGAAGAGTCTGCAGCAGCCCTTGGAAAGAGCACCCTTCTTAAACCCACGCCTCCACCCTATCCCCATAACCAGTAAACTAACCTAACCTTTTTAGACACTCAGGGGCAATTTAACATGGTCAATCCATCTAACATCTTTGGACTGTGGGAGGAAACCGGATCACCCGGAGAAAATCCACACAGACATGGGGAGAAAGTGCAAACTCCATACAGACAGTCACCCGAGGCGGGAATTGAACCCGGGTCCCTGGAACTGTCAGGCATCAGTGCTAACCATTGTGCCACCATGCCGCCCCAAACATGGAAGAACAGAGTCTCAAGACCACTAGTTTTAACAAGAACAAAACATAATAATAATCTTTATTGTCACAAGTAGACTTACATTAACACTGCAATGAAGTTACTGTGAAAAACCCCTAGTTGCCACTTTCCGGTGCCTGTTCGGGTACACGGAGGGAGAATTCAGAATGTCCAAATTACCTAACAGCACGTCTTTCGGTACTTGTGGGAGGAAACCGGAGCACCCGGAGGAAACCCACGCAGACACTGGGAGAACGTGCAGATTCCGCACAGACAGTGACCCAAGCCGGGAATTGAACCTGGGACTCTGGAACTGTGAAACAACAGTGCTAACCATTGTGCTGCTGTGACAACATATATTAAACATGACAAGTTGGATTATCATACAATACTCTTTTACTCCCCCCTTAGTTTAACAAATGCACAGAGATTTTAAGATTAACATGGATTACGAAGCACATAGTGATGTACTTTATTCAAATGAGGGCTCCAGAAAGTATTATCTTTTTAATTAATTTATGAGATGTGGGTGTCGCTGGTTAGGCCAGCATTCATTGCCCATCCCTAGTTGGTGGTGAGTTGCCTTCTTGGACTGCTGCAGTCCTTGAGGTGTAGGGACACCCACTGTGCCTGGAAGGCCATTGCGACTACCAACTGTGCTCAAAACTGCAGTGCAGGAAGATTATCTCATCCTTCAGCTCCTTCCAATATCAAACTCTTATCATGGTATCATCTAATCAAAGGGCCACTCTGTTCAGGGATCACACACAACTATTAGCCGGGGACACATTGGCACTGATTGTCTCACAGAAACTTTCACATCACCATCACCCCATCTATCATGCCGTGCACACTCCATCCTCAGCACCTTCTGAGGATGGCTCAGCACACACAGGGAGCATGCATGTTTTCCACCCTATGCCTCATCCCTTCTCAGCACATGGCCTCATCCAGGGCAAGTTGGCCACAATAGAAAGGAAAAAGCGCAGACCAGGGGAGGCACGGCTAACATAATTGCCCTCAGTGAATTTGAGGAGGCTGCGGCCGAGATTGTTGGGAGGACAGGGATCACTCCAGTGGGTTACGGAAGATCGTATTGTTCCAGCAACCTAATACTGATCAGACTTCCAGCCCTGACAATCCCAGTGAGTGACATGCAGTCTTATATTCCTCTTGCTCATCAACTGAAACTCTATTCTCCAGCAGGCATCAGCAGATCGAGGCCCACAAGGATACCCACTAGAGCCGTCACATTGCTCACCCGCACACTCCACCAGCGCAGAGACGCATAACGCGGTGGTGCTTAGCTCTAAATTAGGCTCAAGCTCGTTTACTGACAAACGCCTCACTACATATCCCCGCAGCAGTCGGAGGCAGGAACAGACAAAGGTTTTGACACTGCGAGGGCTGCTGGAGGCCAGCCACCCACTGCATTCAAATTAGACATGTGCCTTTGTGAGCGGCCGTCAACTCAATTTTGGTGATGCAACAACAGGCGATGGAGCAGACTAGAGTGATGGATAATGGAGTCTGTCTGTGTTCTGTCTTGTTGTGACTCCGACTTGCCAGTACCTCAAACTCACTGTAGAAAGGTTGGCAACCACTAGGATCTCTTGGTCCAGCAGGGTTTGCCGGATTTGCACTCAGCTACACACCCTGGTGGGCACCATTATTATGGGAGACAAAGGTACTGTGACCTTCCTACAGGGGCACTATCTCCTCAAGGAGTTAGTTGGACTGCACCTGGAATACTGTGAACAGTTTTGGTCCACTTATCTAAAGAACCAGGGGCTGGTTTAGCACAGGGCTAAATAGCTGGCTTTTAAAGCAGACCAAGACAGGCCAGCAGCACGGTTCAATTCCCGTACCAGCCTCCCCAAACAGGCGTCGGAATGTGGCGACTAGGGGCTTTTCACAGTAACTTCATTTGGTGACAATAAGCGATTTTCATTTCATTTCATTTCAGAAAGATATACTGCCATTGGAGGCAGTCCAGAAAAGGTTTACTAGGTTGATCCTGGGTATAGAGGGACTTTCTTATGAGGAGAGATTGAATAGGTTGTGCCTGTACTTATTGGAGTGTAAAAGAATGAAAAGCAACCTTATTGAGTCATCTGGGGACTTGACAGGGTGGATGCTGAGTGGTTGTTTCCCCTTGTGGGAGAGTCTAGGGACAGAATAAGGTGTCACCCATTGAAGACCAAGATGAGGAGGAGTTTCTTCTCACCGAGGGTAGCAGAAAGCTATAGAGGCTGGATCCTAAAGCATGTTCATGGCTGAGATAGACTGATTTTTAATCAGTAAGGGTATCCAGGGTTATTGGGACAAGGTGGAGTTGGGGATTATCATATCAGATCAGTCATGATCTCATTGAATGGTGGAGCAGACGCGATGGGGCGGATAAGACCATAAGACATAGGAGCAGAATTAGGCCACTCGGTCCATCATGTCTGCTTCGCCATTCAATCATGGCTGATATTTTTCTCATCCCCATTCTCCTGCCTTCTCCCCATAACCCCTGATCCCCTTATTAATCAAGAACCTATCTATCTCTTGTTGCTAACTTTTGGTTGGTTCAATTGGCTCTGTTTTATAACCTTTGCTCTCGAGTCGCCAGGTATCTTTATGATACCGCCACGAGGTTCAAGTTCAAGTAATGATCAATAACTCAATACACCAATTAATAAGATTCAAATCAAAGCACATTTATTATACACAGTAATCGCTACTCATGCATAAATTCTACTTCTAAGCTACTTCTACAACTAACAGGCCTATACTTAGCTTCGGACTGGCCCACCAGGTCAGGGGAACAAATGGCCTTTCGTTCGGGTTCTGAGTCTGCGGGATTCGAAGTTGGTACGGATCGGTAGCCTATCTCGTAGCGAGCGTTGACTTAAGACTTACTGGATATCGGCGGCAGCTGCACCGGTCACTGTCAAGGGTTGGTTCGCGTTGCTGAGTGACCCGGTCAAGAAGAACGATTTGAACTTGGGGGCTTAACTTTATAATCCCCAGGGGCTTCCCGCCTTTCAGGGCGGACCCTGTACCTGGTTCCAAGTGATTAGAGTTTGTTCCAATCGCATGGTTCGATTTCTCCAATACTGGAGTGGTTTCCTGATCGATGGGCGGTCTTGAGGTGTCCGTTAACCTCTTTTGTGTTGGCTCCTGCTGGCGCCGAGGAGTCTGGCTTGGCTTTGCTGATCCCAAATGTTGCGATTGTTCCCGGGGATCACTCATTAGTATGTAGATGGCTGCTACATTATTATGCAGATGACTGCTTGTATCGATGCTGTCTGGGCTTTTGCAGAGTTTAATACACAGTAACTTGCACCTGCTAGTTTCTGCCTGTGTTGGCTGAATTTCCCTTCAGCCTTTGCTGTTCTCCATTTTAAATTGGGACTTTGCCAACCCAGGTGGCTACATTCCCTCCTTGTGATCCTAACGCGAAGCGTGAAGGATCACATAGCTGCGTTGTTTTTCATTCCCTGACCCGGCGAGCACTCTTCTATGGCCTCTACACTGACCATAACTATGCAAAAAAAATTTTAACTGACAATTCTGAGGGGCGCTATGTCAAACAGGGACATGCATTACAAAACAAGAAAATCGGAACCTCTAACTATCCTTAATAAACTACACTCACTCAAATATTTCATCACACTAACTTCCTGAACGATACAAACAAGATCATAGCAGTATTATACACATTTTCTGGCTTGGCAGTCAAGCTCAGGATTGTACAATTGCTCATGAACATTTCTGTATTTACAACAAATCGCAAACGAATGCTCTTTATTATAGATCGTGGGGGTCGGGGGTCTGGTCATATCCGGAAATAGGGGATCTTATCCTATATACTGGGGTGCGAGCGCGGTAGGCTCTCCTCCATTTTCTCAGACGAATAGTCTGCACGATGCAGCAGAGTATCGCCAATACCAATAGGGATTCTATCAAGTAGGACAGGGAGTACCAGGTTATAAACCTGTCACACCAAGATGGTGTGGTGTCGCTTGTGACTGGGCTCTGGGTACTGTGGGGAAGTGAATCATTAACGGCTGGGGGAGTTGAGGTCAGGGGGTTCGCGCGCAACCAAATGCCCATTAGGGTTATGAGCCACGTGGAGGATGTCCTCATGGTTCTTCTTCTTTCACTCTTCTCTTCTCTTCTCTTCTCTGGTCCTGGAGCTTCTGGAGTTCTGTGTGATCAAGCATAGTGTCTGTTACTATCTTGGTTTAATATCTCGTATGATAGCCTGTCTGTCCTTTAGTGCCAATTACTCCCTTTATAATTGGTCACTGTGTGTGACTTCCTCTTTTTTTTTCAAAAACCGAATTTCAGGACAAGACACACTTACAAATACTGAACCAGTGCGAGCCGTCTCACAGGCTGTGCGGTTTACCATCCAAATGTTTCAGGATGTAAATAGCAGAGGGTTGGCAACCTAAGGGTTACCTGAAAACAAAACAAAACTTTTTGAACAAAACTTGCCGAAATGAGGTGCGTATGGGCCGCGACGGGTAAGATTTGGATGGAGTCCCCGGGTAGGACGGCGACCAATGCCGTGTGTGCCCTACCCGAGCGTAGCTGACCAGAGGGGGGGTTCCCATGCAGGGCGGGTCCCAATGCCGTTTCTCCACTGCCTGAGCAACCGACAAGAACGGGCAAGAAATGTAGTCATTGTGGGGGGTTGCCGTATTGGTTCTTCCTTCGAACCAGAAGAGAACGGGGGTCTGTGTATCTGTCGACAGACGAGTTCCGCTGAACTGGTGTCTGAGACATTAACAAGTCTCTGCGGACAAGTTCTCAGAGGTTTCGGCCAGAAAAGGCGTGGGGCTGTGGGGGAAAAAAAATTCCGGTCTAACATACAACATTTAACAGTACAAGTACAATCAACATCAAACATGCTGCAGGTTCCATCAGAAAGGACACCGTTTTCTCCCAAGCGGTTCCTTTTAAAACATCATCTGGACACCTCAGTTATCGGTTGCGAACAGGGTCGCAAAGGGGTCCTTGTTTTGGGAGTCAGACTCAAAGTCGTCATCTTCTCCCGGATGCCAAACTCTCGAGTGTATCAGGGCTGGTAGGGCTGCATGGTGTGATTTTGGATCGCTCTCGTCGTTCCGGATGAGTCTGTACGAATTATCTCGGTGCCAAAAGGTGGTGTCTAGTTCTGTGGGGACGGAATCGGGGTCGTCATTGTAGGTTGGTGGTCGGTGGTGGGGTTTGTTTCGGAAAGTGATCGTGAAGGGATCACTCGAATCGTGGTCAGATTCGCTGGTTGTCGGTCCTGCTGCATGGGGATAGTAGGGAGGCGTGCTGTGGCTATTGTCCGAGTCACTGTCGCTGCTGCTGCAGTCTGTGGGCATTCCGGGGCGGAGTGTATATTTCGGGGGTGGAATCGAGGTTGAGTCCGTGGCTGGGCTGGACATGTTGGGGGAGGGTAGGGTTACGTTGGCTGTGGGCGGGGCGTGGTCTGCTGCGTCGAGCATGATGTGGTGTGCGTGGTTAGACTGTTTTCCATATGCCTTCAGCTGGTTGATATGGAACCGCGCAGTCTTTCCATTGGGGTACTTTATTTTGTAGACTGAGGGGCTTACTTTGTCCGCAATGGAGTACGGATCCGAATACTTTGGTGACAGGAATGTGCTGGGTTTGTATACGGAGAGCATGACTTGCTGTCCTACACTGAACTCAGTCGCATGTACTGTCTTATCGAAACAGTCCTTGCTCTGTTTCTTGTGCCCAATTTCACTGCAGCTGCTAGCTGAGCCGTTTTAACATTCTCCACTAATTGTTTGACTGAGTTCTCGTGTGTGAGCCAAATCTAATCGTAAATCGGGGCTGGTCAAATCTAATCGTAATAAAAATGCTGTGCCTTTCATGGGGCGTCCGGTCATGAGGGTGTGTGGGGTGTAACCTGTGGATGTTGAAACTGTATTTCGCAAAAACATCAGCGCAAAGGGAGGACTGAATCCCAAGTGGTGTTGTTTTGCTGGACCATTTTTCTGAGGGTGGATTTTGGGGTCCGATTCATGCGCTCCACGATACCACTCGACTGGGGTGGTATGCAATGTGGAATTTTTGGGTAATGCCAAATATCGTGAGGACGTTCTCCATGACACGTCCCGTAAAATGGGAACCTTGATCGGATTCAATGCTGCGGGGGAGTCCCCATCTCGTAAAGGTGTGGTGGGTTAAAATCTTGGCTGTGGTCTTTGCCGTGTTAGTTCTGGATGGGAATGCTTCCACCCATTTTGTAAACGTGCCTATCACCACGAGTACATATTTATAACCATTCCTGCAAGGGGGCAATGGTCCTATGAAGTCAATCTGGAGGTTAGTCCAGGGGCCATTAACGGGCCGGGTGTGACTAAGCTGAGCCTTTTTTGCGTACCTGTCCAGATTGTTCTGGGCACAGATCAGGCAATTCTCAACGTAGTGAGTTACATCGTCCTTTAAACTCGGCCACCAACAGAGCTGCCTGAGGTGGGCTGTAGTGGGATCGATTCCCTGATATCCATGACTGTCATGGAACAAACAAATCAGTTGGTTCCTGTCCTGTTCAGGAACCACATAAAAGGTGTCCTTTAACACCACACCGTCATGTGTGGTCAGAGCATTTTAAAATTTGTCATAGGGAGCTGGATAGTTTCCTTTCAAAATCTCCCTGAGATTGCTGTCCTGCTTCTGGGCCTGCACTAAATCCTCGATACTAGTCTACGAGACCTGAACTGCATTCACTGGTGCGCTTTCGGGGGGTGTCCAAAAATATCCGTGCCTGGAACCTGCTTTAGCCAATGCGTCGGCTTTTACATTTCCAGGGGGGGAGGAACGATGGTGACTTCGAACTTTGACTATTCCAAAAGTCCTGTCCTGTGCTCGCTCTAAAATGTGAGGGAGCAATTGGGCTGAAGGGAGGGGTTTTCCGTCTGCGGAAACAAATCCTCTTGCTTTCCACAGGGGTAGGAATTCCGTAAGGCTGTTGCAGACATAGAGGCTATCCGAATATATGTCTGCTGGGCTGGGGAAGGAATCTGGGTGTTCCACTGATGGCCGCAAGTTCTGCTGCCTGCGCGCCTAAGTGTCCTGGAAGTTTTATTGCTATTTCTTCTAGGGTGCGTCCCTGCGCGTCCTCGACGTAAATACCGCATCCTGTTATGCGCTTCCCTTCTAATATTGTGGAAGATCCATCCACATATATCTTTATGGGTTTGCACGTGTCTGTGTGCTTGGGGCTCTGGGTTGAACTACCTATCTTTCTGGGGGGTGTTTTCGCAATAAAGGGGCCTGTGTTGTGGTGTGGAGAGATAATTTCACATTCATGGGGGGTTCCGGGGTACTGTAGGGTGTCGGCTAAAAAGGTGTGGGTCTTTGTCCTTTTAACAGTGATGTCACGTCCCTGCAAAAGAAGGGTCCATCTGGCTGCTCTTATCTGACTAACTGTACCGTCCTTGAGTCGTCCGTCCAGTAAAAGTTCGGTGGGGGTGTGCTCTGTGAGGATTGTGATGGGGTTTAGTCCGGTAATGTACGAAAAATACTGTACTGCCCAGAATACTGCGAGCAGGTGCTTTCTCAGGCTGATAATCCCTGCTCCACAGTATCTAAAACTCTGGAGGCGTAAGCCACGGGCCTTAACTGTTCGTGCCATTCCTGAAGGAGCACGGCCGAAAGGGTGCGGTCTGTGCTTGCTACCTCTATCGCATAGGGGGAAAGCGGGTCTGGAACTTGTAGTGCGGGGGCTGCTATGAGTGCTCTTTTCAAAGCATCCACAGCATTCATATGCTGCAGAAGCCATTCCCAGGGGGCTCCTTTCTTTAGGAGGTCTGAGAGGGTTGCTGCCTTGCTGGCAAAACCGTCAATGTGGTTTCGGCAGTAGCCAACCAGTCCTAAAAATGACCGGAGGGCTGAAACGTTCTGGGGAAGGGCCAATTTAGCAATCGAGTCAATCCTTTTATGTTCAATCTCGGGTTTAGCATGTGTGATAATTGTACCCAAATATATCACCTTATTTTCCAGAGTCTGGGCCTTTTTCGGGTTAACTTTACATCCAATTGCTTGTAGGAGTTCCAGGAGTTCAGACAGAAGCTCGATGTGCTCTTCCTTGGTGTCTGTCTGCAGTAGTAGGTCGTCTACGTACTGGACCAGACATTCGGGACGAGAAAATTTGGCTAAACCATTTGCCAGCTGTCGGTGGAAAATGGAGGGGGAGTTGTGGAATCCTTGTGGAAGGCATGTCCACGTGTACTGTTGATTTTTAATGGTGAAGGCAAATTTGTACTGGCACGCCTTTGCCAATGGAATGGACCAGAATCCATTACTGATATCCAAAACCGTAAAGTATCGGGAATTGAGTCCCTGCTTGAGCATGGTCTCGGGACTTGTTGCTACCGTGGGGGCGGCTGCGGGGGTGATTTTGTTGAGTTCCCGGTAATCGATGGTCAGTCGCCATGATCCATCGGGTTTTCTCACCGGCCAAATCGGGGAATTATTAGTGGAGGCTACTGATCTAAGTACGCCCTGCTCTAATAAGCTGTCGATTACTTTTGCGATTTCTCCCTCTGCCTACATAAGAACATAAGAACTAGGAACAGGAGTAGGCATCTGGCCCCTCGAGCCTGCTCCGCCATTCAATGAGATCATGGCTGATCTTTGTGGACTCAGCTCCACTCTCCGGCCCGTACACCATATCCCCGAATCCCTTTATTCTTTAGAAATGTATCTATCTTTTTCTTAAAAACGTTTAAAGAAGGAGCCTCAACTGTTTCACTGGGCAAGGAATTCCAGAGATTCACAACCCTTTGGGTGAAGAAGTTCCTCCTAAACTCGGTCCTAAATCTACTTCCCCTTATTTTGAGGCTATGCCCCCTAGTTCTGCTTTCCCTGACCAGTGGAAACAACCTGCCCGCATCTATCCTATCTATTCCCTTCATAATTTTATATGTTTCAATAAGATCCCCCCGCATCCTTCTAAACTCCAATGAGTACAGTCCCAGTCTACTCAACCTCTCGTCATAATCTAATCCCCTCAACTCTGGGATCAACCTAGTGAATCTCCTCTGCACTCCCTCCAGTGCCAATATGTCCTTTCTCGGGTAAGGAGACCAAAACTGAACACAATACTCCAGATGTGGCCTCACCAACACCTTATACAATTGCAGCATAACCTCCCTAGTTTTGAACTCCATCCCTCTAGCATGAAAGACAAAACTCGATTAGCCTTCTTAATCACCTGTTGCACCTGCACACCAACCTTTTGCGACTCGTGCACCAGCACACCCAGGTCCCTCTGCACAGCAGCATGTTTTAACATCTTACCGTTTAAATAATAATCCATTCTGCTGTTATTCCTCCCAAAATGGATAGCCTCACACTTGGCAACATTGAATTCCATCTGCCAGACCCTAGCCCATTCACCTAACCTATCCAAATCCTTCTGCAGACTTCCGGTATCCTCTGCACTTTTTGCTTTACCACTTATCTTAGTGTCGTCTGCAAACTTTGCCACATTGCACTTGGTCCCCAACTCCAAATCATCTATGTAAATTGTGAACAACTGCGGGCCCAACACTGATCCTTGAGGGACCCCACTAGTTACAGGTTGCCAACCAGAGAAACACCCATTTATCCCCACTCTCTGCTTTCTGTTAGTTAACCAATCCTCTACCCATGCTACCACTTTACCCTCAATGCCATGCATCTTTAGTTTATGCAGCAACCTTTTGTGTGGCACCTTGACAAAAGCTTTCTGGAAATCCAGATATACCACATCCATTGGCTCCCCGTTATCTACTGCACTGGTAACGTCCTCAAAAAATTCTACCAAATTAGTCAGACACGACCTACCCTTTATGAACCCATGCTGCGTCTGCCCAATGGGACAATTTCCCTTCAGGTGCCCCGCTATTTCCTCCTTAATGATAGATTCCAGCATTTTCCCTACAACTGAAGTTAAGCTTACCGGGCCTATAATTACCCGCTTTCTGCCGACCTCCTTTTTTAAACAGTGGTGTCACGTTTGCTGCTTTCCAATCCTCTGGGACCACCCCAGAGTCTAATGAATTTTGATAAATTATCACTAGTGCATTTACAATTTCCCTAGCCATCTCTTTTAACACTCTGGGATGCATCCCATCAGGGCCAGGAGACGTGTCGACCTTTAGCCCCATTAGCTTGCCCAATACTGCCTCCTTAGTGATTACAATCATCTCAAAGTCCTCACCTATCATATCTTTATTTCCATTAGTCACTGGCATGTTATTTGTGTCTTCCACTGTGAAGACTGACCAAAAAAACCTGTTCAGCTCCTCAGCCATTTCCCCGTCTCCTATTATTAAATCTCCCTTCTCATCTTCCAAAGGACCAATATTTACCTTAGCCACTCTTTTTTGTCTTATATATTTGTAGAAGCTTTTACTATCTGCTTTTATGTTCTGAGCAAGTTTACTTTCAGTCTACCTTACCCTTCTTTATAGCTTTTTTAGTAGCTTTCTGTTGTCCCTTAAAGACTTCCCAGTCCTCTAGTCTCCCACTAATTTTTGCCACTTTGTATGTTTTTTCCTTCAATTTGATACTCTCCCTCACCTCCTTCGATATCCACGGTCGATTTTTCCCCTTTCTACCGTCTTTTTTGTCGGTATGAACCTTTCCTGAACACTGTGAAAGATCGCTCGGAAGGTTCTCCACTGTTCCTCAACTGCTTCACCATGAAGTCTTTGCTCCCAGTCTACCTTAGCTAGTTCTTCTCTCATCCCATTGTAATCGCCTTTGTTTAAGCACAAAACACTAGTGTTTGATTTTACCTTGTCATCCTCCAACTGTATTTTAAATTCCACCATATTGTGGTCACGCCTTCCAAGAGGATCCCGAACTATGCGATCATTAATCAATCCTGCCTCATTACACAGGACCAGATCTAGGACCGCTTGTTCCCTTGTAGGTTCCATTACATACTGTTCCAGGAAATTATCCCGGACACATTCTATAAACTCCTCCTCAAGGCTGCCTTTACCAACCTGGTTAAACCATCGACATGCAGATTAAAATCTCCCATGATAACCGCTGTACCATTTCTACATGCATCCGTTATTTCTTTGCTTATTGCCTGCCCTACCATCCTGTTACTATTTGGTGGCCTAAAGACTACTCCTATCAGTGACCTTTTCGCCTTACTATTCCTGATTTCCACCCAAATTGATTCAACCTTCTCCTCCATAGCACCAATATCATCCCTTACTATTGCCCGGATGCCATCCTTAAACAACAAAGCTACACCACCGCCCTTACCGTCCATTCTATCCTTTCGTATAGTCTGATACCCTTGGATATTTAACTCCCAGTCATGACCATCTTTTAACCATGTTTCAGTAATGGCCACAAATCATAGTCATTCACGATGATTTGCGCCATCAACTCATTCACCTTATTCCGTATACTACGAGCATTCAGGTAAAGTACACTTATGCTGTTTTTTATGTCTTTGTTATGAATCCTAACACCTTGATCAGTAACTTTTCGCAAATTATTTTTCCTCTTTCCCTTTCTCCTAATTTTCCTTGTCTTTGAACCCATATCTCTACATAATAACCTGTCACGTAACCTGCCGCCTTGCTCTCCATTAACCATTATACTGTCCATAGCTTTACCCTTCCCTTCCCCCTAACTTGCTAGTTTAAAGTCCTTGTGACCAACCTATTTATCCTATTCGCTAGAACACTAGTCCCAGAATGGTTCAGGTGAAGACCGTCCCAACGGTACAGGTCCCTCCTGTCCCAGTACTGATGCCAATGCCCCATGAAATGGAATCCCTCTTTCCCGCACCACTCCTTTAGCCACGTGTTAACTTCCCTAATTTTCTCAACCCTATGCCAATTGGCACGTGGCTCGGGTAGTAATCCAGAGATTATAACCCTGGAGGACCTGTTCTTTAATTTAGTCCCTAGTGTTTGATAATCCCCAAACAGGTCCTCTTTCCCAGTCTTACCTATGTTGTTAGTCCCAACGTGGACCACAACAACTGGATCCTCCCCCTCCCTCTCCAAAATCCTGTATCCTCTTCAAATCCCTCCACTCCTTCGGGGAGACCCAGAATCGGGAGATTCTTCCTCCTCGACCTGTTCTCCAGGACCTTGAGTCTCTCGGCCCACCTCCTGTGCACCGCCTCGTGCGCCTCCATTTTTACTGCCAGGCCCAGGATCTTGTCCTCGTTCTCATTCGTTTTATCCCTCACCTCACGAAGCTCCACCACCTGGGCCTTCTGGGTCTCCTTCAGCCCCTCGATCGCCAACAGCATTGGCGCCAGCACCTCCTTTTTAAGCTTCTCCACACAGCGCTTAAGGAACTCCTGCTGGTCCGGCCCCCATGCTGCTCGATCGCCGCCCTCCGCCATCTTGTTTTTTCCCCCTAGTTTTTGCCGCTGCTCCAGAGCCTCTTTCTCCGACTAATTTCTGCCATACAACGTAAGGGGGACCTTCCCACACGGGATTAAATCAAAAAATTTCCGTTGGGGCTCCTCTGGAGAGCCCAAAAGTTTGTTATAGCGGGCGCTGCCGAAATGTGCGGCTTAGCTCCGCATCGCCGCAACCGGAAGTCTTGCCTGCACTAATTGAGGCCATCTACGGGGTCACCCCAGTTATACCCGATCGCATCTAGGACCGCGGTATGCATTTCTGCAAGGGTGCCTCCTCCTACATTCTGTGGGTCGGGAAGGGCTGCTACGACCGAAGGGTCCAAACTCAAAACTGTGAGCTTCACGTGCTCTCGCTCATCCAGGCCGTACATGGTCGCCTGCTGCTTTACTCTGGCAAAGAAGTGGTGGGGGTCTGAAGTGGGGAGGAACGGTGTGATTTTCTCGCACCCGTCCCGTAATTGGGTCACTGTTAAGGGGGTGGTGTACAGAAATTCTGTGTCGTCCGAAGTGGCTGTGCGGTGGGTGGTAACTGGGTTCATTGGAGTCTGAACTATCTGCTCTGTGGGGGGTTGGGGCGCTTTTCTCTTTTGGGGCTTTCCCTGCGCACATGTTCCCTGAACATATCTCTGCGCTGTCTCACTTAACTCTTCCCAATCAGGGCCGTCTTCCTCATCTAACTTTACTCCAAAGGTTTCCTGGAATCCTTTTTGAACTGAAAGCAGAGATTGCAGTTCTGCAATCTGCTTCCGGCACTTTGCGTGGTCTAGTGAGCTTTGTCTTTGCTCCGTGGTGGCAGCATGGAGTGCTCTTAACGCTGCCTTCAGGTCACTACACTGCTTCTGCAATGCCTCTTCCTGCTTCTCGGTTTCCTCTCGTACCAGGCCTTTTCATACTGGGACTGGAAGCTGCTTAAGTGCGCCAGACAAGACTGGTGTGCCCGCTTGGCATCATCCACCTCTCCGTCTTTTGCTGCTAACTTCCTCCTTAACTCTACGTTCTCTCTCTCTACCTCACTGACATCGACCTTGCTCATTCGATGTATGCCTTCTATCTCTTTCCGGAGCGTCCTAACGACCTCCTCTGTGCCTCGCAATTGTGCCAAGCAGGACACGATTGCCATCGGCTTGCGAGCTTTTCCTAAGCTCTTCTTATGAATCTCGCTCAGGTTCTCCCACGAAGTAAGTCCTATACTCCCGGGACCTGTTTCCTCGTTGTTACAGAATTCGCTGCAAAGGGGCCATCCTTTCCCTTTGAGGTACTTCCTGATTTCTTCTTCCCATACGGGACATTGTCCTACTCTACTGCTGCTGGTCGCTGCGACCGCAAATTCCTCGGGGTTCATGAGGCGTTGCATTGCCTGCATTGCCATCTTTCCTCTCTGAATGCTTTTAAATTTGGAACAAGGGGGACTAAGGCGGTGCTATAATTGCGGGTACGGCTTTCGCTATTTTCCGGAATACAAACCCCCGACAGTTTTGTCACAACAAAAATCTATCAGTATTACCTTATCGCCCTGTTAGTTACGCATGCATACACACATTTCCGAATTATGAGGATTGATCAGAACTGCTTGAACACTTGTGGTTTTCTGTTCCCAATTGGATCTCTAATTCAAATTTTTGGGTTCTCCCGGAGTGGTTAAGCCACTTCTAGTTCAGGTCCCGTCAGATGTCGCCAGTAATATGTTGCTAACTTTTGGTTGGTTCAATTGGCTCTGTTTTATAATCTTTGCTCTCGAGTCGCCAGGTATCTTTATGATACTGCCACGAGGTTCAAGTAATGATCAATAACTCAATACACCAATTAGTAACATTCAAATCAAAGCACATTTATTATACACAGTAATCGCTACTCATGCATAAATTCTACTTCTAAGCTGCTTCTACAACTAACAGGCCTATACTTAGTTTCAGACTGGCCCACCAGGTCAGGGGAACAAATGGCCTTTCGTTCGGGTTCTGAGTCTGCGGGATTCAAAGTTGGTACGGTCTGGTAGCTAGGAGCGCCTATCTCGTAGCGAGCGTTGACTTAAGACTTACTGGATCTCGGCGGCAGCTGCACCGGTCACTGTCAAGGGTTGGTTCACGTTGTCCAATGACCCGGTCAAGAAGAACAATTTGAACTTGGGGGCTTAACTTTATAGTCCCCAGGGGATTCCCTCCTTTCGGGCCGGACCCTGCACCTAGTTCCAAGTGATTGGACTTCGTTCCAATCGCTTGGTTCGATTTCTCCAATACTGGAGCGAACCCAGGTGGCTACACTCGGTCTTAAAGACATGCAGTGATTTGGCCTCCACAGCCTTCTGCGGCAAAGAGTTCCACAGATTCACCACCCTCTGGCTGAAGAAATTCCTCCTCATCTCTGTTTTAAAGGATCGTCCCTTTTGTCTGAGATGCTGTCCTCTGGATCTAGTTTTTCCTACAAGTGGAAACATCCTCTCCACGTCCACTCTATCCAGGCCTCGCAGTATCCTGTAAGTTTCAATAGTGAACAACACCTCCTCCACGATCATCCTCAACCTGCGTTGCCACCTTCAGGGTACAATGGACCTGAACTCCCAGATCTCTCTGTACATCAGTTTTCTCCAGGACCCTTCCATTGACCGTATAGTCCGCTCTTGAATTAGATCTTCCAAAATGCATCGCCTCGCTTTTGTCTGCATTGAACTCCATCTGCCATTTCTCTTCCCAACTCTCCAATCTATCTTTATTTTGCTGTATTCTCTGACTGTCCTCCTCGCTATCCCCAACTCCACCAATCTTAGTATCATCTGCAAACTTGCTAATCAGACCACTTATACCTTTGTCCAGATCATTTATGTATATCATAAACAACAGTGGTCCGAGCACGGATCCCTGTGGAACACCACTAGTCACCTTTCTCCATTTTGAGACACTCCCTTCCACCACTACTCTCTGTCTCCTGTTGCCCAGACAGTTCTTTATCCATCTAGCTAGTACACCTGAACTCCATACGACTTCACTTTTTCCATCAACCTGCCATGGGAAACTTTATCAAACGCTTTACTGAAGTCCATGTATATGACATCTACAGCCCTTCCCTCATCAATTAACTTTGTCACTTCCTCAAAGAATTCTATTGGGTTTGTAAGACATGACCTTCCCTGCACAAAACCATGCTGCCTATCACTGATAAGTCTATTTTCTTCCAAATGTGAATAGATTTTATCCCTCAGTATCTTCTCCCAACAGTTTGCCTACCACTGACGTCAAGCTCACAGATCAATAATTCCCTGGATTATCCCTGCTACCCTTCTTAAACAAAGGGACAACATTAGCAATTCTCCAGTCCTCCGGGACCTCACCCGTGCTCAAGGATGCTGCAAAGATATCTGTTAAGGCCCCAGCTATTTCGTCCCTCGCTTCCCTCAGTAACCTGGGATAGATTGCATCCGGACCTGGGGACTTGTCCACCTTAATGCCTTTTAGAATACCCCAAACTTCCCCCTTCCTTATGCCAACTTGACCGAGAGTATTTAAACATCCATCCCTAGCCTCAACATCCGCCATGTCCCTCTCCTTGGTGAATACCGATGCAAAGTACTCATTACGAATCTCACCCATTTCCTCTGACTCCACGCATAAATTCCCTCTTTTGTCTTTGAGTGGGCCAATCCTTTCTCTAGTTACCCTCTTGCTCCTTATGTACGAATAAAAGGCTTTGGGATTTTCCTTAACCCTGTTAGCCAAAGATATTTTATTACCCCTTTTAGCCCTCTTTATTGCACGTTTGAGATTTGTCCTACTTTCCCGATATTCCTCCAAAGCTTCATCAGTTTGAAGTCGCCTAGATCTTATGTATGCTTCCTTTTTAATTTTAGCTAGTCTCACAATTCCACCGTCATCCATGGTTCCCTAATCTTGCCATTTCTATCCCTCATTTTCACAGGGACATGTCTGCCCTGCACTCTAATCAACATTTCCTTAAAAGACTCCCACATTTCAAATGTGGATTTACCCTTAAACAGCTGCTCCCAATCCACATTCCCTAGCTCCTGCTGAATTTTGTTATACTTGGCCTTTCCCCAATTTAGCACTCTTCCTTTAGGACTACTCTCATCTTTGTCCATGAGTATTCTAAAACTTACGGAATTGTGATCGCTATTCCCAAAGTAATCACCGACTGAAACTTCAACCACCTGGCCGGGATCATTCCCCAATACCAGGTCCAGTATGGCCCCTTCCCGAGTTGGACTATTTACATACTGCTCTAAAAATCTCTCCTGGATGCTCGTTACAAATTCTGCTCCATCTACGCCTCCAACACTACATGAGTCCCATTCAATGTCGGGGAAGTTAAAATCTCCCATCACGACCACCCTATTGCTCCTACATTTTTCTATAATCTGTCTACATATTTGTACTTCTACTTCACGCTCGCTTTTGGGAGGCCTGTAGTAAAGTCCCAACAATGTTACTGCACCCTTCCTATTTCTTAGCTCTACCCATATTGCCTCAGTACTCGAATCCTCCATCGTGACCTCCTTAATCACAGCTGTGATATCATCTCTGACCAGTAATGCAACTCCTCCACCCCTTTTGCCTCCCTCTCTATCCCTCCTGAAGCATCTATACCGTGGGATATTTAGTTGCCAAGTCTTGCTCTTCCCTCGACCAAGTCTCAGTAATACCAATAACATCATATTCCCAGGTACTAATCCAAGCCCTAAGTTCATCTGCCTTACCTGCTACACTTCTCGCATTGAAACAAATGCACCTCCGACAACCTGTCCCTTTGCGTTCATCATCTCTTCCCTGTCTACTCTTCCCCTTAGTCACATTGAGTTTATTATCTAGTTCCTTACTGGCTTTAGTTGCTGCCTCTTTACTGACCTCTAACTTCCTAATCTGGTTCCCATCCCCCTGCTACATTAGTTTAAAACCTCCCCAACAATGTTAGCAAAAGCACCCCCTAGGACATTGGTTCCAGTCCTGCCCAGGTGTAGGCCATCCGATTTGTAATGGTCCCACCGTCCCAGAACCTGTTCCAATGTCCCAAAAATCTGAACCCCTCCCTCCTGCACCATCTCTCAATCCACGTATTCATTCTGACTATTCTTGAATTTCTACTCTGACTGTCACGTGGCACTGGTAGCAATCCTGAGATTACTACCTTTGAGGTCCTACTTTTTAACGTATGTGGCTGGTTGGGAATCTACACTAAATTAAAAAAATTAAGCATTGGTAACTAATTAAACATAATTACTGAATTATAATTTAGAGGGGTATCTAAGCCAGAGATCGGAGAGTACTATATTTAGCTTTCGCATTTATATTAGAAATCTAGTGCTAGGAAACAGATAGTTAACAGTAACTTAAATAAAATATATATAATTTTTAAAAAAAAACTTTTAATTTTAATTAATTGACGCAATGTCAATTAGAGGGGTGCAGTGCTCTGACTGTGAGATGTGGCAGGTCCGGGAGGCTTCCAACTTCCCGGATGGCTTCATCTGCAGAAAGTGCACCCAACTGGAGCTCCTCACAGACCGCATGGTTCGATTGGAGCAGCAATTGGATGCACTTAGGAGCATGCAGGTGGCGGAAAGCGTCATAGATCGCAGTTATATAAATGTGGTCACACCCAAGGTGCAGGCAGAGAAATGGGTGACCACCAGAAAGGGCAGGCAGTCAGTGCAGGAATCCCCTCTGGTTGTCCCCCTCTCGAACAGGTATACCCCTTTGGATACTGTCGGGGGGGATAGCCTATCAGGGGAAAACAGCAGCAGCCAGAGCAGTGGCACCATGGCTGGCTCTGATGTTCAGAAGGGAGGGTCAAAGCGCAGAAGAGCAATAGTAATAGGGGACTCTATAGTCAGGGGCACAGATAGGCGCTTCTGTGGACGTGAAAGAGACTCCAGGATGGTATGTTGCCTCCCTGGTGCCAGGGTCCAGGATGTCTCCGAACGGGTAGAGGGCATCCTGAAGGGGGAGGGCAAACAGGCAGAGGTCGTTGTACATATTGGTACTAACAACATAGGCAGGAAGGGGCATGAGGTCCTGCAGCAGGAGTTCAGGGAGCTAGGCAGAAAGTTAAAAGACAGGACCTCTAAGGTTTTAATCTCGGGATTACTCCCTGTGCCACGTGCCAGTGAGGCTAGAAATAGGAAGATAGAGCAGCTAAACACGTGGCTAAACAGCTGGTGTAGGAGGGAGGGTTTCCGTTATCTGGACCACTGGGAGCTCTTCCGGGGCAGGTGTGACCTATATAAGAAGGGCGGGTTGCATCTAAACTGGAGAGGCATAAATATCCTGGCCGCGAGGTTTGCTAGTGTCACACGGGAGGGTTTAAACTAGTATGGCAGGGTTGTGGGCACTGGAGCAATAGGTCAGAAGGTGAGAGCATTGAGGGAGAACTAGGGAATAGGGACAGTGGGGCTCTGAGGCAGAGCAGGCAGGGAGAAGTTGCTGAACACAGTGGGTCTGGTGGCCTGAAGTGCATATGTTTTAATGCAAGAAGTATTACGGGTAAGGCAGATGAACTTAGAGCTTGGATTAGTACTTGGAACTATGATGTAGTTGCCATTACAGAGACCTGGTTGAGGGAAGGGCAGGATTGGCAGCTAAACGTTCCAGGATTTAGATGTTTCAGGCGGGATAGAGGGGGATGTAAAAGGGGTGGCGGAGTTGTGCTACTGGTTAGGGAGAATATCAAAGCTGTACTGCGGGAGTACACCTCAGAGGGCAGTGAGGCTATATGGGTAGAGATCAGGAATAAGAAGGGTGCAGTCACAATGTTGGGGGTTTACTACAGGCCTCCCAACAGCCAGCGGGAGATAGAGGAGCAGATAGGTAGACAGATTTTGGAAAAGAGTAAAAACAACAGGGTTGTGGTGATGGGAGACTTCAACTTCCCCAATATTGACTGGGACTCACTTAGTGCCAGGGGCTTAGACGGAGCGGAGTTTGTAAGGAGCATCCAGGAGGGCTTCTTAAAACAATATGTAGACAGTCCAACTGGGGAAGGGGCGGTACTGGACCTGGTATTGGGGAATGAGCCCGGCCAGGTGGTAGATGTTTCAGTAGGGGAGCATTTCGGGAACAGTGACCACAATTCAGTAAGTTTTAAAGTGCTGGTGGACAAGGATAAGAGTGGTCCTAGGATGAATGTGCTAAATTGGGGGAAGGCTAATTATAACAATATTAGGCGGGAACTGAAGAACATAGATTGGGGGCGGATGTTTGAGGGCAAAACAACATCTGACATGTGGGAGGCTTTCAAGTGTTAGTTGAAAGGAATTCAGGACCGGCATGTTCCTGTGAGGAAGAAGGATAAATACGGCAATTTTCGGGAACCTTGGATAACGAGAGATATTGTAGGCCTCGTCAAAAAGAAAAAGGAGGCATTTGTCAGGGATAAAAGGCTGGGAACAGACGAAGCCTGTGTGGAATATAAGGAAAGTAGGAAGGAACTTAAGCAAGGAGTCAGGAGGGCTAGAAGGGGTCACGAAAAGTCATTGGCAAATAGGGTTAAGGAAAATCCCAAGGCTTTTTACACGTACATAAAAAGCAAGAGCGTAGCCAGGGAAAGGGTTGGCCCACTGAAGGATAGGCAAGGGAATCTATGTGTGGAGCCAGAGGAAATGGGCGAGGTACTAAATGAATACTTTGCATCAGTATTCACCAAAGAGAAGGAATTGGTAGATGTTGAGTCTGGAGAAGGGTGTGTAGATAGCCTGGGTCACATTGAGATCCAAAAAGACGAGGTGTTGGGTGTCTTAAAAAATATTAAGGTAGATAAGTCCCCAGGGCATGACGGCCTAACAGGAGCTGCAGCTGGACACACTTCCCGCACATGAAGGTCTCAGGGGCATCGGCCGCGTCCCTGAACTCCCACATTGAGCACGAGGAGCATAACACGGGATCTGGGATCCCCTGCCACTTTTACACTTTACCTTAACTGATTACAAATATAATATCAAATAATGAATAAGTGAAAGGAATAAAGATTTTACTTACCAATCACAATACTTACCAACACACGAAGAGTTAAATTTCTCCCAGCTACTGCTAATTGGAGCACTTTCCTAACCAGCCAATCAGGTGAAATGAAATGAGGTCACTGCTTTGCTGTGATGTCACTCTTCAAGGTAAGTTTTTAAAGTTGAAAACTTACATTCCCGACAGACCCCTGGCTACTGCTCCTGCCGAAAATCTGAAGGCCGCTTCTCTGGCAGCTGGGTCCCCGCCACTCTCCTCGCGCTCTTTTATCCTGTGTCCCTGCCACTCTCCTTGCGCTCTTTTATCCTGTGTCCCCGCCGCTCTCCTTGCTGTCTTTCACTGTGTCCCTGCCGCTCTCCTCACGCTCTTTTATCCTCTGTCCCCGCCGCTCTCCTCGCGCTCTGTCACTGAGTCTCCGCCACTCTCCTCGTGCTCTTTTAAATGAAATGAAAAATGAAAATCACTTATTGTCACAAGTAGGCTTCAAATGAAGTTACTGTGAAAAGCCCCTAGTCGCCACATTCTGGCGCCTGTTCGGGGAGGCTGGTACGGGAATTGAACCAAAACACTTAACCAGCAACCACTGCACCCCACACGAGAACAGCAATCAGCTGTTATGGGCCTGTGCAAAACATTTAAATCTTTACTACTTACCCAGCAGTCACTCTGTCCTCACTCCGACCAGATTCAGCTGGAAACTCCCAACAATATGTTTTTTTTTTAAATTACTACCCTTCTCAGCAAGCACTCACTCAGCAACCACTGCGCCCCACACGATAACACCTCAGGGAAAAGAAAAACTACTTGCTAGTCACCAGCCAATCACTTACCTGCTGGCTGTGACGTCACGGTTCAACTTCTACCTGCCCTCGAGTCTCCCTCTTGATCTTTACTCGGCTGGGATCCTTACAGTGATTGTCTTTTTTGCTTGGTTAGAGGAGGAGGTAGGGAGGGAAACACCGAAGAAGGGTTTAACTGTCACTTGACAACAGCTCCTCCACAAACCACCTTCAAGATACGGTGACCGCAATGCACTGATACAAATTTTCCCCGCAACAGCCAATCAGCAGCTCCACTCTACCGCCCTCTGCTGGATGCTTGTCTTGACTTGAACACCTAGGGTGTCTTGCTCAGGTACACTTTCTGGATGCAGTGACCGCAATACACTGATGCAAATTCTCCCCGCAACAGCCAATCAGCAGCTCCGCTCTACTGCCCTCTGCAGTAGGTACCCCTTATCCCTAAGCAGCCATCCTTGCAGATGTTCAGGCCCTTCAAAAAGCTGAGGAGCCTGGGAGTGACTCAGGATGTAGGAGTAATGGCAACTTCCAGAGTTCCTGGCAGAAATGTGCATAATGTGCTTCTGGCGATCACACACCTATTGTACATGGATGGAATGGTGGCCCTTGATACACTTTCAAGGAAGAGTGGAAGGCCCTTACCATGGAGCCCTTGAAGTCATATGGGTATAGTTAATTACACCCGGCACTCTTGGTTGTGAAGCTGGTGAATCTTGCTATCTGACTATCTTCATCCAAGCAAAAGTCACATACTAATGAGCCTTCCTGTGACCTCCTTTATGCAGCTTTATGTTGTGCACTACGAGATTCCACAGAGGTCTCCTGTTGATCCCTGGAAAAATCCACAAGCGATGAAATTCAGCAGGGCTGTCACCTTTAAAGCCTTTGGCCTTCAAATCCACGGTACATCAGGTCTTCATGAAGAATGTGACAGATGTGATCTACCATAGCTTAGGACAAGTGCAGACATGTCTCACTCAGTTGTAAAAGGAGAGTCTTCTTCAGATGCCCCTTGGTCTGGTGAATCACCTCCATTGTTTCCCCTGAACTTCTTGTTCTTTCTCTGGTTCTGCTTGACCCTTGACATCAAGCAGGGCTCCTGGTAGAGCTGTGCTCTGTGTCATCTCTCTCTCCTTTGCCACCTCCATTGGATTAGAACCCTCAAAAAGGCAGCATTAAGCCCTCAGATCCCTTTTGGCTTTGACATTCTTTCTGAAATGCAACAATGAAGACATTAATGAGGAATGGTTCAAGATAATGAAGCTCACAATCTGATACCTATAGGACTGTAATGGTCTACAGTGGTTTCAGCCCTACTTAATTTGTTGCTGATGCTCCCCTGTATTTGAGGTGCTACCACCCACATTGAGGTGACCAAGATGTCAACCCAGAATCGTGACATCTGAGACCATGATTAGTGTGAAAAGGTTTGAGTGAAAGTGCTACTGGTGTTCCAGTCTCTGATCTGGCATTTCAATTAATTTCGGAATATCCTTTGGCCTGACAGGAATATCAATTCTGGAGGGGATCTGACTGGCATTAATGGAATGCCATATATGCTGCACATGTATTAATGCTGATATGCTGCGAATGTGATGTGAAGCCAATGAGTAATGAGTATCCCTCTAACAGCGCTGATAAGTGCATTGGCTTCCACTGGCTTTCTTCATTGGGTGGCCTTCATCCTTTCTCTATAATAAGACTCCAGTTCACTCTTACAGCACCAATAGGTATGAGAGCACCCACGGAAAGAACCCCTTAGCCTAGCAGTGCGCTCCTCCTACACAGCCTCAACTCCTCCCGTTCAGATCTGCTCCTACTTTCAAATTTAAAACTTACTATTTTGAAACAAGCTTCAACGCTTTCTCTCTGACTGTGTCCCTTTCTCTTCCTGGAACCTCACAATGTGAAGGTAGGGCTCCCTGCTGTTATTCCCCAACCTCCCCCAATAATACTGGGTCCTATAGTCATTGTGGTGGACATTCTTGCCCTCTCACCTGAACCCATCACTACTGACGTGCCCATGACCCATGTGGACCTCTACCCACCCCAACTGTAGGCTGTGCCTGATCACCACCACCCCCCCCCCCCCACTCCCCGACTTCCTAAAGCTTCACATACCTCCAGCTGCAGATGCCTCCCATTACAATCACTATACCATCTGCAGCCTTTTACAGAGTCAGACATGCCCAAGGAAGCTGATTTCACTGATTTCTAAAACTCCCAATCCTCAGACTTGCAACTTTTTTCTGCAACATTGTAAGCCTCTTCTTTTAATCTGATAGTATTGTTAACTTCCTGGGTGAGCCACAGATGGTTCCATCTTGCTGTGTTTCTGTCCTTTAATGGAATGTATTTTTGTTGAACATTTTGAATTGTGGTAAAGGTCACCTCAGACAGCTCAGCAAGTTGATCTAGTGAGTAGCTGAACACAAAAGTTCAATATCCAGTCTGTCGTCCAAAATGGATTTCGGTCAAGGTGCCATTCGAGACACAATTCATTGCATTGTACCTGGGTTATGGGAAGGAAATTCAGCACGGGTTCTGACTGCTGTGATTGTTATTTCAACATGATGTGGAGATGCCGGCGTTGGACTGGGGTGAGCACAGTACGAAGTCTTACAACACCAGGTTAAAGTCCAACAGGTTTGTTTCGATGTCACTAGCTTTCGGAGCGCTGCTCCTTCCTCAGGTGAATGAAGAGGTATGTTCCAGAAACACATATATAGACAAATTCAAAGATGCCAAACAATGCTTGGAATGCGACCATTAGCAGGTGATTGTGGAATTGTGATCGCTATTCCCAAAGTAATCACCGACTGAAACTTCAACCACCTGGCCGGGATCATTCCCCAATACCAGGTCCAGTATGGCCCCTTCCCGAGTTGGACTATTTACATACTGCTCTAAAAATCTCTCCTGGATGCTCGTTACAAATTCTGCTCCATCTACGCCTCCAACACTACATGAGTCCCATTCAATGTTGGGGAAGTTAAAATCTCCCATCACGACCACCCTATTGCTCCTACATTTTTCTATAATCTGTCTACATATTTGTACTTCTACTTCACGCTCGCTTTTGGGAGGCCTGTAGTAAAGTCCCAACAATGTTACTGCACCCTTCCTATTTCTTAGCTCTACCCATATTGCCTCAGTACTCGAATCCTCCATCGTGACCTCCTTAATCACAGCTGTGATATCATCTCTGACCAGTAATGCAACTCCTCCACCCCTTTTGCCTCCCTTTCTATCCCTCCTGAAGCATCTATACCTTGGGATATAGATGCTTCAGGAGGGATGTGTGCGGAACTTGGCTATAAGTTTCTGCTCGGCGATTCTGCGTTGTCGCGCGTCCTGAAGGCCGCCTTGGAGAACGCTTACCCGGAGATCAGAGGCTGAATGCCCTTGACTGCTGAAGTGTTCTCCGACTGGAAGGGAACATTCCTGCCTGGTGATTGTTGCGCGATGTCCGTTCATTCGTTGTCGCAGCGTCTGCATGGTCTCGCCAATGTACCACGCTTCGGGACACAATTCACACCTCTTTAACCTGGGGTCACCCCATCTCTGGATCTGTAAAGATTTAATCACCTGCTAATGGTCGCATTCCAAGCATTGTTTGGCATCTTTGAATCTGTCTATATATATGTTTCTGGAGCATACCTCTTCATTCACCTGAGGAAGGAGCAGCGCTCCGAAAGCTAGTGACATCGAAACAAACCTGTTGGACTTTAACCTGGTGTTATTTCAACAGTCATTCCTGCCTGAAGTTCATGTGAGCTCTTCAGTTAAGTTTGGAATAAGACTTTAGCACAACCTCACCCATGCCTCCAGGTTAAGTGGCATCCCAAAATTTGGTATTAGATGAGTAATGCAGGCAAATAATGGCCATGGGTAAGATATTAATCGGATGATGGTAGCAGAGTGTTAATGTCACTGGGCTAGTAATTCAGAGGCCCAGGCTAATGCTCTAGGGACGCGGGTTCAAGTCCCACCATGAATTTAAATCCAATAATTAATGAAATTCGATTAATTAATAAGCCTGGAATTGAAAGCTAGCCTCCGTGATAGTGACCTGAAGCTATTGTTGATTGTTGTTACACCCATCTGATTGACTAATGTCCTTTTAGGGATGGAAACCTGGTGCCCTTGCCTTAGATCATAGAATTTACAGTGCAGAAGGAGGCCACTCGGCCCATCGAGTCTGCACCGGCTCTTGGAAAGACACCCTACCCAAGGTCAACACCTCCACCCTATCCCCATAACCCAGTAACCCCACCCAACACTAAGGGCAATTTTGGACACTAAGGGCAATTTATCATGGCCAATCCACCTAACCTGCACATCTTTGGACTGTGGGAGGAAACCGGAGCACCCGGAGGAAACCCACGCACACACGGGGAGGATGTGCAGACTCCGCACAGACAGTGACCCAAGCCGGAATCGAACCTGGGACCCTGGAGCTGTGAAGCAATGCTACCGTGCTGTCCTGGTACGCATGTCAACGCTATGACCAAGAAGGCACAACAGCGCCTATATTTTCTCAGGAAACTTAGGAAATTCAGCATGTCCACATTGACAGATGCACCATAGAAAGCATCCTGTCTGGCTGCATCACAGCCTGGTATCGCAGCTACTCGGCCCAAGACCGTAAGAACCTACAGTCGTGAACACCACCTCGCTCATCACACAAACCTACTCCAGATGAGGCCTAGCTAGTGTCTTATACAAGTTCAATACGTCTGGTCTAGGTGTGACTCCAGTTCCACAACAATGTGATTGACTCTTCGTAACTGCCACCTAATCTTCCTAACTGCCCTGTGAAATATAACTGCCACCTAATCTTCCTAACTGCCCTGTGAAACGTAACTGTCACCTAATCTTCCTAACTGCCCTGTGAAACATATCTGATACCTAATCTTCCTAACTGCCCTGTGAAACGTAACTGCCACCTAATCTTCCTAACTGCCCTGTGAAACATAACTGCCACCTAATCTTCCTAACTGCCCTGTGAAACGTAACTGCCACCTAATCTTCCTAACTGCCCTGTGAAACGTAACTGCCACCTAATCTTCCTAACTGCCCTGTGAAACGTAACTGCCACCTAATCTTCCTAACTGCCCTGTGAAACGTAACTGCCACCTAATCTTCCTAACTGCCCTGTGAAACGTAACTGTCACCTAATCTTCCTAACTGCCCTGTGAAACATATCTGCCACCTAATCTTCCTAACTGCCCTGTGAAACGTAACTGCCACCTAATCTTCCTAACTGCCCTGTGAAACATAACTGCCACCTAATCTTCCTAACTGCCCTGTGAAACGTAACTGCCACCTAATCTTCCTAACTGCCCTGTGAAATGTAACTGCCACCTAATCTTCCTAACTGCCCTGTGAAACGTAACTGTCACCTAATCTTCCTAACTGCCCTGTGAAACGTAACTGTCACCTAATCTTCCTAACTGCCCTGTGAAACGTAACTGTCACCTAATCTTCCTAACTGCCCTGTGAAACGTAACTGCCCTCTATTAAGCCACTCAGTTGTACCAAGGACAGCAGTGTTTCAAAAAGGTAGCTCACTATTGCTTTCTCAAGGTCAATTAGGAATGGCAACAATTGATGATCTTTCCATTGATGCTCGCATCCCGTGAAAGAATAATATAAAAAATCAGACTGTTTTCTGCTCGTAAAATCCAATGCCAGCATGGAGTCAAAGCCTTCGTCAGAGGCAACAGGCTGTTTTTATCAGCTGCTTATCAAAAAACATTTTGCTGTTTCTTTTGTGGAGAATCTTGAAATAGTGTAAATGCCCTGCAGAGTTCAGAATGTACAGTGGTCTTTGTTTTTCATTTTGGGATAAAAATTAAACCAGTACCAACTATGTCATTTTCTTTTTCTCCCTTGTAACATGGTCTTTGGGATTTGAGAAGATTTCTAATTCCTGTATCAACTCTCGCAAAACCTACAATTATGATAAATGGTAGATATAGAAACTAATCTAACCCACATAAATCTAGATATTGACATAATTTTGGGTTATGCTCTTAGGATCAAGTAGTGGATCAAGGACATCCGAAGGAGAAACTGAAAAAGAGATTCTGTACTGGGATACAAAGATCCAGCCTATTCTTGATGAACTTTGGCCTTTAAATAATGGTGGGTGATTTTATTTTTATAATTTGCAAGATTTTCCATTGATGGTCATTGCAAGCTACCTTCATTTTGTTTTCAACCTGATCTATTTTTACTTGTAACATTTCCTGGATTTCCTGTAACAGCAGTACAATAATATTGGCTCATATCAAGGAACTGTTAAAAGGATACATTGGAAAAGTGGAAGTAGTGACTTGAATGTACACCAAACAAACCAATGTTCTCTCATATTTCTCTTCTTTCTACAGATTGGTTATTGCTTTTCATGGTCCTTTTAGGATTGCTTCACATGCGCACATTTTTTAAAGAATGTTGGGTGTGCATGGTCTAACAGTTCCCTGTGCAGTACATTCCAGATTGCTGCATGGTTGTGCACCTGCCCAGCTTAGGGCAAACACTGTTCCTGAGTGCCATGGAGTGCTGCTGCATGAACAATGGGAATGTGATACACTGGGCAGCATGAAACGCTGGTGTCTTTGAGACGTCATGTGAAGATTCAATCATTGATCTTTACCCCCAGCATAAGGTCATTAGACATCTTCTAGCACTGCTGCCAGGTCCTCGGGTCCAAACTCCAGCAGTTGACCATTCTGATTACCTGCTCCCACTCCCTTTTGAGGCTGATACTTGAGGATCTCCTTGGACCATTTAACACCTCTAGTGCCAAATCGGTCAA
This sequence comes from Scyliorhinus torazame, assembly GCF_047496885.1. NCBI lineage: Eukaryota > Metazoa > Chordata > Chondrichthyes > Carcharhiniformes > Scyliorhinidae > Scyliorhinus > Scyliorhinus torazame. The sequence continues at coordinate 297,361,783 of NC_092710.1, forward strand.
TTTAGACCTATGGAAATCATTTTTTCCACCTTGCCACAAAAGGTACACTGCCTTTAAGAAAAGCCAAGCTGTCAAGCAAGAGATTGGGAGACAATGGGCGGAATTTAATCCAGAAAGAGAGGTCCCCCTCATTGTCTCTGTTGGGGAATGTTTGCTGTATTAAGTGGCAATTAAATACTTGCTTATATTCAGTCAAGGGATGCGGGCATCGTTGGCGAGGCCAGCATTTATTGCTGCTATCCCTAATTGAACTGCTGCAGTCATGTGGTGGGTAATGCACCCACCAGAGACCTTAAATTGCCAAGAGATCAAGACCACAGATGAATGGGGGCGAGATGGGAATCAAGGGGCAGGATCACTATGGTGAATGGGCAAAGGGGGTTCAGAAGAAAGGTCAGGGGATTCGAAGTTAGAGGGCCTTTGAACAAGGCAACCCCCCCTCCTCCTGCAAGCAAGCATGATAGGGTTTGCTTTTTGACCTTCCTGTGTGTTGACTCATCTGCCTGCCGCTGGTTAAATACCAGTAGCACTGGGATGAGGCCCTAAAGTGGGTATTAATTTCCCACGTAAGGGCTTCAATTAGTGTATGAGCAGGAAGGCTGGCCGTGAGCCTTCCTGTCTCTTCCCTATTAAGTCTGGGGTCCCCATCCTGCACCCTCAACCCCCAACTTCCCAGGGGATTGTTAAATTCTGCCCAACATTGCTGATACCACCAGCATTTCAGCCTAGCAAACTGTAACAATAAAATTCATTTTACAGCTGTCAAATAGTTTAGCGCTCTAACCAGTCAACAAAAGAGGTTTATTTTCATTATTTTATTATCTCATTATTTTAGCTGTCGGACATTAAGCAGTGCAATAAACTTGTATGTTTAGATTCACTAACAGATTTTGAAACAACTGTTTATATATTCATGCTATTAGAACCAAATCTTTTGAATCTTGAAAGCAGAAAAAATTCTAAACTAACATTTAGGTTTTAAAACCTGTCATCTGTTTGGTCTTTCCTTGACCTTTGTTTAATGCTGTTCACAACCGGAGAATAATTTGGCCACTACCTGAGGCTTTGCATTTCATATCCTCTCCATCACAAAGGCTACTGACCTTCATAACATCATCCACCTCATCCCATCTGCCTCTGAAATCCCCATTCATGTTTTTGTTACATCAAAAGTCAATTTCTCCAATGCTCCACACACCAGCCTTTCAATCTATAACGTCAGCTCATAAAGGTCTCTGACGCTATTATCCTATTTCACACCAAACTGCATTGGCTCCCAGCGTCCCACTGTATCAAATTTAATATTTTGAAATTCCAAATATTGAAATCCCTACATGGTATTGCTCTTCCTACGAACTTCCCTCTCCTTCCAAACACTCACTTTCTCTGGCTCAGACCCAGGACTCTTGTGTAATCTCCCAAACTTTGCCCCATCATTGGTTGCCTAGGATCTATACTTCAGAATTACCTTAATTAACTCTTCTGCCTCTCCAACTTCCCCTCTTCCTTTAGGACCTCTGTTAAGTCCCACCTCGTTGGCCAGCCATTTTCCTCATGCCTTGTTTTTAAATGGCATATTTTTGAAAAAGATACCTAATTAAAGTCACTTTCTTTGGGAGTATATGGGAAAAGGAAAATAGTATTTTCAGCTTATCCTCTAGTGTTCTGCTAGTTTAACTTTGTCCATTTTGTCTCTTACAGTTCTTACCCTTAGATCATGGTATAGCTTGCTTTATTACAAAAATAAAGATTGGCTCCAGAAATTAAGCAATTGCAGAAATTGATCCAAAAGTAAAGAGAATTAAATCAGGAACCAATTATTCCTAATTGCAGAACATGAATATAAAATAAAGTTTTTATTTTATTCTGATTAGGCAATGATGCAGAACAACTCTGGAAAAAATGTTCCAGTCTCCATCGTACATTGCTGGAGGGGAACATGCTGGGAAAAATGTGTAAAAGAAGAGCTGTTCTTCTGAAAACACTATATAAACTGGTGGATGTTGGCTCAGATCAGCTCTCCATTCAGCTGGCTAAACTCATACTGGCGGTAAGTTTGATCCTTCATAGAGTTCTAGAGCCCTATTTCCAATCGTGGGCTTTTAGGTTTTAGCAGTTGAAGTGGGTGTCCATTTCTAACTGAAATTAATAATCCCAGAATTTGTGGTCAGCTGCGCAAACCATTCATTAGACTTGCCCACAGACTTTCTATCCTCAGTAGGAGATCTGGAAAGTGTGAGCAAAAAGAGCAATTGCTCAAGTCCTTAACTGATCAGATGGAAGAAATTTTAATCATAGAATGGTTACAGCAAAGAAAGAGACCATTTGGCCCATCAGGTCCATGCCAGTTCTGTGGAAGTGCAACTCACCTTGTCCCACTCCCCCACGATGTCCCCATAGCCCTTAAAATATTTGTGCAGTTCTACTTTGAAGGCTTTGATTGAATTAGCCTCTACCACACCCTCAGACAGGCCTTTCCAGATCATAGCCATGCGCTGCTTAAAAATGGTTTTCCCTCATATCACCATTGTTACTTTTGCCAATCATTTTAAATCCAGGTTATCTGATTTTTGATCCTACTGCCAACAGTTTCTTCCTAACCACTCTGTCCAGGCCCCTCATGATTTTGAAAACCTCTATCAAATCTCCTCTTAATCTTCTCTTCTCCAAGGAGAACACCCCCAGCTTTTCCCATGTAGCTGAAGTTTTTCATCCATGGAACCATTCTCATGAATCTGGCAGTGTAAGTTAGAATATTTAATTCAATCCCAAATCATGTACAGAAAGTGACAAAAAGAGAGAAAGGAATATGTGATTAAGAGAGCGAAAGATAACAAAAAGACATGCATTGGTTAATTATTTTTAATTTCCAACAATAATTAATAGGTAAAGAATTGAGATGCAAATAAGACATGAAAAAGTTAATTTTTAATGCCAGGGAGGTTCTTTGGCAGCACGTAAGATTTATCACACTGTTAAAAATTTACGAACGCTGGATTGAATAAGCACTAACTTTTCTGGAAAGGTTAGTGGGTATCAATTATCTAAATTCAGCAACTTCAAGCTATTCCATGCAATTCATACAATGCTAAATATCTCTAGCTGAAAGTATAGTGAAGGGGTTAGATTCTCCCAAAATGGGACTATGTCGCCACGCCGGCGTAAAAACACTGGAGTTTTACTCTGGAGTTTCCTGGAAAAAAGATCAGCTAATTCAGTGCCCTGCAGGGGGCTAGCAGGGACCCGGAGTGACTCACGCAGCTTTAACTACGGATACGGGCCCCGCACTTCCGGTTCGGAGACCACTCGGCTGCGCCGAGCTCCATGGCGGACTCGGACCGCGGAGCCACATACAAAAATTAGACCCCCCTCAGCCGTCTATAAGCCCCCCCCCCCCCCCGCCAGTGTCCGATCTCCTCGCCCCCCCACCACGGTGGCCGTGGACTAAGTCCGCAGCCGCCCCGCCAGCATCCAGACCGGCAATAGGTGGTTAGTTCCACGCCGTCTGCAACTCGGCCGGTCAGGAGTGGGCTGACCTCTGTCATTGGGCCCTCAGCCGCGCGGCGTCCTCCGCGATTACACCGATTCTGGGGTCCCGGAGAATCACCGGGCTTGATTTTGGCGTGAAAATGGATTCTCCGCCTCCGCGCCGAACGTGATTTTGGCGCGGGGCTGTGGGGAATCCAGCCCAAGATTCTGGGGAAACAAAGCAACTTGCAAATGATTTCCATGTTTAACTGCACATGTGTGGTCACGAGAAGTCATGTCTTATTTGCAGTTTAACATCAGTGAAGGCTGATAGCCAGACCATTGCTTCTAACAAAATATCTGGACTATTATCTTTTTTTTTTATTAAATATTTTATTGAAAATTTTTGGTCAACCAACACAGTACATTGTGCATCCTTTACACAATATTATAACAACACAAATAACAATGACCTATTTTATAAACAAAAAATGAATAAATAATAAATAACAAAAATGAAAACTAACCCTAATTGGCAACTGCCTTATCACAAGTAACACTCTCCAAAAATATAATTTAACAGTCCAATATATAATTATCTGTCGCAACGACCTATACATATTATACAGTATATGTTAACAACCCTGAGAGTCCTTCTGGTTCCTCCTCCCCGCCCCCCCCCCGATCCTGGGCTGCTGCTGCTGCCTTCTTTTTTCCATTCCATCTATCTTTCTGCGAGGTATTCGACGAACGGTTGCCACCGCCTGGTGAACCCTTGAGCCGACCCCCTTAGAACGAACTTAATCCGCTCTAGCTTTATAAACCCTGCCATGTCATTTATCCAGGTCTCCACCCCCGGGGGCTTGGCTTCTTTCCACATTAACAATATCCTGCGCCAGGCTACTAGGGACGCAAAGGCCAAAACATCGGCCTCTCTCGCCTCCTGCACTCCCGGCTCTTGTGCAACCCCAAATATAGCCAACCCCCAGCTTGGTTCGACCCGGACCCCCACTACTTTTGAAAGCACCTTTGTCACCCCCATCCAAAACCCCTGTAGTGCCGGGCATGACCAAAACATATGGGTATGATTCGCTGGGCTTCTCGAGCACTTCGCACACCTATCCTCCACCCCCAAAAATTTACTGAGCCGTGCTCCAGTCATATGCGCCCTGTGTAATACCTTAAACTGAATCAGGCTTAGCCTGGCACACGAGGACGATGAGTTTACCCTGCTTAGGGCATCTGCCCACAGCCCCTCCTCGATCTCCTCCCCCAGCTCTTCTTCCCATTTCCCTTTTAGTTCATCTACCATAGTCTCCCCTTCGTCCCTCATTTCCCTATATATATCTGACACCTTACCATCCCCCACCCATGTCTTTGAGATCACTCTGTCCTGCACCTCTTGTGTCGGGAGCTGCGGGAATTCCCTCACCTGTTGTCTCTCAAAAGCCCTCAGTTGCATATACCTGAATGCATTCCCTTGGGGCAACCCATATTTCTCGGTCAGCGCTCCCAGACTCGCGAACTTCCCATCCACAAACAGATCTTTCAGTTGCGTTATTCCTGCTCTTTGCCACATTCCATATCCCCCATCCATTCCCCCCGGGGCAGACCTATGGTTGTTTCTTATCGGGGACCCCCCAAGGCTCCAGTCTTTCCCCTATGCCGTCTCCACTGTCCCCAAATCTTCAGTGTAGCCACCACCACCGGGCTTGTGGTGTAGTTCCTCGGTGAGAACGGCAATGGGGCTGTCACCATAGCCTGTAGGCTAGTCCCCCTACAGGACGCCCTCTCTAATCTCTTCCACGCCGCTCCCTCCTCCTCTCCCATCCACTTACTCACCATTGAAATATTAGCGGCCCAATAATACTCACTTAGGCTCGGTAGTGCCAGCCGCCCCCTATCCCTGCTACGCTGTAAGAATCCCTTCCTCACTCTCGGGGTCTTCCCGGCCCACACAAAACCCATGATGCTCTTTTCAATCCTTTTAAAAAAAGCCTTCGTGATCACCACCGGGAGGCACTGAAACACAAAGAGGAGTCTCGGGAGGACCACCATCTTAACTGCCTGCACCCTCCCTGCCAGTGACAGGGATACCATATCCCATCTCTTGAAATCCTCCTCCATTTGTTCCACCAACCGCGTTAAATTTAACCTATGCAATGTGCCCCAATTCTTGGCTATCTGGATCCCCAGATAACGAAAGTCCCTTGTTACCTTTCTCAACGGTAGGTCCTCTATTTCTCTACTCTGCTCCCCTGGATGCACCACAAACAACTCACTTTTCCCCATGTTCAATTTATACCCTGAAAAATCCCCAAACTCCCCAAGTATCCGCATTATTTCTGGCATCCCCTCCGCCGGGTCTGCCACGTATAGTAGCAAATCGTCCGCATACAAAGATACCCGGTGTTCTTCTCCTCCTCTAAGTACTCCCCTCCACTTCTTGGAACTCCTCAACGCTATCGCCAGGGGCTCAATCGCCAGTGCAAACAATAATGGGGACAGAGGGCATCCCTGCCTTGTCCCCCTATGGAGCCGAAAATATGCAGATCCTCGTCCATTCGTGACCACGCTCGCCATTGGGGCCCTATACAACAGCTGCACCCATCTAACATACCCCTCTCCAAAACCAAATCTCCTCAACACCTCCCACAAATAATCCCACTACACTCTATCAAATGCTTTCTCGGCATCCATCGCCACTACTATCTCCGTTTCCCCCTCTGGTGGGGCCATCATCATTACCCCTAACAGCCTCCGTATTTTCGTGTTCAGCTGTCTCCCCTTCACAAACCCAGTTTGGTCCTCGTGGACCACCCCGGGACACATTCCTCTATTCTCATTGCCATTACCTTGGCCAGGATCTTGGCATCTACATTTAGGAGGGAAATAGGTCTATAGGACCCGCATTGTAGCGGGTCCTTTTCCTTCTTTAAGAGAAGCGATATCGTTGCTTCAGACATAGTCGGGGGCAGTTGTCCCCTTTCCTTTGCCTCATTAAAGGTCCTCGTCAATACCGGGGCGAGCAAGTCCACATATTTTCTATAGAATTCGACTGGGAATCCATCCGGTCCCGGGGCCTTTCCCGCCTGCATGCTCCTAATTCCTTTCACCACTTCTTCTACCTCGATCTGTGCTCCCAGTCCCACCCTTTCCTGCTCTTCCACCTTGGGAAATTCCAGCCGATCCAAGAAGCCCATCATTCTCTCCCTCCCATCCGGGGGTTGAGCTTCATATAATTTTTTATAAAATGTCTTGAACACTCCATTCACTCTCTCTGCTCCCCGCTCCATCTCTCCTTCCTCATCCCTCACTCCCCCTATTTCCCTCCCTGCTCCCCTTTTCCTCAATTGGTGTGCCAGCAACCTGCTCGCCTTCTCCCCATATTCGTACTGTACACCCTGTGCCTTCCTCCATTGTGCCTCTGCAGTGCCCGTAGTCAGCAAGTCAAATTCTACATGTAGCCTTTGCCTTTCCCTGTACAGTCCCTCCTCCGGTGCTTCCGCATATTGTCTGTCCACCCTCAAAAGTTCTTGCAGCAACCGCTCCCGTTCCTTACTCTCCTGCTTCCCTTTATGTGCCCTTATTGATATCAGCTCCCCTCTAACCACCGCCTTCAGCACCTCCCAGACCACTCCCACCTGGACCTCCCCATTATCATTGAGTTCCAAGTACTTTTCAATGCACCCCCTCACCTTAGACACACCCCCTCATCTGCCATTAGTCCCATGTCCATTCTCCAGGGTGGGCGCCCTCCTGTTTCCTCCCCTATCTCCAAGTCTACCCAGTGTGGAGCGTGATCCGAAATGGCTATAGCCGTATACTCCGTTCACCTCACCTTCGGGATCAACGCCCTTCCCAGCACAAAAAAGTCTATTCGCGAGTAGACTTTATGGACATAGGAGAAAAACGAGAACTCCTTACTCCTAGGTCTGCTAAATCTCCACGGGTCTACACCTCCCATCTGCTCCATAAAATCTTTAAGTACCTTGGCTGCTGCCGGCCTCCTTCCAGTCCTGGACTTCGACCTATCCAGCCCTGGTTCCAACACCGTATTAAAATCTCTCCCTATTATCAGCTTTCCCATCTCTAGGTCCGGAATGCGTCCTAGCATCCGCCTCATAAAATTGGCATCATCCCAGTTCGGGGCATATAGGTTTACCAAAACCACCGTCTCCCCCTGTAGTTTGCCACTCACCATCACGTATCTGCCCCCGTTATCCGCCACTATAGTCTTTGCCTCGAACATTACCCGCTTCCCCACTAATATAGCCACCCCCCTGTTTTTCGCATCTAGCCCCGAATGGAACACCTGCCCCACCCATCCTTTGCGTAGCCTAACCTGGTCTATCAGTTTCAGGTGCGTTTCCTGTAACATAACCACATCTGCTTTAAGTTTCTTAAGGTGTGCGAGTACCCGTGCCCTCTTTATCGGCCCGTTCAGCCCTCTCACGTTCCACGTGATCAGCCGGGTTGGGGGGCTTCCTACCCCCCCCCCCTTGTCGATTAGCTATCCCCTTTTTCCAGCTCCTCACCCGGTTCCCACGCAGCTGTATCTCCCCTAGGCGGTGCCCCCCTGCCCATCCCCTCCCATACCAGCTCCCCCCTCTCCCCAGCAGCAGCAACCCAGTAATTCCCCCCTCTCACCCCCCCCCGCTAGATCCCCCGCTAGCGTAATTACTCCCCCCATGTTGCTCCCAGAAGTCAGCAAACTCTGGCCGACCTCGGCTTCCCCCCTGACCTCGGCTCGCACCGTGCGACGCCCCCTCCTTCCTGCTTCTCTATTCCCGCCATGATTATCATAGCGCGGGAACCAAGCCCGCGCTTCTCCCTTGGCCCCGCCCCCAATGGCCAACGCCCCATCTCCTCCACCTCCCCTCCTCCCCCCATCTCCACCTGTGGAAGAGAGAAAAGTTACCACATCGCAGGATTAGTACATAAAACTCCTCTTTCCCCCCTTTTTAACCCCCCTCTTCGCGCCCCACATTCGCCCCACCACTTTGTTCAAACGTTCTTTTTAATAACCCGCTCATTCCAGTTTTTCTTCCACAATAAAAGTCCACGCTTCATCCGCCGTCTCAAAGTAGTGGTGCCTCCCTCGATATGTGACCCACAGTCTTGCCGGTTGCAGCATTCCAAATTTTATCTTCTTTTTATGAAGCACCGCCTTGGCCCGATTAAAGCTCGCCCTCCTTCTCGCCACCTCCGCACTCCAGTCTTGATAAACGCGGATCACCGCGTTCTCCCATTTACTGCTCCGAGTTTTCTTTGCCCATCTAAGGACCATTTCGCTATCCTTAAAACGGAGGAATCTCACCACTATGGCTCTGGGGATTTCTCCTGCTCTCGGTCCTCGCACCATCACTCGGTATGCTCCCTCCACCTCCAACGGACCCGCCGGGGCCTCCGCTCCCATTAACGAGTGCAGCATCGTGCTCACATATGCCCTGACATCCGCTCCCTCCGCACCTTCAGGAAGACATAGAATCCTCAGGTTGTTCCTCCTTGCGTTGTTCTCCAGTGCCTCCAACCTTTCCACACATCGTTTCTGATGTGCCTCATGCGTCTCCGTCTTCACCACCAGGCCCTGTATGTCGTCCTCATTCTCGGCTGCCTTTGCCTTCACGACCCGAAGCTCCCGCTCCTGGGTCTTTTGTTCCTCCTTTAGCCCTTCGATCGCCTGTAGTATCGGGGCCAACAGCTCTTTCTTCATTTCCTTTTTGAGCTCTTCCACACAGCATTTCAAGAACTCTTGTTGTTCAGGGCCCCATGTTAAACTGCCACCTTCCAACGCCATCTTGGTTTTTGCTTGCCTTCCTTGCCGCTGTTCTAAAGGATCCACTGCAATCCGGCCACTTTCTCCTCCTTTTTTCATCCGTATCCAGGGGGGATTCCCTTCTGGTTTACCGCACAGTGTTTTTAGTCGTCAAAATTGCCGTTGGGGCTCCTATCAAGAGCCCAAAAGTCCGTTTCACCGGGAGCTGCCGAAACGTGCGACTCAGCTGGTCATCGCCGCACCCGGAAGTCTGGACTATTATCTTGAGCAGTAAACAAGAACATAGCAGATTTCTGATGAACTTTGAATCTAGCATTTTTAAAGGGAACTTTTTTTGATTCAGCACACTACTGTATAGTACTGCCCTTTGGGAGAATATATTAATAGAGTTTAGTTCGAAATTTTGATTCTCCAAATTCATGAAAAACTGCTGTAGAGATGTTCAAGTTAATAATCTGGGATACATTCAGAAGCCGAAGTTGAAAGTCAGTGACATCAGACCACTTGGGCCATTTTCTGCGTTTGTACTACTAATAACGCACGCACAAAACAATTTGGGATTGTGATATCATTATTAGAGATTTACAATAGTTAGTTCAGGAATATTCTTCAGGTATCATAACTGAATAATTTAACCTTTGTATTTAGTTACAATTTTGTCATTTCTTTCCTTTCTAGCTGAAAGTAAGCGGCAAAAATCTCCTTAATATCTGTAAATTGATTTTCAAAATTAGTAGGAGTGAGAATAATGACGTTCTATTCCAAAATGATAATATTTTGGGTGAGTTAAACTTCTGTAAAAATATTTAAATTCCGATATAGTGAAACAAATAGGACTGTAACGAGGAAGTGTGCCATACTATTATCCACAATATAATGTATCTTTAGATACAACTAGGCAATTTGTAAAATGTAGGCTTATGTTAATTGGGTGTGACAAATTTTCTTCAAATTCATGGAACGTTTGATGCAGACTGTTTATCTGTCATTTTTCAGTTCACTCTGAGTGACACTGTACCATTGGTGAGTTTCACCACCTTGTCTGATGGTATTGAAACTTGCAAATGACTCAGCAACATAATTTAACATTCTCCTTTGGAATGATGTTTGCAAAATTCTGGAAAATGAACCATTGAGCCTCATTATTGATTTTGCCCTAAAAAATCCTAAAAAAGAATCCACAATTTCAAAATCCATATCCAGTAGAATTTTGTAGCTTAAACTTACTTTGAATCATAAAAATTGTTCGATCATGATGGACGTTAGAAGCAATTGTAAATTAGTATGATCAAAAAAACAGAACCATTGATGTCGAAAATATTACAAAGCATTTCAAAGTCATAATTTTAAAAATTGAGATATTTGAATGGTGACTGGAAGCTTAGTCAAAGAGAGGGGTTTTAAGGCACAGATGAAGGTGGTGAGGTAGAGAGGGGTTTAGGGATGAATTCCTGAGTCAGTGACCAAATTAGTAGTCAAAGTTAACAGATGGGTGGTGAGGTTTCATTGTACTTTTAGCAAAGTTACTGTAATTGAGGAAGTTCAGAGGAAGTTCCTGACCAATGTTGCCATTCTAGACTATATTGAATAGATGGATGATGGAAATGAAATTGAAGTGATATCAGCATAAATGGGATTAGAACCATTTGTTTGTATGGAAGATCCTGGAGATTGATAGGAGGCCCCTCCGGTGTTCCAAAGTAGTACTCGCGACCATTGTGGGTCACCCAGAGGCGGGCCGGGTACAACATTCCGAACTTCACCCTCTTCTTAAAGAGGGCAGCCTTGACTTGATTGAATCGAGCGCTCCTCTTGGCCAGTTCCGCACCCATGTCCTGATATACCCAAGCCCAATACTCTCCCAGGTACATCTCCTCGTCTACCTGGACCACCTCAAGATCCTTTCCTTATCAAGGAATCTTTGTAACCTCACTACCATCGCCCTCAGCGGCTTACCCATCTGCGCCCTATGCACTCGATCCACCTCCAGGGCCCCGTCGTAGGCCCCCTCCGCCAACAGCTTCTCCAGCATTTTGGCTACATAAGAACCAGCGTTCACTCCCTCAATGCCCTCTGGCCACCTCACAATCCTCAAATTCTGTCGCCGAGAGCGTTTCTCCAGATCCTCCACTTTTTCCTTTTTTAATAAATTAAAAAAAATAATCTTTATTGTCACAAGTTAGGCTTACATTTACACTTCAATGACGTTACTGTAAAAAAACCCTGGTCGCCATTTTCTGGTGCCTGTTCGGGTACTCACAAAGAGAATTCAGAATGTCTAATTCACCTAACAGCACGTGGAGGAAACCCATGCAGACTCCGCACAGTGACCTAGGACGGGAATCGAACCTGGGACCCTGGTGCTGTGAAGCAACAGTGCTAACCACCGTGCTGCCTATGAGCCGCTTCTAGGTATCCCTCAACACCCCGATTCCGACCGCCAACGAAGTAAGCTGCTCTTCATTCTCCCCCACCGTCATCTCCACTTTCTGGATCGCCTGACTTTGGGTCTCCAACCTCAGCTCTACACGGTCAATCCCCACTTTCAGCGGGTCTACCATCTTCGCCAGATCCTCCAGACCTTCCCTTCTCTGCTGGGTGAACGTTTATTTCGAAAAGTCCACCAGCTGCTCCATCGACCATTGGGCTGGTAGGGCCGACCCCTTGCTCTCTGCCATCTTTCCCTGTGTCACAGGAAGTTTCTCGCTCTAGCAGCTCCTTTCTTCTAAAACCACCTCTGGTGCACAAATCCATTCACCGGTGGAGTAGAGTCTCTCCCAACTTTTTCCTTTAAAACATCCACCCGTTAATCAGGGGAAAGGACCAACAAAACTGCCTCAAGCGGGAACTGCCAAATGCGCGACCACTCAGACCATGGCTGCCACCGGAAGACCTCACAGTTGGAGTTTAACCAACCCCACACACAAACATTTTGTCCAGCATGAATCTAACAATCGGTTCCTTCGAGGCACAGAAACGTGAAACTAAACCCACATACCACATAAAACTACACTTTGGGCGGGATTCTCCAACCCCCCGCCGGGTAGGGGAGAATCCCGCCCCTTATTTCTAATGCTTAACATACAAATATAAATCCCTTAAAACCAGCTTTGCTTTCGAACAGTAAGGTTTTGGAATTCATAATCGGGAAAAAATCAACAGGAAGCTGAGAAGTTTGAGTTCATTGAGGAGAGCGAGCACAGATTTAAAAAATAGATCAAGTTTGACGAATCGAATTGAATTTTTTGATGAAGTAACAAAGAACATTGATGAATGGATTGCAGTGATTTTTAAGAAAGTGACAAGATACCACAGAAAAGGCAAGTTAACAAAATTAAGGCTAATGGAATAAGATGGTTAAAATCAAAGTGGATAAAAAAGAATGGCTTAAGGACTGAAAGCAGTGAACTGTGATAGATGGTTGTTTTTCAGACTGGAGGGTTCGAGACAGTGGTGTTCCCATGGATCAAAGCTAGGATTGTTGCTTTTCTAATGAAAAATGAAATGAAAATCGCTTATTGTCACAAGTAGGCTTCAAATGAAGTTACTGTGAAACGCCCCTAGTCGCCACATTCCGGCGCCTGTTCGGGGAGGCTGGTACGGGAATTGAACCATGCTGCTGGCCTGCCTTGGTCTGCTTTCAAAGCCAGCGAATTAGCCCTGTGCTAAACAGCCCCTAATGTAATGCTACTTGGATCTTGGAATGCGGAGTTAAAATTCAAAATTTGCCAATGATACCAAACTTCGATGAGTGGCAAACATAGTCAGGATGAAATGAATTGCTTGCAGCAGGATATAGATTGGCTCACAGAATGGGCAGACAAGTGGCAGATGGAACTTAATACAAGGAAGTGTGAGGTGATGTATTTTGGCAGAAGGGATAGGAAGAGGCAATATAGATTTAATTACACAGTCAGTTCTGGGGCGCGATTCTCCGACCCCCCACCGGGTCGGAGAATCACCGGGGGCTGGCATGAAACCCGCCCCCGCCATGTCCCGAATTCTCCGCAACCAGAGATTCGGCGGGGGCGGGAAGCGCGCCGCGCCAGTCGGTGGGAATCGCGCCGGTCGGCGGGCCCACCCCCAGTGATTCTCCGGCCCGCGATGGGCCGAAGTCCCGCCGCTGTCAAACCTCTCCAGCCGGCTTGGATTAAACCACCTACCTTACCGGCGGGAGCAGGCAGCGCGGGCGGGCTCCGGGGTCCTGGGGGGGGGGGGGGGCGAAGGGCGATCTGGCCCCACGGCGGCCTGTGCCGTGGGGGCACTCTTTTTCTTCCGCCTTCGCCATGGTCTTCACTATGGCGGAGGCGGAAGAGATCCCCTCCTCTGCGCATGTGCGGGGATGCCGTGAGCGGCCGCTGACGCTCCCGCGCATGCGTCGCCCGGCGAAGTCCTTTTGGCGCCGGCTGGCGTGACGCCAAAGGCCTTTCCCGCCAGCCGGCGGAGCAGAAACCACTCCGGCGCGGGCCTAGCCCCTCAAGGTGAGGGCGTGGCCCCTAAAGGTTCGGAGAATTCCGCACCTTTGGGGCGGCCCGACGCCGGAGTGATCCGCGCCGTTTTTGGCGCCGGGTAGTGGACATCGCGCCAGTTTGTGGAGAATCCCACCCCTGAAGAGTGTATAGGATCAGAATGACCTGGGGCTGCATGTGCATCAATCTTTGAAGGCAGCAGGACTTATTGAGAGTGTTTAGCAAAGGATATGGGATCTTGGGCTTCGTTAAAAAGTAATGTAGCCAGTTAAAATGGCTAACTCCCGATTTAAAATGGCTAACTCCCGATTTAAAATGGCGAACGGCAAAGGCTGATGGGAAAGTCAACCAACAGGTCACAAACGAGCAGCTGCAGGTTGAGTGTGTATTTACCTCTGGAAAGGCCAGACAATATCGATACCAGCAACCATCAGCATAACAAAACACCAGCCATCTGCACAGTAATGAGCAATCCCCGGGAACAATGAGCAACATTTAGACACATAAAGCAAAACCAGACTCTTCGGCACCAGCAGAAGCCGACACAAAAGGAGGTGAACGACCACCTCAGGACGTCGATCAGGGAACCGCTCCAGCATTGGAGAAAATCGAACCAAGTGATTGGGACAAAGTCCAATCACTTGGAGCCAGTTACAGGGTCCGCCCCGAAAGGCGGGAAGCCCCTGGGGACTATAAGAATTAAGCCCAAGTTCAAATCATTCTTCTTGACCGGGTCACTCAGCAACGCGAACCAACCCTTAACAGTGACCGGTTCAGTCGCCGCCGATATCCAGTAAGTCTTACTTCAACGCTCGCTACGAGATAGGCGCTCCTTTTGGTTGGTTCAATTGGCTCTGTTATATAACCGTTGCTCTCGAATCGCTAGGTATCTTTATGATACCGCCACGAGGTTCAAGTCCAAGTAATGATCAATAACTCAATACACCGATTAGTAAGATTCAAATCAAAGCACATTTATTATACACAGCAATCGCTACTCATGCACAAATTCTACTTCTAAGCTACTTCTACAACTAACAGGCCTATACTTAGATTCGTACTGGCCCACTAGGTCAGGGAACAAATGGCCTTTCGTTCGGGTTCTGAGTCTGCGGGATTCGAAGTTGGTACGGATTGGTAGCTAGGAGCGCCTATCTCGTAGCGAGCGTTGACTTAAGACTTACTGGATATCAGCGGCAGTTGAACCGGTCACGGTCAAGGTTGGTTCGCGTTGCTGGGTGACCGGGTCAAGAAGAACGATTTGAACTTGGGGGTTTAACTTTATAGTCCCCAGGGGCTTCCTGCCTTTCGGAGCGGATCCTGTACCTGGTTCCAGGTGATTGGACTTTGTTCCAAACGCTTGGTTCGATTTCTCCAATACTGGAGCGGTTCCCTGATCGATGGGCGGTCTTGAGGTGTCCGTTAACCTCTTTTGTGTTGGCTCCTGCTGGCGCCGGGGAGTCTGGCTTAGCTTTGTTTGTCCCAAATGTTGCGATTGTTCCCGGGGATTGCTTGTTAGTATGTAGATGGCTCTACATTATTATACAGATGGCTGTTTGTATCGATGCTGTCTGGGCTTTTGCAGAGTTTAATACACAGCAAACCTGCACCTGCTGGTTTCTGCCTGTGTTGGCTGAATTTCCCTGCATCCTTTGCTGTTCTCCATTTTATATCGGGAGTTGGCCAACCCAGGTGGCTACAGTATTTTCTATGAAATTGTTACTAAGTTATTAAAAGATGTACCTATACATTAAATGATTAACTGTAAAGCAATTTACAAAGTAATATTGGAATGATTCTGTGTTCACATTCTTTCAAATATATGTTTTAAAAGGTTCAAAATACATTATTCTCAGGATTTTCTAATATTTATTACACAATTTGCATGATTCTTGGCCAACTAGTATAATGAATATTAAATAAAAAGTATGAAATTCAGATTTTGTGTTTCTTTTTTGTGACAATGGTGAACAGGAAACAGAAATAAGATATCAGTTAAATAACCGTTTAATCATTTGAATTAATTTTATTGCATTGACTAAAGAGTTTATTCTTTGCAGATTGCTTGGTGGAGGTCCTCAGTTTTGCAGATCCACTTGGTAACATCGATGCTTTTTTATACTGTATGGGAACCATTAAGTTTCTTTCTGGAAACATGATCCTACTCAAGGACCTGCTCAACAAAGGTTTAGTTAAAACTTTAGTACAGTTAATGAAAGAGATTAATGATGCCAACAGAACAAGTGATACATATCTTTGCAGCTCAGGACACTTATTGGTCCAGGTTAGTAACATTGTGTTAAATTAACTTGTTATACATTCATGCTGTTATTTTTCGATCACAGTCAGTGGTGTTTAATAGTTAAAAAATAGAAAGATGGGAAAGTATCTCTCACAGTTTTTACCACATGATGCAGTCTGAAATGTTGATGAACATATCACTCAACTACCAAATCATCAAAGTATTTTTGTAACATCTATGAATCATCCTAACTTCAAATATTTTCCATGATCCTTTTCCTTTATTTAAACAGTAATGCATCCATAATAGATTTATTTTCATTACTAGATTTATTTATTTATTTATTTGCAATTGTACCTTTGGCAATGTACATTCTTGCTTTTCTTCACTTGTCAAACCTAATAATGTACAATACAAAAATGTTTGCATATTAGTTTGTTTATGGATTACCAAAAAAATTATATATTCAGATATTTGACTGGAAATGATCAGCAGCACGTAAGTTGGAATAGATCCTACATAAACATGAGTTCATTCTAAGCCCTGCTGCTTGTATCCTAACTCACACAGAGTAGTGTTCATCCATCATCCCTTTATAGAGTCATTATCATATAATCATAGAATTTACAGTGCAGAAGAAGGCCATTTGGCCCATCGAGTCTGGACCGGCCTTTGGAAAGAGCACCCTACTTAAGCCCTCGCCTCCACCCTATCCCCATAACCCAGTAATCCCACCTAACCTTTTGGGCACTAGGGGACAGGTCAGCACTAGGGGTAGGAAACCAAAGCACCCAGAGGAAACCCACGCAAACACGGAGAAAGTGCAAACTCCACACAGTCACCCGAGGCCAGAATTGAACCAGGGACCCTGGAGCTGTGAGGTAGCAGTGATCATCACTGTGCCTGGCAGAGAAGGAGGCTATTCAACCCATTTTTCTTTAGAGCATTTCAGTCAGTCCAATTTTCTCACCTTATCCGGTAGCCCTGCAAGTTCATTTTCCTCAAATGATGATCCAATTTACTTTTGAAATCATGGATTGTCTGTTTCCACCACCTTCGTAGCCAACTAAAGTACATTAGTATCTGGTCCAGCAATGCCTTTGTTTGAAATAAGCTGAAAATACACGAACATATATGTTTAGAACTAATTTAACCAAGGAACCCAGGTGACTTTATAAACAACAAATTAGAAGTTAATTAAGTTAATTTATTTTGTTAATTGTACTCCATTCCCAATGTATTGTAGTCTCATTTTTAATCTAGAACCTTGTATCCCAAAAGGCTGTGGTTTGGCTACTGAGGCAGTTGGAATTTTCAAAACTGAGATTGAGATTGATTCACAAATGTACAACAGGAGATGGATTAAAGGCAGTTGAGAATGGGGTTGAGGTACAGATCAGCCATTATCTAATTTACTGGCAGAACACTCTGGATGCGGAAAAAGAATAAAATTGCTGGATAAACTCAGCAGGTCTGGCGGCATCTGTGGAGAGAGTCTTTATGACTCCTTAGTTTGATTTTTTTTTAAATCAGGGTGGAATGAAAAATACGTTGCTGATTTGTTATTGCTTATTTTACACTACCGCCCAAAACCAATTTCACCTTATTTTTAAAAACCGACAATAAAAATTAACTCTTTTCTTCCAACTCCTTCCTGTGCAAGATTATTTTTAAAATCCAGAGACTGTCACATGCCAAATTTTTAATATCTTTTTTCAAATCCAAGGTAATCATTAACGGATGTCGAGAGCAATTGGCATATATATTACTGAGATACTTAGAGGTGTTTAGTTTTGCTCAAAGCCACCAGCGGATGGTGCTCTTGCTGTGCATCAGCTAGTTTTTTTAAAAAGTGAGGCCTGTAAACATGCTGTCAGAATTCTGCTGACCACCTTTTCTGCATTTGTTTGTTGCTAATACAGTGAACTCAATAACTTCTAAATCACTGGGATAGTACCACCAGCATGAAGCAGCTTTAATTGATGGTATCTGTAGGTGTTGATGTTTTCACCCTCGCCCTTGTCATCTGGGCATGGACAGAAAAATTCTACTTAACCTCACTGTATTTCTTTGTATTGTCGTTAGATCAACCAAGGGATGTCATGGACTAAGCATGTTTCACTGTTAGAGCTAACATTAGCAGAGTCTTAGGGCGGCATGTAGCGCAGTGGCTAGCACTGGGACTATGGCGCTGAGGACCTGGGTTCAAATCCTCGCCCTAGATCACTGTCCGTGTGGAGTTTGCACATTCTCCCAGTGTCTGCGTGTGTTTCACCCCTACAACCCAAAGATATGCAGGTTAGGTGGATTGGGCACACTAAATTGCCCCTTAATTGGGGAAAAAAAAATAATTGGGTACTCTAAATTTTTTTTTTAATTAGCAGAATCCCCTTTGTTAGTTTTGGAAATGAAAGCTGTTTTAAGTTTGCAGAGTTCTTTTATTGATTGATCCATGTCACTTCTAATTTTGATTTACCTATACGTACTCTTCTAGCATGGGGGCAGCACGGTAGCACAGTGGTTAGCACAGTTCCTGGCTTGGGTCACTCTCTGCGCGGAGTCTGCACGTTGTCCCTGTGTCTGCGTGGGTTTACTCCGGGTGCTCCGGTGTCCTCCCACAGTCCAAAGATGTGCAGGTTAGGTGGATTGACTAATCTAAATTGCCCCTAGTGTCCAAAAAAAACCAGAAAAAAGGTTAGGTGGAGTTACGGGGATAGCGTGGAAGTGTGTGCTTAGGTATGGTGCTCTTTCCAAAGGCCGGTGCAGACTCAATTGGCCAAATGGCCTCCTTCTGCACTGTAAATTCTATGATTCTATGATATGTCTCTGGTATTGTAGATCTCCAGGCTTGAATGAATCATCTCTATACCCTGAGGTTAAGCTAGCATTTGATATACTTCCTTGTGTGTATGAGATTGATAGCAGTAAATCCTGATTGCTCGTGTTCCCATTATCCATGGTCTAGGATAATTACAAAAGTTATTTAAATAAAAACAATCTACTGCAGATGCTGCAAATCTGAAATTAAAACAAAACATGCTGGAAACACTTAGCAGGCCAGGCACCACCTGTGGTGCGAAAAACAGATGTTAATGAGGATTGGATGTGGATGATGTTAAATGGTCATGAACGATGAGTGCATTGGGAAGTTGACACCAAACTGTCAACTTCCAAGTGATCTTGAGAGGCAGGTTGGTGTTTTAAATATGTTAAGAAGGGTGGACGTCTTGGGTTTAATTCATTTGGTAGATTTAACTGTCCTTTCAATCTGAGGCTGTGCCCTCGGGTTCTAGTATCTTCTACCAGTGGGTTTACTGGGCCTCTGCGTATCTGGTGGCTATAGGTAAAGACAGCCTCAGGGAGAAGGAAATTGCCTTCACACCACCTCTCTCTTCAACCGCTCACCCCCAAAAAAAATCCTTCTCCTGTATAAGCCCACAAGTCCCAGTGTTGGGGATCAGACTCCATATCCCAACCAAGATCTGGGATTGGACTACCCACCAGCCCTCCCCGCTCCCAGCACATCGGCATGTAAAAATTCCTCACAATCGTTCAGATCAATGACCTTTCATGAGGATTGATGAACAATCTGAAAGAAGGAACTAAGGGTGTTGTTGCTAAATTTGCAAATGATATAAATGTTTGTGGAGGGACAGGTAGTGTTGAGGAAGGATGCAAAAGGGCTTGGACAGGCTAGGAGAGTGGGCAAAGAAGTGGCAGATGGAATAGAATGTGTAAAAGTGTGAGGTTATGCACTTTGGAAGGAGGAATAGAGGCATAGACTAACTTCTAAATGAGGAAAGGCTTCGGAAATCTGAAGTACGAAGGGACTTAGGACTCGTGGTTCAGGATTCTCTTAAGGATAACGTGCAAGTTCAGTTGACAGTTAGGAAGGCAAATGCAATGTTAGCATTCATGTCGAGAGGGCTAAAATACAACAGTAAATGGTCATGAGCTCTGAGTGAATTGGGAAGCTGACACTAACCTGTGAATTTCCGAGTGATCTCAGACAGGTTGGTGTTTTAAATATGTTAACAAGGGTGGAAGTCTTGGGTTTAACTCGCTTGGCAGATTTAACTGTGCCTATCTGGGTTTGGTGGGCCTCTGTATATCTTGGCTATAGGCAATGGATCTCGTCTGAGGCTGTATAAGGCTCTGGTCCGACCCTATTTGGAATATTGTGAGCAGTTTTGCGCCCCATATCTAAGGAAGGATGTGTTGGCCTTGGAGGGAGTCCAGAGAAGGTTCACAAGAATGATCCTGGAAATGAAGGTGTTGTCATATGAGGAGCAGTTGAGGATGCTGGGTCTGTACTCGATAGAGTTTAGAAGGATTAATTTAAAATAATTTAATTTAATAATTTAAATTAAATTCAATTATTTGAGGATGCTGGGTCTGTACTCGATAGAGTTTAGAAGGATGAGGGGGGAATCTCATTCAAACTTATAGAATATGTAGATAGAGTGGAAGTGGAGAAGATGTTTCCACTGGTAGAAGATACCACAGCCTCAGATTGAAAGGACGATCCTTTAAAACTGAGATGACGAGGAATTTCTTCAGGCATAGGGTGGTGAATCTGTGGAACTCATTGCCATAGAATGCTGTGGAGGCCAAGTCATTGAGTGCACAGATGGATATAGATAGACTAGGAGAATGGGCCAAATTTGGCAGATGGAGTTTAATGTGGATTAGTGTGAAGTTTTCCATTTTGGCTGAAAAAAGTAGAAAGGTAAATTATTATCTGAATGGAAAGCAGATTCAAAATGCATCTGGGCAGAGGGATCTGAGTGCCTTTGTTCGTGAATCGCAGAAGGTCAGTATGGAGGTTCAGCATGTAATTAAAAAGGCGAATGGAATTTTAGCGTCTATTGCAAAAGGACTGGAATATAACAGTAGAGAATATCGGGGCCGGTTTAGCACAGTGGGCTAAACAGATGGCTTGTAATGCAGAGCAAGACCAGCAGCGCGGGTTCAATTCCCGTACCAGCCTCCAAAATAGGCGCCGGAATGTGGGGGTCTAGGGGCTTTTCACAGTAACTTCATTGAAGCCTTCTTGTGACAATAAGCGATTATTATTATTATTATTATTATTATTATTATTATTATTATTAGAGAAATGGTGTTGCAATTGTATAGGGTGTTGGTGAGACCACATCTGGAGTATTGTGTCCAGATTTTGTCTCCTTATTTGGGGAATGATGTGGTGGCTTTGGAGGCAGTTCAGAGGAGGTTCATCAGATTGATTCCAGGGATGAAAGGTTGAAGTATGAGGAGAGATTAAACAGTTTGGGTTTATACTCGCTGAAGTTTAGAAGGGTGAGAGGGGAAGGGTGGGCAGCAGTGGGAAGTGACTGAAGAGGATTCTGGGAGGTTGGCTCGCTCACCACAACTGAGAAAGGGATTGTGCACGGATAACCCAGTGTCGAAGAACGGTAAATCCCCAAAGATTACATTGCTATAGTGTTTTCATCCTTCCCTCCTCCTCAAACCAAAAAGAGTGAGAGAGGCTGTTAGATAAACATCTGTGGCTGAGAAACAGCAGAGCTGAACTTCTGGTGGGGGGGTGGGGGGGGGGTGGTGCTGAGTGGACACAGGGAAAGTCGCTTTCCTCTGGGAACTCCAAGAAACTGTATTTTTTAACGTGAAAATAGCTCACCAAACCTGTTGAACCCTCCACTCTCTCACAAGACAGCCGCAACCACTGAGAAATGACCGGCAATGACTCCAGGTCCCAAAGGATTGGCAGAGTCAACCAAAACCTGGAGAGGAGGAACGGGACTTTGGCGAGCATGAGGAATGAGTCGGAGCCGGCCACACCCGAGCGAGCTGGGCCGCTGGGATAAGCGAGTGGATGGACTGCTTGACTCAGGAGCTCCAGAAATACAGAGATTCCATCAAGCTGGAAATGGGGGCAACAGTGAAGGTGGGGCCCAAAACAGATGATCAAAATGAACGTGCTTCCCAGGCTCCTCTTCCTGTTCAGATCCCTCCCGATCTACATTCCCACGGCTTTTTTTAACGCACTCGACAAGAGGAGAAATGTGGGAGGCCTGGCCCTTCCAAACCTACAGTTCTGCCATTGGGCGGCCACTGCAGAAAGAATACCGGAATGGATTAAGGAACCGGGAGCAGAGTGGGTGAGGATGGAGGAGAGTTCCTGCACAGGGACATCCCTCCAAGCTCAAGTCACAACTGCTCTCCCATCACCACCACCCCCGGCTAAATACGTGAGGAGCTCAGTGGTAGTAGCCACGCTCCGGATGTGGTACCAAATGAGACAACACTTCGGCTGAACCAAAATGTCCACCATGTCCCCCATCTGCAATAAACACAGGTTCACTCTTGCAACAATGGATGCCACCTTCAAAAGGTTGAGACAAGATAAGGGGACTGTGATGGTTAGGGACATGTACATGGACTATTGAGTAGCAACCCTGGAGAGGTTCCAGCTACCAAGAGGAAATTACCTGAAATACATTCAAGTCAAAAACATCCTCCACAAAGACACAGCAACCCCCAGATACCAGGGCACTCACTAGTAGAAAGACTGCGGAATGCGGGCGACCTAGGGGAGGGGAACTGTGGGCACATATATGGGCGGCTGCTGGAGCAGGTATGCCCACCCCCCCACCAGATGGACTGCAGCTACCCCTTCTCAAGGGAAGATAGGGATGGGCAACAAATGCTGGTCTTTCCAATTATGCTCACATCCTGTGAACAAAATAAAAATGACTTTTGGCATATTGTTACCTCTTCGGTCTCTCCAGCGCCATTCAAATCTTTTTAAATGTTTATTTCTAATTAGCGTTGCACCTGTACCTTGTGCCTGTACATTGAAACTGTTCAAGGGAAGTGGAATACACCAGCTAATCCTGGGCAGTGCCATATGTCAATCAAATTCTTTTTGATGCACTTCCTAGAGGCTGAGATCAGTATGTTTGTTTGATATATGAGGAGTTTGTTGTTCCATCTTTCAGCAGTGCAATGTAATTAGCACGAGAGAGATTTTGTTTTTAAAAAGACAATCAGATTATTGGAAATGTATTTCTTCTGAGAATGAAAGCCATATTCAGCTGGATTGTTTAAATAATTGTAGTTACTTTTGTCAATCATCACCACAAACATATCAAGGTAAAGCTGTCTGTTCATTTTCTTCACAAGCAGTCTAAACTCATCTGTGCAATTATACTTGTGTCTTTTTGCAATCTTTATTTTGATAAATTTAATGTTCTTGTTTGTAGTAGGTAAGAGGTGTTTGTAGTAGGTAAGAGTAGGTAAGCGATATTGGTGTTCCTTCTGTCTAACAGAAGTTAATACTATAAACTGACTCAGCCAATATCCAGCCATTGAGAGTGGTTTTACAATTATTAGAAGCAAATTATCTGCATACATAGGGATAGAAATTCACCTGCCCCATTTTTCGGGCCTGGGGTTTACTTTTCATGACCTGACCGTGCCTATTCGTACCCTCCTCATCTGAATGATTGATTTTAACAAGCTGCACCTCCACCTCCAATGAAATGCTTCCTTTTTAATGGTACTGGTGAACTCTGCACACACAAAGAGCCCTGGCAACGTCTTTACATGCTAGCCGATGTAGGCAGACTGCTTCTTAAAAAGAAATTACACAAAAAGATTGCTGCAATAGATATTTGTGCATAACTAGTCCAGTAATGAAACCACCATGCTACAGTACCCACTAATTCATGTACCACCTTGATATTTTTTAATAAAGGGATTCTTAGAAAGTGGCCAAATCTGGCAAGGCCACATTTATTTCCCATCCCTAATTAACTTGAACCAGGTAGTGGTCTACCTTATGCAGTTTAAATTTTTACAACTGAATGCCTTGCTAGGCCAATTAAGGAACGCACAAAAGGTCAAATTGAATAGTATCAGACTGGAGTAGGCTAGCCATCTCTGGTTGGACACATTCCTTGAGGTTCATTTCATGAGTTTCAGCCTCCTACTGCCTGCCTTACCTAGCCAATCAGCCATTTTATCCTATCTCCATTATTTAACTAATAAACAATATCATTCAATGAAAATGGTACGCCATTTGATTTTTCACTTGGATTTCTCACAGTACTTTACAGGAGAATTTTCTTTAAATTCTATAATCTCAAGAACAATCTTGAATGCTAAAGTTAATGTAGCTTCCTTTTATTGAAGAGCATTGCTGAACCAGCACAACACAATCAACACTTTTTCAGTCCACAAATTAACAGAATTATTGAATTCAGTCTCACATTTTGCCGTGGTGGGGCTTGAACTCGCAACCTTTTGGATTGTTAGTATAGCACTATAGAGCTGGATCCATAATGATGAAAAGACTTTTAAAATTAATGTTTGATTTTTCATTTTATAGCATCGGCATTCAGATGTAAATAAAATTGGTTGTAAATGCAACTGTACAATTATTGACCCACTCCCTCAAAAGTAATGAAGCTGAAGATTGGACTAGAGCCTCAACATAGATTTAGATAAGATTAACTTCTCATAATTCTATTTTCTAAACATGCAATATCAACGGAATAGCAATCACAATATAGAAAAACATTACACTCAAAATCGTCAGTTCACAAAAATCACTGCTTATTTACAGAGCAGCTATGAAAAGTGGTGTAAAGATAGAACATAGAACATTACAGCGCAGTACAGGCCCTTCGGCCCTCGATGTTGCGCCAACCTGTGAAACCACTCTAAAGCCCATCTACACTATTCCCTTATCATCCGTATGTTTATCCAATGACCATTTGAATGCCCTTAGTGTTGACGAGTCCACTACTGTTGCAGGCAGGACATTCCACGCCCTTACTACTCTCTGAGTAAAGAACCTACCTCTGACATCTGTCATATCTATCTCCCCTCAATTTAAAGCTATGTCCCCTCGTGCTAGACATCACCATCCGAGGAAACAGGCTCTCACTGTCCACCCTATCCAATCCTCTGATCATCTTGTATGCCTCAATTAAGTCACCTCATAACCTTCTTTTCTCTAACAAACACAGCCTCAAGTCCCTCAGCATTTCCTCATAAGATCTTCCCTCCATACCAGGCAACATCCTGGTAAATCTCCTCTGCACCCTTTCCAATGCTTCCACATCCTTCCTACAATGCGGTGACCAGAATTGCACGCAATACTCCAAATGCGGCCGCACCGGAGTTTTGTACAGCTGCAACATGACCTCATGGCTCCGAAACTCAATCCCTCTACCAATAAAAGCTAACACACCGTACGCCTTCTTAACAACCCTGTCAACCTGGGTGCCAACTTTCAGGGATCTAAGTACATGGACACCGAGATCTCTCTGCTCATCGACACTGCCAAGAATCTTATTATTAGCCCAGTACTCTGTCTTCGTGTTATTCCTTCCAAAATGAATCACCTCACACTTTTCTGCATTAAACTCCATTTGCCACCTCTCAGACCAGCACTGCAGCTTATCAATGTCCCTCTGTAACTTGTAACATCCTTCCGCACTGTCCACAACTCCACCGACTTTAGTGTCATCTGCAAATTTACTCACCCATCCTTCTACGCCCTCCTCCAGGTCATTTATAAAAATGACAAACAGCAGTGGCCCCAAAACAGAGCCTTGTGGTACACCACTAGTAACTGGACTCCAGTCTGAACATTTCCCATCAATCACCACCCTTTGTCTTCTTCCAGCTAGCCAATTTCTGATCCAAACTGCTAAATCACCCTGAATCCCATGCCTCCGTATTTCCTGCAGTAGCCTACCATGGGGAACTTATCAAACGCTTTACTGAAATCCATATACACCACATCAACTGCTTTACCCTCATCCACCTGTTTGGTCACCTTCTCAAAGAACTCAATAAGGTTTGTGAGGCACGACCTACCCTTCACAAAACCGTGTTGACTATCTCTAATCAAATTATCCCTTTCCAGATGATTATACATCTTATCTCTTATAAACCTTTCCAAGGTTTTGTCCACAACAGAAGTAAGGCTCACTGGTCTATAGTTACCGGGGTTGTCTCTACTCCCCTTCTTGAACAAGGGGGAAGCATTTGCTATCCTCCAGTCTTCTGGCACTATTCCTGTTGACAAAGATGACTTAAAGATCAAAGCCAAAGGCTCAGCAATCTCCCCGCTAGCTTCCCAGAGAATCCTAGGATAAATCCCTTCCGGCCCAGGGGACTTGTCTATTTTCACACTTTCCAGAATTGCTAACACATCCTCCATATGAACATCAAGCCCTTTTAGTCTAGTAGCCTGAATCTCAGTATTCTCCTCGACAACATTGTCCTGTGTGAATACTGACAAAAAATATTCATTTCGCACCTCTCCTATCTCCTCGGACTCCAAGCACAACTTCCCACTACTGTCCTTGACTGACCCTACTCTTACCCTCGTCATTTGTTTATTCCTGACATATCTATAGAAAGCTTTAGGGTTATCCTTGATCCTACCTGCCAAAGACTTCTCATGTCCCCTCCTGGCTCTTAGCTCCCTCTTTAGGTCCTTCCTAGCTAACTTGTAACTCTCGAGCACCCTAACTGAACCTTCATGTCTCAACTTTACATAAGCCTCCTTCCTCTTGACAAGTGTTTCGACTGCTTTAGTAAACCACGTTTCCCTTGCTTGACCACTTCCTCCATGCCTGACAGGTACATACTTATCAAGGACACGCAGTAGCTGTTCTTTGAACAAGCTCCACATTTCCATTGTGCCCATCCCCTGCAGTTTTACTCTCCACCCGATGTATCCTAAGTCTTGCCTCATCGCATCATAATTGCCTTTCCCCCAGATATAAATCTTGCCCTGCGGTATATCCCTATCCCTTTCCATCACTAAAGTAAACGTAATAGAATTGTGGTCACTATCACCAAAGTGCTCACCTACCTCCAAATCTAACACCTGTCCTGGTTCAATACCCAGTACCAAATCCAATATGGCCTCTCCTCTCGTTGGCCTATCTACATACTGTGTCAGGAAACCCTCCTGCACACATTGGACAAAAACAGACCCATCTAAAGTACTCGAACTATAGCGTTTCCAGTCAATATTTGGAAAGTTAAAGTCCCCCATAACAACTACCCTGTTGCTTTCGCTCCTATCCAGAATCAAGTTTGCAATCCTTTCCTCTACATCTCTGGAACTTTTCGGAGGTGTATAGAAAACCCCTAACAGGGTGACCTCTCCTTTCCTGTTTCTAACCTCAGCCCATATTATCTCAGTAGACGAGTCCTCATCAAACGTCCTTTCTGCCACCATAATATTGTCCTTGACTAACAATGCCACCCCTCCCCCTCTTTTACCACCTTCCCTGAGCTTACTGAAATATCTAAACCCCGGCACATGCAACAACCGTTCCTGTCCTTGCTCTATCCATGTCTCCGAAATGGCCACAACATCGAAGTCCCAGGTACCAACCCATGCCGCAAGTTCACCCACCTTATTCCGGATGCTCCTGGCATTGAAGAAGACACACTTTAAACCACCTTCCTGCCTGCCGGTACACTCCTGCAACTTTGAAACCTTACTCATGACCTCACTACTCTCAAACTCCTGTATACTGAAGCTACAATTCAGGTTCCCAAGCCCCTGCTGAACTAGTTTAAACCCTCCCGAAGAGCATTAGCAAATTTCCCCCCCAGGATATTGGTACCCCTCTGGTCCAGCTGTAGACCATCCCGTTTGTAGAGGTCCCACCGACCCCAGAATGAGCCCCAATTATCCAGAAATCTGAAACCCTCCCTCCTGCACCATCCCTGTAGCCACGTGTTCAACTCCTCTCTCTCCCTATTCCTCGTCTCGCTATCACGTGGCACGGGTAACAACCCAGAGATAACTCTGTTTGTCCTAGATCTAAGTTTCCACTCTAGCTCCCTGAATTCCTGCCTTACATCCCTATCCCTTTTCCTACCTATGTCGTTAGTACCTGTGTGGACCACGACTTGGGGCTGCTCCCCCTCCCCCTTAAGGAACCCGAAAACACGATCCGAGACATCACGCACCCTGGCACCTGGGAAGCAGCACACCATCTCTCTCGTTCCCACAGAATCTCCTATCTATACCCCTAACTATGGACTCTCCAATGACTAATGCTCTACTCCTCTCCCCCTTCCCTTCTGAGCAACAGGGACAGACTCTGTGCCAGAGACCTGTACCCCATGGCTTACCCCTGGTAGGTCTTCCCCCCCCAACAGTATCCAAAGTGGTATACTTGTTACTAAGGGGATCGGCCATAGGGGATCCCTGTACTGACTGCTTCCTCCCAGCCCCTCTCACCATCACCCATCTATCTTTATTCTTCGGAGTAACTACATCCCTGAAGCTTCTATCTATGGCCACCTCTGCCTCCCGAATGATCCGAAGTTCATCCAGCTCCAGCTCCAGTTCCCTAACGCGGTTTCAGAGGAGCTGGAGATGGGTGCACTACCCACAGATTAAATCAGCAGGGACACTGACGGTGTCCCTCACCTCAAACATTCTGCAGGAGGAACATTGCACTACCTTCCCTGCCATCCCGTCTAGATAAAAAAGGAAAAAGAAAGAGCTTACCTGTTATTCACTCCCCTTCTCAGCAAGCACTCACTCAGCAACTTCTGCGACCCGCACGATAACACCTGAGGGAAAATAAAAGAAAAACGACTTACCAGTCACCAGCCAATCCCTTGCCTGCAGGCTGTGACGTCACGGTTCAACTTCTTTCTACTTCTACCTGCCCTCGAACCTTCCTCTTGATCTTTACAGCGGTTGGTTTTTTTTGGTTAGAGGAGGGGGTAGGGAGGGAAACACTGAAGAAATGTTTCGGTTTAAGTGTCACTTGACAACAGCTCCTCCACAAACCACCTTCAAGTTAGGGTGAGCACACGGACGTATGCAAATTTCCCCCAGAACAGCCAATCAGCAGCTCCGCTCTACTGCCCTTTGCTGGATGCTTGTCTTCACTTGAACAGCTAGGGTCTCTTGCTCAGGTACACCTTCCAAGTTAGGATGAGCACACGGACGTATGCAAATTTCCCCCACAACAGCCAATCAGCAGCTACGCTCTACTGCCCTCTGCTGGATGCTTGTCTTCACTTGAACAGCCAGGTTAGGGATTGTTAATTGTTGTGACATTATATCATATGACATAAAATACACAACTGAATTTGCCTTTAAAATAAAAGCAAAGTTGGGGAAGGAAGTTACAATGTTTCAGAAATTTGAGCAACTTGTTTAAATTGTTGAGTATCAAACTGAAAATGTTAAAGTACTTTCCTTGTTTCACAACTGGTTTTCAGTGAATGGGCCAAAGTTCCAATGAAAGCCTCATATTTTTAGGATATCAGTCCTATGGGTGAGATGTTAAACGAATCAAAGCTCCATCTACTTGTGCAAGTAGTCATCCCTTGGCACTATCCAAAGAGCAGGAAGTTTCTCCCAAAGTTATGGTCAACACCCTTCCCTTGACCAAAACCATCAAGAAAACATATTAACATTCATCTCATTGCTGCTACTGGGATATTGCTTACTTGGTTGCTGTGCTTGTCTGCACAAACCACTGTAACCAACGTATAAAGTGCTTTGAGACAATAAGGTGTTTCATAAAAGCACATTTCTATTTTTGGTAAATTGACCTGCTGTTGACCAAGAAAAGGCACCACCTTGTTTGGATTTTAATTTGCTTGTTTTGCTTGAACTTGAGGAACACACTGTTCTCAAACTTATGTGACTTATTAACTGAGGTGTTATTTTTGTGTAAAGGGACTGAATGTAATATAAACAGAGCAATTGCTGGCCCCTTTCCAACAGGTTGTTGGGAGTGATAATGATATGGGCATGGATATGTACTGCAAATAAATACAAGAGTCAGCCATTACTGCTCTTGTTTACACTACAGCTTGTACAGATTGGAATTGCGACAGATGGTGAACATCTATTGCTGAATAAATATTACAACTTAAAAATTGGAAGACTTTGACTTCTGAAAACTGATGAGTATTTCCAATTATAGAAGGATGGTTTTAGTTCACTATTTCCTGCACATGTGCTGAGGCACACGTACATTTGCAGTGATCAACTTTTTTCTTTCTATTTTAAAACAGCAGCGTATCTTGTTCAAGTTGTAAAGTTAATGAGCAGGATTTTCCCCATGGGCTTCAGAACCAAACTGTCAAGTTCAATGTTCTTGGATGTCTCCTGGACACCTTGTGGCATGGTTTGTTCTGAAAGAAAATGTTAGTTAAATGAATCTTGTGGTCGCATTAGCCTCTGTCTGTTCCCATTTATCTTTCTCAGCCAGGAGGGCCTGTCTCATAGTCCGTGCCCACTCTCATAGTCCGTGCCCACTCTCATCGTCCGTGCCCACTCTCATCGTCCGAGCCCACTCTCATAGTCCGTGCCCACTCTCATAGTCCGAGCCCACTCTCATAGTCCGAGCCCACTCTCATAGTCCGTGCCCACTCCCATAGTCCGTGCCAACTCTCATAGTCCGTGCCCACTCTCATAGTCCGAGCCCGCTCTCATAGTCCGTGCCCGCTCTCATAGTCTGTGCCCACTCTCAGTCCGTGCCCACTCTCATAGTCCGTGCCCACTCTCATAGTCCGTGCCCACTCTCATCGTCCGAGCCCACTCTCATAGTCCGTGCCCACTCTCATACTCCGAGCCCACTCTCATAGTCCGAGCCCACTCTCATAGTCCGTGCCCACTCCCATAGTCCGTGCCCACTCCCATAGTCCGTGCCCACTCTCATAGTCCGAGCCCGCTCTCATAGTCCGTGCCCACTCTCATAGTCCGTGCCCGCTCTCATAGTCTGTGCCCACTCTCAGTCCGTGCCCACTCTCATAGTCCGTGCCCACTCTCATAGTCCGTGCCCACTCTTATAGTCCGTGCCCACTCTCATAGTCCGTTCCCACTCTCATAGTCCGTGCCCACTCTTGCGTTGAAATTGCCCATCAGATAAAGATATTTCGACTTAGGGCTAGTTCTAAGAGCAGTGTCAAGCTCTTCATAGAACTGGTCTTTTGCTTCTGTAGTGGAGCACAGCGTTGGAGCATAGATACTCCATCCAGCCCTGCTTGAATTGAGAGATCGTTGGAGAGAACACATTGTGAACCATTTGTGGGAGGTTCTATCATCAAAAGTAGCAGGCTCCTTACAGTGCAGCCTGCATCTTGCTCATGTGTTTCCCCTGGACTCTTCCTTGCTAGATGAATGCAACATATTTTCTTTGAGTGTCTGCTCTTGGCGAGTCTAGTAGGGAAGTCTCTTATGGAGATTATATCAGTGTTCGGCCTATCAAGTTCCATGTCGATTACAGCTGTCATATGCCTGCTATCGAACAGCTGCAAGTCATTTGTCAATCCCGTGCACACAATCCTGGAGTTCCAGCTTGCCGAGCAAAGAGTTGGTATCCTTTTTTTTGTTTGTTTATGTGGTGCGATGGAGTCTGTCTACTTGCTGAGACAAAACCCGAAGCTCCAGCACTCGTTGAAACAGATGGACTATGGTGGGTCAGCACTTTTAGTAGTCAGGGGCTGACCAAATTGAAGTGGGCATTGGCTGACCAGATGGTCCCTCCCACCGTTAGAGGCAGCCTGTAGCATTTGTTCTCTATGCCATGCCAATCGAGCTGGGCTATCATTTGTAATACTGTCTCCCGTGTTGTAATGCTCTGCACCAAAATATGAGTGTCCCATCCAAGGTGCAAGGCAAACCTGAGAAAGGTTTATAGAAATGCTGGGCTGCTGAAATGTCAAAGTCCCCCGAATGACCAGCCACCCCAATTGACCAAAGGAATGCAAAGCACTACATGGAACTTGGTTGCAGGAGTTGCCGGAAAGATGACATATTTAGATATTTGTTCACCTTTGCGTTCCATTCCAAATTATTTTTGTCAGGATTTATTCCCTTAGCCTTCAACTCTCTCAAAGTATCCACAAGGCAATGAAGCTAATAATTCACAGCTGGGAATTTGGTTCATAAGTGACAGTGCCCGTCCACATACCTGTGGGTCTGAATACTGTAGGTGGGATTTAGCTGGCCCGTTAGCAGTGGGCGCAAATCCTGCAATGGCTGCAAAATATCGTGAGAGGCTTAAAACTGGAGCTGCGCAGACAATGTTTTAGAAAGTGATCTTCCTGGGCCTTTACCAATGGTGTGATTACGTTCATGCCCAGGAAGGACGCAAATGCGATTTGCACCAATTTGAATGCATTATAATGTACTTGGCGAGATTAAAATAGAATCTGTCATGATATGCAGACATGCAGATAATGATATACAGACAGGCAGCTAATGAACACAGAGAACAGGACATGACCAATGAGCAGGCAGGACACTCAGGAGTAGTATCTCACTATAAAAGGCACGAGGCACTCACCGCCTCTTTCCACTGATGAACATCTACTGAGTGAGTCAGAGTGTATATACAGTATCACACCTCCAGCACGTGGCTAAGAGCTAGTCTGGTTCAGTCAGTCAGAGTAACCACACTTAGGTCAGCAGAGAGTCGAACTCATAGAGAACTGTGCTAACTGTGCTACTGGTTCAATAAATCAGATTGAACTAACTTCAAGGTCTGGAGTATCTTTTGGTTAAAGCTGCATCCAGTTGCAACCTGTGTTATCCCAGAGTACATAACACATCATGCTACCAGGAGACTGCTTAATCTAGGTGGTTTACCTCAGCCCGTTCCGTGACGACCAGCGAATGTATCCCTGCACCATGGAGAAGATTCAGGCTCCTCACCAGCTCCGGCAATCTCAGTGCCAACTGGCGGACATTCAAGAAAAGTTTCTGCTGTACATCGAAGCTTCAGACCTCGTGGGTGTGTCTGATGCAAGGAAGATCGCGTTTCTCCTCTCAACAGCAGGTGATCAAGCCATCAAACTCTTCAACTCTTTTCACTTCTTTTCACCGAAGGCCAGGACAAGACAAAGTTTCAGACCATCATGGACAAGTTTGACAGTCACTGTGAAGTGGACACCAATGAAATCTTCGAGCGTTACATATTCAAACAGCGTCTACAAGGTAAAGATGAATCAACTCCTTCTTAACTAACCTCCGCCTGCTAGCGCTGTCCTGCAACTTTGGTGATATTGCTGACTCCATGATCAAAGACCAAATCGTTTTTGGAGTTCACTCTGATCCTCTGAGAAAGCAGCTACTGAAAATCAAGCATATGACCCTGATAGTTGTGACTAAAAAATTGCACAGTGCAGGAGCACGCCAAAAATCGCTATGCCCAGTACAAATCGGCTGAAAATGAGAAACTTGCCTCCCACGAAGCAGAGAGTGTGCAGGCCATCTCCCGGATGCGGCGCCTCAGCATTGATGAAAGCGGCCATTTCGCTTTTCCCGGGGCCCCACACATGCGCAATGCGAATGGGATAACGAAGCAGCCGACACCCGCACTGCGCATATGCGACGACGCACGGAGCGTCAGGACGCCGACGTCATGACGTGCTCGAACCGAGGCAACACCCACTTAAAGAAACACTGCCTTGCAAGAGACAGGCGATGTTTAAACTGCAGGAAGCCTGGACACTATGCAGCCTTGTGCAGGTCTGCACCACCAGTCAGGGGCCAGCGCTCCCAATTCCGACGACGGCGCATTCAGAGTGTGCAACAACGATTACAGAATTCTGATCCTGGCAGCACAACGGATCCAGAGGAAGAATGCCTGGACTCCGCCTACTGTGTGGGCATCATTACCAAATGTGAATATGCCACATCCTACTCATCACAAATTCAATCCATCCTCGCTGTGGATTCTGCGGACGAATGGCGTGCGGTGATGCAGGTCAACCACTGCTCTATCCAGTTTAAGGTGGACACAGGTGCTTCTGCCAACCTCCTCTCACAGGCAGATTTCAAACGCATCAAGAAGCCCCTCAAGGTCCTTCCAGCAGCCTGCAGGCTCCTGGACTGCAACGGAAATGCCATCATGGCACTGGGATCCTGCCATCTACTTGTCTCTAACCGGAGCACCCATGCATGGTTACGTTTTGAAATTGTCAAGCCAGACAGGGCATCCCCATTTGGCGCGCATGCCTGCAAGCAGCTGAACCTCGTAAAGCGGGTTTACACAACGACATCCTCCAATGTGGATCTTCAGGCCGGCATTGACGACATCCTCGCTCAGTATCCAGATGTGTTCGACAGGATGGGCACGCTGCCATATCGACACAAGATTCTGCTACGACCTGATGCCAAGCCAGTGGTCCACACATCATGCCGGGTCCCGGTTCCGCTGAGGGAGTGCCTGAAGGCACAGCTCAAGGGTCTTCAGCAACAGGGCATCATTTCCAAGGTAACCGAACCGACTGACTGGGTCAGCTCGATGGTATGTGTTAGAAAGCCTTCGGGAGACCTGCGCATCTGCATTGATCCCAAGGATCTCAATAAGAATATAATGCGTGAACACTACCCCATCCCGAAGCGGGAGGAACTCACCAGTGAGATGGCACACGCACGTTTTTTCACCAAGTTAGATGCGTCACATGGATTTTGGCAAATCCAGCTGGATGAGTCCAGCAGAAGGTTCAGCACCTTCAACACACCGTTTGGCAGATACTGCGATAATCGCATGCTGTTTGGCATTGTCTCGGCATCAGAGATCTTCCATCGCATCATGGAGCAGATGATGGAGGGCATTGAAGGGGTTCGTGTGTACGTGGACGACATCATCATATGGTCCACGACCCCTGAAGAGCATGTTTCCCGTCTCCAGCAGGTATTCCGCTGTGTCCATGCCAATGGCCTGAAGCTGAACAGGTCCAAATGTTGCTTTGGCATGTCGACACTCAAGTTCCTAGGTGACCAGATCTCTCAGCAGGGCGTGCGCCCGGACACAGACTAGGTCAAGGCCATCGAAGCCATGAAGGTCGCTGAAGACAAGAAGGCGATGTTGCGCTTCCTGGGCATGGTCAATTTTCTGGGCAAGTTCATCCCAAACCTGGCCTCAGACGCCACGGCCCTACGAAACCTGGTAAAAAAGTCTACTGCTTTTGAGTGGAAGGCAGCACACCAGGCAGAGTGGTTGGAGCTGAAAGCCAAGCTCACCACAGCACCCGTCTTGGCATTTTTCGACCCAGACAGGGAGACGAAAATCTCGACAGATGCGAGCCAGGATGGCATCGGTGCGGTGCTGGTTCAACGCGATGACACTTCATCCTATGCATCAAGGGCCATGACGTCCACCGAAACAAGCTATGCGCAAATAGAGAAGGAATGCCTGGGTCTTCGAGACAGTTCGAGGTAATATGGGCTGAAGTCAGAAATAGGAAAGGAGCGGTCACGTTGTTAGGAGTTTTCTTTCGGCCCCCAAATAGTAATAGAGATGTGGAGGAAGAAATTGCAAAGCAGATTATGGATAGGTGTGGATGTCTCAGGGTAGTTGTCATGGGTGACTTTAACTTTCCAAATATTGATTGGAACATCTATAGGTCGAACAGTTCAGATGGGGCAGTTTTTGTACAGTGTGTGCAGGAGGGTTTCCTGACACAATATGTGGATAGGCCGACAAGAGGTGGGGCCACATTGGATTTGGTACTGGGTAATGAACCGGGCCAAGTGGGAGAGCACTTTGGAGATAGTGACCACAATTCGGTGTCTTTCACTATTGCAATGGAGAGGGATAGGGCCATATGGCAGGGCAATGTTTATATTTGGGGGAGGGGTAATTATGATGCGATTAGGCAAGAATTAGTGAGCATAAGATGGGAACAGAAACTGTCACGGAAAGGCACAAATGAAAAGTGGAGCTTGTTCAAGGAACAAATACTGCGTGTCCTTGATAGGTATGTCCCTGTCAGGCAGGGAGGAAATGGCCGTGTGAGGGAACCATGGTTCACAAAAGAGGTTGAATGTCTTGTCAAGAGGAAAAAGGAAGCGTATGTAAGGATGAGAAAACAAGGTTCAGTTGGGTCGCTTGAGGGTTACAAGGTAGCAAGGAATGAGCTAAAAAAAAGGGCTTAGGAGAGCTAGGAGGGGGCATGAGAAGACCTTGGCGGGTTGGATCAAGGAAACCCCCAAGGCTTTTTACTCTTATGTGAGAAATAAAAGAATGACTAGGGTGAGGTTAGGGCCGGTCAAGGACAGTAGTGGGAACTTGTGCCTGGAGTCAGAAGAGATAGGAGAGGTGTTGAGTGAATACTTTTCTTCAGTGTTCACCGAGGAGAGGGGCTATGTTTTTGAGGATGAGAGTGTGATACAGACGGGTAGGCTGGAGGAGGTAGATGTTCTGAGGGAAGATGTATCAGCAATTTTGAAAAACCTGAGGGTCGACAAGTCCCCTGGGCCAAATGGGATATATCCTAGGATTCTTTGGGAGGCAAGGGATGAGATTGCAGAGCCTTTGGCTTTGATCTTTGGGTCCTCACTGTCCACGGGGTTAGTGCCAGAGGACTGGAGAGTGGCGAATGTTGTTCCTCTGTTCAACAAAAGGAATAGGAATGATCCTAGTAATTATAGGCCGGTTAGTCTTACTTCTGTGGTCGGTAAGTTAATGGAAAGGATCCTGAGGGATAGGATTAATGACCATTTGGAAAGATGCAGCTTAATCCAGGATAGTCAACACGGATTGTCACTCACTGTCATGAGTGACAATGGCCCGTGCTTCAACAGCCACGAGTGGTCTATGTTTGCCATGTCATACCATTTCAAACATGTCACTTCCAGCCCACACTATCCTCAGTCCAATGGGAAGGTTGAAAAAGGGGTACACATTGTGAAACAGCTCATCTGCAAGGCCGCGGATTCTGCTTCTGACATCTACCTCGCGCTGCTTGCGTACAGGGCGACCCCACTGTCCACTGGCATGACGCCGGCTCAACTCCTGATGAACAGGGACCTGCGGACGACACTTCCAGGGTGTCCCTGGAGAGGGAGCATGTGATGTCGACTGGCACCATTACTGCCTTCCATGCCTGGTGAGCACCGCAGGTTCTGGGGTGCTTTATAGACACTTTTAATCACATTTTGATTGAGTTTTTAAGTTTCACTTATCTTTGTTTTAGTTTGGGCAGTGCCCCTTTAAGGAACAACCCATTTTGATTTGTCCTTTAATTTGTTTAGTTTAATTGGTTGAACTTCAAAAGAGTTCAAAGTCAAGTAATCAAAAAAAAGTTCAAAGTCAAGTAAT
The DNA here is from genome assembly GCF_047496885.1 of Scyliorhinus torazame. Taxonomy (NCBI): domain Eukaryota; kingdom Metazoa; phylum Chordata; class Chondrichthyes; order Carcharhiniformes; family Scyliorhinidae; genus Scyliorhinus; species Scyliorhinus torazame. The sequence goes on from NC_092710.1 coordinate 297,398,845, forward strand.
GGGGTGAAAACTCCAGGCTGAAGGATAAACACTTGGGTACATGGGATTTAGAAGGACTGTGTCTGCATATGTGCCGCACCTCAATGCCTGCCATCGAAGATCCATTAGCCCCCAAGATGGACATCACCGTCCAGTTGCTCCTGTCCATGACGGATGGGTGAACATAGTAATCTATCAGAATCCCAGTGATGTAGAGGTTAAGGGAGGGGACAACCAGGCGGGAGGCCAGAGGCAACTCTGACGGGCCGAAGGCACTGACCAGGCCTGGTAATGCAATGGAGATGGAAGGGCACCTTCGATGTGAGTGACTGTCTGTCTCTCTCTCTCTCTCTCACTCTCGCTCTCACTCTCTCTCTCTCTCTCTCTCTCACTCTCGCTCTCACTCTCGCTCTCTCTCTCACTCTCACTCTCGCTCTCACTCTCACTCTCACTCTCGCTCTCTCTCTCTCTCACTCTCGCTCTCGCTCTCGCTCTCGCTCTCACTCTCACTCTCGCTCTCACTCTCGCTCTCACTCTCGCTCTCACTCTCACTCTCACTCTCACTCTCACTCTCACTCTCACTCTCACTCTCGCTCTCACTCTCACTCTCACTCTCGCTCTCTCTCTCTCTCACTCTCGCTCTCGCTCTCGCTCTCGCTCTCACTCTCACTCTCGCTCTCGCTCTCACTCTCGCTCTCGCTCTCGCTCTCGCTCTCACTCACTCTCACTCTCACTCTCACTCTCACTCTCACTCTCACTCTCACTCTCACTCTCACTCTCACTCTCACTCTCACTCTCACTCTCACTCTCTCTCTCACTCTCGCTCTCTCTCTCATCCCTCGCAGCTTACCAGTATGGCGCCAGTGAAGCTGGCAATTCTGCTTATTACAGCGCTGGAGGAGCAGAGGCACACAGGGAACACCTAACGCCAGGGGGCCACAGGGCAGGTTGAGGGGCCGGAAGCCTCACCAGCTGAACAGGGGGTCTTGAAGACAAAGAAGGAGACCAAGGGTATACATGTGCTGCAAGAGACTCCACCCTTACCAGGGAGGCAGTGCTGTACCTGTGCCACATTCTTTCCAACTTGGCGCCATGTGGAGGCGGAGGACACCCATTCCCAAAGTTCTCAACCTCTGTGCGACGGGTTTGTTTCAGTACTCCATTGGCGACCTGTGTGGCATTTCGCAGTCATCCGCCCTATGCAAGGGCATCGGACTTCATTTATTTTGACCTGGACCATGCCCAGCAGGACAAGATAGCTGCGGGATTCAGTACCATCAGCTGATCTGCCATAGATGTAGGCAGATCAACTCTACCTATTTCACTCTATCCGCCCAATGGTATCGGGGAGTTGCATTCATCAACAGGAAGGGGTCCTATTCCCTTAAATGTCCAGCTGGTGTGTGGTTCATGGAAGTGTGTGCATGTTTTCCAGGGAGCATGCATGACAGCTTCACCCTTGGGCAATCGCAAATCTCAGGAATTCTTTGAGGGTCAGCCTATACTACAGGAATGGCTTGTTGGGGACAAAGGTTATCATAGAATCCACACAATACAGAGGTAGGCCATACGACCCATCAAGTCTGCATCAACCCTCCGAAAGAGCACCCTATCTAGCCCCCGTAACCCCACCGAACCTTTTGGACACTATGGGGAAATTTAGCATGGCCAATCCAACTAACCTGCGCAGTTTGGACTGTGGGAGGAAACCGGAGCACCCGGAGGAACACCACGCAGATACAGGGAGAAATTGCAAACTGAACACTCCACTCAGACAGTCACCCAATTTCGGAATCGACCCAGGTCCCTGGCACTGTGAGGCAGTACTGCTAACCACTGTACTACCATGCCGCCCTGATCCGCTGAAGTCTTAGCTGATTACACTAGTATGGAGGCCTGAGACCGAAGCAGAGGCCCACTACAACTAGGTTCACAGTGCCACCTGGTCAATGATTGAGCAGTGATTATGCTCCTCAGGATGCACTTCCACTGCCTTGACAGATCTGTTGAGACTCTTCAATACAGTCACCAGAGGGTCTCCCACTTTGTGGCGGTCTACTGTGGCCTACATAACCTGGGGCGACAACCTTACTGATGAAAACCTGAAGGAGCGGAACATCTCCTCGGATGAAGAAAATGTCAAGGAGCGAGTAGAGGAAGAGACTGAGGAGGAGTTGGAGGATGGAGTCCAGGCAGGGGCTAGCGTTTGCAAAGATAGGAGTGCCAGGGATGCCCTCATCGCTTCCCACTTCATGCTATAGGACCAGCAAGTTATCCAACAGCTCAACAGGCCCCCCCCCTTCCCCCAAGCCCCAAGACAGTCGTGGCCTCAGTGACTATGGAAGGAGGATCGCATGAAACCTATAGTCATCAGGATGCATGGCCAGGTGAGTCCTTGTGCCTGATGATCAGTCAATGCAGGAGGATGATGAAGACACAGTGGGGAAAGCTCTGTGATGCTCCTCGCTATTGCCTATGCTTCACTCCTGTCTGTCTGATGACAGCACGTTGACTCCCGGGCTCGTGTGCTGGTATGGTTCAGCCCTAGATCCCTTTATCCCTTAGCACTAGAGGGGGATTAAGGGTTAAGTTATAGGGTTCACTTATTAATGCCCTAGTCTTTTCAGAAGCTTGCCTACCAATTCTACCTCCGAGGTGTGTGTCTCTGCAATGGTGGAAGGTGCAGGTGATAACTATGATGCTTCATCTGCTTTCACCTCAGAGATGACCTCCTAGGTGCTGTGGAGGGTGGACGGTGAGACACTGCTGGTTGATGGGCCAGGCTCTTCTGTTGATGTTCCTACATGGCCGGGTCAAAGGTTTGGATTACAAATAACTCACTTGAGACTGGTCATCTGGATGAAGGTGCAGCGGCTCCTCACTTTTCTCTCACAGGCCTGTGCCTGTTCTTGCTCCTCCCCTGCGAGATCCATGGCCCACTTCTCATACGGAGCCCAAATCCTCTGCTCGGTCATCCCACCACCTGTTTTTTCTCTCTCTCTCTCTCTCGGCGGTTGGGGACAATCTTCTCCTGCAGGAACACAAAAGAGGATAATGTGTGCTGGACGCCTGGTGGGTCGGAGGTTGCTGACAACTGGCATGTGTGGGCACTGCGCCAAACAGAGACGGGTTCTGATGAGGAGTCCCAGGGGGATTTCAGAATGCTATTGGGAGGTTGGGCGCTGGGGTCCTGCGAGGTGGCGGCATGTGGGTTCCAGGTGACATTCTGGTGGGTGCCAAGAGGTGACCGGGAGCATTTACCCTTGCTAATCGTAGTAGATCATTTTTTTTTTCCTGTATTGTACACCCGTCCTCTTGATCAGGCTGCTGCCACCGTCTCCCAGGTGGGATTCGTGACCTTGCTGGAAGGCCTTCAGCTAGCCCAAAGATATATTGTGGCCCACCTCTCCTCCATGGCATCCAGCAAACTGCTGAGGAGCCCACTCCATAAATCCAGGAGCTAGCTTTCTTGCAGCCATCCTCATGACTTGAATCAGATCAAGTGCTGTGGAGCCATTTAAATGCAGTGCCCCCTTCATTGAAGTGCTCAGATGAACCCCAGGACGAGCAAATCAGATGTTTTGCACCTCAAGCACGTAGGGGGAAAAAAACATTTCAGAAGTGCCTGAAGATTGCGAGCTGGATCACACCGCTGGGTCTGGCAGAAATCTCGAAAATGACACTTGGTTTCTTTCTCTGAAAATTCCACGCTTGTATGTCGGTGGGCCAGATCTTCTCTGATAAACTATAGCCTGAGGCCATGAGAGCCCCAGTATCCACATGTCACCTATAAAGAGGCTCAGCTGAGGACTTGCTATTACAGAGGCTGTGTGCTGACTGTGGTAAACCACTGTATTGTATTGTTGCACTGTTAGATGCCTGATCCTACACCGAAGACTTCATCAACCTCCAAAAGAAGCAGACCCTCCACCCACGGGTGAGCCCGCAAGTCTTTCTTCTCATCAGGGCGCCCCCTCGTATACGGAGGCAATAATGCTGCTGAAGGGACACTATGTAAAGTCTGTAAACGAAGTGTATGCTAGGCACTGTCATGCCACGAGACGACAACGCCCTGGGGAGTCACTAGCAGAATTCCTGCGTGCCTTGTGGGTACTCTGCCGGAACTGTGACTGCCAGGCGGTATCGGCTACCCAACATGCGGAGCTGTTGGTCAGGGATGCTTATGTCACAGGCATGAAATCGAGCTACATACGCCAGTGATTGCTAGAAATGGGTACACTCTGCCTCCCGGAGACAGTGCAGCTCTCAAACTCACTGGAGGTGGCCTTCCAGAACATGGAGGCCGACACCTCCATGGAGGCCTGGTGGACCTCGTGGGCGCCGCCATTACCCGACTCGAGTGTGGCGCAAGCCTGTGCCGCGCAGCAGCCCGCCAACGCCGGAAGCCCGAAGTGCTACTTTTGCGGCCAGGGTAGGCATCCCAGACAACGCTGCCCTGCACGGAACACGACTTGCAACGGGTGTGGGAGGAAGAACCACTTTGCGAAAGTACACTAACTTTAAACTCTATGTCCTTCCCCATCTCTGCTCTGCTGGGGCTCGACTTCCAGTGCCACCTCCAAAGCCTGACTTTAAAGTTTGGTGGACCACCCTCACCGTCTGTAGCCTCGCGACCCTTAAGGTCGCCCCACCCTCGCTCTTCGCTAACCTCACCCCGGACTGTAAGCCCGTCACTACTAGGAGCAGACGATACAGTGCCCGGGACAGGGCCTTTATCAGGTCGGAGGTCCAACGACTCCTACGAGAGGAGATCATTGAGGCTAGTACCAGCCCCTGGAGAGCCCAAGTGGTGGTCGTTAAGACTGGGGAGAAGCACCGGATGGTCATCGACTACAGTCAGACCATCAACCGGTACACGCAGCTCGATGCGTAACCCCTCCCCCGCATATCTGACATGTTCAACCAGATTGCGCAGTGTCGAGTCTTCTCCACAGTTGACTTGAAGTCCGCGTACCACCAGCTCCCTATCCGCCCGGAGGACCGCCAATACACTGCCTTCAAGGCAGATGGCCGCCTCTACCACTTCTTCAAGGTTCCGTTCGGCGTCACCAATGGGGGTCTCGGTCTTCCAACGAGTAATGGACCGAATGGTTGACCAGTACGGGCTGCGGGCCACATTCCCGTACTTAGATAATGTCACCATCTGCAGCCGTGACCAGCAGGACCATGACAAAAACCTCCGGCACTTCCTCCATACCGCTAAACTCTTGAACCTATAATAAGGAAAAATGCATTTTCCACACAACCCGCCTAGCCATGCTTGGCTACGTTGTGGAAAACGGAGTCCTAGGTCCCGACCCCGACCACATGCGTCCCCTCCTGGAACACCCCCTCCCCCACTGCCCCAAGGCCCTGAAGAGTTGCCTGGGGTTCTTATCTTACTATGCCCAGTGGGTCCCCAATTATGCGGACAAGGTCCGTCCACTTATTAAATCAACCGTTTTTCCCCTGACAGCTGAGGCTGGCCTGGCCTTCAACCGCATCAAGGCAGATATTGCCAAAGCCGCGATGCATACTGTGGACGAGTCCATTCCGTTCCAGGTGGAGAGCGATGCGTCGGACTTTGCTCTGGCCGCTACCCTCAACCAAGCGGGCAGGCCCATGGCTTTCTTCTCCCGTACCCTCCATGCCACCGAAATTCGACACTCCTCCGTCGGAAAGGAAGCCCAAGCCATTGTGGAAGTTGTGCGACATTGGAGGCATTACCTGGCCGGCAGGCGATTCACTCTCCTTACTGACCAACGGTCGGTTGCCTTCATGTTTAACAATACACAGCGGAGCAAAATCATGAACGACAAGATCCTGAGGTGGAGGATCGAGCTCTCCACCTACAACTACGATATCTTGTATCGACCTGGGAAGCTCAATGAGCCCCCAGATGCCCTATCCCGTGGTACATGTGGCAGCGCACAAGTAGACCGATTCCGGGCCTTCCACAATGACTTCTGTCACCTGGGGATCACCCGTTTTTTTCACTTTATTAAGGCTCGCAACCTGCCTTACTCCATTGAGGAGGTCAGGACCGTGACCAGGGACTGCCAGGTGTGCGTGGAGTGCAAATCGCACTTCTATCGGCCAGACAGATCGCACCTGGTAAAGGCCTCTCGCCCTTTGTGCGCCTCAGCATCGATTTCAAAGGGCCCCTCCCCTCCACTAACCGTAATGTGTACTTCCTCAACATTGTTGACGAATACACAAGATTCCCCTTTGCCATCCCATGCCCTGACATGACCTCTGCCTCCGTCATCAAGGCCCTGCACAGTCTTTTCACCTTGTTCTGGCTCCCCACCTACATCCACAGTGATCGGGGTTCCTCCTTCATGAGCGACGAGTTGCGCCATGTTCCTGCTCAGCAAGAACATCGCCTCCAGCAGGACGACCAGCTACAACCCCCGGGGCAACGGACAGGTGGAGAGGGAGAACGCGACAGTCTGGAAGGCCGTCCTTCTGGCCCTATGGTCTAGAAGTCTCCCAGTCTCCCACTGGCAGGAGGTCCTCCCCGATGAGCTCCACTCCATCCAGTCGCTCCTGTGTACTGCCACCAATGAGATCCCTCACGAGCGTATGTTTGCCTTCCCCAGGAAGTCCACCTTCGGGGTCTCGCTCCCATCCTGGCTGACAGACCCAGGGCCCATCCTCCTCCGGAAGCATGCGAGGAGCAATAAATAAGATCCCCTCGTCGAGAAGGTCCTGCTCCTCCATGCCAACCCACAATATGCCTACGTGGCACATCATGTCGGGCGACAGGACACAGTCTCCCTCCGGGATTTGGCACCTGCAGGTTCCCCAGCGACCATCACCACCACCCCCCACCTCTACCCACCTACTTCATGAACTGTCATCCGCAGGCCCACCGGCGACCATCACGACCACCTCTGCCCCCCCCCCACCCTCCCCCCGCCCCCTCCACTGACTCAACTACTGGGTGAAGAAGAGGACGACATATTCCCGGACGCGCAGGTCTCGACACCTGTGCCCACACCACAGCCGGGACTGAGGCGATCACGGTGGAAGGTCAAGGCCCCCGACAGACCTGATCTTTAAGTCCACTTAACCCCTGCTGGACTCTTTTTTTCAACAGGGGGTGAACGTGGTAAACCACTTTATTGTATTGTACTGTTGCACTGTTACATGCCTGGGCTTGTCCCTGCTGGCTCTGAACCACTAATATATATTATGTGCATTGTGGTAAACTGCCACTGTATTATATGTAATGTGGTAAACTACTGCCTGCTGGCTCCGCCTCCCCGTGCTCGGTATAAAGGTGGCTAGGCTCCGCCGCTGCCTCAGTTCGGGATCCGAGGCCAGGAGGCTTTTTGTTTAGTTTATTAAAGCCTCAGTTACATTCACCACTCGTCGTCGTGTGTTCATTGATGGCATATCACTGACAGAGAGATACTTTTGCATTTGGCTCTCTTTTTCACACATTTGCTAGCCAGTAGTGCAGGCTGAAGGTGAGAAACAAACTAGCACATAAAAGTGGAAAACATTCTCACTTTCTTCATTCACACACTCAACGCAGTCGAATAAGATTCAATTTAAATACAGAGCATATTTCCTTGAAATTCTGCAGAAGCAAATGGCTGACTATTAGTCTTCGCCTCCCCCAAGGGCAAACTGCAAGCCCGCCCACCTCACACCAGCCTGCCGCCTGCACGCTGCTGCCTTTCCACATTGCAACACTGCGCACTTCTCTCAGCACAGCCAGCACAAGGGTCAAGCAGGCAATGCAAGCCAGCTCTCTCTTCCTTCGCTTTCCACACCAGCCCCAATGCCACAACTTGCATTCATGCAGCGCCTTCAGGCTAGGAGAGAGAACGTCCTGCCGACACACTGGCTTGCGGCCAAACGGGCCAACTGGCATTCCCATCAAAGTGCAGCAAGCCAAGGCACCCAACCGTGCTCCATTGCAAAGGCCCAGTGAAGCTGGAGCAGCTGAATGGCCCGACCAAGCCGCCTGCCTGAGTTGAGCCCGCAGGCAAGTGGTGGGAGGAATGCCGAGGACGCAGAGAGCAGCAAAAGGGTCGCCTGCCTCTGGTGTGGAGAGTGCTTGGCGTGAGCGGTCTCTGCTGGCCGCAAAAGCCTACTAGCACAGTGGTTAGTACTGTGGCTTCAGAGCTCCAGGGTCCGAGGTTCGATTCCCGGCTTGGGTCACTGTCTGTGCGGAGTCTGTGTGGGTTTCCTCCGGGTGCTCCGGTTTCCTCCCACAGTCCACAGATTTGCAGGTTAGGTGGATTGGCCATGCTAAATTGCTCTTAATGTCCAAAAAAGGTTAGGTGGGGTTACTGGGTTAAGGGGATAGGGTGGATGTGTGGGCTTAAGTAGGGTGCTCTTTCCAAGGGCCGGTGCAGATTCGATGAGCCGAATGGCCTCTTTCTGCACTGTAGATTCTGTGATTCTACTCTCCGGAGGAGGCCAACAAGTTTGTTCTGAAAAATAAACTCAGGAAGCGACAGTAACAGACCATGATCTAAAGGTGGAGTCACAGTAGTTAGCACTGATGCTTCACAGTGCCAGGGACAGAGGTTTGATTCCCAGCTTGGGTCACTGTGTGGAGTCTGCACGTTCTCTCTGTATCTGCGTGGGTTTCCTCCCACAACACCAGAAAGACGTCCTAGGGTAGACTGGGTCCAATTGGAGGTGGCCTCCTGTACGGGCACGTCTCTCAGGGTACTAGCCACCACCTCACACCCAGCACCACCACACACATACTCAGAGCCCGGTGGTAGTGGCCATATTAAAGACCTGGAACCAGTTCAGGTGCCACTTTTAACTCAGAAATATGTCTGTAGAGGCCATCTGCGAGAACCATACGTTCACACCAGCTAGGATAGATGCCATGTTCAAGACATTGAAAGAGGACTGAGGGACACTGGTGGTGAAGGATATTTACATGGATGGTAAGGTAGTGACCCTGGGAGAACTATCGGAGAACTTCCAACTCCCGAAAGGGAATGGACTCCGATATCTGCAACTGTGAGATTTTCTCCGCAAAGAGACCAAGACATTCCCCCAGCTACCAAGACGCACCCTTTTAAACATGAAGCTAGCACCAAGCTGGTTGAGGGGAGCGACAAATATGGTGGCATGTGTGGAAGACTTTTAGAAAAGGTCAGGACTCCACTGGACGAAAGGCAATGGAGATACGGGGAGGTCTCTGGATCGAGGGGCTGCACAAGACCAATTCCACCTCATCTTGCGCAGGCCTTCTGCAACTCAAGGTGGTGCACAGAACGCACCTAACCAAGACACAGGTGAGCGGATTCTTCCCGGAGGTGGAGGACAAGTGGGAGTGGTGTCAGGGGAGCTTAGCCAGCCACACCCACATGTTCTGGCCCTGCACCAGACTCAATGGGTTCTGGACAGCCTTCTTCGAGGCCATGTCCAGGATGGTAGGAATTAAGATGGAGCCATGCCCATTTGTGGCGGCCTTCTGGTGTCAGAGCACCCAGAGCTCTTCACAGGGAGAGGGGCCTTCGCCTTCCTGATTGCTCAGTGGTGACGTCTGCTTGGGTGGAAGTCGGTGGCGCCACCTAGAGCCTCAGACTGGCTCTCCGACCTGGCTGAATTCTTGAAACTCAACAAAATAAAATTTGTGATCCGGGGATCTGAGGAGAGATTCTATTACATGTGAAATAAATTCAAGGATGGAGAAGGAGGAACTGCTGGGGGGAGGGATAACATGCACGACACAAAGAAGAAAAGGGGAAATAAGCCCTACACTTGGAGGGGTGCAGGCCTCCTCCCACGCATGAAGAACCAGGGAAACAAATCACCTTCCTCATCCTCTGCATTGGGTGATCGGAGTTTCGATATGACTCCCTCTATCATTGTAAATAATATATTCTATTTTCAGCATGTGCGGAACACACTAAAGTAAATAATGAAATGATATTACTGGGAATATTGTCATAGAGGCGGTGGCAACATGTGATACTTGTGTTGTTTTTTTATATTGTTCTGCAAAGTTTTGCTATTAAGTGTCAAAATTCCAATATAAAAAATTTTTTTAAAAGTCTGCACTGACCTACCCAAAGCGCATCTTACCTAGGTCCACTCCCCCAACTTATCCCTGTAACCCTAAGTAACCGGCACATCTTTGCACAAGTCAAACATGGACAAGGAAACCTGCTGATTACCACATGTCATTCCCCCACAGCTGATAAATTTAGATTTATTGTCATGATACGGAGGTACAGTGAAAAGCATTGTTCTGCGTAGCCCCAGGCAGATCATGAAAAATATAGGACATACGATAAATACACAATGTAAATACATAGACATAGACATCGTGTGAAGCATATGGAGTATAGTGCTACCACAGTAATGAAGATGCATAGAGAGATCAGTTCAGCCCATAGGAGGGCCACTCAGGAGTCTGGTAACAGCAGGGAAGAAACTGTTTTTGAATCTGTTAGTGCGTCTTCTCAGACTTTTGTATCTTCTGTCCGATAGAAGAGATTGGGAGAACAAACCGGGTGGGAGGGGTCTTTGATTATGCTACTCCTCCATGTTGAATACCACTTGGGGGAAGAACACAGAGTGGCAAGGGTGCAGAATGTACTCTGGGTGGGGGACTTCAATGTCTGTCACCAAAAGTGGTTCTGTAGTACCACCACAGACCGAACTGGCCAGGTCCTAAAGGGCATTGCTGCGAGACTAGGTCTGCAGTAGGTGATGAGGGAACCAACAAGAGGAAAAAACATACATGACCTCATCCTCACCAAGTGGCAACTTGTGATACTTGTGTTGTGTTTTTTATATTGTTCTGCAAAGTTTTGCTATTAGGTGTTAAAATTTCAATAAAAAATACTTTTTTAAAGTCTGCACCGATAGGACATATGATAAATAAATACGCAATGTAAAGACATAGACATCGGGTGAAGCATATGGAGTATAGTGCTACCACAGTAAAGAAGATGTGTAGAGTTGCCACCATTTTCTACCTGCTGCAGATTTATCGGCAGAAGTGACCACCGTGCTGTTCCAGTGGAGACAAGTCCCATCTTCCCATTGAGAATACCCTCCGTCGTGTTGTGGTGCCAAATGGGATAGACTTAGAACAGATTTAGCAACTCAAATTTGGGAATCCTTGAGGTGCTGTGGGTCATCAGTAGCAGCCTAATTGTACTCAACCACAATCTGTAACCTCATGGCCCGACACATCCCTAACTCTACATTAACCACCAAACCTGGGGATCAATCTTGGTTCAATGACGAGTGCAGAAGGGCATGTCAGGAGCAACACCAGGCATATCTAAAAATGAGGCGTCAACCTGATGAAGCTACAACATGAGTCTATTGCGTTCCAAACAACATATGCAACAAGCAATAGACAGAGCTAAGTAATTCCACGACCAGCAGATCAGATCTACGCTCTGCAGTCCTGCCACATCCAGCCATGAATGGTGGTGAACAATTAAATAATTCACTGGAGGAGTAGGCTCCACATATAAACTTATCCTCAATGATGGAGGAACCAGTGCAAAAGATGAGGCTGAAGAATTCGCAATAACCTTCAGCTAGAAGTGCCGCATGGATGATCCATCTCGGTCTCCTCCAGAGGTCCCCATCATCACAGAATTCAATTCACCCCACGTGATATCAAGAAATGGGTGAAGGCATTAGTTACTGCAAAGGCGTTGATAATATTCTGGCAATAATACTGAAGATGTGCCCCACAACTAGCTGCACCCCTAGCCAAGGTGTTCCAGTACAGCTACAATACTGGCATCTAACTAGCAATGATGAAAATTGCCCAGGTATGCTCTGCACACAAGAAACAAGACAAATCCAACAAAGGTAGTTACTGCCCCATCAGTCTAACCTTGATCATCAGTAAAATGATGAAAGGAATCATCAACAGCGCTACCAAGCGACACTTATTCAACAATAACCTGCGTGGGCAGCACGGTGGCGCAGTGGTTAGCACTGCTGTCTCACAGCACCGAGGTCCCAGGTTTGATCCCGGCTCTGGGTCACTGTCCGTGTGGAGTTTGCACATTCTCCCCCTGTTTGCATGGGTTTCACCCCCACAACCCAAAGATGTGTAGGCTAGGTGAATTGGCCATGGTAAATTGCCCCTTAATTGAAAAAATGAATAGGGTACTCTAAATTATTAAAAAAACAATACTCTGCATGCGGATGCTCAGTTTGGGTCCAGCCAGCATTATTCAGCTCTTGATCACATTACAGCTTTGATTCATACATGAACAAAAGAGTTGAACTCCAGAGGTGAGGTGAGAGTGACTGCCCTCAACAACAATACAGCATTTGACTGAGTTTGAACCCTATCAAATTTGGGTCAATGGGAATCGGTGGGGGGAATCCTTGCTAGTGGGTGTCATAGCTTGCACAAAGGAAGATGGTTGGAGTGCAATCATCTCTGTTCCAGGACACCACTGCAGGAGTCCCTCAGGGTAAGGCCCTAGGCCCAACCATCTTCAGCTGCTTCATCAATGACCTTCCTTGCATCATTCAGGTCAGAAGTGGGGATGTTCACTGATGACTGCGCAATGGTTCAGCACCATTTGCGACTCCTTAGATACTGAATCAGCCCATGTCCAAATGCAATAAGAATTGAACAATATCCAGGTCTGCGCTGACAAGTGACAAGTAGCATTTGTGTCAGACAATAAACAACTCCAACAATAGAGAATCTAACCATCGCCCCTTGACATTCAATGGTATTACCAAAGCTGAATTCCCCACTGGGGGTTACCATTGACCAGAAACTGCACTGGACTAACCATATCAATACTGTGGCTACAAGAGAAGGTCAAAGGCTAGGAATACTGTAGCGAGTATCTCATCCTTGCTCGCCAAATCCTGCCTGCCATCTGCAAGGCACAAGTCAGGAGTATGATGGAATACTCTCCATTTGCCTGGATGAGTGCAGCTCCAACAACACTCAAGAAGCTCAATATCACCTGGGACAAAGCCGCCCGATTGATTTGTACCCCTTCCACAAACATTAAATCCTTCCACCAGCGATGAACAGTGGCAGCAGTGCACACTGCAGGAACTCACCAAGGCTCCTTATGCAGCACCTTCCAAACCCATGACCACTACTATCTGGAAGGACATGTGCAACAGATACCTGGGAACAGCACCATCTGGAGGTTCCCCTCCAAGTCATTCACCATCCTGACTTGGAAATATATCACCGTTCCTTCAATGTCGCGAGGTCAAAATCCTGGAATACCCCCCCGCTTACAGCATTGTGGGAGTGCCTACACCTCAGGGACTACAGCAGTTCAAGGTAGCTCACTGCCACCTTCTCAAGGGCAATTAATGCTGACCGAGCCAGCTGCACCCACATCAAGTAAATTAATTTTTTTAAAGGATCATGTTTTCTCTTGCATCACTATGTGGTCGGTCCCATGTTAATCCTTTATATCCCAGACCCTTATATTACACCTTTCCACCCCAAGTCCTTACCCAACATATTAATAAGTTACCCCAGTTTACCCCATTTATTGTATCATTACTACTATCCTATCTCCCTCACTCAAGTCTCTGAATTCATAGGTTCAGGCAGCCTTGAGTTGTTAGAATTAATATCCTGTTCTCACTGTTGTTGGAGAAGTGGCAGGCTTTGTCTCTGCAGGTGAACCTTTTTGAATCAGAGTTTGTCCTGACATCTGGGTGTCTTTTCATCCCCTTTTCCCATGATTTGGCATTGGTTCGCTCGTTGTCGATTCCCCAATTGGAGTGATAGATGGCAGTTTGTTTATCCTGCCCTTTGAGGTGGTTGACCTTTGGTCTCATCTCCATAGATTTTTTTCTCTACTTCCTTGATGTGGCTCGCCGTGATGCACGTTCGGGTGGAAGATGGCTCTTACTGTTGTGGGGGTGTGACATAATCTTTTTTTTTAATCAACATTTTATTGAGGTATTTTTGGTATAGTAACAACAAAATAAACAATATACATGAAACCATAAACATAGTGCAAAAGCCATTTACCTTTTGTACAGGTCCCACCTTTATTACCCCCTACTCTAATCTAAACTATTTCATCCCCCCCCCCCCCCCCCCCCGTCTGCTGATGATTAATTTTCCGCAAAGAAGTCGACGAACGGTTGCCACCTCCGGGTGAACCCTAACAGTGACCCTCTCAAGGCGAACTTGATTTTCTCCAAACAGAGAAAGCTAGCCATGTCCGATAGCCAGGTCTCCGACTTCGGGGGTTTTGAGTCCCTCCATGCTAATAGTATCCGTCTCCGGGCTACCAGGGAAGCAAAGGCCAGATGTCTGCCTCTTCTGGATTCCCGGGTCTTCTGACACCCCGGAAATCGCCACCTCTGGACTCAACGCCACCCTTGTTTTTAACACCGTGGACATGATGTCCACAAACGCCTGCCAAACCCCCAAGCTTTGGACATGTCCAAAACATGTGGACATGGTTCACCGGTCCTCCCGCACATTTTGTGCACCTCTCCTCCACCCCAAAGAATCTGCTCATCCGGGCCACTGTCATGTGAGCCCGGTGAACAACCATAAATTGTATCAGGCTGAGCCTGGCACATGTTGCGGACGTGTTGACTCTACTCAACGCGTCTGCCCACAGACCATCCTCTATCTCACCTCCCAGCTTCTCCTCCCACTTGTGCTTCAGCTCCTCGGTCTGCGTCTCCTCCGACCCCATAAGCTCCTTCTAAATATCCGAGACGCTCCCTTCTCCTACCCACCGTAAACGACCCTGTCCTGAATCCCCCTTAGCAGTAGGAGCAGGAAGATTGACACCTGTTTACGAAAGAAGTCCCGCACCTGCAGATACCTGAATTCATTTCCCATCGCCAACTCAATCTTTGCCTCCAACGCCCTCATACTCGGAAAGCTCCCCTCTATGAACATATCCCCCATCCTCTCAATCCCCACTCTCCGCCATATCCGGAACCCCCCGTCCATACTCCCCGGATGATTATCACAGATTGGGGCCCAGACCGATGCTCCCACTGCTCCCACATGCCTCCTCCATTGGCCCCAAACTCTCAGGGCTGCCCCCACCACTGGACTGGTGGAGTACCGTGCCGGCGGGAACGGCAGAGGTGCAGTTACCAACACCCAGACTGGTGCCCTTACATGAAGCCGCCTCCATACGCACCCATGCCGACCCCTCCCACTTCCTGATCATGGCTATATTAGCCGGCCAGTAATAGTTGCTAAAATTTGGCAGTGCCAGCCCGCCCTCTCCCCGACTCCGCTCAAGCATTACCTTCCTTACTCGCGGGATCTTGCTCGCCCAGACAAAGCCCGTGATCACTCTCTTGACCCGCTTAAAAAAGGACCGTGGAATAAAGGTGGGGAGACACTGAAATACAAATAGGAATCTCGGGAGGACCGTCATCTTCACTGTTTGCACCCTCCCAGCCAGAGACAACGGAAGCGCGTCCCATCTCCGAATATCGTCCTTCATTTGGTCCACTAGCCGGGCCAGATTCAATTTATGCAGCCGGTCCCATTCCCGCGCCACCTGGATGCCTAGGTACCTAAAGCTTCCCTCTACTAACCTGAATGGCAGCTCTCCCAGTTGCCTTCCATCCCCTCGCCTGGACCACAAACATCTCACTC
This sequence comes from Scyliorhinus torazame, assembly GCF_047496885.1. Lineage (NCBI taxonomy): Eukaryota > Metazoa > Chordata > Chondrichthyes > Carcharhiniformes > Scyliorhinidae > Scyliorhinus > Scyliorhinus torazame. The sequence goes on from NC_092710.1 coordinate 297,414,419, forward strand.
TTTCCCATATTAAGCTTAGACCCTGAAAACCGGCCAAATTCCCCTAGAGTCCACATGATATCTTCCATCCCCTCTATTGGGTCCGAAACGTACAGAAGCAGGTCATCCGCATAGAGCAAAACCCTGTGCTCCCCCCCCCCCCGCCCCAGACCAGTCCTCTTCAGCCCCTTGAGGCTCTCAGAGCAATTGCCAACGGCTCTATAGCCAGCGCAAACAACAGTGGGGAGAGTAGGGCATCCCTGTCTCGTCCTCTGGTGCAGTCTAAAATAGTCCGATGTTGTCCTGTTCGTCATTACATTTGCCACAGGAGCCTGCTACAGTAACCTGACCCAGTCAATAAAGCCCCGTCCCAATCCGAACCATCCCAGTATCTCCCACAGATAATCCCATTCTACCCGATCAAAAGCCTTTTCTGCATCCATTGCGATCACTACCTCCACCTCCCTACCTTCCGGGGGCATCATGATCACATTTAACAGCCTTCTTACATTGGCCACCAACTGCCTGCCCTTAACAAACCCAGTCTGGTCCTCCCCAATAACGTCTGGAACACAATCCTCGATCCTGGAGGACACGATTTTGGCCAGCAACTTGGCATCTACATTCAACAGGGAGATCGGCCTGTAGGACCCACACAGCTCCGGGTTCTTGTCCCGCTTAAGGATCAGTGAAATTGTTGCCTGTGACATCGACGGGGGCAGCACCCCTCTTTCCCTTGCCTCATTGAACATCCTCAACAACACTGGCCTCAATTTCCCCGAGAACTTTTTATAAAACTCCACTACGTACCCATCCGGACCCGGGGCCTTACCCGCCTGCATGGCCTTCAAGCCCTGCACTATCTCTTCCAGCCCGATTGGGGCCCCCAGCCCTTCTACCCGCTCCCCGTCCACCTTTGGGAAATTCAGCCCCTCCAAGAAGTGCCTTCAACCTGTACAGCCTGCTGTAGAAATCCCTAAACGCCTTATTCACCCCTACTGAATCACCAACCAGGTTCCCATCTCCGTCCTTTACTTTTCTTATCTCCCTAGCTGCCTCCCTCTTCCTAAGCTGCTGTGTAAGCATTCTGCTGGCCGTCTCTCATGCTCATAGATCGTCCCCCTCGCCTTTCTCAGCTGCTCCACCGCCCTCCCTGTGGTTAACAAGCCGAACTCTGCCTGTAACCTCCGCCATTCCCTTACAATCCCTGCCTCTGGGGTCTCCGCATACCTCCTATCAATCTGTAGTATCTCCTTTACCAGTCGGTCTGTCTCTGCCCTGTCCACCTTCTCCCTATGGGCCAGTATTGAGATCAGCTCCCCACTGACCACCACCTTCAGTGCTTCCCACACCACCGCTGCTGAAATTTCCCCTGTGTCATTGACCTGCAGGTAGCTCTGAATACATTTCCTCAGCCGCTCGCACACCCCTTCATCAGCCAAACGTCCCACATCTAACCTCCAGTGCGGGGGCTGGTTACTGTCTTTACTAACCTGCAGGTCAACCCAGTGCGGGGCATGGTCTGAGATTGTGATCGCTGAGTACCCCGTGTCCACCACCCCAGCCAGCAAGGCCCTGCTCAAAATAAAGAAATCAATCCGGGAGTACACTTTATGCACGTGTGAGTAGAAGGAGAACTCCTTCACCCTCGGCTGCCCAAATCTCCATGGATCCACCCCACCCACCCCATCAGCTCCATGAATCCTCTTAGTTCCTTTGCCATTGCTGGCTCCCTGCCCGTTTTTGAGCTTGACCGGTCCAAGCCAGGGTCCATAACTGTGTTGAAATTCCCTCCCATGACCAACCTGTGCGAGTCCAGGTTCGGTATCTTCCCCAGCATCCTCTTTATAAACTCCACATCATCCCAATTTGGCGCATACACATTTACTAATACCACCTGCACCCTCCAGTTTCCCACTGACCATAATATATCGACCTCCCACGTCCAAGACTATTCTACCCACCTCAAACACCACCCGCTTATTGATCAGGATCGCGACCCCTCTAGTCTTTGAATCGAGTCCCTAGTGAAAGACCTGGCTGACCCAGCCTTTCCTCAGTCCAACCTGGTCCGTTACTCTAAGGTGGGCCTCCTGCAACATTACCACGTCCGCCTTCAATCCCTTAAGATGGGCGAACACACGTGCCCTTTTGACCGGCCCATTTAACCCTTGAACATTCCAGGTGATCAGCCTAGTTGGGGGGCTCATTGCCCCCCCCTCCCTCCGCCGATCAGCCATCCCCTTTTTTAGGCCCGCCTCCAGCCCGTGCTCTGCACCTCCTCAGGTCCATCCCCAGGCAGCCCCCGCCCTCAAACTCCTCTCTGTCCCTCAGCCCAAGTCCCTCCCTTGTCAGCAGAACATTCACCCCCCCCCTCTTCCCCCTAGTAACAACAGCCTGTAACCCAACCCCTTTACTAAACCAAACATATGCATCCCCCCCCCCCCACTGCGCTTCCGGGAGCTAGCTCGCCCAGCTAGCTTGATGGCCCCATTCCCGGCGCCAGATAGTCTCCCCAATATTGTTCCCCCCCCCCCCCCCCGCTCATACAAACAAACTCCAACATCAAACAATCCCCACACAATTGCCCAACAGAACAACACCAAGATCAAAACAAGCACACCTCCATCCCCCAACAGTGCCAATGAAAACCTTAACTCACTCAGCTCTACCGCTGGTTACAAATCAATGCAAACGGCATCACAAACATCTTCCATGAAATGCAAAATGAGAAACTTTTTACAAAAACAGAAACAAAAAGAAAATACAAAAACATGAACGTTGCAGCCAAGTTTAAAAGTTCTCAATCCATCACCAGCCCTTTCTTTTTCCCTGTTATGGGCCAGGGTTTAGAGAACCCCAAAGTGTATCATGGAGTTCACCTGACCCACAACTTTTACTAGATTGTGGTATGGGGAGCACACGGCCTACTCTACAGGTATGGTACAGCAGAAATGGAAAAGTATTTTTTAAAGCGAAACAATGTTTATTCTATGAACTCAAGTTAACCTTTTGAAAACATACAGTGAACATCTTAGCAACCATTAATTCAAATACAACCCCCAAAGAATACAACACTAAGTAATCCTTTAAGCTTTCCTTTTAACATCCATAAGACTTAAAACACCTTTTACCAAAAGCACATCAGGTTAAAGTCACTACTGTTATTAGTTTTAAATCACCATAATCGATTTACAGTCTTTAGATTACAGAGTGAGATTCATACACCTTCTGGCTGTGACTGCAGCTATCCAGCTCTGAAAACGAAACTAAAACACACCCTGCAGCAAACAGCCTAAAACGAAAGTAAAAAGCTGACAGACAGCCCAGCTCCACCCACTCTTTGACATCACTGCAGTAATTAACACCTATTCCTCAAAGGTACTCTCAGTACAGATATTTATATACATACCCATTTATAAACACCCATTTCTTAAAGGTACTCTCACATGACACCTCCCCCCAAGAAAAAAATATAAACCATCAACTTCAAGATGCTTTCATTTTTCACCTTTTCACTATCCTTTAAGAAATGCACACAGTAAATATACTTTTGTCCTTTCAAAAAACAACACACGTAAACTAATATAGTCCATTGTTTTTTCGTTTTTCCTTGAACAAGAAGGTCTCTGCATGAACCGTCCATTTCTCTATGCCTTGGCATTTCTCTTTAAAGTCAGATACTTTAGTTCAATCTGATCACAGAGTCCCTTGCAATTCTCCAACACAGGAGCATTGGTTATCACAGCTTTCAGGCCATCAAATACCTGTTGAAAGTCCGTTGTCCACTGAAATTTCCGACGTTTCTTCAGCAAGTCCATCAGTGGAGCAACCACACTACTGTGCACGGTAGCATTGTGGATAGCACAATTGCTTCACAGCTCCAGGGTCCCAGGTTCAATTCCGGCTTGGGCCACTGTCTGTGCGGTGTCTGCACATTCTCCCCCTGTGTGCGTGGGTTTCCTCCGGGTGCTCCGGTTTCCTCCCACAGTCCAAAGATGTGCAGGTTAGGTGGATTGACCATGATAAATTGCCCTTAGTGTCCAAAATTGCCCTTAGTGTTGGGTGGGGTTACTGAGTTATGGGGATAGGGTGGAAGTGTTGACCTTGGGTAGGGTGCTCTTTCCAAGAGCCGGTGCAGACTCGATGGGCCAAATGGCCTCCTTCTGCACTGTAAATTTTATGTAAAACTGTTCCACAAATGTTCGATCAAATCCACTCATGCCAAGAAATCACATTATTTCCCTTTGTCTCGAGGGTATTGAAAACTCCTCAAGGAAAGTGACTTGGGGTTTTCCAAATTCACTTTTGGCTAGATTTATCACCAAACCCGTCTCCTGAAGTCGATCAAATAACTCCATCAGATGTTTTCAATGTTCTTTCCATGTCTGGCTGAAAATTACCAGATCGTCGATGTATACCACACAATTGGGTAATCCTGAAACGACTTTGTTAGTTGAAATGTGGCTGGGGTGTTTTTCATGCCAAATGGCATAACTTTGAATTGGTATATATCATCTGGAGTCACAAAAGCTGAAATCACCTTTGCCCTTTCGGATAAATGTACCTGCCAGTAACCTTTAAGTAAATCCAGTTTGGAAATAAATGCTGATTGTCCCACTTTCTCAATGCAATCCTCCAAACGTGGGATAGGATAAGAGTCCGTCCTTGTAACTGCATTAACCTTTCTATAGTCCACACACAACCGTTGGGTACCGTCTGGTTTTGGTACCATCACTATGGGTGAGCTCCATTGGCTGCAACCCACTTCAATTATGCCATTTTTAAGCATACTCTCAATCTCTTTGTTAACCTGTGCCAATTTTAAAGGGTTAAGTCTATATGGATGTTGTTTGATTGGAACAGCATTTCCCACATCTACATCATGTATAGCCATTTTAGTACTTCCCAATTGATCGCCACAAACTTGCCCATGTGATATCAATAACTCTTTCAGGTCAATTTGTTTTTCCTCTGGAAGGTAACTCAATAATTTATCCCAATTTTTAAGAATATCCTCATTTTCCAATTTAATTTGAGGTATGTCAAATTCACAGTCATCTGGATTTGGTTCGTCACTTTGAGTTAGTATCATTAAAACCTCCTCCTTTTTCTCTCCTTCCCTTTCAAAGCATATTCACATGACACACTCAGTGAGTATTCCTTCTATCTGGTGTTTTTAACCACATAATTCACCTCACTTAATTTTCTTTCAATCTGATAAGGTCCACAAAACCTTGTTTTTAAAGGTTCACCTACCACTGGTAACAACACTAAAACTTTGAACTACGAACTTTGGATTTCTTGTCCGCTACCCGTTTCATCACATTTTGTACAACTATTAAATGTTGTCTAGCCAATTCACCTGCTCTATTTAATCGTTCCCTGAAATTTGACACGTAATCCAACAATGTAATTTCTGATTTCTCACTCACCAATTTTTCCTTAATCAATTTAAGTGGTCCTCTTACCTCATGACCAAAAATTAGTTCAAAAGGACTAAATTTGGTTGACTCATTAGGAGCATCCCTAATTGTAAACTACGAATGGAATTCCTTTATCCCAATTCTCTGGATTATCTTGACAATAAACCCTCAACATTGTCTTTAATGTCTGATGCCACCTTTCTAATGCTCCCTGCGATTCTGGGTGGTACGCAGTTGATTTAAATTGTTTTATTCCTCAGCTATCCATAACTTCTTCGAATAACCTTGAGATAAAATTCGATCCTTGATCCGATTGTATTTCTGTGGGTAGCCCATGTCGAGTAAAGAATTTAAGTAACTCCTCCACAATCTTTTTAGCTGCAATATTGCGTACTGGAATGGCCTCTGGAAACCTAGTAGACACATCCATTATAGTCAAAAGATATAAATTCCCACTTTGCGCAGGACCGCTTCTTAAAACGAAATCAATTAGGACCCGTGTAAAAGGTTCCTCAAATGCTGGAATGGGTATTAAGGACGTTGATTTTATCATCACTTGAGGTTTCCCTATCACTTGACATGTGTGACATGATTGACAAAATTTAACTACATCTTTATGTAGTCCAGGCCAATAAAAATGTTTCTGGATTTTAGCTCGAGTTTTCCTTATTCCCAAATGACCTCCCACTGGTACCTCATGTGCAACTCGCAATACCTCCTTTCTATACCCTACCGGCAATACTACTTGATGAACTTCTGCCCACTTTTCCTCCGCCTGCATATGTAAAGGTCTCCATTTTCTCATCAAGACATCACTTTTGTGGTAATAACACTCTGGTATACACTCAGATTCCTCTTCCGTGTATGCTTTCTGATACATCTGTTTTATTTCTATATCTTTCTGTTGTGACTCCACCAATTTTCCTGAACTAAAAATATCCGCCTCATCCTCCACCTGTTCTTGGTCTTTTTCAACCATCTGATCAAAAATTGTTTCTGATAATTGCACTTCAACGTCATCTTCACTCTTTGATTTCTCCTCTTGTCTTAATCTGTGACTTTGCGACCTTGTTACCACACAATCCGGCAAAATCCCATGATATTTGTCCTTCGACACTTCAGTTGTCTGATTTTCCACTGGCTTATCAACCACAGTAGGCATCACTCCCACCTGCGATCCAGCTATATCATTACCCAAGATAAACTGTATTCCTGGACAAGATGGTTTCTCTATTACTCCTACTACCACTTCACCACACTTCACCAGACTTTCCAACCTTACCTTATATAATTGAACACTACTCCTCTCACCCTGAATTCCACATATTACCACCTTTTCTGGCAACATTGTTCCCAAACTACATAACTCCTCATCTCTTACCATTAAAGATTGACTAGCTCCCGTATCTCTTAAAATTGTGACTTCTTTACCTGCTCCTTCTGATACACAAGAGTAAACTTTACCCACACAAGTAAATTCTTTAAAGAGATCTGGCAACTTCTTATTAATCACCTCTTGATCAGGCTGTACAATCTTTTGCACCTCCTTCGCTTCACTTGGGCTTTCCTTTACCACTTTAACAAACCCTAATGTAATGTCTTATCCTGTTTTACCACATCAGCCTTCCCAGTGCTTTTCTTCAACCACCAACACTGTGACTTTACATGGCCTAGTTTATCACAGTGAAAACATTTGAAACTTTTCATTTCTTTTCCACCCACCTGGATTTTATTTTTAATCTGAGGTACAATCCCCTTATTATCTCCCATCAGATCACCTTTACCACTTGAGTATTTCTCATGCCCCCAGTTTCTATCCCTCACAGGCTGAAACTGATGACGGATACCAAGCTTTGATTTATGAACTAATTCATAATCATCTGCCATTTCCGCTGCTAATCTCACCGTTTTAACCCTCTGCTCTTCCACATGAGTTCTCACTACATTAGGAATTGAATTTTTAAACTCCTCCAAAAGTATAATTTCTCTGAGAGCTTCATACATTTTGTTTATTTTCAAAGCCCTTATCCACCTATCACAATTACTCTGTTTGATCCTTTCAAACTCCATGTATATTTGACCAAATTCTTTCCTTAAATTTCTAAACCTTTGGCTGTAAGCTTCAGGCACTAGTTCAAATGCACCTAAGATGGATTTTTTTCACCTCCTCATACGACCCAGATACCTCCTCCGGTAGTGATGCAAACAGTTCACTAGCCCTACCTACCAGCTTTGTTTGAATCAGTAATACGCACATGTCCTGTGGCCATTTCATTTGTTTAGCTACCTTCTCAAATGAAATGAAAAAGGCTTCTACCTCTTTCTCATCAAACCTTGGCAATGCTTGGACATATTTAAATAGATCCCCACCAAGCCTTCGACTTTGACGCTCGTTCTCACTATCCTCATCACTATCCACCAACTGTACGTTTCTCTTTACGTCTGCCAATTTTAACTGACTGTCATGTTTCATGGCCATTTACTGAAGTTCAAACTCTCTCCCTTTATCTTTTTCCCTGATCTGTATCTCCCTTTCTCTTTTTGTTCTGCTAAGGCTATTCTTTCTGTTTTCCTCTCATCTCTTTTTCCTCTCTCTCTCTTTCTCTTTCCTCTCTCTCTTTTTCCTCTCTCTCTCTCTTTCGTATTCAAGCTGCTTTAATTCTTTCTCATATTCCATTTGTTTAATTTGCAACTGAATTTTTGCTATTTCCAATGAGTCAAACTGTATCTCAGGCAGCTTTAAATGCTTAGCCACTGCCATAATCACCTCACCTTTTCGCATTTCGTCAGGTAATGTTAACTGCAATGTTTTTGCCAAATCTAACAGTCTGCTTTTAGTCTCTGTCCGTAAGGCACTGCGTGTGACTGTCTCTACCCCCAAAAATTTCAGAGCCTCTGAAAGAGCCATTGTCCACAACACACTCCCTACTTAAACTGAAATACCACACCTGAAAAGTACCCACACTATGCTCACCCCTCACTGTCTTTAAGTTCACTAAGCCAATCCAAAAGATAGACTTTTATCCAGGACGAGCTGCCAATTTGTTATGAGCCAGGGTTTAGAGAACCCCAAAGTGTATCATAGAGTTCACCTGACCACAGCTTTTACTAGATTGTGGTATGGTACAGCAGAAATCGAAAAGTATTTTTTAAAGCGACACAATGTTTATTCTATGAACTCAAGTTAACTTTTTTAAAACATACAGTGAACATCTTAGCAACCATTAATTCAAATACAACCCCCAAAGAATACAACACTAAGTAATCCTTTAAGCTTTCCTTTTAACATGCATAAGACTTAAAACACCTTTTACCAGAAGCACATCAGGTTAAAGTCACTACTGTTATTAGTTTTAAATCACCAGGATCGATTTACAGTCTTTAGATTACAGAGAGAGAGATTCATACACCTTCTGGCTGTGACTGCAGCTATCCAGCTCTGAAAACGAAACTAAAACACACCCTGCAGCAAACAGCCTAAAACAAAAGTAAAAAGCTGACAGACAGCCCAGCTCCACCCACTCTCTGACATCACTGCAGTAATTAACACTCATTCCTTAAAGGTACTCTCACTACAGATATTTATATACATACCCATTTATAAACACCCATTTCTTAAAGGTACTTTCTCATGACATCGCAAAGTCCAATGCGTCCTCAGGCCACTCGAAGTAGGAGTGCTGATCCGAATGCGTGACCCAGAGACGGGCTGGATAAAACAGTCCAAACTTCACCTTTTTCTTAAAAAGGATCGACCTGATCTGGTTGAAGCCTGCTCCCCACCTGGCCACCTCTACACTCAGGTCCTGGTAAACCCGCAGGATGTTATTGTCCCACTTACAACTCCGTGACTGCTTGGTCCACTGTAGAATTCGCTTCATATCCAAGAACCTGTGGAATCTCATCACCATTGCCCTCGGGGGGTCTCCCATTCGCGGCTTCCTCACGAGTGCTCTGTGAGCCCTATCCACCTCCATGGGCCGGGAGAATGCCCCATCCCCCAGCAGCTTCATAAACATGTCTGCGATGTATGCCCCAGCGTCCGTTCCTTCGGACCCCTCCGGGAGCCCGACGATTCTTAGGTTCTGCCGGCGGGACCTATTTTCTAGGTTCTCCACCTTCTCCAGGAGCTTCTTCTGCTGGTCCCTCAGCATCCCTACCTCCAGCTCCACCGCAGTCTGATGTTCCTCCTGCTCAGCCAGCGCCTTCTCTACCTTTTGGATCGCCCGGATGACTTGCATCAGCTGCTCCATAGACTGGTGGGTCGACAAGCCAGAGGTCCGAACCTCCGCCATCCTGTCTTCTGTTGCAGCTCCAGCCCAAGCCTTCTCTATCCTTTTGTTTCTGCCCTTACAAACACTTCTCGTCCTTCTCTCCATGCACCGAAGTTGTAATTCAATAAACAATTGCCACTAACATCCGTTTTATAATTCAAGTCCGGTAGAAAAACGGGGGAAAGGTCCAAAAGTCTGACCAGAGCGGGAGCCACCAAATGTGTGACATGCTCCTTCATAGCCGCCACCGGAAGTCGTGTGACATGATCTTAAGCACAACTTTGATTTGATTAAAAGCAAATTACTGCAGATGCTGGAATTGGAAACGAAAGAGAAAATGCTGGAAAATCTCAGCAGGTCTGGCAGCATCTGTCGGGAGAGAAAAGAGCTAACGTTTCGAGTTCGATGACTCTTTGTCAAAGCTTTGACAAAGAGTCATCGTACTCGAAATGTTAGCTCTTTTCTCTCCCGACAGATGCTGCCAGTCATGCTGAGATTTTCCAGCATTTTCTCTTTCGCTTTGATCTGATTTGATTTATTGTCACATGTACCGAAGTACAGTGAAAAGTATTTTTCTGTGGCCAAGGGAACTTACACAGTAAATACATAGTAAACAAAAAAAGAATAATCAGCGGAGAACATTGAAAAATGGTACAATGACAAAAAGTGATTGGTTGCAGTGCGGAGCAAGAGGCCAAACAAAGCAGATACATGAGGAAGAGCAACATAGGGCGTCGTGAATAGTGTTCTTACAGGGAACAGATCAGTCCGAGAGAGAGTCGTTGAGGAGTCTAGTAGCTGTGGGGAAGAAGCTGTTCCTATGTCTGGATGTCCGGGTCTTCAGACTTCTGTATCTTCTGCTTGATGGAAGGGTCTGGAAGAAGGCAAAGCCTGGGTGGGAGGGGTCTCTGATAATGCTGTCTGCCTTCCTAAGGCAGCGGGAGGTGTAGCCAGAATCAATGTGAGGGTGGCAAGCTTGTGTGATGTGTTGGGCTGAGTTCACCAAACTCTGCAGTTTCTTGCGATCTTGGGCCGAGCAGTTGCCATACCAAGCTGTGATGCAGCCGGGTAGCATTGCTCTCTATGGCACATCTGTAGAAGTTTGTGAGAGTCGATGCAGACATGCCGAATTTCTTTAGCTTCTGTAGGATGTAGAGACGCTGTTGGGCTTTCTTGACTGTTGCATCAACGTGAGTGGACCAGGACAGACTGTCGGTAATGGTGACCCCCAGAAACTTTTTTAAAATATAAATTTAGAGTACCCAATTCATTTTATGTTAGCTTATGTTACGGAGATTCTCCAAGGCGGCCTTCAGGATGCGCGACAATGCAGAATCGCCGAGCAGAAACTTATAGCCAAGTTCGGCACGTATGAGTATGGCCTCAACCGGGATCTTGGATTCATGTCGCATCTGGCCTGGGCTTGCGAAATCCTACCAACTGTCCTGGCTTGAGACAATTCACAGCTCTTTAACCTGGGATTATCCCTCTCTCCAGTCGTTCTGTCTGGACCTATAAAGACTTAATTACCTGCAAAAACTCGCATTCAAAGTATCGACTTGCATCTTTGACTTTGTCTATATATATGTTTCTGGAACTTACCTCTTCATTCACCTGAGAAAGGAGCAGTGCTCCGAAAGCTAGTGATTCGAAACAAACCTGTTGGACTTTAACCTGGTGTTGTAAGACTTCTTACTATAGGGAGTACAGTAGAGGACTGAACACACATCCTTGCGGGGCCCCCGTGTTGAGGACTATTGTGGAGGAGGTGCTGGTGCCTATCCTGACAGATTGGGGTCTGTTGGTGAGGAAGTCAAGGATACAGCTCCAAGATTGCAGAGTTTGGTTATACGTCTTGTCGGGATAATGGTGTTGAAGGTGGAGCTGTAGTCTATGAACAGCAGTCTCACGTAGGTGTCCTTTTTTTCGAGGTGTTCGAGTGTTAATTGTAGGGCATGGGAGATAGCACCTGCTGTGGACCGGTTGCAGTGATAGGCGAACTGCAATGGATTGAGGCCGTCTGGGAGGGTGGCGTTGATCCGTCTCATGACTAGCCACTCGAAGCATTCCACGATAAAAGACATCAGGGCCACCGGTCGGTAGTCGTTGAGGCAGGCTACCTTGTTCTTTTTTGGTATTGGTATTATGGTGGTCTTCTGAAGGAGGTGGGGACATTGGAACGGAGGAGTGAAGTGTTGAAGATGTCTGCAAATACACTCGCCAGCTGGTCCGCCAAACTTTTCATTTGGCAGTTTGGTGTATTGTTGTCAATGGATGCTACAAGGTTCCAGCATCATTTGTGGCATCATCATGCTGGCTGGGGATTGCAGCATCTGCTCTGTGGTCTTTGGATTTCTGTCTCAACTGACGTCTGAGCCGTAGGTTGAGGCTCTTCTCATTGCTAATTCCTTGATTGTCATCTACTCAAGGTGTGGTAACCATCTGAGGTTGGTCTGACCAATGAGGGGCTTCTGGCATCTGTAACGACAGAAGACAAGCCGACAAACCTGCTCTGCAGAGAGAGAAAACAATTTTCTCAGGAGAGAAAAAGACTTTACAGGTGACGTACATTACCTCGAAGATGTGTTTGCCACCATACCTTAATAGAAACATAGAACCATAAAAAATAGAAGCAGGAGGAGGTAATTTGGCCCGTCGAGCCTGCTCCACCATTCATTATGATAATGGCCGATCATCCAAGTCAATAACGTAATCCTGCTTTTCCCCCATATCCTTTGACCCCCTTCGCCCTAAGCTGTATCTAACTGCTTCTTGAAAACACAGAATGTTTTGGCCTCAACTACTTCCTGAGCTAGCGAACTCCACAGGCAGCCCACTCTCTGGGTGAAGAAATTTCTCCTCGTCTCTGTCCTAAATGGTCTACCCCGTATCTTCAGACTGTGACCTCCGGTTCTGGATACACCCACCATCGGGAACATCCTTCCTGCATCTACCCCTGTTAGACGTTTATAGGTTTCTATGAGATACCCCCTCATTCTTCTGAACTCCAGCAAATACAATTCTAACCAACTCAATCTCTCCTCATATGTCAGTCCCACCATCCCAGGAATCAGTATGTTAAACCTTCGCTGCACTCCCTCTAGAGGAAGAACATGCTTCCTCAGATAACAATAACAACAATAATCTTTATTGTCACAAGTAGGCTTACATTAACATGGCTATGAAGTTACTGTGAAAGCACCAAGTCGCTACATTCCAGCACCTGTTCGGGTAGACAGAGGGAGAATTCAGAATGTCCAAATGACCTAACAGCACGTCTTTTGGGACTTGTAGGAGGAAACCGGAGCACCCGGAGTGAACTCATGCAGACACAGGGAGAACGTGCAGACTCCGCACAGACAGTGACCCAAGCCGGGAATCGAACCTCAGACCCTGGTGTTGTGAAGCAACAGTGCTAACCACTGTGCTGCCGTGCCGCTCGGAGACCAAAATTGCACACACTATTCCAAGTGAGGCCCCACCATGGATATGTATAATTGCAGCAAGACATCTCTGCTCCTGTACTCTAATCCTCTCGCAATGAAGGCCAGCATACAATTTGCCTTCTTTACAGCCTGTTGTACCTGCATGCTTACCTTCGGTGACTGGTTCCACAATCATGCCTGTGACCAGCATGAGGTACCTTTCTTACATGCCCCATTTCTTTATGCATGTTCTGCCCTAGAGTGTCACCTACAATTAGGGGGCCTATAAACTACTCCCACATGTGACTTATTGTATTTTCTGTTTCATAACTCTACTTAAACTGATTTTATATCTTGCTCTTTTGACCTAAGGTCATCTCTCACTACGTACTAATGACATCCTTAATTAACAGAGCTAGCCCATCACCTTTTCCTAGCTTCCTGGGCGGGATTCTCCACTCCCACGCCGAAGTGGCCGCGCCGTCGTGAACGGCCCCGGTCCCGACCGATTCAGGCCCTGACAATGGGCCAGGATCGGGGCCGAGTCATCTACACGCGCCAGGCCTTGTCGCCCGCGTAAAAGCGGCGCCGCATAGATGACGCGGCCGGCGCCGCAGAACGGGCGTCATCCGCGCATGCGTGGTTGCCGTCCTCTCTAAGTCCGCCCCGCAAGAAGATGGGGGACGGATCTTGCGGGGCCGCGGAAGAAAGGAGGTCCTCCTTCAGAGAGGACGGCCCGACGATCGGTGGGCACCGATCACCCTCCCACAGGCCGCCCCCCCCCAGCGTTCACGCACCGCCAACGACTGCAGCGACCAGGTGTGGGCGCCTCCGGGGGGAACCCGCCGTTTTGGCCTGGCCGCTCGGCCCATCCGGGCCTCAGAATAGCGGGGGAGCCGGAGAATCGCCATTTTGGGTGTCTCTGGTGATTCTCCGGCCTGCGGCCCGCGAAACTCGACCGGGCCGTTCCCGCCGCTTGGGAGAATCGCGGGAGGGCGTCGGACCGGCGTCCCCGGAAATTTTGGCGGCCCAGGCGATTCTCCCAACCGGCGTGGGCCGGTGCAGGGAACGGGGGGTTTGTTTTCTGTTGCCATGGTTGGCTTTTGTATTTCTTGGTTATGGATATATTGAAAGTGCCTTGAATAAAATGTTTTTTTTAAACTTTCACAGCATATACATCACACAAAAGAGCCATTTGCTCAAACAGTGCATGCTGGCTTATGCTCCACTTGAGCCTCCTCCTTTCTTTCTTCGTCTAATCTATTCTTGTAACTCATTATTCTCCCTCAAATGCTTGTCCAGCTTCCCCTTAAATACTATTTGATTCATCCATTCTATGTCTCACCATTCTTTGAGTAAAGACGTTTCTATAATTATGATGATAACCTTTAACATGAGCTTTTATTTCACGTTTTGCTTTTCTGCAGTGCAATCTTTTCTTAGACTGGTCCTTTGCTAACACACAGTATTCACGTTTAATCTCTAACTTTATATCCACACTTTTTGAACTGTTCATTGAGTCATAGAAACCCTACAGTGCAGGAGGAGGCCATTCGGTCCATCGAGTCTGCACTGACCCTGTAGAGCACTAGGCCACGTCCCCACCCTATCGTTGTAGCCCAACCATTAAGGTGCAATTTAGCATGGCCAATCCACCTAACCAGCACATCTTTGGACTGTGGGAGGAAACCGGAGCACCCAGAGGAAACGCATGCAGACACTGGGAGAACATGCAAACTCCGCACAGACAGTCATTGAAGGCTGGAGTTTAAACTGGGTCCCTGGCGCTGTGAGGCAGCAATGCTAACCACTGTGCCGCCGCACCACCCCTGCTTCTGCTGAATTCTTTAATTTTCAATAGAACGTTTCCAGTTCAGAGAGGAACTGTTGAAAATCAACACTGTTGAAATGTTGAAAAAAGGAAAAGTCAATCATTGCTCACTTAATATCAGTATTTAAAAGTATTGATAGGACAAGTTATGTATCATATTGTTCAAAATTTAAAACATCTAAATTGGTGTCCTCAGCTTCACTTTACACTGATTGGTAAGTATGCTATTTTTCTGCCAATATATCAATATGTTAATTGAAAAAAAATAAAGTTGCATGAAAAATGTAGGAGGAGCTTTTATAATCTTTATTAGTGTCACAAGTAGGCTTACATTAGCACTGCAATGAAGTTACTGTTAATAGTTTAATAAACATGTTAAAGCTATCTCCAAGTCTAAACCTTCCTTTGTCAGAGTGCACATCAAGGAAGCAGCTTATGCTACGTCAAGAGCATAACAAAACATGGTACCAGTGAGTAACTGTTTAAATCCATATAGCTCAACTCAACAAAACAGTGACAACCAGCAACAACACCCAGGCAAGATGATGTTCGGGATTCCGGTTCCACAGATGCTCAGGTACCACGGCAATCTCAGTGAAAACTGGCGTTGGTTCAGGCAGAGATTCGAGATCTACCTGGTAGCGTTCGACTTAGATGGCGTGGTGGATGCAGAGAAAAATAAAGCTTCTACTTACCATTGCGGGTCCAGAAGCAGCTGAAATCTTCCAGACCTTCAAATACTCAAAGGGGCAAAACAAGAGCGACTTCCAGGCAGTCCTGGACAAATTCCAAGAATTCTGTGAGGAACATACAAGAAGAAAAGGTAAAAGAGGCACCAAAACTCACCGCGAGGTAGGCTTGCAGCAACGAACGGCAGTTTTGAATTTCAGCCACCTTGGAAAAGGTGCTGCACATGCGCAGTTGCGCGAAGAGCACACATAATGGGAAGGTCCATTTGCGCATGCGCGAGAAGCCGCGCATGCGCAATTGCGAAAAAGGCCCCACGTAAAGGAACAGTGATCTGCGCATGCGCAATTGCATCCTACGCACTATGTCACAAGCGTTGTGACGTCAGAGGCCCTGGACCATGCCCACTTAAAGGGGAAATGTCCCAAAACACAAAAAAAAAAAATTTTAAGCTTCAAAACCAGATTCTTTCACCTGGAACGACAGCACAATGCCTGAAATTCAACCGATAGCTGAAAGTAACCTCCGCAGAATCCTGCAACAAGCAGTTAGCACCGCCCAAAGAGATGATACAGTCCTTGAAGACTATGACTCAGACCTTGAATTTTTCTTTGGACATCGCCAAATGCCAGCTCCGACACAAAACGTGACGATATGGTCTTGGAAGACAATGACTCAGATGAAGCTTTCACCTTGGGAGGCTACACCAGTACCAAATCCGATCCGTAACATGACGTGTTGTACATTGACGACCCCGACGACGAGTTCTTCGGATTGGGGAATCTTCAGCCCAGCATATATGACATCCCGAGTCATGAGTGCAGGATTATGCTGCGGCTTGACGCCAAGAGACAGAGAGCGGTACAAGCCCACAGAGAGCGGCCTGCTGCCACACAGAGCGTGGTCCATGCACCACGAAGGGTCCAAGCCTCCACAGCGAGCTTATGGACAGACTCCACAATAGAAGCAACGCAAGACTCCAGAGCGCAGTCCTTGCATGAACAAGAAATGATGACAGTTTCCACAGAGAGACCAATGCACGATTCCACACAAGGAACGCTGCAAGACTCCACAAAAGGAGTGACACAAGCCTCCACAGCGAGCTCGTGGACAGCCTCCATGATAGAAGCAATGCAAGACTCCAAAGCGCAGTCCTTGCATGAACAAGACCATGAGGGTCTAGCAACCTCCTCTGAGCAACCAGCAGCAGACAATGCAAGTCTGCCACGCTCAAGTGGACAACAGAAAGACTATGACAGTCTAGCCACACTCAAGTGTACAGCAAGCAGACTATGAAGTCTACCACAGCTCAAGTGAACAACAAGAAGACATTGAGGCTCTACCCACTGTATGTGCGACAAGTGACGATGGCATCCCACTTCCCATACCTGATGTGCAACGTGGCAGACCTCAGCTAGAATGTACAGAGGCACTAGACAATCACAGTGAGACTACTGGTCACTCCGGTAACACTCACTCATTCAAACCTCACTCGCTCGAGCCTCTCCGCAAGCAAATGCACTCCTGACTGTTTTAACTCCAGACGTGGACCATCAAGAGACATCAGAAGATGCAAGTGAACCTGAAATGACTCCGGACGGGGAGCATCAAGAAGCCAAAACTGACTCAGGTGAAACAGACCAGACTCCAGACGGGGAGCGCCATGAACTCAGTGACGGCCTTCTCAAGGAGACAGCAGATGCCACAAAGCACGCTAACACGAGTAACTGTGTGAAGGACTCGTATTATCCACAGAGTATGGTCCTTGAGCGCAGCAAACACGGCAACAAAACCAACCACCACAACAACAACATCAACGACAATAGCAAGAAGCGTACCAAAGGCAACAACGTCGACAACAAGCACGACAAAAACAACACCTATGGAATTACGACTGGTACGACATGGTACAACTCTGCAAATGAGGGACACTGTTACTGCTCAGCTCAGTACAATGACATGCCATGGCAGGATCATGCATCTTACCAATTCACGTTTGCTGCACTATCAACTGGCAACCTGGCTATCAGGACAGATGCCATCAAGATTTACCACCACAAGCATCGAAAGAAAAAAAAATAGCCCAAATCCGACAACAAAGTGATTTGACCATTTCTTGGTTCCTTCAGCACAGGGACACTGATGGCATTTACAATGCAATGCCACCATCAACATCACCAACTCACCAACCAAACATGAAAGCCACTTGACCATAATAATTAATGAACTTTGGACTCATGCATATGATTTGGACTTATTGTTTAATGATCACTGTTATCATAACTTGTACAGAGTATCACTCATCTACCCAATTTGTTCAATTTTCTTTAACACTGTACAGAAAATATGTAACATGAAAAAAGGGGGGATATGGTGATATACATCACTGTAATACACAAAGGGTTAATGTACATACACTACACCTAGCTAGACACTAGAGGGAACACCAAGACATGACACACAGACATTCAACCAATAGGTCAGTAAGATAGGACACGACCAATGGGCAGTCACGATACACACAGAGGTGACACTACCCCAGGAGGGCATTACACCAACCCATATAAAAGGACACAGCACACATGCTCAGTCTCTTTCCCAGTGGAGACTCTCAGTGAGTACAGACACAGGGTTGATTACACATCACACCCACAACGTGGATTGTAGCAGACTGTTTCGTCAGTCTGAGTAGCTATAGCAGGATTAACAGTAGCGTCGAATCCAAGTAGGAGAATTGTTAATAGTTTAATGAACGTGTTAAAGCTATCTCCAAGTCTGAACCTTCCTTTGTCAGAGTGCACATCAAGGAAGCAGCTTATGCTACGTCAAGAGCATAACAAAACAGTTACTGTGACAATCCCCTAGTTACCTGTTCGGGTACATTGAGGGAGAATTCAGAATGTCCAATTCACCTAACAAGCACATCTTTCGGGACTTGTGGGAGGAAACCAGAGCACTGGGACAAAACCCAAGCAGACACAGGGAGAATGTACAGACTCCACACAGTCAGTGACCCAAGCTAGGGAATCGAATCCGGGTCTCTGGCACTGTGAAGCACCAGTGCTAACCACTATGCTGTTTGGCTAGATAAATAAAAAATATACAATTATATATATATATATAAAATATCTCTTTATTGTGTTGTTTCCATTCTATTCACTATCCGTCGCTGTGATTTTAAAAAACATTATTCGTAGGATGTGTGCTTCGCTGGCAAGGTCTGCTTTATTGCCCATCCTTAAATACCCTTGAGAAGGTGGTGATGAGCTGCTTTATTGAGCTAGTGTAGGTATCTAAGGTGCTGTTGAGAAGGACATTCCAAAATATTGAACGAGCGATATTTAAGGAATGGTGATAAATGGGATGATGTGTGGCTTATAGGTGGTAGTTTCCATGCCTCTGCTGCCCTTGGCTTTCTAAATGGTGGAGAGGTTCAGGGTTTGAAGGTTCTGTCGAAGGAGCCTTGTAGATGATACACATTGCTGCCACTGTGCGTCAGCAGTGGAGGAAGTGAATGCATAAGATGGTGGATCGCGTTTGTCCTGGACTGTGTTTCCATGTTGGAGCAGCACCCGTCCAGACAAATGGAGAGTATTCCCTCACAATCCTGACTGGTGGCCTGTAGATGGTGGACAGGCTTTGGAATTGAGAGGTGAGTTCCTTGTCTCAGAATTCCCAGCCTCTACTTGTTCTTGTAGCCACAGAATTTCTGGCGAGCCCAATTAATTTTCTGGTAAATTCCAATGCCCCCAGAATGTTAACAGTGGGGGACTCAGTGATGATAATGATGTTGAATATTGTGGAGAATGGTTAGATTCACTTTCTGGTTGGAATTGGCTATTGCCTAGCATTTGTGTGCTACCATAAGACCATAAGACATAGGAGCGGAAGTAAGGCCATTCGGCCCATCGAGTCCACTCCACCATTCAATCATGGCTGATTTCAACTCCATTTACCCGCTCTCTCTCTATAGCCCTTAATTCCTTGAGAAATCAAGAATTTATCAACTTCTGTCTTAAAGACACTCAACGTCCCGGCCTCCACCGCCCTCTGTGGCAATGAATTCCACAGACCCACCACTCTCTGGCTGAAGAAATTTCTCCTCATCTCTGTTCTAAAGTGACTCCCTTTAATTCTAAGGCTGTGCCCCCGGGTCCTAGTCTCCCCTGCTAATGGAAACAACTTCCCTACATCCACCCTATCTAAGCCATTCATTATCTTGTAAGTTTCTATTAGATCTCCCCTCAACCTCCTAAACTCCAATGAATATAATCCCAGGATCCTCAGACGTTCATCGTATGTTAGGCCTACCATTCCTGGGATCCTGCTACAGATGTTACATGCCAATTATCAACCTAAGTTTGAATGGTATCCACATCTTCTTACATATGGGATGTGGACTGCTTCTAAGCAACCAAGTTGCTTCCATAACTAGGCTTTGGTTGATTTTTTTATTATTTACATTGGCGAGTAGAAGGTTCAGGCGTTCTGGGTTGCAGAATTCATGATGTGTGCTGTTTCTGTGAAAATCTGGCAGGAGAAAGGACAGGTTCTGAAATTTGTTTCCCACAGATATGGAAAACTCCACCAGGCAGCCTCACTTAGAGAACAGTCCAGCTCAAATTTGATTAAGGTTAGAATTTAAACTCCACCTCCATGTTTAGGAGTGGCATATTAAAAAAATCATGATTTCTGTTGACAGTAAAAGCTGGACTTTAGTAAACGGAGTTATTTGGAATGATGTCAGATTGTTGTCAGGCAGTTGTAACCGAGAAGTAATCTGCAACAACCTGTATTTAGAGGGACTAGTCTTTAGTTTCTGGTGTCAGGTTTTTTTTCAGTCTTAAGGAAGCTGCCTTTAAAATTGTCCATAATTCTATTAAATGTTGCCAGAGAATAAAAGTGATAATTATATGGCATGATTATCATCAGTCTGCTAAACTACTATTAACTTATCTTTATTTTGATAGGTTAGTAAGGAATGATATATTAGCAGTTGCTGTAACATATTATTGTTATATTTTGATAAATACAGTGTTATAGTAAAATATATAATACTTTGTATGCTTGTAGTACTTTTAAAAATATTAATTTGCATTATTTTCCTTTTACTAGCCCCAACAAAAGTATCATTAAAATATTGCAAGCTACAATGTAACTTTTTGTAAATGTAAATTTAAAGTCTTCTTAGCATCTCTGAAATTGTGTGAATAATCGCAAGTTTTTGAATGGTTTGTTATTTTCTCACTGGAAGGTCACTGCTACTCTGAGAAACTTGGCAGACCTGCCTCAGTCCCGATCCAGATTCCTGAGCACTGGAGCACTATTGGAACTATGTGTGGTACTGGAACAGCATGTTAATGATAAAGACATCTGTACAAATGTAGCCAGAATATTCAGGTAAAAGGGAAAAGTATTGATGGCAATTGTTAGAACCTTCAAATAATCTGTGGACAGATTATCTCAGAATTGAATTCCATTTTGCTTTAAACTTTACTGAATAGTATATTCCATTGAATTATAACTAATTAATATGTCTAGATTAGAAACTACACAATTTTTGGGGGAATTCAAAAGCACTCAAAAATGCCTCCAGACACAAAGACCAAAATCTTCTGCTTTATTTAAATTCATGTCCAATCAATTTAGAATGTTTTGATACAAAATAGACCGGATGCTGGAAATCTGAAATAAATGCAGAAAATGCTGGAAATAATCTACAGGTGTGACAGCATCTGGAGAGAGAAAACAGAGTTAACAGGCTAGGAATTCAGTCATGTGGCAGTACAGATGTCTAACACTGCTTCTCGAGGGCATGATGTTCCACCAGCCGCTCTCTTCACAGCCCATGCAGTGTTGTAGCAGAACTGCATCCCTTGTGTCAGCTATAGTCATAGAGGTTTACAGCATGAAAACAGGCTCTTCGGCCCTACTTGGCTATGCTGCCCAGGTTTTACCCCTAAGCTAGTCCCAATTGCCCGCATTTGGCCCGTATCCCTCTTTCCCCATCTTTCCCATATAACTGTCTAAATGCTTTTTAAAAGACAAAATTGTACCCACCTCTACTACTGCCTCTGGCAGCTTGTTCCAGACACTCACCATCCTCCGTGTGAATAATTTGCCCCTCTGGACCCTTTTGTATTTCTCCCCCCCTCACCTTAAACCTATGCCCTCTAGTTTTAAATTCCCCTACCTTTAAGAAAAGATGTTGACTAACTACCTTTTATCTATGCCCCTCATTATTTTACAGACCTCTATAAGATCACCCCTAAGCCTCCAATGCTCCAGGGAAAATAGTCCCAATCTATCCAGCCTCTCCTTATCACTCAAACCATCAAGTCCCGGTAGCACCCGAGTAAATCTTTCCTGCACTCTTTCTAGTTTAATAAAACTAAAAGGCTTTGAGTTGGCACTAACCTGAGGTCACACTGCCAAACCGGATTCCAAATTTAGACCATGCCTTGTGTACATAGGCCTTCATCATTCCTCACAGATTTGGATTGAGACTGCAAAGTGGACCTCCAGCTTTCCTAAAAGGACTGTACACCCAAATTGGAAGTACAGTAATTTTTGACAACTTTTCTGATTGCAAAGTGAAATATTCTGGAGTACTTCTTTCAATCTTTTCTGTTGATCTCTTTGATTTGCTGTCTCCCTGTGGGGAGGACAGAGGAGTAGATGACTTATATGTACACAAAGGCAGCAACAGGTAGGGAGACAGCAGTGTCAGTGTCTCCGTGTCTGCAGGGTGACAGGGAGATGAGCAGTGGCTGCAGAGAAGGTTGGCACCAAGTTGGAACCAACCATCCAAAGCACCCAGCATCTCCCTATTCATGCCCACGAGTGCTTTCCTGCATGATGCCCATTGATGTTCTCATCTGAGTCCTCTGTAGAAGAATTTGTTTGTGACCTCACCCTGATAAGCTAGCAAAAAAGCCATCCTTTACTATTCGTCTGGGTGCAGCCCACTCGTGACTCAATGTGCTGATTCCAACTCGCCTCCACAGTGTACATTCAATGCAGAATCTGAGCTGGAGGCTGAGAACTTCAGATCAAGTATTGGGGCCTCTTCCTAATTACTGTGTTGTTGCTTTCTTTCTCCTCCTCCCATAGTTTCATAAGAACCAGGAGCAGGAGTAGGACATTTGGCCCCTTGAGCCTGCTCCGTCATTCAATAAGATCATGGCTGATCTTTTTGTGGACTCGGCTCCACTTATGCGCCTGCTCACCATGACCCTTATTCCTTTACTGTTCAAAAATCAATCTATATTTGCCTTAAAAACATTCAATAAGATAGCCTTAACTGCTTAACTGGGCAGGGAATTCCACAGATTCACAACCCTTTGGGTGAAAAGGTTTCTCCTCAACTCAGTCCGAAATATGCTCACCTTTATTTTGAGGCTATGCCCCCTAGTTCTAGTTTCACTCGCCAGTGGAAACAACCTCCCTGCTTCTATCTTATCTATTCCCTTCATAATTTTATATGTTTCTATCATATCCTCCCCCTCATTCTTCTACATTCCAATGAGTAGAGTCCCAGTCTACTCAGTCTCTCCTCACAATCTTTTCAACTCCGGAATCAACCTAGTGAATCTCCTTTGCACCCCCTCCAGTTCCAGTACATCTTTTCTCAAGTAAGAAGACCAAAACAGTACACAGTACTCCAGGTGTGGCCTCACCAGCACCCTTTCCAGCTGCAACAGAACCACCTTGTTTTTAAACTCCATTCCTCTAGCAATGAAGGGCAAAATTACATTTGCCTTCTTAATTACCTGCTGCACCTGCAAACCAACTTTTTGTGATTCACGCACAAGGACACCCTGGTCCCTCTGCCCAGCAGCATTTTGTACCATTTAAATAATAGTCCATTTTGCTGTTATTCCTACCAAAATGGATGACTTCACATTTACTAACATTGTACTCCATCTGCCAGACCTTTGCCCACTCACCTAAACTATCTATATTCCTCTGCAGACTTTGTGTCCTCTACACACTTTGCTCTACCACTCATCTTAGTGTGATTTGCAAACTTTGACACATTACAATTGGTCCCCAACTCCAAATCATCTGTGTTTTTGGGGGGTGGGCAGGCAGCAATTCTTGGGTATCTGAAAGTAGAAAATCAGAAAACCAAGACTGGTTCATTGATGTTCCTTTAGTGAAGGAAATCTGCATCCTTTCCTGGTCTGGCCTACATGTGATTCCAGATACGCAGCAATGTGGTTGACTCTTAACAGACCACTGAAATGGTGTGGCAAGGCACTGTGTCCAAGGGCACATTAGGGATGTGCAACAAAATGCTGGCCTTGCCAGCAATGCCCACATCCCATGAAAGAACAAATTAAGCAAAGTGGGATGTAATACATGTCATCAGCAGCTCGCTCATCTTGCCAGATAGTAGAATGAGGATGTGCTAAGAGCCAAGGTGGGGTATAAGACGGTCATCTTCAATGTTCTCCACAATGCCTGAAGCCAAGGTCCAATCACAGTTGGGGGCCAGATGACACTGAGAGCCATCTACTCTGGAGAAGCAGGCATCTTTTTCCCTGCAGGTGCTACTCTGCTCCTTTGTGCTTCATGCCACATTTTCCTGCAAGAAAGAGCGAAGAATGTCAGTGATGTGTGGCACTGTGTTTGGCTAATGTGGCTGCCTTAGCTGAATAGCTGGAGGTATGTGAAGGCAGCGAGATATAGATGTGAAGTTGGCAGCAGTGAGGTGGAGTATCTGAATGTTAGCTTTAAGTCCTAAGGGTCAGGGAGTGCTGCTGGATGAGTAATGGGGGTGCAGTGCATTCAACAGCATGAGAGATTTATGGTGCTGTGGGAGATATCATGTGGAGATGCATTCAATGACCGTGACAAACCAGGGGCGTCATTCTCCGACCCCCCGCCGGGTTGGAGAATCGCCGGGGGCTGCCGTGAATCCCGCCCCCGCCGGTTGCCGAAGTCTCCGGTACCGGATATTCGGTGGGGGCGGGAATCGGGCCGTGCCGGTTGGCGGGCCCCCCCGCTGGATTCTCCGGCCCGGATGGGCCGAAGTCCCGCCGATAAATTGCCTGACCCGCCGGCGTGGATTAAACCACCTTTTGAAAGGCGGGATAAGGCGGCGTGGGCGGGCTCCGGGGTCCTGGGGGGGGCGCGGGGCGATCTGACCCCGGGGGGTGCCCCCACGGTGGCCTGGCCCGCGATCGGGGCCCACCGATCCGCGGGCGGGCCTGTGTCGTGGGGGCACTCTTTCCCTTCCACCTCCGCCACGGTCTCCACCATGGCGGAGGCGGTAGAGACTCCCTCCACTGCGCATGCGCGGGAAACTTTCAACGGCCGCTGACGCTCCCGCGCATGCGCCGCACCGACATGTAATTTCCGCGCCAGCTGGCGGGGCAACAAAGGCCGTTTCCGCCAGCTGGCGGGACGGAAATTCCTCCGGCGTCGGCCTAGCCCCTCAATCTTGGGGCTCGGCCCCCAAAGATGCGGAGCATTCCGCACCTTTGGGGCGGCACGATGCCCATCTGATTGGCGCCGCTTTGGGCGCCAGTCGGCGGACATCGCGCCGTTTCGGGAGAATTTTGCCCCAGGGGCGAGATTCTCCGACCCCCCCGCCGGGTCGGAGAATCGGCGGGGGCTGGCGTGAATCCCGCCCCCGCCGGTTGCCGAATTCTCCGGCGGCGGGGGCGGGAATCGCGCCGCGCCGGTTGGCGGGCCCCCCCCCCCCCCCCCCCGTGATTCTCCGGCCTGGATGGGCCGAAGTCCCACTGCTAGAATGCCTGTCCCGCCGGCGTGGATTGAACCACCTACCTCACTGGCGGGACAAGGCGGCGCGGGCGGGCTCCGGAGTCCTGGGGGGGGGGGGGCGCGGGGCGATCTGGCCCCGGGGGGTGCCCCATGGAGGCCTGGCCCGCGATCGGGGCCCACCGATCCGCGGGTGGGCCTGTGCCGTGGGGCACTCTTTTCCTTCCGCCTTCGCCACGGTCTCCACCATGGCGGAGGCGGAAGAGACTCCCTCCACAGCGCATGCGCGGGGATGCCGTGAGCGGCCGCTAACGCTCCCGCGCATATGCCGCCTGCCAATGTCATTTCCGCGCCAGCTAGCGGGGCACTTCCACCAGCTGGCGGGGTGGAAATCAGTCCGGCGTGGGCCTAGCCCCTCAAGGTTAGGGCTCGGCCCCCCAAGATGCGGAGGATTCCGCACCTTTGGGGTGGCGCGATGCCCGACTGATTTGCGCCGTTTCTGGCGCCGGTCAGCGGACATCGCGCCGATACCGGAGAATTTCGCCCCAGGTATTGAACTACTTGGCGACCTTTTAATTTTGGCGGTGGTCAGTGGGAGCATTACCAGACATTACCCCACCACCATGGGATGTCTCCTGCCCATCCCCACCACTAATGTCTCCAGCATTTAATCTGTCACTCTGGAAACATTGCTCAGCTCTGGTGTTTAATTTTCTGGTATTTTAAGTTGCAGCAATTTTCTTCAGTGCAATTTCCTTTTTAAGAGTGTCAGCATGCCTTTAAAAAGGGAAGTGACATCGAAACAAACCTGTTTGACTTTAACCTGGTGTTGTAAGACTTCTTACTGTGCTCACCCCAGTCCAACGCCGGCATCTCCACATCTTAAAAAGGGAAGATTACCTGACCCCGTGGTTTATATACAATGATGCCTCACCCACCCCTTCGTTCCTCGCAGGCAGCATTTAGCAAAAGAGAATAGTGTGGGAACTAGTTGGTCAAATGCAATGAGGTTGGAATGTCAAATTTGCATGTTGCCCGCCTCAATCTTAATGAGTGTGGACCAGTTGTGCATTGGGATCCTAGTGCCCAAATTACAGGTCTATCCAATTTCTGAGCAATATAGCAGATCAATGACTTGACAAAATGTTAACTGTGTTTCTCTCTTCATAGATGCTGACTGATCTGGATATTTGCAGCATATGCTGTTTTTATTGCAGTGTCAATCATAGTCAGTAAACCCATTTTCATCCTTTAAATGTGGAGTGACAGATTTAAATTAAATACTGTTCTGTAATTGGGTGTTATGGTACTGTAATTTGCATTTGTTGCTTCTTGGGCAGCTGCAGAATGGTATTGAAAGTTAACAGTAGAACTGCAATTATTCCTTCCTTGACATTTAAAACTTTCCTCCATTCTACTTTATGCACGTGTGAATGACTCATTGAAGCTGGTATTTGTGTTTTTCTTTCTCTTGTGAGCTTAAGTATACTTTAATCTGCTTCAGCTATTTTTAGTCTGTCAAGACAAATACTTTCTGTTATTTTACAGTACATTTTCGTGACCTATAAGAAAAGCAAATAAATATAAAATTCAGCTGAGTTAAAATTAAATAGGGACACACTTTTGTATAAAAGGAAACTGTGATAACTGTTTTTGTCAGAAAGATTGCATGAGCCATTTTAAAGATCCTGATGTGGAGATGCCAGCGTTGGACTGGGGTGAGCACAGTATTACAACACCAGGTTAAAGTCCAACAGGTTTGTTTCGATGTCACTAGCTTTCGGAGCGCTGCTCCTTCCTCAGGTGAATGAAGAGGTATGCTCCAGAAACATATATATAGACAGATCCAAAGATGCCAGACAATGCTTGGAATGCGAGCATTAGCAGGTGATTAAATCTTTACAGATCCAGAGATGGGGTAACCCCAGGTTAAAGAGGTGTGAATTGTGTCAAGCCAGGACAGTTGGTAGGATTTTGCAGGCCAGATGGTGGGGGATGAATGTAATGCGACATGAATCCCAGGTCCCGGGTCCTGTTTTAAAGGTCAATCTGGAAAGAAGAGCTGAGCCAGATGCAGCACTTAACAAGTGCAGTACTCTTTGATTTACGCCACCAGATTATATACAGGACCTTAACCCATGCTATTATACTGTAATTACCCTACACTGCCGTTAAAATGTAAAAATAAAATTATAATGTTTCAATAACTTTCCTGAATTTCTTTTGCCCAATAAGTAACTTTAAGTAAGGGATGCTTCTATTTTAAGAAAATAATCTGCCTCACTAGTAAAAATGTTACAGAAAATGCTTGCTCATTATTCTGCTGTCCTTACACATGAGCTGTGAATTGGAAAGTAATGAAAATAAATCAGCTGAAGTCATACAGTGTATGAGTCATTGGTGTTCTGCAATGAATTGGTACTGTGTGTGTGTTTCTGCTTTTGCTATTTCTCATGTGGTTATTGTTTTTTCTTCCTCATTGAATTAGATGTTTAATAGTTTACAAAGAGTTATGATTAGGGTGCATTAATCCTGTTTAAGGCGGTGAGATATGACTGAGATGATGGTAAAGCAGGGTGAGTCCATTAACCACATCTGCAATATATTGCAGAGACTTTCCCGTAACATGCAGGGCACCTTCGATTGAATGAAACGAGATTCTTAAAGCACCAGAGTAGCAGAAATTATTGCTTTAGTACCTGCAATGAACACTTCCACAGGACTTTCCTAGTTCAATAGTCAGCCTTTTTTTAAAGTAAATTTAGAGTACCCAATTATTTTTTTCCAATTAAGGGCCAATTTAGCATGGCCAATTAACCTACCCTGCACATCTTTGGGTTGTGAGGGTGAGACCCACGCAGACACTGGGAGAATGTGCAACCTCCACACAGGCAGTGACGCAGTGCCGGAATCGAACCTGGGTCCTCAGCGCCGTAGGCAGCAGTGTTAACCACTGCGCCACTGTGCTGCCCTAGCTCAATAGTCAGTCTTTGATGTAACTGACCAGTATCACATCTGAGCCATTGTCCCGCACTGCTGGTCTTCAAGGAGTGATCACAAATGGCATAATTTCTCCTAAGACATTTTCCTTAGACTCTCCAATTATTGAGGGAGCTTCAGACATGGGTCTGGCTTCCTTGGCACTCCAAGAAGCTTAGTTGCTTCACTAACACATCACCTCAGATCCCTTAAGGTTCCAGGGGACCCTTCCCAGTCAACCATCGTTCTTCAGTCCTGACACATCCAGTCATGATTGATCGTGGTTAATTAAATAAGGAACAATAGGAGGAGGCTCCACAAACACACCCATCCTCAAAGGTGGAGGAGCCCAACACATCAATGTAAAAAACAAGGCTGAAGCATTTGCACCCATTTCACTCAAGTGCCTGATCCACCTTGGCCTCCTCTTGAAGTCCCCACTGTCACAGGTGCCAGTCTTCAGTGGATTCAATTCACTCAATGTGATATCAAGAAATGTTTAATGCACTGGTTACAGTGAAGACTCTGGGCCCTGACAACGACCTAGTTGTACTACTGAAGACCAGAAGTTCCAGAACTAGCTGTGCCCCTAGCCAAGCTGTTCTAGCACCACTACAACACTAGTATCTACGTGACAATATGGAAAATTTGTCAGTAATGTCCTGTCCACAAAAAGCAGGACTAATTCAATCCACCCAATTATATCCCAAACAATCTGCTCTTGATTGTCTGCAAATTGATGGACGGTGTTGTTGACTATATTATCAAGTGTTACGACCTGTGGGGAACTGTAAACCATAGAATCATAGACGCCCTAAATGTAGAAGGAGGCCATTCGGCATATCAAGTCTGCACCGACTCTCTGAAAGAGCACCGTACCTAGGTTCATAGTATGACCACTATTGGAAAATATTCAGCTCTTTAGCTGTTGGAGTTCAATCATCTCAGCCCCAGAACAATGTTGCAGGGGTTCTTCAGGGTAGTGCCCTCAGCCCAACCATCTTCAGCTGCTTCATCAATGACCTTCCTGCCATCATAAGGCCAGAAGTTCGCTCTTGATTGCACGGTTTTCAGAACCATTCACAGCTCCTTGTATACTAAAGCAGCCTGTGCCTGCATGCAGATGGACCTGGACAACATTCAGGCTTGATAACTGACAAGTAACATTCGAGCCATGCAACTGCCTGGCAATGGGCATCTACACCAAGTGAGAATCTAATGATTTTTGCTTGGCGTTCATCAACCATCAACCAGTTATATAAATACTGTGGCTGCAAGAGCTGGGAATTCTGTGGGTAGTTAGGAGGTGAATAACTCCCCAGAGTCTGTCTGCCATCTACAGGCCACAAATATGGGGCAAAATTCTCCGTTATCGGCGGAAGGTCCGCCGACCGGCGCAAAAAACGGCGCAAATCCGACTTGCGTCACGTCGGAAAAATGGGTCGATAGTCTCCGGCCCGAAATGGGCTAGCAGCGACGTAACGGGATCCACGCTTGCGCAGTGGTTCACGCCGTGCAGCGTCATACGCGCAGCACGGCGTGACGGCTCATAAGGCCGCGCTGCTCCCCCCCACCCGACCGGAACACCCGACCGCAACACCCGACTGGATGGCTGGCCGTCGCTCAGCCCCGAGGTTCGAGTCACGCGATGTGGAGGCGCTCCTGGACGCGGTGGAGCAGAGGAGGGACGCCCTGTATCCCGGGCACGGCCGCAGAGTTGCCCCACGCCACAGCCGGCGTCTGTGGAGGGAAGTGGCAGAGGCCGTCACCGCTGTGGCCCTGACACCACGGACAGGCACCCAGTGCCACAAGAAGGTGAACGACCTCGTCAGAGCAGGCAGGGTGAGCCTCCCCCATATCCCCCCTCCCCATATCCCCCCTCCCCATATCCCGCCCTCCCCCATATCCCCCCTCCCCATATCCCCCCTCCCCCATATCCCCCCTCCCCCATATCCCCCTCCCCCATATCCCCCTCCCCCATATCCCCCCTCCCCATATCCCCACTCCCCCATATCCCCATATCCCCCCTCCCCATATCCCCCCTCCCCATATCCCCCCCTCCCCCATATCCCCCCTCCCCCTCCCCATATCCCCCCTCCCCCATATCCCCCCTCCCCCATATCCCCCTCCCCCATATCCCCCCTCCCCCATATCCCCCCTCCCCAATTTCCCCCCTCCCCCATTTCCCCCCCTCCCCCATATCCCCCTCCCCAATTTCCCCCCTCCCCCATTTCCCCCCCTCCCCCATATCCCCCTCCCCATATCCCCCCTCCCCCATATCCCCCCTCCCCCATATCCCCCCTCCCTCATATCCCCCCTCCCCCATATCCCCCCTCCCCCATATCCCCAATATCCCCCCTCCCCCATTTCCCCCCTCCCCCATATCCCCCCTCCCCCATATCCCCCATATCCCCCCTCCCCCATATCCCCCCTCCCCATATCCCCCCTCCCCCATATCCCCCCTCCCCCATATCCCCCCTCCCCCATATCCCCAAGTGAATCCAGCCCTAACCTTAACCTCTGCAATGCACGCGCAACCGATGGCGTGCATTCATATACCTGCCTAACACTGTTGGCTTTTACCCCTGCCCCCCCCCCCCCCACAGGAGAAGCGCGCACACAACAATAGGGAGCATGTGAGGACTGGAGGAGGGCCCGCTGATGAGAGGCCACTGACCGTACACGAGGAAAGGGCCCTGGAACTGGCTGGCGGACCTGAGGACCGGGAGGTTGCTGATGCAGAGGTCGGGGGCGTACTAGCGAGTGAGCCACCGACAGCCCGTCCCCATATCCCCCCTCCCCTATATCCCCCTCCCCCGTATCACCTGATCACTGCCTGATGTCTAACCATGCATGCTTCATTGTGTATCGCAGGACCAAACGTCCAGGCACCCATCCCCGCAGATGCAGACCGCCTGCAGGATGCCCCTCGGAGACCACGGGAGACGGAGAGACCCGGACCCTCCAGCATGCGACGCCCGCAGGATGCCCCTCGGAGACCACGGAGACGGAGAGACCCGGACCCTCCAGCATGCGATGCCCGCAGGATGCCCCTCGCACACCACGGGAGACGGAGAGACCTGGAGCAACAGGGAGACGACACCCCCGTCACGTGCGGGAGCGACCACCCAGCGACGAGGGGGGCAGCCACAGGCCCCCATCACATCCGAGCCAGGACACCACTACCCAGGACACCACTACCCAGGACACCACTACCCAGGACACCCCTACCCGGGACAGCACTACCCAGGACACCCCTACCCGGGACAACACTACCCAGGAAGACGAAATACCGGACAGTGACTCAGAGTGGATGGGTGGAGACGAACCCCCACCCCAAAGTGCCATGGACTCAGAGTGGGACGAAGAGCACGACACAACGCCACTGCTGTCACCAACACCCTCCACCATCGCAGAAACACTCACCACGGTTGGGCACTTTAGTGATGAGGCGTCTGGTACACTCACTGGTGCGCACAACACAGCCGTCCCGGTACAGCAGGTGGAGGTAGGAGCAGCAGAGGGACCGGGCGGTCGGAGGGCAGCCCAGCCCAGATGGATCCTGGGTTCCTGCAGTTACCACACCCACACATAGATCCGATGCAACCACCGACCCGGAGACGAGCGAAGAGGGTGACGGGCGGCTTGCGGCGGCTGCGGTCGCAGGTGGAGGAGTCCACCCGCGTCCAGGAGCTGGGAGTGGTGCAGGTCATGCGTGCCACCCAGGCTGACACCGCACGGGTGGCGTCCACGGTGGAGGCAATGGTTGCGACGGTGTCAGACATGGGGAACGGTTTGCGAGGCCTGGGGCCTTCCGTGCAGGCGGCGTCTGTGGCCCAGGAAATGGCTGCCCTCTCACAGGAGGCCATGAGCCAGTGCCAGCGTCAGATGGCAGAGGCGCTCAACGCCATAGCCCAGTCTCTGCAGGCCATGGCCCAGTCTCAGCAGGCCATGGCCCAGTCTCTGCAGGCCATCGCTGAGGGCATCGGCGCCAGTGGCCATGTGCGAGCCGGCGTCGCACTGTCACAGACAGGGTTTGCCAACCCCCTGGGCTCCATGGCTGCAAACCTGCAGACCCCTGTTGATACCAGCACGGGCCTCCAGGACTGGCAGCGCCAGATGTCGGGGGGGCGTCGGATGGCCAGTCCGTTTGCATCCCCCACCCATGAAGAGGCCTGGGGGCCATCGGGCACCCCGAGGGAGGAGGAGGTGGTGTGGTCCGTCCCGGCTCCCTCTGTAGGGGAGGTCCCGGTACACCGCGACACCTCGGACTCCCCCCCTTCCGTCCCAGGTGCATCGGGTGAGCAATGGGCAGGACAGGCTGGCAGCTCGCCATCCTAGTCGCCCGTGCCGCAGCCTGGCCCATCTAGGCCAGGACGCCCCAGGAAACGGCCGCCAAAGCGATCCAGTGTCAGAGGGCAGGAATCACAGGAGTCCACCTCCAGTTCTGCTGTGCCGTCTGGGGAACCACGTAGATGTAGTCAAAGGGCCCGTAAGGCCAAACAATTAGACACTGAGTAAGTTGGCACGGGTGCAGGGCACAGATGAGTTTTAGGGGCTAGGGCACGTGCATGAACTCCTTTGGTTATGAAAGTCAATGTTACACCTACCAAAGCTGCCGTTCTGCTCTGTCCAATGTGTGCGGGGGTGTCATGTACGTTGAGCGCAAGTGTGTGTGTGAGGGGTGGTCTTACCTCAGCCCCAGGTGAGTCTGCCCCCTTCCCCCTGAGCCGCCATCAACATCCCCCGGGCAGAGGACGGGACCGTGCGCTGCAGTGTCACAGCCGCATGCAGGGATGGTCCGGGTGGATGGTGGTACTGTGGCCATGGGTCAGACATAGTCCAACGATGTAGAGCCAGGAGCTCATCGCAGGGCGGGTTGTCATCACCCTCCATGGCCTGCGGTAGACACGCGTCCACCCGCAACTGTGTGAGCCCGGCCCGTTGTGCCGCAGGTGGATCGGCAATGGGGGGGGGGGGTGTGCATGCGGGTGGGGTGGGTGGGGTTGGGGAGGGGGGTGAGGGTGCTGGGTGGGTGGATGGGTGGGGGGTGTGGGTGGTCGGCTGTTGCCATGGTGTGCGGTCTGTGGCCATACTACCCGATTCCCACGCCCATCTAGTCAGTGAAGCGGGCGTCTATCAGTCTGTCCCGTGCCCGTTGGGCCAGCCGGTAACGGTGGACAGCCACCCACCTGTGTCTACCCCATCTGCCCTGACCATTGCCCCCATCCCCCTCATCTGGGGAGGACTGGGCCTCTTCCTGCTGCTCCTCCACTCCGCCCTCCTCTGCCTGCGGCACATCGCCCCTCTGCTGGGCTATGTTGTGCAGGACGCAGCACACCACAATGATGCGGCCGACCCTATCTGACCGATACTGGAGGGCGCCCCCAGAGAGGTCCAGGCACCTGAAACGCATCTTCAGCACACAAAGCACCTCTCGATCACTCCCCTTGTCGCTACATGGGCATCATTGTAGCGGTTCTCCGCCTCATTGCGTGGCCTCCGTATAGGCGTCATCAGCCACGATCGCAATGGGTAGCCCCTGTCGCCCAGCAACCAGCCCCTCAGCCGGGGATGGCATCCCTCGTACATGCCGGGGATGGATGACCGCGACAACACGAATGAGTCGTGTACACTGCCTGGGTGACGGGCGCAGACGTGCAGGATCATCATGCGGTGGTCGCAGACCACCTGTACGTTCATCGAATAGGTCCCCTTCCTATTAGTGAACACGGCCCTGTTATCTGCAGGTGGCCGCACGGCGACGTGCATCCCATCGATCGAGCCCTGGACCATGGGGAACCCGGCCACGGCAGAGAAGCCCACGGCCCGGGCATCTTGGCTGGCCCGGTCCACGGGGAAGCGGATGTAGCGGTGCGCCATGGCATATAGGGCATCTGTCACTGCCCGGATGCACCGGTGCACCGATGTCTGCGATATGCCGGACAGGTCCCCACTCGGTGCCTGGAATGACCCCGTTGCATAAAAGTTCAGGGCCACCGTAACCTTGACGGACACGGAGAGAGGGTGTCCCCCGCCAGTGCCACGCAGTGACAGGTGTGCCAGCAGGTGGCAGATGTGTGCCACGGTTTCCCGGCTCATCCGGAGTCTCCTCCTGCATTCCTGGTCCGTGAGGTCCTGGTATGACTGCCGGGGCCGGAACACACGGGGCGCCCTCGGGTGCCTCCGTTGCCGTGGGGCCGCGACGTCCTCCTTCCCCTCCTCGTCCTGTCGGTCAGGTGTCCCTCCAGCCTGGCGGCTGCCGCCTGCCCCTCTGCGGCAGCCTGCGCCGCTTCTCTGGCACGCTCCTCCTCCTCCTCCTCCTCCTTCTCCTCCTCCTCCTCATCCAGGGCAATATAGACATGAGCGGCTGCCACCACGGCGGCCAACATCGCTGGATGATCTGAAAACATGACGGCCTGGTGGAGGGGAGGGGAACGACGACATGTCATCATTGCCCATATCCCCTCCTCCCCCCAGCCAGGTGGCATGGACCGCATGGGTCCAACTGTTGGAGGCTGGCACCTGGCCAGGTGGACCAACTCACTTGCCCTCCCATCCCCCTCCTCGGCACGGACCCCCCCCCCCCCCCCCCGCAACCTCCACCCCAGCACGGACCCCCCCCCCCCCCAACCTCCACCCCGGCACGGCACGGACCCCCCCCCCCCCCAACCTCCACCCCGGCACGGCACGGACCCCCCCCAACCTCCACCCCGGCACGGCTCGGACCCCCCCCAACCTCCACCCCGGCACGGTACGGACCCCCCCAACCTCCACCCCGGCACGGACCCCCTCCCGGCACTCCCCCGGAGCCCAGCCTACTCTAACCACCCCCCCCCCGCCGCACACACACACACACAACCCGAGACACACCTCTCCTCACGCAATCAGACTGCGGCCACGCCATTGCCTGCCCAGAGCCAACCCCCCAGGCCGTCACTCACCTCCACGCTGGTCGGCGTGAGCCTGGAGCACCTAACAACACCTTCTAGACTTGCAACCATTACTATCTACAAGGATGAGGGCAGCAGGTGCATGGGAACACTACCACTTGCACTATCATCTATGGGTAACACTACCACTATCATCCTGACTTGGAACGGCATCATTTTCTTCACTGTCACTGGGTCAAAATCTTGAAATTCCCTCTCTAACAGCACTGTGGGTGCATCTACTCCACGTGGACTGCATTGGTCCAACCAGCCAATAATGTCGAGGGCAATTAGGGATAAGTAATAAATTTTGGCCTTGTGCAGCGATGCCCTCTTTCCATGAATGATGAAAAAAAAATTCTCACGGTGCACTGAATAGAAATAGGGAATGAGGATCTTGGCCAAATAAAGTAACTGGCAGAAAAAGTAGGTATAACTTAATTAGCAGTTATGCATTGGGTGAATGGTTTGTCTGTCTCCTTTGGGATAAGAAAACACAGCTTGCGCACACCCTGCGCATGCTTTCATTTTTTGTGGAACTTGAATGATGGCAGGGGAAATGTAGTTCATTGATTTTAAAGCTTTTAGCAGCAAGGAATTTTTGTCAGGGAAGAACAAGCAGATGTTCAGTGACTTTACTTGAAATCACCGAGCTACAAGCGGGCGGCATGGTGGCACAGTGGTTAGCACTGCTGCCTCACAGCTTCAGGGACCCGGGTTCAAATCCGGCCTTGGGTGACTGTGTGGAGTTTTACTGTCTGTGTGGAGTCTGCACGTTCTCCCTGTGTCTGCGTGGGTTTCCTTGGGTGCTCCAAAGGTGGGCAGATTAGGTGGATTGGCCATGCTAAATTGTCCCTTAGTGTCCAAAAAATGTTAGGTAGGATTACTGGGTTACGGAGATAGGGTGGGGGTGTGGGCTTAAGTAGGGTGCTCTTTCTAGGGGCCGGTGCGGGCTCGATGAACTGAATGGCCTCCTTCTGTACTGTAAATTCTATGATTCTAAGCTGTGGTCTTTTCCATGTCTCCTGCTTCCACTCCGGCAGTGGGAATGAAAGTGCTCTCACCTTCCTAATCATCACCGTAAACCTCTAGAGCAAGCAAACCGTCTTTCATTTTAAAGTTATTTGGTGTGGAGAAAACAGCAATTATTCTGGAGGTGTTTGCTGGGCTACATCATAATGCTTCACCCAGGAGCTATCCAGGCAACCTTAGCATTACTTAAGAATATCAGCACTTTGACTAATGCATGGGATTGACGTTCATTATATCCATTGTTCCTTTTTGCCTGCAAAACAATAAGCAAAGATTGATCACCCGACACAGAGCTTCAAATCATGAGGGTTGATATGATAGATGATAACATCATGACAGCTTCCTGCATTTCAGACATTCGCATGTAGGATAAAGTGATTAACATCATCTACTAGCTGTACCTTAGGAGAATTAAGGTTTTTCCTCCTGATAAAGCGAAGGGACTTGTCACATGGGGTTGTGGGTACCTTTTGTGGTGATATGCATCACTGTAAATGCACAAGGGGTTAATGTAAATAACTAAGACTAAGTAAACACTAGAGGAAGCACCAGAGACATCATGACATGCAGACTTACAGCTAATGAACACATAGAATAGGGCACGACCAATGGGCAGTCAAGACACCCAAAGGTGACACTACCACATGGGGGCATTTACACAACCCATATAAAAGGACAGGGCACACATGCTCTTTCTCTTTCCACAGGTGACACTCAGAGAGAAGGCAGGGGCAGATCAGAAGCATCACACCCACCGCATGGCTCAGAGCAGACTGGTTAGTTAGACTGAGTTACTATAGCAAGATTAGCAGGAGAGTCGAACTCAAGTAGGAGAATTGTTAACTGTTCAATAAATGTGTTAAACCTATCTCCAAGTCTGAACCTTCCTTTGTCAGAGCATACATCAAGGAAGCAGCTAATGCTGCATGAAGAAGCATAACACAACACCTTTGCAGTCTAAAACTTCATTGGACCATTTTATTTATTTCTCTTGCCCCTTTAGGAAGCATATGAATTGTACAGCCCTACTGAATGAAGTATTCTTGATGCACTAGTGAGCTGCTGCTTGACTTTTGGCAAATGCTGCAAGAAAGGGTCCAATTGAAAAGTTATTCAAGGCGGTGGTGACTTGTACAGACAGCACTGTTCTCTTGGCAGAAATGGTTGTCAGTCTTCAGCCAGTGGTTGACTTATTTCCCCAATAGCCTCTGGGGTGTGGAGAATTACAGGCTTCTAATGTGCTGAAATTCAAAAATGTTTAAATAAGACCTTCTTAGTTAGTAAGCCTTAACGAGCGAGCATGTATTTGTGGTCACCGGTGGGATCGAAGTTCGCACCCGCATGCCAGCGAGAGGACCCATTTGCCAGCCTGGCAACAGAGTCTCTGGGTCCACATGATTCGCCGATCCTCTATGCCAGGAATCACGTGGCAGGGATCACCAGCGTAGCCGTGACGTGGTAGCCCTCACTGTAAGCCAAGGGGGTAACGCCTTGAGGGAGTTGCCCCCAATGTCCACCTGAGGGCTACCACCCCCGCCCCAATAATGCACGGCCTGCCCACCCCTCCTCTACCAGTCCTACCCCCCAGAGACCCCTAAAATGGGAGACACAGCCAGAGACCCCTGTAAAGGAACCCCCCCTCCCCCCCAAGACCCCATGGATAGGGAAACCCCACTGAAACCCCCTGGATAGGGGAACTCCGCCCCCCCACCCCACCTCCCTGAGACCCCCTAACTAAAGGGACCCCTGCAGAGACCCCTAATTAAAGGGATCTCCGAGACCCAGTAGGTGTATGCCCAGGTGAGTGTTACAAGAGTATTTTTTTCACTGCCCCTGTGTGGAGAATTCCGTTTGTCTTTGTTCCAGTCATTTTTAGATGTAGGAAATCTTCGCTCGGTAAAATTAATATGGTGCCGGACAGATAAACAAATATTAACTGCATCTAAAAGCACTCTCTGTTACCACACTAACAACTTTCCATTTTTCTTCAATTTATAGCAAACTTTCAGCATACAATGACTGTTGTCTTGCACTGTCCGAATGCACCAGCTGTTACCAATTATTTTTGGCTCTCCTCAACAGACACCATAGGAAGCAGGTTAGTATAACTGAGACTGAAAGTCCTGTGTTTCAACATCTCAACATACTGTGACCCCTATGTGTATGACACAATGGCTTATCTTATATAATGGCAAACTGATTCTTTTTCATTTTACATGTTAATTTGATGTGCTTGATGCTATTATCCCAGTGTATCATGTTCTTCTATTTAACCTATCTGATCAAAGAAATAAATTACATAAAAATCACAAATACATGAAACCTTATACATTTTGCAGTCCTGAGTATTTGTAAATATTTAACATTCTGCTTGCAAATACATCTCAACTCGGGATTCCCACATTTGATTGGTAAGCATTCACCAAGTGATTTATTTTGTACTCTAACAATTGAATAGATTAACTATAGTGTCTGCCTTGATTGCTTTCTGTTACCCATATCCTTTTATTTAACCAGTGCTATAACAGTATCTTTAATCAAAAAGATTGCTTCTCTTCCTCTACCAGCATAAACATTGACACAGCTAGACCAGTTGGGCTGAATGACCTTTATCTGTGCTGAAATTAAATGCAACTCTATGCTCCTTATCACTTTCTGGGATATCATTTGCCACTTGCACAGGAGTACTCAAGGGTATGAATGTTGCTTCATGTTGAGGGAGGCAACTACTGCTCCAGCAATGCTCTTGTTGGTGAGCACTGCCTGAGCATGGACAAAGTATTTTTTTATTCTTTCACAGGGTGTAGGCATCACTGACTAGCCTAGCGTTTGTTGCCCATCACTAATTGCTGTTGAGAAGTTGGTGGTGGTGAGTCACCTCTTGAACTGCTACAGTCCATCTGGTGCAGGGATGCCCACAGTGATATTAGGGAGGGAGTTCCAGGATTTTGATCCAGCGACATTGAAGAAATGCCGATGTAGTTTCAAGTCAGGGTTTGTGTGTGGCTTAGAGGGGAACTTGCAGGTGGTGTTGTTCCCATGCATGGTGGATGGCATATGTTTGGAAGGTGCTATCAAAGGAGTGTGGCGAGTTGCTGCAGCGCATCTTGTTGATGGCAATGACTGCTGCCACTGTGCATCTGTGGTAGAGGGAGTGAACATTTAAGATGGTGGATGGGGTGCAATTTAAGTGGACTGTTTTGTCCTGAATGGTGTTGAGCTTCTTAAATGTTGTTGCAGCTGCCCTTATCCAGGCAAGTGGAGACTATTCCATTACACTCTTGACATGAGTTTGTAGATGGTGGACAGGTTTTGGGGAGTCAGGAGGTGAAACAGCTGACAGGAGGTATGACAGCTGATCTCTAGCCATCAATGAGCTGACGACACAAAGGTTGGTGGAATTGCGGATAGCGATGAGGACTGTCTGAGGATACAGCAGGATTTAGATTGTCTGGAGACTTGGGCGGAGAGATGGCAGATGGAGTTTAACCTGGACAAATGTGAGGTAATGCATTTTGGAAGGGCTAATGCAGGTAGGGAATATACGGTGAATGGTAGAACCCTCAAGAGTATTGAAAGTCAAAGAGATCTAGGAGTACAGGTCCACAGATCACTGAAAGGGGCTACACAGGTGGAGAAGGTAGTCAAGAAGGCATACGGCATGCTTGCCTTCATTGGCCGGGGCATTGAGTATAAGAATTGGCAAGTCATGTTGCAGCTGTATAGAACCTTAGTTAGGCCACACTTGGAGTATAGTGTTCAATTCTGGTCGCCACACTACCAGAAGGATGTGGAGGCTTTAGAGAGGGTGCAGAAGAGATTTACCAGAATGTTGCCTGGTATGGAGGGC
Organism: Scyliorhinus torazame; assembly: GCF_047496885.1. Lineage (NCBI taxonomy): Eukaryota > Metazoa > Chordata > Chondrichthyes > Carcharhiniformes > Scyliorhinidae > Scyliorhinus > Scyliorhinus torazame. The sequence goes on from NC_092710.1 coordinate 297,454,563, forward strand.
ATAAGCTATGAGGAGCGATTGAATAAACTCGGTTTGTTCTCACTGGAACGAAGGAGGTTGAGGGGCGACCTGATAGAGGTATACAAAATTATGAGGGGCATAGACAGAGTGGATAGTCAGAGGCTTTTCCCCAGGGTAGAGGGGTCAATTACTAGGGGGCATAGGTTTAAGGTGAGAGGGGCAAAGTTTAGAGTAGATGTACGAGGCAAGTTTTTTACGCAGAGGGTAGTGGGTGCCTGGAACTCACTACCGGAGGAGGTAGTGGAGGCAGGGACGATAGGGACATTTAAGGGGCATCTTGACAAATATATGAATAGGATGGGAATAGAAGGATACGGACCCAGGAAGTGTAGAAGATTGTAGTTTAGTCGGGCAGTATGGTCGGCGCGGGCTTGGAGGGCCGAAGGGCCTGTTCCTGTGCTGTACATTTCTTTGTTCTTTGTTTGTTCTTTGAGTGCCTCTTTATCTGATCCCCCACCACATTGAATTCAACCAAGATAGCTTGAACCAAGTTATCTGAACATGAGCACTCCCCTGGCTGGCCCTAGGATCACTGTCACTGGGAATTCTGCTATGGATGACCTAGAGTTCTCACAAGTTCCAAAGTGGACTATGGTGCTGGCAACCTTCCTGCCCCTCTATACAAATCCACTACTGCTACTCAGATTTGTAGAAAGTTTTGGCTCTTTTATAAGGGAATTTGTGAGGTTTAAATCCACAGACTCCGCTGCCACCTCTATTTGTTCCTGACAGTGCTTCACTCAATGACACTTATTAGAATCATTCAAGTCCCTGGCAGTAGATGTACCTGCACTGGTACTTGTAATAAATGGAGTGAGTGATGCAGCCTGCTGTAATGTGATGACTTTGTGAGCCCCAGGGCACTGTACCTGCTTCTTGTGACATACCAATAGAAGCAAAAGAAGAAGAAATATTATAATGTTGTCTTTAAGAAGGCCTTTCAAGCTGTTTTATTTGTGTATATGCCTGTATTGGAGTGACTGAGTTAATGAGGAGAAAAGGACATAACGAGAAAAGCATTGTAAACGCGGCCTTCAGCCTTATCTTATTCCACTCCTTCTGTGTACTCTGAGCTGATTATGCCAAGTGTGGCCTTCTTAAACAATATCAATTGCATAAGATTAACAATACATCCTCCAATATGTATGAGCCAATTTGGCCTACAAATGACATTGTGACATTGTAAACTGAAGAGAAGAACATACAGAGTGCGATTCTCTGGCTTCGGTGCACTCTCGCTCGAGTGAAACAAGGCCAGTGAATAGTGGGAGAACTGCACCAGGCGCCAAACCGTTTGCGATGCAACCGTCCCGCCCCCGTAGGCAAAATCGGGATCTCACCGTTAGGTGGCGAGAAACCAATTATCACCACTTCCTACTTCCCTACAATTTCCAAATAATTAACGGGAGCCATCCCATATCTAATGGCCTTCCGTCATTCAGTGGCCTCCCCAGCAAGTGGTCACGCTGGCGCCGATTAGTTCTCCTTTTGAAGACCGTGAACCTGGCAGAAGAGCTTCTGTGGGGAGCAGAGGTGGTGAGTAGCCACCTTTGCTCAAAGGCAAAGAGCCCAGGGACTCTGGGCTTGCCACCCCAGTGCTCGGTGGGGGGTTGGGGACTCTTGACTGGGTTGGGGAGCACCCTTTGGAGGGGTGGGCCGCTATGGGAAGGGGGAGGGGGGTAGGTGCAGGGGGACAGCTGCTCGCAGCACAGCATGTTAAGAAGTCCCTGGATCCTGTTCCCCATTCCGGGGCAACCCTAACCCCTGCCTGTCTGCCCCACCGACCACCCATAACCCCCACCAACTGCCAAAGCCTCCCGCTCGATGTCCATAGGGTCCCGGGTTTCATCTTGGGACGAAGGGGCATCTGGTTTGAGCCCCGGCTCTCCCTGCATCATCTGGCTATGCCAGCCTGGTGGCTTCTCAATGCCTGCACCATTGTGTCGCATTCAGCGATGCTCTTCAGTGATTGGGCCATGCTCTGCAGTGCCTCGACAATGTCCACCTGCGACTGGGACAAGCACCGCAGGGCCTCGGCCATTCCCATCTGAGAGCAGGCCATGTCCTGCAGCACCTTATCAAGGTCAGCCTGGTATTGGTAACATCCCCCAGCGGGTCGGACATTCTGCCAAGACCCTCAGCCATGGCCATCACCAACTGCGTGACGCCTTGGACACTTTCACTAATAGTGCTGACACCGTGCACCAGGCTCTCCACTGCGGTCGTCACTCTAGCAGTGTTGGCTTCAGTGCCATGAATTGCTGGCAACATCTCCTGCACCCGTAGCCTCTGCGACTTCTCCAATCGGCTATGGATCTGCTGGAGTGTCGCTGATATCTCCCTCTGAATGTCTTGACTGTTTCCTATCATCTCCATCAGCTCCGGGTAACCCTGTTCTACAGGCTCAGCATCAGGCTGGGACCCAGCTGTGTCCTGGGAGCCAGCAGATCTCCGACTGCTGTTTTGCCTGGGGGTTCCCGCCTACACCTAATGTACATCAGCAGCTATGTGGTGCTCACCAGATTGTGCCCCAGAAGCCTGACCACTAACATTTCCCACCAAGGTGCGTGTATCTGCACTGGTGGAGGGTGGGGATTACAGCTGAGACGCCGCGATCGTGTCTTCCTCTGAGCTCCCCTCTGATGTGGTCTGGGAGGCTGGAGAGGGGGTCACCCGGGATGGGCAGGAGCCGTCGGCTGGAGGACCTATAGGAGAATGGACATGTGATCAGTAGGAGGGGTGGGTCAGTCAGTATGGCCACAACAACTCACATTTGACAGGTCCTCCGAGTGGATCCCGGTGGTTCCTCACCACTGCGGCATCTGCCAACCTCTGCGTGGGTGATTGCCCTGTCCTCGGCCACCCAGTCACCTCCAGGGCCCGCTCCTTAAAGGAGGTGAAGATTCTTAAGTCTTGCACTCCGCAGACAGTCTGGGCCCTCTCCCGGCGATTATGAACAAAGACCCTTTGACCCTCCAAGCATGTACCGGTCATGATACCAACCTTTGCCAAAACCCCCAGCACTTCCTGGTGCCGTAAGCCTCTATACCCATCCTATCCATGTATTTTTCAGGAAGGTTGCCAGAGCTTTTCCTGAGGTGGCATAGTAAGGGCATCGTTAGCCACATGTGTGGTTCACAGTAGTGAGGGGGCATGAAGGAAGGGTTGGGGGGGTGAAGGGAAAGTTGGAGGCCGCATGTAGAGTTGGGTGGGGTGGATGCTTGTGGTAATACCAGGTATTGCGGTACCTAAGAGGCTGATGACCATTGGTTAGACACAGGAGTCTACTACTGGCTGTTGTACGTAGCTCTGTCCTGACAGGCGGAGTATAAGAAACGGTGCCGTCCCAGCAGCCTTCACTTTTTGTATCGAAGCTGCTGGGAAACAAGTTCTAGTCGATTAAAGCATTCAGTTATGAAATCACTTCGTCTTGAGTGAAATTGATTGCGCATCAATTTAATCTACTAGACTTAAGCTGGAAGGATGGATCTCCGAATCAAACCAGAGTGCCTTCAACTCAGCCCCCACGCGGAGAACTCAGCTGCAATTTTTGAACACTGGCTGGCGTGTTTTAAAGGCTACCTCGAGACGGCCGGAGGCACCCCCACAGAAGGACAGAAAATGCATCTCTTGCGCTCAAGGGTCAGCCCTGGGATCTACCCCCTTATCGAGGAGGCGGAGAACTATGATGCCACGATCGAACTGCTAGAAGGACATTATATCCACCCTGTAAATCAGGTCTACGCTCGTCACCTGCTTGAGACTAGACGGCAAAGCCCCGGGGAATCGTTGGAAGATTTCTACCGGGCGCTACTGGTGCTGGGCCAAAACTGTGGCTGCCCGCAAGTTTCGGGGAGCGAGCACACGGAACTTTTAATCAGGGATGCTTTCGTAGCAGGTATGAGCTCCCCAGATATCCGCCGAAGACTCCTAGAAAGGGACACTCTGGGACTTAGAGAGGCACGGGCCCTGGCAGGGTCCATGGACGTTGCCTACAGAAATGCGCAGTCCTATGCGCCCGACCGCGCGGCGGCCCCCTGGGCTGCGTGGCACCCCGCAGCGGCAGCCCCACAGACCTTCCCCCTGACCCCGCAGGCCTGCGCTACGAGACGGCCAGCTAACACCGCCGGAGCCCGCAGTTTCTTCTGCGGGCAGGCGAATCATCCCCGCCCGGGCTGCCCGGCCCGCACCGCCACCTGCAAAGGGTGCGGCAAGAAGGGCCACTTTGTGGGGGTCTGCCAGGCCTGCGCTGTGGCACTGCCAGCGACTATGGACTGCCACGGCAACCCTCCCTTCAGGCCCCGACCGGCCAGCGCTCACCGCCACCCCCCTATCCTAGGGCCACGTGCGACCCACGGACGCGGCCATCTTGCCCCCCCGGACACCACGCTGGACGGGTGGGCGCTGCCATTTTGTCCATCGCCGCCGCCATCTTGTTCATCCCCGGACACCATGTGCGACCCATGGGTGACGCCATCTTGGATGGGGCCCCAGGCCCCCAGCACGGCCGACTACCCGCTGCCCGATCAGAACTCGCAATTGCTTCATCTGGCCTCGGTGACACTGGACCAAAGTCGACCCCGGACACTCGCAAAAGCTGCAACGACGGTCTTCATCAACGGCCACGAGACGTCTTGCCTGATTGACTCTGGGAGCACGGAAAGCTTTGTTCACCCCGACACGGTAAGGCGCTGTTCACTTGTAACCCACCCTGTAAATCAAAGGATCTCCCTGGCCTCCGGGTCACACTCGGTGGAGATAAAGAGGTTCTGCGTAGCGAACCTCACTGTCCAAGGCAGGAAATTTGACAATTTCCGCCTGTATGTCCTGCCGCACCTCTGCGCGGCTACCCTCCTGGGGCTGGACTTCCAATGCCATTTTCAAAGCCTGACCTTTAAATTCGGCGGCCCTAAACCTCCCCTTACTGTCTGCGGCCTCGTGACCCTTAAGGTCGACCCGCCTTCCCTGTTTGCGAACCTCACCCCGGATTGCAAACCCATCGCCACCAGGAGCAGGCGGTACAGTGCCCAGGACCAGACCTTCATCAGGTCAGAGGTCCAAAGGCTGCTGGGGGAAGGATTCATCGAAGCGAGCAACAGTCCCTGGAGAGCTCAAGTAGTGGTGGTAAAGACCGGGGAGAAGCATAGGATAGTAATTGACTACAGCCAGACCATCAACAGGTTTACGCAGCTGGACGCGTACCCTCTCCTGCGTATAGCCAACCTGGTAAACAGGATCGCACAATACAAGGTCTTCTCCACAGTGGATCTCAAGTCCGCCTACCACCAGCTACCCCTCCGTAATAGTGACTGCAAGTACACTGCCTTCGAAGCAGATGGGCGGCTCTTATCAATTTTTAAGAGTTCCCTTTGGTGTCACTAATGGGGTCTCGGTCTTCGAGCGAGAGATGGACCGAATGGTTGGCCGGTATGGCTTACGCGCAACGTTCCCGTATCTGGATAAAGTCACCATCTGCGGCCACGACCAGCAGGACCACGACACCAACCTCCGCAAATTTCTCCAGACCGCGAAAATCCTTAATCTGACATACAATAAGGATAAATGCGTGTTTAGCACCGCCCGTCTAGCCATTCTAGGCTACGTAGTGCGAAGTGGAGTTATAGGCCCCGACCCTGAGCGCATGCGCCCCCTAATGGAGTTCCCCCTCCCTCACTGCCCCAAGGCCCTGAAGCGCTGCCTCGGGTTCTTCAGCTATTATGCACAGTGGGTCCCCAACTACGCAGACCTCTAATCCAGTCCACAACCTTCCCCCTGTCGACGGAGGCCCGCCAGGCCTTCAGCCGCATCAAAGCAGACATTGCAAAGGCCAAGATGCGCGCCATCGACGAGTCCCTCCCCTTCCAGGTCGAGAGCGATGCGTCCGACGTAGCTCTGGCGGCCACCCTCAACCAAGCGGGCAGGCCCATGGCTTTCTTCTCCCGTACCCTCCATGCTTCCGAAATTCGCCATTCCTCAGTCGAGAAAGAGGCACAAGCCATAGTAGAAGCTGTGAGACATTGGAGGCATTACCTGGCCGGCAGGAGATTCACTCTCCTCATGGACCAATGGTCGGTTGCCTTCATGTTTGATAATGCACAGCGGGGCAAGATTAAAAACGACAAGATCTTGCGGTGGAGGAAGAACTCTCCACCTTCAACTACGAGATCTTGTACCGTCCCGGGAAGCTGAACGAGCCTCCTGATGCCCTGTCCCGCGGCACTTGTGCCACTGCACAAGTGGACCGCCTCCGATCCCTCCACGAGGACCTCTGCCACCCGGGGGTCACTCGCTTTTTCCATTTTGTCAAGACCCGCAACCTGCCCTACTCCATCGAGGTCAGGTCAGTCACCAGGGACTGCCAAATCTGTGCGCAGTGCAAACCCGCGTTTCCCCGCGTACATACACAGTGATAGGGGGTCCTCCTTTATGAGCGACAAACTGCGTCAATTCCTGCTCAGCAAGGGCATCGCCTCGAGCAGGACGACCAGTTACAACCCCCGGGGAAACAGGCAGGTAGAGAGGGAGAACAGAACGGTCTGGAAGACTGTTATACTGGCCCTATGGTCCAGGGTTCTCCCAGTCTCCCGCTGGCAAGAAGTCCTCCCGATGGCCCTCCATGCTATCCGGTTGCTGCTCTGTACAACCACAAATCAGACACCTCATGAACGTCTCATTGTTTTCCCCAGGAAGTCCTCCTCCGGGACCTCGCTCCCAACCTGGCAAGCGACACCCGGACCCATCCTGCTTCGGAAGCACGTGCGGGCGCACAAGTCGGACCCGTTGGTCGAGAGGGTCCACCTGCTGCAAGCTAACCCCCAGTACGCCTACGTGGCGTTCCCTGACGGCCGGCAAGATACAGTCTCCCTTCGGTACCTGGCGCCCGCCGGAACCCCACGCGCACCCGAACCATTGCCTCCACCCCCACCTCCCCCACAGCACCTCACTGGAGGGTCAGCACTCCCGCCGCTCCTGCCTAGGCCCGACCACCCACCGACGCCCCCTACAGGCGCCCCCCCCCCGCCACCCACTGACGCCCCCTACAGCCCCCCCCCCCCCCCCCCCCCCCCCCCGTGTCAACCTTTTGCCCCAACAGCGCCGCCTAGGGGTAACGAAGCTGCCAGGGAGGGTGAGACCACGCTCCCGGAGTCGCAACCATCGGGACCCCCATCAGAATCACCACCGAAGCCCAGACGCTCCAGAAGGACGACCAGACCACCCGATCGACTGATTGCTTCACTGTGAACACTTTGTAAATATCCTCGATACCACGGTACCTCCATGCCTGGTCATACCATGCTAAAGGCGACTGTTAACACTGGCCACCACCCCCGCCGGACTCTTTTTTAACAGGGGTTGAATGTATTGCGGTACCTAAGAGGCTGATGACCATTGGTTAGACCCAGGAGTCTACCATTGGCTGTTGTTACGTATAAGAAACGGTGCCGTCCCAGCAGCCTTCACTTTTTGTATCGAAGCTGCTGGGGAACAAGTTCTAGTAGATTAAAGCCTTCAGTTATGAAATCACTTTGTCTTGAGTGTAATTGGTTGCGCATAAATGCTCACATGGGGGCGGAAAGGTCTCAGGGGTGGCGTGGGGGGGGCACATTGGCGTCTACTCACTTGTGCTGAGTCATTGACCTTTTTCGGCACTGGAGGCCAGTCTCCTGGTCACACTCCCGGAGCTTACAGCTGCTGCCATCTCGTCCCAGACAGCACTGGCTTCCCTGTGGCTGACCCTCCAGGACTCTTGGGGGAAGAGGACATCTCTCCTGGCCTCCACTGCGTTTAGGAGCCTCCCCAGGTCTGCACCCCCAAATCTTGGGGCTGGTCTCCTAAGCACCATTGTTGCAAGCTAGCTGGTGTTGGCTGAGCAAGTGCAGCTTACGTGCTGCTCGACCTTGTTAGTGGGGGGCTGGCAATCACAGTGCCGGCGAATTGGCTGGCGAACCTTCGTTACTCCGAGAAGCCCTGGGGCCTTGTTAAGTGGATCAGTTAACATTGAACAGTGTTGCTGGCCTCGCTGGGCCGAGTGGCGGGAAGCTCGCGGCAGTTCCTGCTCGTTACCACACTTCGAAATCTTTATGGAGAATCGCACCCATATTGTCACCCAAAAGATCAACAGCATCTCATTGTCATCAGTAACTGTGTATTGAGTAGCTGCATAGTGTTGTAGGGCAGTCTGGTGTGAGGACCTTTTAACCTCTTTTTTTAAAGGACACTTTTGAACCGTCTTAACTTAATTGACAGTTCTCCAAGTGCAGCACTTATTTGCGGAGCAGACTTGATGGGCCGAGTGGCCAAATTCTGCTCCTATATCTTATGGTCTTGTACACCAAATCAACCCTTGTCATGCACAGACTACATTGAATGTGAAGGGCATCAGTATAGTTCTCCCCTGGGGATGGTGTGCTCAATGTGATAAAGCAGAATCTGTAAAAATACATGACTACTTCAACCTGTTCTTCTGCTGTGACAATCTTTCTTTGGGCTATATTGACTAACTGTATAATAGGTTTATCTTGCAAGATGCTACTTCTAGCTCAGCTCGGTATTAAGATGCTGCTGTAAACTCTGGCCAGTTGCAAACTCCCAGGTCCCACTCACATTGCCATGAATGCTTTCAAATGGGGCCAAACTAAAAGTTCTGGTGGAAACGAATGTTAATGCTCAAAGGTTCGATTATGCTGCATTTCTGCGCTCCTAATGCCATCATTGGAATTTTCTGCTGAAAATAAATAGAATAATTGCGTTTTACAGTTCATCGAACTGCTTCTTAAATATGTGAGGGTTCCAGCCTCTCTTCATAGCTGAAATGCTCCAGTCCAGGCAACATCCTGGTGAATCTCCTCTGCACTCTCTCTGATACAATCACATCCTTCTGATAGTCTGGTGACCAGACTGCACTCAGTACTCTAGCTTTATCCTAATTATTTTATCGAGCTCCACCGTAATCTCCCTGCTCTTATATTCTATGCCTCGGCTAATAAAGGCAAATATCCCATGGGACTTAACCACCTTGGGTGCGATTCAGCAGCCTGGACTTGGTGTCGGGGAAGGCTGATCTCACAAGGTTCAACGGGATCTAGTGAAACGTCACAGTCTGGACGTGAACCACATCAGTCATTTAAATTTACTTTCGCTGGATTCTCCACTGCCTGGGGCTCAATGGCCATGCTTGGGAGACCTCACCAGAGCACCATTTAGCACTGGTCCATACAAATGTGGACCAGGCATAACGGCACCTAGGGGGGAGTCTCCCAGGCCATAAGAAACCGCCAGGTGGTCGGAGACAGGGCAGGATGGCACCCAGTCTCTCCCTCTAGCACCCGGGCATCTTGGAGCACTGCCAGGGTCCTGGGCTGGTAGTAAGTACCAGGGTGCCCATGTCAGGTTGGACAGGAATCGGGCCCAGTGGGGCCTTACCAGGTAGAGGGAGGAGTGCGAAGGGGTCTCTGGGGGCCTCCCCAATATTGGGGGGGTCAAAAGGGGTGGATGGAAAGGAAGGGGGGAGGCTTCCGGGTGCGGCGATGACCAGCTGAATCGCACGTTTGGGCAGCTCCCGGTGAAACGGACTTTTGGGCTCTTGATAGGAGCCCCAACGGCAATTTTGACGGCTAAAAACACTGTGTGGTAAACCAGAAGGGAATCCCCCCCTGGATACGGATGAAACAAGGAGGAGAAAGTGGCCGGATTGCAGTGGATCCTTTAGAACAGCGGCCAGGAAGGCAAGCAAAAACCAAGATGGCGTCGGAAGGTGGCAGTTTAACATGGGGCCCTGAACAACAAGAGTTCTTGAAATGCTGTGTGGAAGAGCTTGTAGCGCACAAAGACTCCATGAGACGAATATAGTGAAGTCGATGAGGCTTTATTAAGCGTGTCTGTTCCCCAGCAGCTCGATAGTAAACTGGCCTGCGGGGGAAGACACCGGCTTCTTATACTCCGCCTTGAGGGCGGAGCTTGAGGTCAACGGCCAACCAGGACCCGGGATCTGTCAGCCAATGACATTAGGGCTTCCAGTCCCACATGACCCCAATACATACCACCACATTCACCCCTTGTCAAAAATGAACCCGGCGGGGTGATGCTTCGTATGGTGGTAAGGGTTTACAGGGCTGGTCCTGGGAGGATAGAACATTCACATGGTAGTACAGTATTGGACAGTTTCGTCCTGTTGCAACTATTTACAGAGGGTATAGGAAAAAAACAAAATGTTCTTTGAACAGTCCATCTTTGTTTTACATCGACGCCACGAGTCGGTCGGGCGGTCTGGTCGTCCGTGTCGATCGCCTCGGCCCCGGCGGTGGTGGTGGTGCTTGTACCAGTGTTGTCGCTTCCAGGAGCCGTACGGTTTCAGCTGTCGGTGCAAAGGGGAGGGGGACTGATCCTCCTGGGAAGGGGGCGGTCGCGGGGTGCGGCGGTGGCAGGAAGGGGGGGGTTGGGTTGATGGTGTCGGGGGGGGGGGTGCGTGGTGCCGGCGGGCGCCAGATCCCGCAGGGAGACCGTGTCCTGTCGGCCGTCGGGGTACTCCACGTAGGCGTACTGGGGGTTTGCGTGGAGGAGGTGAACCCTTTCGACCAACGGGTCCGCCTTATGTGCCCGCACATGCTTTCGGAGCAGGATGGGTCCTGGGGCCGCCAGCCAGGTAGGCAGCGACGTTCCAGAGGAGGACCTCCTAGGGAAGACAAGGAGACGCTCGTGAGGCGTTTGATTAGTGCTTGTACATAATAACGACCGGATGGAATGGAGAACGTCCAGGAGGACCTCCTGCCACCGTGAAACTGGGAGATCCCTGGACCGTAGGGCCAGTAGGACGGCCTTCCAGACCGTGCCGTTCTCCCTTTCTACTTGCCCGTTCCCCCGGGGGTTGTAGCTGGTCGTCCTGCTTGAGGCTATGCCCTTGCTGAGCAGGAACTGGCGCAGCTCGTCACTCATGAAAGAGGACCCCCTGTCGCTGTGGACGTATGCGGGGTAACCGAACAGTGTGAAGATGATGTTCAGGGCTTTAATGACTGTGGCCGCGGTCATGTCGGAGCAGGGAATGGCAAAAGGGAAGCGGGAGTATTCGTCCACTACATTAAGAAAATATGCGTTGCGGTCGGTGGAGGGGAGGGGCCCTTTGAAATCGAGACTGAGGCGTTCAAAGGGGCGGGAAGCCTTAATCAGGTGCGCTCCATCTGGCCTGAAAAAATGCGGCTTGCATTCCGCGCAGATGTGGCAGTCCCTTGTGACTGTACGGACCTCTTCTAAAGAGTATGGGAGATTGCGGGACTTGATGAAGTGGTAAAACCGAGTGACCCCCGGGTGGCAGAGGTCCTCGTGTAGGGTTTGGAGGCGGTTAATTTGTGCGTTGGCACATGTGCCGCGGGATAGGGCATCGGACGGCTCGTTCAGCTTTCCGGGCCGGTACAAGATCTCATAGTTGAAGGTGGAGAGCTCGATCCTCCACCTTAAGATCTTGTCATTTTTAATTTTGCCCCGCTGTGCATTATCGAACATGAAAGCTACCGACCGTTGGTCAGTGAGGAGAGTGAATCTCCTGCCGGCCAGGTAATGCCTCCAATGTCACACAGCTTCCACTATGGCTTGGGTTTCCTTTTCCACTGAGGAGTGGCGGATTTCTGAGGCGTGGAGGGTTCGGGAGAAAAAGGCCACGGGTCTGCCCGCTTGGTTAAGGGTGGCCGCTAGAGCTACGTCGGAGGCGTCGCTCTCGACCTGGAAGGGGAGGGACTCGTCGATGGCGTGCATCGTGGCCTTTGCGATGTCCGTTTTGATGCGGCTGAAGGCCTGGCAAGCCTCTGTCGACAGAGGGAAGGTCGTGGTCTGTATTAGGGGGCGGGCCTTGTCTGCGTACTGGGGGACCCACTGGGCGTAGTACGAAAAGAACCCCAGGCAGCGTTTCAGGGCTTTTGGGCAGTGCGGGAGGGGAAATTCCATGAGTGCGCGCATACGTTCGGGGTCGGGGCCTATTATCCCATTGCGTACTATGTAGCCCAGAATGGCTAGCCGGTCGGTGCTAAAAACGCACTTGTCCTCGTTGTACGTGAGGTTCAAGGCTTTGGCGGTCTGGAGGAATTTTTGGAGGTTGGCGTCGTGGTCTTGCTGATCGTGGCAGGAGATGGTTACATTGTCGAGATACGGGAACGTGGCCCGTAACCCATGTTGATCAACCATCCGGTCCATCTCCCGTTGGAAGACCGAGACCCCATTTGTGACGCCAAAAGGGACCCGTAGGAAATGGTATAATCGCCCGTCTGCCTCGAAGGCTGTGTACTTGCGGTCACTTGGGCGGATGGGGAGCTGATGGTAGGCAGACTTGAGGTCCACGGTGGAGAAGACTTTATACTGGGCAATCCGATTGACCATGTCGGATATGCGGGGGAGAGGGTGCGCGTCTAGTTGTGTGTACCTGTTGATGGTCTGGCTATAGTCAATGACCATCCTTTGTTTCTCCCCTGTCTTCACTACTACCACCTGCGCTCTCCAGGGACTATTGCTGGCCTGGATTATGCCCTCCTTTAGTAGCCGCTGGACTTCGGACCGAATGAAGGTCCGGTCCTGGGCACTGTACCGTCTGCTCCTAGTGGCGACGGGTTTGCAATCCGGGGTGAGGTTCGCAAACAAGGACGGGGGTTGCACCTTGAGGGTAGCGAGGCCGCAGATAGTGAGTGGGGGTATGGGGCCGCCGAATTTAAACGTAAGGCTCTGTAGATTACATTGGAAATCTAATCCCAGCAAGGTGGGGGCACAGAGTTGGGGAAGGACGTTAAGTTTGTAGTTTTTGAACTCCCTCCCTTGCACCGTTAGGGTAACTATGCAGAATCCCTGGATCTGTACGGAGTGGGATCCTGCAGCTAGGCAAATCTTTTGTGCGCTGGGATAGGTGGTCAAGTAACAGCGTCTTACCGTGTTGGGGTGTATAAAGCTTTCCGTGCTCCCGGAGTCGACTAGGCATGGCGTCTCGTGGCCGTTTATTAGGACCGTTGTCGTCGTCGTCTGGAGTGTCCGGGGCCGAGCCTGATCGAGCGTAACCGAAGCGAGCCGTGGTTGTTGTAGTGGGGTGGGTCCGTTGTTGCCATCCAAGATGGCGTCGGGGATGGACAAAATGGCCGCCCCCATACATCGCACGTGGCTGGGGGGTCACAAGATGGCGGCGGGGGTGGACAAAATGGCCGCCCCCATGCGTCGTACAGGTCGGGGGCGGTCCAAGATGGCGGCGCCCCTCCTCCCCTCGTGGTGGTCGGGACCCAAAATGGCGGCGTCTGCGGGTCGCACAACGGCGCCCCTCCTCCCCTCGTGGTGGTCGGGACCCAAAATGGCGGCGTCTGCGGGTCGCACATGGTGTGCTGGGGGGTCTGGGGAGCGCTAGGACTGCGAGCGCTAGGACCGCGCGGAGCTCCCTCACCGCGAGCGCTAGGACCGCGAGCGCTTGGACCGCGCGGAGCTCCCTCACCGGGGACAGCGGTGGTCGGGGCCCAAGTCGGCGGCGCCAGCGGGTCAGGCGTGGAGCCGCGAGCGCAAGGAGCGCGAGGAGCTCCCTCACCGGGGACAGCGGTGGTCGGGGTCCAAGTAGGTGGCGCCGGCGGGTCAGGCGTGGGGCGCGGGACGGGGGTGAGGGTGGCGTTAGGGACGCGAAAAACCCCCTCCTCTCCGTGGAGAGTGTTGGCCGGGACCCAAAGCGGTAGCGCCGGCGGCGGGTCGTACATGGGCTGCGGGGAGGGGGGTTGGGGAGCATAGGCGGCGTCCAGGGCTCCCAGTTCTCCCGGGACCGCGGTGGTCGGGAACCAGAGCGGCTGCGCCTGCGGGTCGCACATGGCGTGCTGGGGGAGTTGGGACGCATAGACTGCTTGTAGGGCTCCCTGTGGCCCCGGGACGGCGGCGACCTCGCGGGATCGGCACACAACCGCATAATGGCCCTTTTTCCCGCAGCTTTTGCAGATGGCTGCGCGGGCCTGACAGCGCTGTCGGGGGTGTTTCGCCTGGCCGCAGAAATAACAGCGGGCGCCCCCGGTGCGACTCGGCGTTTGGACTGCGCAAGCCTGTGGGGTGTCCGGGGGGGGGGTAGGGGGTTTGCCGCGACGGGTACGTACGGGGCCCAATGGCCTGCCGCGCGGTCGGGGCCGTAGGCGCGGGTATTACGCGCGGCCACGTCTAGGGAGGCTGCTAGGGCCCGTGCCTCTGAGAGTCCTAGCGACTCTTTTTCTAGAAGTCTTTGGCGGATTTGGGAGGATTGCATACCTGCCACAAAAGCGTTGCGCATTAACCTGTCCGTGTGTTCGTTTGCATTCACCGACGGGCAGCTGCAGGCTCGTCCCAAAATCAGCAGCGCGGCGTAGAACTCGTCCATCGATTCTCCGGGACCTTGCCGTCTTGTCGCGAGCTGGTAACGAGCGTAGATTTGATTAACTGGGCGAACGTAGAGACTTCTGAGTGCTGTGAACGCCGTCTGGAAATCGTCGGTGTCTTCAATGAGGGTGAAAATCTCCGAGCTCACCCTCGAGTGCAGGACCTGCAGTTTTTGTTCGTCTGAGACTCGGCCGGTGGTCGTTCTGATGTAGGCCTCGAAGCAAGTCTGCCAGTGTTTGAAGGCTGCTGCCGCATTCACTGCGTGGGGGCTGATCCTCAGGCATTCTGGAATGATCCTGAGCTCCATAGTCCTTTTTAGGCACGCTTAATAAATTGTAGCACACAAAGACTCCATGAGACGAATATAGTGAAGTCGATGAGGCTTTATTAAGCGTGTCTGTTCCCCAGCAGCTCGATAGTAAACTGGCCTGCGGGGGAAGACACCGGCTTCTTATACTCCGCCTTGAGGGCGGAGCTTGAGGTCAACGGCCAACCAGGACCCGGGATCTGTCAGCCAATGACATTAGGGCTTCCAGTCCCACATGACCCCCAATACATACTACCACAGAGCTCAAAAAGGAAATGAAGAAAGAGCTGTGGCCCCGATACTACAGGCGATCAAAGGGCTAAAGGAGGAACAAAAGACCCAGGAGCGGGAGCTTCGGGTCGTGAAGGCAAAGGCAGCCGAGAATGAGGACGACATACAGGGCCTGGTGGTGAAGACGGAGACGCATGAGGCACATCAGAAACGATGTGTGGAAAGGTTGGAAGCACTGGAGAACAACGCAAGGAGGAACAACCTGAGGATTCTTGGTCTTCCTGAAGGTGCGGAGGGAGAGGACGTCGGGGCATATGTGAGCACGATGCTGCACTCGTTAATGGGAGCGGAGGCCCCGGTGGGTCCGTTGGAGGTGGAGGAAGCATACCGAGTGATGGCGCGAGGACCGAGAGCAGGAGAAATTCCCAGAGCCATAGTGGTGAGATTCCTCCGCTTTAAGGATAGAGAAATGGTCCTTAGATGGGCAAAGAAAACTCGGAGCAGTAAATGGGAGAACGCGGTGATCCGCGTTTATCAAGACTGGAGTGCGGAGGTGGCAAGAAGGAGGGCGAGCTTTAATCGGGCCAAGGCGGTGCTTCATAAAAAGAAGATAAAATTTGGAATGCTGCAACCGGCAAGACTGTGGGTCACATATCGAGGGAGTCACCACTACTTTGAGACGGCGGATGAAGCGTGGACTTTTATTGTGGAAGAAAAACTGGAATGAGCGGGTTATTAAAAAGAACGTTTGAACAAAGTGGTGGGGCGAATGTGGGGGGCGAAGAGGGGGGTTAAAAAGGGGGGAAAGAGGAGTTTTATGTACTAATCCTGCGATGTGGTAACTTTTCTCTCTTCCACAGGTGGTGATGGGGGGAGGAGGGGAGGTGGAGGAGATGGGGCGTTGACCATTGGGGGCGGGGCCAAGGGAGAAGCGCGGGCTTGGTTCCCGCGCTATGATAATCATGGCGGTAATAGAGAAGCAGGAAGGAGGGGGCGTCGCACGGTGCGAGCCGAGGTCACGGGGGGAAGCCGAGGTCGGCCAGAGTTTGCTGACTTCTGGGAGCAACATGGGGGGAGTAATTACGCTAGCGGGGGATCTAGCGGGGGGGGGTGGGAGGGGGGAATTACTGGGTTGCTGCTGCTGGGGAGAGGGGGGAGCTGGTATGGGAGGGGATGGGCGGGGGGGCACCGCCTGGGGGAGATACAGCTGCGTGGGAACCGGGTGAGGAGCTGGAAAAAGGGGATGGCTAATCGACAAGGGGGGGGGGTAGGAAGCCCCCCAACCCGGCTGATCACGTGGAACGTGAGAGGGCTGAACGGGCCGATAAAGAAGGCACGGGTACTCGCACACCTTAAGAAACTTAAGGCAGATGTGGTTATGTTACAGGAAACGCACCTGAAACTGATAGACCAGGTTAGGCTACGCAAAGGATGGGTGGGGCAGGTGTTCCATTCGGGGCTAGATGCGAAAAACAGGGGGGTGGCTATATTAGTGGGGAAGCGGGTAATGTTCGAGTCAAAGACTATAGTGGCGGATAACGGGGCAGATACGTGATGGTGAGTGGCAAACTACAGGGGGAGACGGTGGTTTTGGTAAACGTATATGCCCCGAACTGGGATGATGCCAATTTTATGAGGCGGATGCTAGGACGCATTCCGGACCTAGAGATGGGAAAGCTGATAATGGGGGGAGATTTTAATACGGTGTTGGAACCAGGGCTGGATAGATCGAAGTCCAGGACTGGAAGGAGGCCGGCAGCAGCCAAGGTACTTAAAGATTTTATGGAGCAGATGGGAGGTGTAGACCCGTGGAGATTTAGCAGACCTAGGAGTAAGGAGTTCTCGTTTTTCTCCTATGTCCATAATGTCTACTCGCGAATAGACTTTTTTGTGCTGGGAAGGGCGTTGATCCCGAAGGTGAGGTGAACGGAGTATACGGCTATAGCCATTTTGGATCACGCTCCACACTGGGTAGACTTGGAGATAGGGGAGGAAACAGGAGGGTGCCCACCCTGGAGAATGGACATGGGACTAATGGCAGATGAGGGGGTGTGTCTAAGGGTGAGGGGGTGCATTGAAAAGTACTTGGAACTCAATGATAATGGGGAGGTCCAGGTGGGAGTGGTCTGGGAGGCGCTGAAGGCGGTGGTTAGAGGGGAGCTGATATCAATAAGGGCACATAAAGGGAAGCAGGAGAGTAAGGAACGGGAGCGGTTGCTGCAAGAACCTTTGAGGGTGGACAGACAATATGCGGAAGCACCGGAGGAGGGACTGTACAGGGAAAGGCAAAGGCTACATGTAGAATTTGACTTGCTGACTACGGGCACTGCAGAGGCACAATGGAGGAAGGCACAGGGTGTACAGTACGAATATGGGGAGATGGCGAGCAGGTTGCTGGCACACCAATTGAGGAAAAGGGGATCAGCGAGGGAAATAGGGGGAGTGAGGGATGAGGAAGGAGAGATGGAGCGGGGAGCGGAGAGAGTGAATGGAGTGTTCAAGACATTTTATAAAAAATTATATGAAGCTCAACCCCCGGATGGGAGGGAGAGAATGATGGGCTTTTTGGATCGGCTGGAATTTCCCAAGGTGGAAGAGCAGGAGAGGGTGGGACTGGGAGCACAGATCGAGGTAGAAGAAGTGGTGAAAGGAATTAGGAGCATGCAGGCGGGAAAGGCCCCGGGACCGGATGGATTCCCAGTCGAATTCTATAGAAAATATGTGGACTTGCTCGCCCCAGTATTGACGAGGACCTTTAATGAGGCAAAGGAAAGGGGACAACTGCCCCCGACTATGTCTGAAGCAACGATATCGCTTCTCTTAAAGAAGGAAAAGGACCCGCTACAATGCGGGTCCTATAGACCTATTTCCCTCCTAAATGTAGATGCCAAGATCCTGGCCAAGGTAATGGCAATGAGAATAGAGGAATGTGTCCCGGGGGTGGTCCACGAGGACCAAACTGGGTTTGTGAAGGGGAGACAGCTGAACACGAATATACGGAGGCTGTTAGGGGTAATGATGATGCCCCCACCAGAGGGGGAAACGGAGATAGTAGTGGCGATGGATGCCGAGAAAGCATTTGCTAGAGTGGAGTGGGATTATTTGTGGGAGGTGTTGAGGAGATTTGGTTTTGGAGAGGGGTATGTTAGATGGGTGCAGCTGTTGTATAGGGCCCCGATGGCGAGCGTGGTCACGAATGGACGGGGATCTGCATATTTTCGGCTCCATAGACGGACAAGGCAGGGATGCCCTCTGTCCCCATTATTGTTTGCACTGGCGATTGAGCCCCTGGCGATAGCGTTGAGGGGTTCCAAGAAGTGGAGGGGAGTACTTAGAGGAGGAGAAGAACACCGGGTATCTTTGTATGCGGACGATTTGTTACTATATGTGGCAGACACGGCGGAGGGGATGCCAGAAATAATGCGGATACTTGGGGAGTTTGGGGATTTTTCAGGGTATAAATTGAACATGGGGAAAAGTGAGTTGTTTGTGGTGCATCCAGGGGAGCAGAGTAGAGAAATAGAGGACATACCGTTGAGGAAGGTAACAAGGGACTTTCGTTACCTGGGGATCCAGATAGCCAAGAATTGGGGCACATTGCATAGGTTAAATTTAACGCGGTTGGTGGAACAAATGGAGGAGGATTTCAAGAGAAGGGATATGGTATCCCTGTCACTGGTAGGGAGGGTGCAGGCGGTTAAGATGGTGGTCCTCCCGAGATTCCTCTTTGTGTTTCAGTGCCTCCCGGTGGTGATCACGAAGGCTTTTTTTAAAAGGATTGAAAAGTGCATCATGGGTTTTGTGTGCGCCGGGAAGACCCCGAGAGTGAGGAAGGGATTCTTACAGCGTAGCAGGGATGGGGGGGGCTGGCACTACCGAGCCTAAGTGAGTATTATTGGGCCGCTAATATTTCAATGGTGAGTGAGTGGATGGGAGAGGAGGAGGGAGCGGCGTGGAAGAGATTAGAGAGGGCGTCCTGTAGAGGGACTAGCCTACAGGCTATGGTGACAGCCCCATTGCCGTTCTCACCGAGGAACTACACCACAAGCCCGGTGGTGGTGGCTACACTGAAGATTTGGGGACAGTGGAGATGGCATTGGGGAAAGACTGGCGCCTTGCGGGGGTCCCCGATAAGAAACAACCATAGGTTTGCCCCGGGGGGAATGGATGGGGGATATGGAATGTGGCAAAGAGCAGGAATAACGCAACTGAAAGATCTGTTTGTGGATGGGAAGTTCGCGAGTCTGGGAGCGCTGACCGAGAAATATGGGTTGCCCCAAGGGAATGCATTCAGGTATATGCAACTGAGGGCTTTTGCGAGGCAACAGGTGAGGGAATTCCCGCAGCTCCCGACACAAGAGGTGCAGGACAGAGTGATCTCAAAGACATGGGTGGGGGATGGTAAAGTGTCAGATATATATAGGGAAATGAGGGACGAAGGGGAGACTATGGTAGATGAACTAAAAGGGAAATGGGAAGAAGAGCTGGGGGAGGAGATCGAGGAGGGGCTGTGGGCAGATGCCCTAAGCAGGGTAAACTCGTCGTCCTCGTGTGCCAGGCTAAGCCTGATTCAGTTTAAGGTATTACACAGGGCGCATATGACTGGAGCACGGCTCAGTAAATTTTTTGGGGTGGAGGATAGGTGTGCGAGGTGCTCGAGAAGCCCAGCGAATCATACCCATATGTTTTGGTCATGCCCGGCACTACAGGGGTTTTGGATGGGGGTGACAAAGGTGCTTTCAAAAGTAGTGGGGGTCCGGGTCGAACCAAGCTGGGGGTTGGCTATATTTGGGGTTGCACAAGAGCCGGGAGTGCAGGAGGCGAGAGAGGCCGATGTTTTGGCCTTTGCGTCCCTAGTAGCCCGGCGCAGGATATTGCTAATGTGGAAAGAAGCCAAGCCCCCGGGGGTGGAGACCTGGATAAATGACATGGCAGGGTTTATAAAGCTAGAGCGGATTAAGTTCGTTCTAAGGGGGTCGGCTCAAGGGTTCACCAGGCGGTGGCAACCGTTCGTCGAATACCTCGCAGAAAGATAGATGGAATGGAAAAAGAAGGCAGCAGCAGCAGGCCAGGATCGGGGTGGGGGGGGGGGGGGGGGGGGGGGAGGAACCAGAAGGACTCTCAGGGTTGTTAATATATACTGTATAATATGTATAGGTCGTTGCGACAGATAATTATATATTGGACTGTTAAATTATATTTTTGGAGAGTGTTACTTGTGATAAGGCAGTTGCCAATTAGGGTTAGTTTTCATTTTTGTTATTTATTATTTATTCATTTTCTGTTTATAAAATAGGTCATTGTTATTTGTGTTGTTATAATATTGTGTAAAGGATGCACAATGTGCTGTGTTGGTTGACCAAAAGTTTTCAATTAAATATTTATTAAAAAAAAAAGAAAAAGGAAGGGGGGAAGGATCGAGGCAGCCTTCCAAAATAGCGTCCCGGACTGTGAAGAGCCTTTCCTGCTGGCGCACTTTAGTGGGAAATCGGTGGAGAGGATGCTCCGGGGCCAAAACAATGGCAAAGTGGCTTTGAATAGCAAGATGTTTCTCGGCACTGCAGGTGCTGAGGAATGACGTGCTAAACGTGCAGTTCAGCGGACTTCAACTCAAGTCCACTGAATTGTGCCCCTTATCTAACTGTTCTGCCGCCTTCAGGACATGGTTAAATTGTTAGTGCTTTCCTGTATTTTTCAATTACAGTGTTTCTCATATTTTATATCAACAGCTGGATGAAGAAAAGTGTTTTTTGTGATGTACCTTTTTTCACATTTGCTTTTTCAGGTTACATCAGTCTAATCAGTAATTATGATAAGGATCAAGTGCTGTTGCATGGTATAAAAAATGGTTTTACAGTATATGATAAAACATCTTAGCATTATTTTCAAAATGCTGACTGTTTTTTCTAGTACTGGATTATACTTAGTTCATTTTGGATCAAGAAAAAACAACTTGCACACGGTGTGATTTTTATGACCAACCTTGAAGCGCCAAGTGCAAAAACTATATTTCACTTGAAATAAAGGTCAAAGGTGAAGCCATCACAGTCCCAAATGATCATGGGCTGCTTTCCCTTTGAGGGGGAGAGCTGACTGGTGGTGATTTAACCTGAGGACCACCGCACCCGAGGCGAGGGGCAAGGTTCAAAAGGTGGGGACTTCTTGAATAACTTCAGCTGGTACAAGAATTGAACCTGCGCTGCTGGCCTTGCTCTGCATCACAAGGCAGCTGTCTAGCCAAGTGATTTAAACCGGCTCCCCTCTCACTTGAAATAGCACAAAGTTGCTTTTTTAATGGCATTTTATTTGGTTGTACCCTTGCCCCTGAATCACTGCCTCAAAAATTCAATACAAGAATAATCTAGGGTAGGTAATACTGATGTGTTGATTTCTAAGTGAGATGTTAAACTGAGGTTCAATCTGTTCAGGTGGATATTAGAAACATAGAAAATAGGAGCAGGAGTAGACCATTCGAGCCTGCTCTGCCCTCTGCTATACTCCCACGCTCTCCCCATATCCCTTGACACCTTTAGAAATCGATTACCATCTTAAATATATTCAGTGACTTGGCCCCGCAGCCTTCTGTGGTGGAGAATACCACAAGTTCACCACCCTCTGAGTGAAGAAGTTTCTCCTCATCTCAGTCCTAGATGGCCTACCCCGTATCCTGAGACCCTTGTTCTAGATCAACCCCCACAGAGGAAACAACATTCCTTCATCCAGTCTATCCAGCCCTATCAGAATTAGATCCCACCTCATTCTTCTAAATTAATATAAATATTTCAAGATCATGGGACGTCATTCTCCGACCCCCCGCCAGGTCGGAGAATTGCCGGGGGCTGGCGTGAATCCCGCCCCCGCCGGTTGCCGAAGTCTCCGGCACCGGATATTCGGCGGGGGCGGGAATCGGGCCGCGCCGGTTGGCGGGCCCCCCCGCTGGATTCTCCGGCCCATATGGGCTGAAGTCCCGCCGATAAATTGCCTGTCCTGCCGGCGTGGATTAAACCACCTTTTGAACGGCGGGACAAGGCGGCGTGGGTGGGCTTTGGGGTCCTGGGGGGGGGGGGGCGAGGGGCGATCTGGCCCCGGGGGGTGCCCCCACGGTGGCCTGGTCTGCGATCGGGGCCCACCGATCCGCGGGCGGGCCTGTGCCGTAGGGGCACTCTTTCCCTTCCGCCTCCACCACGGTCTCCACCATGGCGGAGGCGGAAGAGACTCCCTCCACTGCGCATGCGTGGGAAACTGTCAGCGGCCGCTGACGCTCCCGCGCATGCGCCGCCCGGAGATGTCATTTCCGCGCCAGCTGGCGGGGCAACAAAGGCCGTTTCCGGCAGCTGGCGGGGCGGAAATTCCTCCGGCGACGGCCTAGCCCCTCAATGTTGGGGCTCGGCCCCCAAAGATGCGGAGCATTCCGCACCTTTGGGGCGGCGCGATGCCCATCTGATTGCCGCCGTTTTGGGCGCCAGTCGGCGGACATCGCGCCGTTTCGGGAGAATTTCGCCCATGGTCAGCATTCTTCTCTTAATAAAGACCAACAAAAGCAAAATCATCAGCCATTCATCTCATTTGCTGTTGTATTCTCAAATTAGCTGCCACATTTGTATACGTAACAATTACTGCAACTTAAAAGTAATTGATTGACTCCATCCTGAGGACATTATATAAACACAAATTATTTCCTTCTCTCACCCATTGCCTTTCTGTCTCCTTGTCACGGATGTTGTACAGTCAATCAACTCTGTGAATCTCAGTCCCCCTGTGTGTCTCTTCATTCTTGTTCTCCTTTGATTGCTCTCTCTCTCTCTCTCCCTCACTCTCTCTCCCCTTCTCCCTCCCTCTTTTTCTCTCATCTGGTTAATATTACATATACTCCTCAAAATCTGATGCATGTGAAATTATAAATCCAGAAGATAAAGCCTAGCTTCTTAGTAAAATGTATGTACAATGAAGATTTCCCATATTTCAGTACATTGATGATATTCAAAATAAACAGCCTCCTCCATTTTTATCCACACGCATTTATTTGCTTGAAATGAAAACTGGATTTTAATAGGCTGCACTTTGCTCCCATTGGTTATGAATGAGTGTAAATCTGATCTCATAGTATTTTAGAGTAAATTTTATCATTCATAATCTACACCTACAAACTGTTTTTCTCCCGCTAGGATTTAGTAGTCCGTGTGGTTTTTATTTTGGGAAACATGACTGCAAAGAACAATAAAGCAAGAGAGGAGCTTTATAAGCAGAAGCACAGTGTCGAGACTTTACTGACTCTATTTCAAACATACCATGAACTAGACGTTAAAGTAAAAATAAACCCACTGAAAACACAGAACAAGAGTGAAATGGATGAAAGCAAGAACCAGAGATTCTCTGAGGTGGAAGACATCCTAATAAAATTGATAAGAGTGATTGCTAATTTATCCATAAATACTGAAGTTGGCTCAGCATTGTCTGGAAACCAAAACTGTGTGGATCTTCTTATCAAAGTACTAGGTTAGTTTGCATTGTTCTAATATCTGGTGCACAACATATGCATGTTTAAATAAATCAATGCTTGACTACATTAGTACTTGAATCCAGTTTAAAATGCTACTTCTATAAATATGGCGCATCATGAGATTTATTTCAAAATGTGAAGTGAAACTTGACCTTGTGTAATAACATATGATGTATGATTAAAACCTGAACTTGTCTAATCATCTTTCAATACTCAGAGTAAACAATGATGTATTTCAAAATTGTGACAACCAAACATTTCTTGAGTGATTGGGGCATTATCTCAATCTTTTTGGTCGCCATGAATATACTCCATTGTTAATTTTTATAACCCGACTATATAGATTTGAATGCATTGTCTACATAGACTTCCTTTACAGTTTTATTACTAATTTTGTATGAACCCCAACCAAGATCATCATGACTGATGTTTTTGTACAAGGATTATTTTCTAACAGCATTGACCTCTTTATATTGTTGAATTGCTTCAAAGACGTTTTCAATTTAGCCTGAACAACAAATACTGTGGAGTCTGTCCTGTATTTTTATTATTTGTTTCATGGATTTGGGCATTGCTGGCCAGCATTTATTGCCTATCCCTCACTGCCCTTGAGAAGGTGATAGTTGGCTGCATTCTTCAACCTCTACTGTCTGTATGGTGCAGGTGGACTTAAAGTACGGTAGTTAGGGAGTTCCTTATTTATAACTGAATATGTTTAATTACAGAATATTAATTCAAGTGGAACATAGGAATGGGAGTAGGTCATTCAGCCAGTTGATTTTTGTTGTGCCCCCCTTGCTAAATAAGATAGATTTCAAACAAATCTAGCAATTCAAAGCTGGGCAACCATAAGGCGTTATGCGCATTAGCAGCTGCAGAATTGTATTCAACCAGAAATTGTAGCCTCACGGCCCCACGTATCCCACTCTACGATTACCATGAGGCCGGGCTTCAAACCTGGTACAATGAAGGTTGCAGGTGGGCATGCTGAGAGCAGCACCAGCCATAGCTAAAAACGAGGTGTCATCCTGATGATACTACTTGCATGCTAATCAGCAGAAGCAGCATGTGAGCTAAGCAATCCCACAACCAATGGATCAGATCTAAGCTCTGCAGTCCTGCCACATCAGTTGAGAATGGTGGTGAACTATGTAGACAGTCCAACTAGGGAAGGGGCTGTACTGGACCTGGTATTGGGGAATGAGCCCGGCTAGGTGGTAGAAGTTTCAGTAGGGGAGCATTTCGGGAACAGTGGCCACAATTCAGTAAGTTTTAAAGTGCTGGTGGACAAGGATAAGAGTGGTCCTCGGGTGAATGTGCTAAATTGGGGGAAGGCTAATTATAACAATATTAGGCGGGAACTGAAGAACCTAGATTGGGGGCGGATATTTGAGGGTAAATCAACATCTGACATGTGGGAGGCTTTCAAATGTCAGTTGAAAGGAATTCAGGACCGGCATGTTCCTGTGAGGAAGAAGGATAAATAAGGCAAATTTCGGGAACCTTGGATAACGAGAGATATTGTAGGCCTCGTCAAAAAGAAAAAGGAGGCATTTGTCAGGGCTAGAAGGCTGGGAACAGACGAAGCCTGTGTGGAATATAAGGAAAGTAGGAAGGAACTTAAGCAGGGAGTCAGGAGGGCTAGAAGGGGGTCACGAAAAGTCATTGGCAAAGGGTTAAGGAAAATCCCAAGGCTTTTTACACGTACATAAAAAGCAAGAGGGTAGCCAGGGAAAGGGTTGGCGTACTGAAGGATAGGCAAGGGAATCTTTGTGTGGAGCCAGAGGAAATGGGTGATGTACTAAATGAATATTTTGCATCAGTATTCACCAAAGAGAAGGAATTGGTGGATGTTGAGTCTGGAGAAGGGTGTGTTGATAGCCTGGGTCACATTGGGATCCAAAAAGACGAGGTGTTGGGCGTCTTGAAAAATATTAAGGTAGATAAGTCCCCAGGGCCTGATGGGATCTACCCCAGAATACTGAAGGAGGCTAGAGAGAAAATTGCTGAGGCCTTGACAGAAATCTTTGGATCCTCACTGTCTTCAGGTGATGTCCCGGAGGACTGGAGAATAGCCAATGTTGTTCCTTTGTTTAAGAAGGGTAGCAAGGATAATCCAGGGAACTACAGACCGGTGAGCCTTAGTCAGTGGTAGGGAAATTACTGGAGAGAATTCTTCGAGACAGGATCTACTCCCATTTGGAAGCAAATGGACGTATTAGTGAGAGGCAGCATGGTTTTGTGAAGAGGAGGTCGTGTCTCACTAACTTGATTGAGTTTTTCGAAGAGGTCACAAAGATGATTGATGCAGGTAGGGCATGTGTGGACTTCAGTAAGGCCTTTGACAAGGTCCATCGTGGTAGACTGGTACAAAAGGTGAAGTCACACAGGATCAGGGGTGAGCTGGCAAGGTGGATACAGAACTGGCTAGGTCATAGAAGGCAGGGAGTAGCAATGGAAGGGTGCTTTTCTAATTGGAGGGCTGTGATTAGTGGTGTTCCGCAGGGATCAGTGCTGGGACCTTTGCTGTTCGTCGTATATATAAATGATTTGGAGGAAAATGTAACTGGTCTGATTAGTAAGTTTGCAGACGACACAAAGGTTGGTGGAATTGCGGATAGCGATGAGGACTGTCAGAGAATACAGGATTTAGATTGTTTGGAGACTTGGGCGGAGAGATGGCAGATGGAGTTTAATCCGGACAAATGTGAGGTAATGCATTTTGGAAGGTCTAATGCAGGTAGGGAATATACAGTGAATGGTAGAACACTCAAGAGTATTGAAAGTCAGAGAGATCTAGGTGTACAGGTCCACAGGTCACTGAAAGGGGCAACACAGGTGGAGAAGGTAGTCAAGAACACATACGGCATGCTTGCCTT
The DNA here is from genome assembly GCF_047496885.1 of Scyliorhinus torazame. Taxonomy (NCBI): domain Eukaryota; kingdom Metazoa; phylum Chordata; class Chondrichthyes; order Carcharhiniformes; family Scyliorhinidae; genus Scyliorhinus; species Scyliorhinus torazame. Next base: position 297,480,844 of record NC_092710.1, read on the forward strand.
CATTGGCCGGGGCATTGAGTATAAGAATTGGCAAGTCACGTTGCAGCTGTATAGAACCTTAGTTAGGCCACAATTGGAGTGTAGTGTTCAATTCTGGTCGCCACACTACCAGAAGGATGTGGAGGCTTTCGAGAGGGTGCAGAAGAGATTTACCAGGATGTTGCTGGTATGGAGGGCATTAGCTATGAGGAGCGGTTTACTAAACTCTGTTTGTTCTCACTGGAACGAAGGAGGTTGAGGGGCGACCTGATAGAGGTCTACAAAATTATGAGGGGCATAGACAGAGTGGATAGTCAGAAGCTTTTCCCCAGGGTAGAGGGGTCAATTACTAGGGGGCATAGGTTTAAGGTGCGAGGGGCAAGGTTTAGAGTAGATGTACGAGGCAAGTTTTTTACACAGAAGGTAGTGGGTGCCTGGAACTCGCTACTGGAGGAGGTGGTGGAAGCAGGGACGATAGTGACATTTAAGGGGCATCTTGACAAATACATGAATAGGATGGGAATAGAGGAATACGGACCCAGGAAGTGTAGAAGATTGTAGTTTAGTCGGGCAGCATGGTCGGCACGGGCTTGGAGGGCCGAAGGGCCTGTTCCTGTGCTGTACTTTTCTTTGTTCTTTGTAATTCAACAAGTAACTGGAGGTAAGGACTACCCATCCTCAATGATGGGGGAGTCCAGCACACCAATCAAAAAGACAAGACATTTGCAACTATCTTCGCCAGAACTGCCGAGTGAATGGTACATCTTGGCCTCCTTCTGAGTTCCCAGCATCTCTGATGTCAGTCTTCAGCCAATTCAATTCACTCTGTGATGTCAAGTGACTTCATTGTAGGTTGGGATATGCTGCACAAGTCGCCGTTCGAGCCCTGGAATGAACCCGAAGAGTAGGAATTCAGGGCTGCAGTGACCTTCATGGCCACCGGAGCGAGTATCCTCTTCCTTCACATAATGCCACGTCCGCAAGGACATGACACAGGTGCCGCACCGTCCCCTCCCTGCGCACGTGCTATCCAACACCTCGAATGACCAGCGATGCCTGTGCACCTTGGGCTGTCCCTGGCCTCCCCCTCTGGATATTCCTCAACAGAAACGGAGGATAAACTTGAGAATGTGTCATCATGGCCAGAACTTTGTCGTTGAAATGATCTGTCCATCAATGTGTGACTTATTCCATGTATCAGTGCCATTCTCCATTCAGGAGCCGCAGCTGTGCAGGCCCTCCCAGGCAGCCCAATCTCACCGTAACCAAATTCTGGCATCCACATATTCCACTGGCGCTCAAGGTACAGTTGAACATCCTTGACATCCGGCGTGTTTAACGCGCGGTGACATGACAATTACATGCAGCAAAAGAAGAACAAAGAACCACACAGCACAGGAACAGGCCCTTTGGCCCTCCAAACTTGTTCTGACCATGGTACCTGCCTAAGCTAAAACCGTATGCCACTCATAATCTCTATCAGGTCGCCTCTCAACATCCATTGTTCCAGTGAGAACAAACCGAGTTTATCTAACCTCTCATAGCTAATGCCCTCCATACCAGGCAACATCCTAGTAACCTACTTCTGTACCCTCTCCACTCACCACACCAGCAACAAAAGCTTCTGCAATCTGCAAAAGCATTTCATCAACGGCATTGCGCATCAGGTCCTGCAGCGTCTTCTTGTTTCAAACCGGATTGCCTTCTGGACTCATAACTCCCCCTGAACCCCGGTGTTCCAGGATCCAGGTATCTTTGAAAAAATTGTTCTTCTTTCCGGCTGCAGAAAGAAAGAAAAAAGCAACAGCAGCACCAGGCACCTGCAGCCACCAGCAGGAGCAAGCAACAAACACAACCTGCAGCTATGAAATGCTGATATAACTAACATTGCCAATTCCTCAGTAGCAATAACCTTAGCTGTGCAGCCAGAGGCAGCAACGGTCAGAGGGAGTTAAAGTGACCTTCACCACATTACCACGGACAGGACTCTGTCCAGGGTGTGTTCGATGGGACTGACGGCAACAGCTGGAGTTGCCCCTGGTATGAAGTTACATTAACACTGCAATGAAGTTACTGTGAAAATCACCTAGTCGCCACACTACGGAACCTGTTCGGGTACACTGAGGGAGAATTCAGAATGTCCAATTCACCTAACAGCACGTCTTTCAGGACTTACGGGAGGAAACCGGAGCATCTGGAAAAACTCACGTAGACATGGGGAGAAGGTGCAGACTCCACACAGACAGTGTCCCAAGCCGGAAGTCGTACCCGGGTCCCTGCCGCCATGAAGCAATAGTGCGAACCACTGTGCTACCGTGCCGATCAATTTATCTCTGTTTTAAAGACACTTTGAGATTTGGCCTCCACAGCCTTCTGCGGCAAAATGTTCCACAGATTCACCACCCTGTGGCTGAAGAAATTCCTCCTCATCTCTGTTTTAAAGGATCGTCCTTTCAGTCTGAGGCTTTGTACTCTGGTTCTAGTTTTTCCCACAAGTGGAAACATCCTCTCCACATCCACTCTATCTAGGCCTCTCAGTATCCTGTAAGTTTCAATAAGATCCCCCTCATCCTTCTAAACTTCAACGACAACAAACCCAGAGTCCTCAACTGTTCTTCATACGACAAGTTCTTCATTCTAGGGATCATTCTTGTGAACCTTCTCTGGATCCTTTCCAAGGCCAGCTCATCCTTCCTTAGAAATGGGGCCCCAAACTGCTCACAATACTCCAAATAGGGCCTGACCAGAGCTTTACACAGCCTCAGATGTGCATCTCTGGTCTTGTATCCTAGCCCTCTCGACATAAATGCTAACATTGCATTTACCTTCCTAACTGCAGACTGAACCTGCACGTTAACTTTTAAGAGAATTGTGAACAAGGACTTCCAAGTCCCTTTGTGCTTCTGATTTCCTAAGCATTTCTCCATTTAGAAAATAGTTTATGCTTACATTCCTCCTTCCAAATTGCATAACCTCACACTTTTCCACATTGTATTCCATCTGCCACTTTTTTGCCCACTCTCCTTCTGCAGCCCCCTGTTCCTCAATATTACCTGTGCTTTGCATGTCTTTATATCAGCTGCAAACGTAGCAACAGTGCCCTCAGTTCCTTCTTCCAGATCATTAATATATATTGTGAAAAGTTGTGGTCCCAACACCGACCCTTGAGGCACACCACTATCACCGGCTGCCATCCTGAAAAAAACCCCTTTATCCCCACTCTCTGACTTCTGCCAGTAAGCCAATCCTCTGTCCATGCCAGTATCTTACCCTCAACACCATTGGCTCTTCACTTATTTAACAGCCTCCTACATGGCACAGTTGCTACTCAATAATTAATGTTCTCACATTGTAGGTTCAGGGGCGGGATTCTCCCCTACCCTGTGGGGCGGGGGGTTCCGGCGTAATGGAATGGCGGGAATCACTCTGGCGTCGGGCTGCCCCAAAGGTGCGGAAGTATCCGCATCTTTAGGGGCCAAGCCCTCATCTTGAGGGGCTAGGCCTGCGCCGGAGTGGTTTGCGCTCCACCGGCTGGCGGGAAAGGCCTTTGGCGCCACGCCAGCCGGGGCCGAAAGGTCTACGCCGGGCGACGCGGGTCGGCTCATGCACGGGAGGGTCAGCGGCTGCTGTCGTCATCCCCGCGCATGCGCAGGGCAGGGAGTCTCTTCTGCCTCTGCCACAGTGAAGACCATGACAAAGGCATAAGAAAAAGAGTGCCCCCACGGAACAGGCCCGCCCGCGGATCGGTGGGCCCCGATCGCAGGCCAGGCCACCGTGGGGGCATCCGCCGGGGCCAGATCGCCCCGCGCCACCCCCAGGACCCCGGAGCCTGCCCTCGCCGCCTTGTCCTGCCATTCAAAAAGTGGTTTAATCCACGCTGGCGGGACAGGCATTCCAGCAGCGGGACTTCAGCCCATCGCGGGCCGGAGAATCGGCGGGGGTGGGCCCGCCGACCGGCGCGGTGTTATTCCCGCCCCCGCCGACCAGCGTGGCGCAATTCCCGACCCACCGAATCTCTGGTGGCGGAGACTTCGGGACACGGCAGGGACGGGATTCAGGCCAGCCCCGGGCGATTCTCCAACCACCGGTGTGGGGTCGGAGAATCCCACCCCTGATTTCTTTCTTTTTCACGTTATCCAATTATTTCTTTAATCCAAACACTTCTTTAAATTGAAAAACTTTTGGCAAACATAACCTTTTCCCCATCTGCACCTTGACTCCATTTACCCAGGAACTCCCAAATGGCTCATCAAGGTCTCATTACGAGCAGGAAAGTTAGAAACTGTCGTTAGCCTGTAATAGTGGTCTGAAGGGCGGTATGTGGAGCAGTGGTTAGCCCTGGGACTACGGCACTGAGGACTCGGGTTCGGATCCCGGCCCTGGGTCACTGTCGTGTGGAGTTTGCACATTCTCCCCATGTCTGCGTGGGTTTCACCCCCACAACCCAAAGATCTGCAGGTTAGGTGGATTTGCCACCTTAATTGGCCCTTAATTGGAAAAAATATAATTGGGTACTCTAAATTTATTTTTAAAAAAGTAATAGTGGTCTGTCTGAATGTTCAACCCTCCTATAGTCAGAACAAATGGTAGCTTCCCCATCTGGTCACCGGATTGATATTTGCAATGGGATGGGAAAGATAGGTGTTGCTGTGAAAACCACCCTTATTGTCCTTTATTGTCTGTTACAAACATCATCTGGTTACATTGTTTGCTTGGGATGTGGTACAGAAGGACCCAAAAGGACACATTTTTGACAAAGTTTTTAACTTCAATGCCATCCTTGCTTTTTTTCTCTATCAGCCTGGCAGTCTGGTAGTCCTGCATCAGAGGTTATGGATTGAAACCCACTCCAAGAATAGGCCGATGGGTCAATACATTTCTCCCAGCATTCATTTCCTTTCTGACTATTAAAACAAATTGGTCAGTGCCGAGCGCTGAGGTACGATCCCTGCCCCGGGTCACTGTCTGTGTGGAGTTTGCACATTCTCCCCGTGTCGGCGTGGGTTTCCTCCGGGTGCTCCGGCTTCCTCCCACAAAACCCGAGAGATGTGCTATTAGGTAATTTGGACATTCTGAATTCTCCCTCTGTGTACCTGAACAGGTGCCAGAATGTGGCAACTAGGGGCTTTTCACAGTAACTTCATTGCAGTGACAATAAAGATTATTAAATGTTCCATCCCAGGCAATATCCTCGCGAAACGCCTCTGTACCCACTCCAGTGCAATCACATCCTTTCTGTGGTGACCAGAACTGCACACAGTACTCCAGCTGTGGCCTCACACTTTTCAGGATTAAATTCCATCTGCCACTTTTCTGCCCATTTGACCATCCCGTCTATATCTTCCTGTAACCCAAGATTCTCCGCCTCAGTGTTAACCACCTGGCCTATCTTTGTGTCATCCGCAAACTTACTGATTCTACCCCCCACATAGTCACGTAAGTCCTTTATATAATTGACGAATATTAGACCCCTGTGGTACGCCGCTGGACACTGGCTTCCAGTCACTAAAGCAGCCGTCTGTCATCACCCTGTTTCCTACAAGTCAGCCAGCTTTGAATCCACCTCATCAAGTTCCCGTGTATCCCATGTGCACTAGCCTTCTTTATAAGTCTCCCATGTGGGACCTTGTCAATTGCTTTGCTGCAATCCATGTAAACTATAATTGGCAAATTCTTTCCAAGTGTGTTTAGCAAGGCCACTTTAGTACAAATATAATAACTCTTATGTCAAATTGCTGGCTTTATTTTTAAATGCATTTGGATAGATTATTCAGAGGTTACAGGTTTGTGTGTCGATCTATTGTTTTTTTTGTTCCTTTGTTACACATTTTTTAATGTGTAACATGTTGTGACTGTGACACCTTACAATGACAGGAAATGCCTGTTAGATATGCAAATTTAATAATACAGAATTTTAAAAATTAATTTACGGGATGTGGGCGTCGCTGGTTATGCCAGCATTTATTGCCCATCCTTAGTTGCCCTTCAGAAGGTGGTGGTGAGTTGCCTTCTTGAACCGCTGCAGTCCTTGAGGTGTAGGTACACCCACTATGCGGTTAGGGAGGGCGTTCTAAGATGTTGCCCCAGCGACAGTGAAGGAACGGAGATATATTTCCAAGTCAGGGTGGTGAGTGATTTGGAGGGGAACCTCCAGATGGTGGGTTTCCTAGGTATCTGCGGCTCTTATCCTTCTAGATGGCAGTGGTCGTGGGTTTCGAAGGTGCTGTCTAAGGAACTTTGGTGTGTTACTGCAGTGCATCTTGTAGATGGTACACATGGCTGTTCGTCAGTGGTGGAGGTTTTGAATGTTTGTGGAAGGGGGAGCAATCAAGCGGGTTGCTTTGTCCTGGATGGTGTCGAGCTTCTTGAATGTTGTTGAAGCTGCACTCATCCAGGCAAGTGGAGAGTATTCCATTACACTCCTGACTTGTGCCTTGTAAATGGTTGACAGGCTTTGGGGGACGTCAGGAGGTGAGTTCCTCGCCGTGGGATTCCTAGTTTTTACCTGCCCTGGTAGCCACAGTATTAATATGGCTATCCAGTTCAGTTTCTGATTAATGGTAACCCCCAGGATGTTGATTGGGAGAGATTCAGTGATGGTAATGCCATTGAATATCAAGGGGAGATGGTTAGATCCTTACTTGTTGGAGATGATCATTGCCTTGCACTTGTGTGGCATGAATGTAACTTGTCAGCCCACACCTGGATATTGTCCAGGTCTTGCTGCATTTGGACATGGACTGCTTCATTATCTGAGAAGTTGCGAATGGTGCTGAACATTGTGCAGTCATCCACAAACATCTCCACTTCTGACCTTATGATGAAGCAGCTGAAGATGGTTGGGCCTGGGACACTACCCTGAGGAACTCCTGCAGTGATGTCCTGGAGCTGAGGTGATTGACCTCCAGCCACCACAACCATCTTCCTTTGATCCTGGTATGACTCCATCCTGCAGAGAGTTTTCCCCCTGAATAGATGCCAATATTCTCATATCTTGGTTCAACAGGAAAGAATAGTCCTAGAGTTATCAATGTGATAACTCATTGGCTGACGAGAGCTTAATGTTGTACAATAGGTGGCTCCCACACCCCTCCCTAAATGATTAAAAACCTTTTGCAACAGCTATTATCTATCTAGTGGCACATCTGGAAACAGGTGAAACATGAATGTTGAAGATGTCTAAATTTTAAGTCAGCTGAGGTTAGGATCTTAAGTTATCCTCCATTTGTGTGAAAAATGTGTTAACCTTTTTTTGTTGTTTGATCTAGAATACAAAACAGTTGATAAATGTGAAGAATTGATGATGAATGCTGCAGCATCGATCAACAACCTGTCTTACTATCAAGTGAAGAATTCTGCTGTCAGGGCCAGGCAACTGCATATAACTGATTGTATGCTTAATATTATTTCCTTAAATAACATGGCATAGAAGCAAAGAAATCTAAATATTAATTATCTACACAAACATTTTAAAGCATTTAATTTAGGCATTTCTTTCAAAAAAATGCAACTTTTCATTATGACATATTAGAGTTGAGAGAAAAAAATTATTAGTGCCAAAAGCACTATTGATTTATTGGGAAATTAATGTTGAGTTTCTTTTTTAAAAAAACATTGAAATTATTTTTCAGTTATCTAGTTCATTAATCTTTATAATAAACGAGAGTTGGTTCAACACAAAAATCTGTGGAATACCTTACCACGTCTTTAATCTAAAGACCTTTTACCCCTAACCATTGTTTTTTGCCCTCAATGTGACTATCTTATTATCTGTGTAACTAAATTCTAATGTGGCAACTTAACTAATTCAATTGCCTCAGCCTGGGCTGAATTGACACATATATAATTAAACTTTAGTTTGCTGTGCCTTCAAGTCCCCCAACCCACCCCCCAGCTATATTTTTCTGAGGTAGCAAAGACAAACTGCACAATCTACCAGCCGCGTTGTGCTGGAGTGAGAGTGTAACGTGGCCAGTAGATCCTAGGAGAGGCTTTCAATGGGTTTCCCGGCAGTCTTTATGCCTTACGAGATCTACTCAGATCTCATGAGGCGTCGGAATCAGAACCTTCCCAAAATTGGCGTGACTTCCAGTGGCGACATGTAGAAGGAGGTTGCACGAAAGGTAGGTCCCGCCAGAGTCATTGGTTTTTGGTTCGTTTTACCCGGTTCCCATGGGTAATTGGTGGACAAAGTTATCCCATTCAAGAGTATTTGGTGCGAGTATGTCAAAAGGCGCAAGAAAAAATATAACTAAGAAAGGTGGTACAGTGGTCCGGGGTGGGGGGCGGGGGGGGAGGGGGGGGGCAATACTTATTAATAAAAGAGTTCAGTTCCAGATTGAGGAGGTAGTAAAGGACCATGGCAGCAGGTCCATCATGGATTCGGGGACATTGGAGGGTAAGCCGGTGGTTTTGGTGAGTGTGTATGCCCCAAACTAGGATAATGTGGAGTTAGTGAAGAGGATGCTGGCAGCGATATGGATACACACCAGTTGATATTGGGGGCTGATCTGAACTACGTGTTGAGCCCCAAGTTGGATTGGTCCAGGCCGAAGCCCCTGGCCCCAATTGGGCGGTGAAGGTACTAGCAGCGTTCATGAAGGAGATGGGTGGAGTGGATCCATGCCGGCTTTTACACCTTGGGGGCAGGGAAGGTTTCCTTTTCTTTCCGCTGCATAATGTGAATTCGTGCATAGACATTTTTGTAATGGGGAGAGCCAGGGATGAGGAATGTGGAATATTCCACGGTAGTGATATTAGATCATGCTCCGCATCTGGTGGATGTGGTTTTGGAGATGCGGCAGCCCAGCGACCGGCATGGAGTTTGGATGTGGGGCTGTTGTCAGATTTGGGAATTTGTGTGAAGATGGCTCGGGTGGGAAGTGTCGCTCTCAGTACTGTGGGAGGCCCTGAAGGCAGTGGTACAAGAGGTGATAATTTTGCACAAGGCACAGAAAGATAGGAAGACGAGAGAGGAGCGCCGGCGGTTGGTGGTCGAGATATTGGATGTAGATGGCAGGTATGCAAGTGACCCAACACCAGAGCTTAACCAGTGCTATCCACGGAGAAGGTAGGGCGGCAGTTGCGGCGCTCGTGGGGGGTAGTGTATGAGTATGGGGACAAATCTAGTAGACTTTTGGCTGGTCATCTAACGCGGCAGGCGACTTCCTGGAAGATCGTACGGATTCAGGACTCAGGCGGTAAGCTAGTGTCGGCACCGGAGAACGTTAATGGGGTGTTTGAGACGTTCTAGACTCTGTATCGGTCCGAGCCGCCGGAGGAGAAGTCAGACATGCGGAGGTTTTTAGAGAGTTTGGATTGTCCCAAGATGGAGAAGGAGGATCGGGAAGGGCTGGGGGTGGAGGAGGTCATTACAACAATTGTGCGAATGCAGATGGGTAAAGTGCCGGGGCCCGATGCGTTACTGGTGGAATTTTATAAAGAATTTGCTGATTAATTGGTGCTGCTGCGGGTGGAGATGTTTGAGGACTCGGTGGTTCGTGGGTCTCTTCCGGAGAGAATGATGCAAGCGTCCATTTTGCTTCTATTGAAGAACGATAAGGACCTGGTGGAATGTGGATCGTACTGCCCTATTTCGCTACTGAATGTAGATGCTAAGATTCTGGCTAAGTTGTTAGCGCTGAGGCTGGAGGGATGCCCCCCCCACATTTTATTGGGGAAGACCAGATGGGGTTTGTGAAGGGTAGGCACTTGTTGTCCAACGTGAATCGTCTTTTGAATGTTGTATTGTCCCCGGCAGAGGGGAGGGAACAGGAGATCATTGTGGCATTGGTCCCTGAGACTGCCTTTGATAGGGTAGAAGGGGGAGTTTTTTTCGCAGTACTGGAATGGTTTGGGATAGGATCTAGGTTTGTGGCGTGGGTTCGGTTATTATATAATGCACCTAAGACAAACAATGTGAGCTCAAGATATTTCCAGTTGTACAGGAAAATGAGGCAGGGGTGCCCTATGCCCCCCCCTTTTTGCGTTGGCAATAAAGCCTTTAGCCATTGCCCTGAGAATTGCAGATAGGTGGAGAGGGATAGTAAGGGGGTGAGGTTGAGCATAGGGTGTCCTTGTATGCATATGATCATCTTTTGTACGTAATGGATCCAATCCCCACAATGTGTGACATCATGGCTTCCTGAAGCAATTTGGTGCATTTTCGGAGTATAAACTGAATTGGGAGAAGAGTGAGTGTTTTCTGGTAACCACGCTGGGAAAGGGGATTAATTTGGGTGGTGTTGCCATTTCACTTTGCGGGTTCCCATTTTAGATATTTAGAGGCGCAAGTAGCCCAGGATTGGGCCCGGCTTCAGAAATAGAATGTTATGAGTTTGGTGCATAGGGTGAATGTGGATCTACAGTGGTGGGACAGCCTCCCTCTGTCCTTAGCAGGTAGAATTTAGTTGGTGAAAATGAATGTCCTGCCGTGTTTTCTGTTTTTATTCCAATGTTTGGCATTTGTTTTGACAAAATCTTTTTTGGGGGCATGGAGAGATTGATTTTGATGTTAATCAGCCAGGATTAGGATGACGATACTTCAGAGGGACAGGCAGTCGGGAGGCTTGGTGTTGCCAAACATGATATATTATTATCAGGCAGCGAACGCTGAGGAGGTGTTGGATTGGTGTGGGGATCCGGAGACTTAATGGGCGTGGATGGAGTATAGCTCATATAGGGGGTCGGAATTAAGGGCATTGATCACAGCTTCTCTACCTTTTTCTCCGGGGAAGTACTCGGAATCCAATGGTGGCCTCCACACTGAAGATATGGAGACAATTTCGGCAGCACTTTAAATTGGGGGTGGTGTCGAAGATGGTGCCGATTTGTGTGAACCACATGCTCGAGCTGGCAAGGTTGGATGCTAGGTTTAGGGGGTGGGAGGAGAAGGGGGTTGCTGTGATGAAGGATTTGTTTTTGGAGGGCCTATTTGAGAGCTTTGAGGAGTTGGTGGAGAGATTTGGACTCTCGTAAGTATTTAGAAACTTACAGATGCGTGACTTCACGAAGAAGATCTTTCAGATGTTCTGGGTGGCGCCCCCTTCCTCGTTGACGGAGAGGTTTTGTCACTGGCAGAGATAGAGGAGGAGATGCCTCAGGGGTTTATGGGGTGCTTATAGCGGAAGAGGCAGTATCCTTAGAAGGGGTGAAGGCCAAGTGGGAGGAGGAGTTAGGGTCCGAGTTGGAGGAGGGGTTATGGTGTGGGATTCTGCGTTGGGTGAATGCAATATCATGTGCGGGTTTAGGGCTGATACAGTTGAAGGTAGTAAATAGGGCCCACTTGACCAAGTCTAGAATGAGCAGGCTATTTGCCGAAGTGCAGGATGAGTGTGAGCGTTGTGGAAGGGGCCCGGCTAACCATGTACATAAGTTCTGTTCGTGTCCCAAGCTCTTGGGGTTCTGGGTCTCCTTCTTTGGCACCATGTCGGCGATCCTACAAATTGGACTGAAGCCTTGTCCCCTCCGGGCCATATTCGGGGCATCGGACCTGCCGGAGCTGCAGACTGGGGTAGGGGCTGATGTTCTGGCCTCCACCTCGCTGATTGCTCGAAGCCAGGTGCTGATGGGTTAGAGGTTAGCTGCTCCACCCAGTGCCTCGGTATGGCTGGGGGGTCTTATGGAGATTTTGTATCTCAAGAAAGTGAAGTACACCATGAGGGGCGCATTTGAACAGTTTTGTTGAAGTTGGCAGCCGTTTATTTTGTACTTTAAAGAGCTAGTCACCGTTAGTTGTTAGGCAGGGGGTGCTGGTGAGATTTCTGTTGGGCATTTTAAGGGGTAAGAGGATAGTTTTGGGGGAGGAGTTATTTCCTGTTATTGTTGGGGGGAGGGGGGGAATTTTCAGCCCGTGATCGCCGTCAGAAAGATCGGCACTGCAGACGGAAAATCCAGAGAGAGTAAGGAAACTCTATTCTCTCCAGGGAGATCGCGTTTCCCAATTTTCCCCGTTCCTCGCCGGCGTTGTTAAGAGGTTCACACCCTCATAGGACGGGAACTTCAGTTAAATAGATTCTAATGAATTTAAATATTATTAACAGGCCCTCCCGCCACATGATCCCCTCATTAAATATTTGCAACCGCTATGGCAAAAAAGCTGAAGAAATCAGCTGAGGGCATCCATCCTGGAGTGCAGAGGTAAGTATAGCCTCCTGGGGTGGGGAGGGCCTGGCACAAATTGGCATAGTGGGAGCCCCATGGGGAAGCGGGGGTGGGGAAAGATTTGTTTATCTATGGTGGGAGAGAGCGGGCACTGGGGAAGGGGGTTTGTCGATGGGGGGAGGGGTGGGGGGGGGGGGGGTGCCAACAATGATTGTTAGGATAGGAGGTGGAGAATGCTGACGATGATTGTCTGCAGCCATCTGGAAAAATAGCTGCTTCCCCATGGGCCAGGAGGCCACGCGTTAGCAGTAATTGACAAGGTGGCTCTCACTGGAGGGCTTAAGCCTTTCCATCCCTCCCCCACATCCCTGCGTCTCTGTCTCCAGTCAAGTTGTGCTCTCTGCTGCAAGGAGAGAAATTAGTAAGGTGTGAACGTTTGTCATGGATAGTGTGTAGAAGATAGAAGGACAACATTTCTGGTGGGTGACTGAGAGGTATGGGTGTGAGAAAGGTGAGTGTTAGTATTGGCTGTTCAGATTGGAAAGTGAATTGCCTGGGGAGAGAGGATGGAGTGGAGCTGCAATGTATGTTGTTCTGAGGATTGCCGGGCAGCAGAATGCTTAAAATTTGGAGTACGAGACTTGGAACCTCAATTACTATGCTGTTCACCTATCCTGCCTTCATGGGTCATTGGTACTTTGGGCGCGATCATCCGGTGACGCTGCGCCGAAAAAGCATCTCGCTGCGATGCTGCGTGGCCGGTGAAAGCCGGGAGACCCCGCTGCCAGGATCCACCCAGCTCGCAGCGCTTCGCGAGATTCAATGCAATTTTGCAAGATGTTGCAAAGAGAATCCCGCCCACAATCGGCGGGATCACCTTTTGGCAAATCTGCATATGAGAGCTAATGTGCAGATTTCCAAGGTACCTGAGACTTTGAGATTCAATCCCTTTGCATCGGAGACCTCGGGCCAGCGCCGTTCAGCACTCCAGGAGGAACGGCACTCATGGGGGTCTCCAAGGGGATCGGAGGCCCCCAGCTGCATGTCTTTTGAGCAGCGTGGTGCCCTGGCACTGCTGGTGCCACCTGGGTCACTGGCAGTGCCAGCCTTGCACCCTGGCAGTGCCACTGGGTGCCATCCTGGTACTTTCAAGGTATCCAGGTGGCACTGCCAGCAGTCAGGGGCACTGCCATGGTGCCAGTTTGGTAGTGCCAAGCTGGCATTTTTCTGCGCAGGCGCGATTGGGCTGGGGTTGCCCACTGTGGGTGTTAGGGTGCGGGAGGGGAGGGGAGGGGGTGGGGCGACCTCCCATGTTGCGTTTGGGCTGGGGGAGGTCGTGAATTTTATTTGTGGGCCTCGGTACAAAGGGCAGTTCTGGCAAGCAGAGCTCCCCGTTGTAAAAAACAGGGCTATGTGCGGCCTCAGCCATGTGTTCCCCGTTCAGGCCCTTTATTCAACACGAGTAGCGTTGAATAGCCAAGTGGTTCGTGGCAGTGTGAGTGCCGGAAAACACAAAGCTAAACACTCTCGCTAGGGGACTCTGTTCCCTTTGGGACGTTCGCGCCCATTGTCTCCAAGCTGAAAACACCACACTTTTGCTGTTCATTTCCTTGGCAACTTCCATCCACACCTGCTTGGTTTGAGGCTGCCTTCTTCCTCCAGCACGTGGGAGAGCTCACCTCACTGCAACTCCTCAGATTCTGCAGCAGGACCTCCAGGTAATGGTGAGAAACCTGGGAAGTTCCGGTGGCGCCATGAGCTGAGTGGTTGCACGAAAGTTGGCTCCCGCCTGGAAACTTTGTGATCCAAGGTACAGGCATCAAACCTGTTTAAAAAACAAACAAACCAATGAACCCCTCACCCATCAACAGTTTTACCAGATTTGGGATGCCAACGAACCAACAGACAAGGGGAGCAAAAGCAGAGAGAGGAAGACCCCAACGTTGGAGCCAGGGGACCTGCGTGGCAACGCGAATCTGAACATGGCGGACCCAGCAGAGTTGCCAACGCCATCCCAGTCGTCGAAGGAGATCATCTCAACAGAACTCCAAAAGAATAGGAAGGCAGGGTAGTGCAGCGTTTAGCCTTGCTGCTTCACGGCACCGCGGTACCAGGTTCGATCCCAGCTCTGGGTCACTCCATGTGGAGTTTGCACATTCTCCCCATGTTTACGTGGGTTCCGCCCCCACAACCCAAAGATGTGCAGGGTATGTGGATTGGTTACGCTAAATTGTTCCTTCATTGGAAAAAATGAATTGGGTACTCTAAATTTTTTTTTTTTTAAATAGGAAGGCGGTAAAGGAGAACCTAATGTTGGCAATGAAGGTGGCAGTCGAGACCGCGCTGGCCCCCATATGCGGAACGATGGACAGGGCGGAGCAACAATTAGAGGCCCAAGGAGCAATCCGGGAAGTGGAGAAAGCAGTCAACGAGCAAGGTGAACGGATCGCCTTGCTCAAGGCTGAGATAACTAGGTTGGCGGGAACCCAAAAGACACTATAGGCCAAGATAAATGACCAGGAGGACAGTTCCTGGCGCTAAAAACTGATCAGGATGACGCTATACAATGGACCTTTATGAACAGAGTGGGTTTTTTTGTGTTTTGTTTGGCTTTTTGTTTGCACTCCCTGATTGGTCAGAGAAGCTGGAGATGGGATGCTAATGCAACGGCTCCTGAAAAGAGCTGGGATCAAGCCCACCAATGAGTACCAGAAACAGAAAAAGTAGACAATCTCAGCAGATTGACAGCATCTGTGAAGGGGGAACGGAGCTAATGTTTCGAATCTGGATGACTCTTTGTCAAATCTAGAGAAAAATAGGATGAGCTTTATTCCAATGGGACGGACGTGGAGTGTGGAGCATTGGGGCTGGATAGAGGGCCAGGGTTAGACGGAGATGACAAAGATGTGGACAAAAAGACAAAGAATGTAAATGGTGGTGATAATGACTAAGAAGGATGCTCGTGGTGGCACATCAAGAGATCAAAATGTATTAATGGCAGAACAGAGGTAAGCAGTGTGTCAAAGGTCAACTTGGAACAGGAAGCAGATGGCCCTGGTGAGGTGGGGTGGTGAGAGTGGAGACAATGGTGAGGGAAAAACGGATTGAAAAACGGAAGAAATGAAAATATATTCTTTTAATTTAGAGTGTCAATGAAGAGATAATTTAGCGTGGCCAATCCATCTACCCTGCACATCTTTGGGTTGTGGGGGTGAGACCCACGCAGACACGGGGAGAATGTGCAAACTCCATGTAGACAATGACCCAGGGCTGGGATCAAACCCCGGTCCTCAGTGCCATGAGGCAGCAGTGCTAACCACTGCACCACCATGCCACCCTAGAAATTAAAGTAAATTGATAGAAATAAAAATGGGGTGATGGTGGAGGAGAGAATGCATAGTTTGAAGTTGTTGAACTCTAAGTCCGGAAGGCTGTAACATGCCAATTAGTAAATGGGATTCCTGAGCCCCAAATGGCCCACCACTCTCGCAGGGAATAAGTCCACAAAATCCCCTTCACACATGTTTCCAAACAGAAGAAGCCTGGACATCAATTTTTTTTTAACAAACATTTTATTAAGGCATTTATGGTTTTATAACAACAAAAGATGCAAAAATGTAAACATAATTCAGTGCGTAACACACCCCTCCATCTCCCACTGTTCCTGCCTAAGCAAGACAAAAATAGCCTAACTCCCCCTACTCCCTAACACCCCCACCCCCCTTTATTGAATCTGCTAACAGTTTAGTTTTCCCTGAAGAAGTCGATAAACAGCTGCCACCTCCGAATGAACTCTAACGTTGATCCTCTCAGGGCAAACTTAATCTTCTCAAGCCTGAGAAACCCATCCATGTCGCTAACCCATACCCCTGATTTTGGGGGCTTCGAGTCCCTCCACGCTAGTGAAGGTCCATCTCCGGGCTACCAAGGAGGCAAAGGGCAAAACGTCAGCCTCTCTCACCCCCTGGACTCCTGGGTCTTCTGACACTCCAAAAATCGCCACCTCTGGAATCGGCACCCCCCTCATTTTTAGTACCGTGAACATGACATCCACAAATCCCTGCCAGAATCCCCTGAGCTTTGGACATGCCCAAAACATATGGACATGATTTGTGGGCCTACCTGCACACCTCACACACCTGTCCTCCACCCTAAAAAGCCTGCTCATCCGGGTCACCGTCATGTGTGGCCGGTGAATCACCTTGAATTGTATCAGGCTGAGCCTGGCACATGATGAGGTCATGGTGACTCTGCTCAGAGCATCCTCCCACAGACCCGCCTCTAACTCCTTTCCCAACTCATCTTCCCATTTACACTTTATCTCACCTTTCTGGGTTTCCTCCCACTCCATAAGTTCTTTATAGATTTCCAATACCTTCCCCTCCCTCACCCCTGTTTTCGAAACTACCTTGTCCTGTATCTCCTGCAGGGTAGAAGCGGAAAGGTCGCAACCTGCTTTCGTACAAAATTCCTTACCTGCAGATACCGAAACCCATTCCCGCCTGGCAATTCAAATTCCACTTCCAGATCCTCCAAACAGGGAAAGCTCCCATCAATAAACAGGTCCCCAGCCTCTCAATCCCTGCTCTCTGCCAACTCCGAAACCCCCCATCCATCCTCCCCGGTACAAACCGGTGATTACCACAAATTGGAGCCCACTCCGACGCTCCCTCCACTCCCATATGCTTTTGCCACTGCCCCCAAACTCTCAGGACCGCCACTACCGCTGGGCTTGTGGGGTACCGGGCCAGCAAGAATGGCAGAGGAGCCATTACCAATGCCTCAAACTTGTGCCCTTACATGAGGTCGCCTCCACCTGCTCCCACACCTACCCCTCCCCCACTTCCTAATCATGGCTATATTTGTTGCCCAGTAGAGTTCCTAAAATAAATAAATAATCGCTTATTGTTACAAGTAGGCTTCAATGAAGTTTCTGTGAAAAGCCCCTAGTCGCCACATTCCGGCGCCTGTTCGGGGAGGCTGGTACGGGAAGTTCGCCTGGACATCAATTGAAAGAACTGATTTAGCAAAGTCATAACAGAGGTTGAAATGAAATTAAACCAGTGACTCCCTAAACATCAACATGAAAATAATTTTCATTGACACCACTAGTGTTTAAAGTTATTTTCAAAATGTGTGGTTGACGAGCCACCTTTTACTCTATAAAAATTGCAACTTAATTCCTTTATTGTTCTGTAGTGTTGATGAAGCTTTTGTTGTGTAACAATATGGATGCAATCTTGGAGGCAGCCCGGGTCTTTGGAAATCTCTCTCGCTGTAAGGAGGTCCGTGACTTCATTGTACAGAAAAATGGTAATGTGCAAATATATTACAATTAACATTATTTGATACAGTAAAGTCTCACCGTTTATGCAGGTTAGGTTCTTGCAAAGGGTAAAATCATAAGTGGCACACACTCTTTACAATGGGAGTAAATTTGATGGGTTCCAGTCATCCAAAAATTTGAATGTTAATCAGGTTTTTTATCTCTCACAGTGAGACTTTTCTGTACTGAAGGCCAACTGATCCTTTCACCATTGCATACTGTTCTCTCCCTGATCCATTACCTCCCAAAACACGGTTTAAGTCCCAAGATGATTCCTTTCACTCCACCATTACAGGGAGAGTGATGAGAAAGCAGGGTTTAAAGGACTAGTCCTTGGTCTCTCTCTCTCTCTCTCCCTCCAAGATATTGACAATATCACATTATTGTCTAATATGGGGACAACTCACTGCCTGCTCCTGGGGCCCTTTTAAAGCCTCTCTCTCTTTAATGAGTGCTCTCTTCTCCCCCACCCCTGGCTCTGGGTGGCATTGGGTGAGAGACTTTGTATGTTTAAAAATGTCACTGCTTGTTGTTCTGTTGCTGGTTGCTGTCATGCAAGGATTGAAGGATTAAAGGAGAAGTTGCTGCTAGTGCTGCTTGTCATGATATGCACTCATGCACATAATGAGATACAGACAGGCAGTGACAGACACCCAGTACAGCCAATCAACACACAGGACAGAACACAACCAATCACCAGGCAGAACACTAGAAGGTGGTCTCCCACTATAAACCACACGAGGCATCAACACCCTGCCTCTTTCCACTGGTGACAACTGTAGTGACAGTCAGGGTGTAGATATCAGTTAGCACCTTCTACACGTGGCTCAGAGCTAGTCTGGTCTAGTTAGTTACAGTAAGCATGCTTAGATTAGAAGAGTGTCAAACCCACAGCGAACTGTGTGCACTGCTTAACAAGTTCAATAAAGTGTATTGAACTAACATCATAGTTTGGAGTCTACTTTAAAGTACAACTGCATCCAGTTGCAGTCCGTGTTACCCCAGGGTGATTAACACAACACTGCTGATTCTCTCTCTCTCTCTCTCTCACATACACGCACATTGCCTCTTTCTCCAGCTGATTGGACAAGGGCAAGGAGCTGCCACTACAACAGGGAACCTCAATGGTTGCCAGGCCCAAGCAAGAGCTGAGAGCAACCAAAGAGACAAACAACTGGGAGAAACAACCTCCTTTTGTTTATCAAAACATCTCAATATAAATGTGTGCGCAAATACAGCAAACCTGCATCTCTTTTTTCCTCCTGTCAGTGTCACATACACACATGCAGAAAGAATTGGCTTGATACAAGAACTCATTGCTTTTAGTTTGTTTAAATCGCAAATAAGCAAAGATTTGGGGTGCAATGAGCAATCGTGTGTACATAGACTTTCGCATGGGTGCAGAACAAATTTGCAGAAGTTCAGATTGATGAAACTTTATTGTATAGTGCAAATGATCTCTAAAAGTTACATTTTACTTCTGTTATGAAAGGGAGTTTTGTTTTATTTTGCAATTACATGCTGTGTACTAATCATCTGATCTACTTCTGATCACCCAATCTCTTTGATTTATAGTAATTGATTAGGAAATCCAATTGTGTTATTATTTCTTAGATTTCACAAATGTTGTGAATAGTGTCTTTTATGTCTGTTTTTTAGCACAAAAATTGATTTGAAAATTGAGGTTTAAACAAATTGAATTGCTTTAACAAAATTAGGCATGAGTGCTAACCACTGTGCCATCATGCCACCCTTGTAGACCAGACACTATCGTGCCTTATAGATGGTGGACAGGCTTTGGGGAGTCAGTAGGTGAGTCACTCGCCACAGGATTCCTAGCCTCTGACCTGCTCTTGTAGCCACAGTATTTATATAGCTAGTCCAGTTTAGTTTCTGGTCAATGGTAACCCCCAGAATCGTGATAGTGGAGTATTCAGCAATCGTAATGCCATTGAATGTCATGGGGCAATGGTTAGACTCTCTCTTGTTGGGGATGGTCATTGCCTGGCACTTGTGGGGTATGAATGTTACTTGCCGCTTGTCAGTTCAAGCCTGGATATTGTCCAGGTCTTGCTGCATCTGGACATTGGTTACTTCAGTATCTGAGGATTCTTGAATGGTGCTGAACATCTCTAAATGCTTGAAAGACAAAGGAACTGATCATCAACTTCAGGAAAGTGTAGGACGACCCCCCCCCCCCCCCCCCCCCCCGCAACATCAATGACTCCGAAGTAGAGATGGTCAATAGCTTTAAGTTCCTGGGGGTCACCATCACAGTCTGTCCTGGTCCACTCTGATGCAACAGTCAAGAAAGCCCAACAATGTCTCTACTTCCTACGGAAGCTAAAGAAATTCGGCATTTCTGCATCGACGCTCACAAACTTATACAGATGTGTCATAGAGAGCATCCTATCCAGCTGCATTACAGCTTGGTATGGCAACTGCTTGGCCCAAGATCGCAAGAAACTTGCCATCCTCCCATTGATTCTGTATACACCTCCCGCTGCCTCAGAAAGGCAAACAGCATTGTCAGAGACCCCTCTCACCCAGGCTTTGCCCTCTTCCATCAGGCAGAAGATACAGAAGTCTGAAGACTTGCACATCCAGACATAGGAACAGCTTCTTCCCCACAGTTACTAGACTCCGCAACGACTCTCCCTTGACTGATCTGTTTCCTGTAAGAACACTATTGACAACACCCTATGCTGCTCTTGTTTGGCCTTGTTCCACACTGTAACCAATCACTATTTGTTGATGCACCACTGTCAATGTACTCTGTCAATTTTGTCTACTATGTACGTACTGTGTACCTTGGCCGCAGAAAAATACTTTTCACTGTACTTCGGTACATGTGACAATAAATATCAATCAATCAATCATTGTGCAGTCATCTGCGAACAACCCCACTTCTGTCCTTATGTTGGAAGGGAAGTCATTGATGAAGCAGCTGAAGATGGTTGGGGCCAAGGACACTACCCTATGGACACTCTGCAATGATGCCCTGAAGCTGAGATGATTGACCTCCAATAACCACAAATATCTTCCTTTGTGTTAGGTATGCCTCCAACCAGTGGAGCGTTTTCCCCCTGATTCCCATTGACTCCAACTTTGCTAGGGCTCCTTGATGCCACACTCAGTCAAATGTTGCCTTGATGTCAAGAGCAGTCACTCTTACCTCACCTCTGGAGTTCAGCTCTTTTCTCCATGTTTGAACCAAGGCTGTAATGAGGTCAGGAGCTGATGTGATCTTGGTGGAACCCAAACTGAGCATCCGTGAGCAGGTTATTACTGAGTAAGTTCCGCTTGATAGCACTGTTGATGACTCCTTCCATCACTTTGTTGATCTTCGCGAGGAGACTGATGGGGCGGTAATTGGCCGGCTTGGATTTATCCTATTTCTCGTGTAGAGGGCATAACCTGGGCAATTTTCCACATTGCTAGGCAGGTGCCAGTGTTGTAGCTGTACTGCAACAACTTGGCTTAGGGTTTGGCAAGTTCTGGCACACAAGTCTTCAGGACTATTGCTGGAATATTGTCAGTGCCCATAGTCTCTGCAATATCTAGTGCCTTCAGACATTTCTTGATATCACATGGAGTGAATCGAATTAGCTTCTGAGATGTTGGGGACCTCTGGGGGAGGCCGAGATGGATCATCGACTCTGTAATTCTGCCTGAAGATTGCAGTAAATGCTTCAGCCTTATATTTTGCTAATTCCCCTGGTTGTAAGTTGAAAATGTAACTCTTTTAAGACCTCATCCTATTTATCGTTTTGAACAATGGGCATCATGGAAAATTATGTTATCATGAAATAAAAACAGAAAACAGTGGACCTTTCATTGATCTGAAAGATTGGAGGGGAATTTGACCAGACAGGGTGGGTGGGTTTGCGAACGAACAACAGGTTAAAAGAGCTGAAATTATTGACGTGTGGGAGATCAGCAACATCCCACTGACTTCCGCCTTTATTTTCAGCATGATCTGCACTGCATAGGAAATCCCCTGTGGGACAGGCAGGTTGGCAATTTAAATGTGTTAAGTGTTCTTTATCAGTTTATTTCATCCTGATTTCTGACTTTTAAAGGTGCGTGCACAGGTTTCCAGGGAAACCAAGCATGAGGACAGTGGGATTTGGGGCAGCTGCACAAGTGACAGGCAAAAAATATTTTAATTACAGATGTCACACCTGCCTCTTTGCCCGGATGAAATACTTTACTCGCTGACCTTCTTGGCGATGATTTCCAATGTAATTTCTATTACTTTTGAATCTACATAATTTGATCGACACCTCTCAGCTGCCATCCTTCTGTTCAGCATGGGAGCTGCCTATGTAGCTCTGTTTTGGGCATCAGCTGGGGAACAAAGTGAGGAATAGTAGCAACACCAGGAAGAGCAGCAACTTTCTCCTCAACCACCTGCTCAGCTTAATAGGAGAGGGGTGATGAGCTCCGAGCACCAGCTCACAAAAGGCCATCCCTCCTACAGGTCTTACAGGCAGATGATTAGTTTCCTGGAAATGACCGGGCACTAGTGCTTTCGAAGGCTCATAGTTTCACATTAGGTGATTGATGACATTTGCAGCCCCCAGGAAGAAGAGCACCAAGTGGACCAGGTGGCCACGCATTGATAGTTGTTGTAATAGTTTCCACAGCCCTTAATTTCTTTGGCGTTGGCTCCTTCCAGGACTCAGTCAGTAATATTTGTTGAATCTCAGTCTGCTGCTTGCACAATGAGCACGTTTTCTAGGTCTGTGATGTCTCAATTGCTGAGGTTAGGCACAATGAACAAATTTGCCGCTCTGATAGGCCTCGCAGTCAGGAGCTGGTTCAGGGAGTCGTCAATTGCACTCATGCGGCAGTCAAGTACCTCCAGATTATTCTGGAGTTTCTCCAACCAAAAGGCTTTCATTTCATCAATGTTATCAGCTCATCTGCAGCCACAAAAGATCATCATGCATGTCTCTGCAAGATTTGCAGAATGTTACCATAATGCTTTCATCCTGTGTCACTCAAGCCTCCCTGAGATCTTCACACCTCAAAGCAGAATTAGCTGATGCCTCCTTGGAGACAAGGGCTACGCTCTGAAGATGTTGCTGATCATACATATGAGGAGCCCAGGCAGTGATGCCGAGAAAAGCACAATAGAAGCTACCTGATCACCAGAGCTGTGATAGAGAAAGCAATTGGGATGCTGAAGAAGCCCTTTAGATGGCTTAACAGACCCAGAAGCATCCTTCACTTTACTCCAACCAGGGTATCTAGAATAATATTGGCCTGCTGTGCCTTGCACAAGATAGCTCAGCACTACGGACTGGAGCTCCAAAAGGCAGAAGTTGCTGAGTGCTCCACCTGCTCACAGGAGGAGGAAGCGATGGTGTTGGAGGAGACGTATGGTCATTGAATTTACAGTGCAGAAGGAGGCCATTTGGCCCATTGAGTCTACACCGGCCCTTGGAAAGAGCACCCTACTTAGGCCCACTCCCCCACTCTATGCTTGTTGTCGTGTTATTCACCCTGGGGTAATACGGACTGCAACACGATGCAGATAAACGATAAAGCATACACCAAACGTAGGCGTTGGTTCAATAAGATTTATTGAACTTCAGTAACGAAGCACACAGCTGCCTGTGGGCTGACTCTCTACTACTCTAAGTAAACTAACTCTATCTAGACCAGGCTAGCTCTGATCCACGTGTCGATGGTGTTGAATGATTTGCACACCCTGACTGTCACTACAGTTGTCACCAGTGGAAAGAGGCAGAGTGCTGATGCCTCGTGTGTTTTATAGTTGGAAGCCCCTCTCTGGTGTTCTGTCTGGTGATTGGTCGTGTTCTGTTCTGTATGTTGATTGGCTCACCTGGTTGCTTTTACCTCATGATGTGCATGGGTGCATATTATGACACCTGTAACTCCATGACTCCACCTAACCTTTGGACATTAAGGGACAATTTAGCATGGCTAATCCATCTAACCTGCACATCTTTGGACTGTGGGAGAAAATCGGAGCACCCGGAGGAAACCCACACAGACACGGGAGAAAATGCAAACTTCACACAGACAGTCACCCGAGGCTGGACTTGAACCCGGGACCCTGGAGCTGTGAGGCAGCAGTGCTAACCTCTGTGCCACCGTGCTGCCCAATGATGTGGAGAGGGCAGCAGCAGCCACATACACAACTCTCCGGGATAGTCTGATTCAGACATTTGACCTCCAACTGAGGCAATGTAGCCATCTGGCTCACAAATACTGAACCCAACTGGAAACTATCTTCCACAATCCTCTACACAAAACAATCCCACAATCAACAGTTGATCCTTTTTACAGACACACATTGCTCGTCTTCAATTATTACAAGATTTATAATCATCTAGATAGGAATAATATGATCAGGGATAGTCAGCATGGCTTTGTGAAGGGTAGGTCATGCCTCACAAACCTTATTGAGTTCTTTGAGAAGGTGACTGAACAGGTAGACGAGGGTAGAGCAGTTGATGTGGTGTATATGGATTTCAGCAAAGCGTTTGATAAGGTTCCCCACGGTAGGCTATTGCAAAAAATACAGAGGCTGGGGATTGAGGGTGATTTAGAGATGTGGATCAGAAATTGGCTAGCTGAAAGAAGACAGAGGGTGGTGGTTGATGGGAAATGTTCAGAATGGAGTACAGTCACAAGTGGAGTACCACAAGGATCTGTTCTGGGGCCGTTGCTGTTTGTCATTTTTATCAATGACCTAGAGGAAGGCGCAGAAGGGTGGGTGAGTAAATTTGCAGACGATACTAAAGTCGGTGGTGTTGTCGATAGTGTGGAAGGATGTAGCAGATTACAGAGGGATATAGATAAGCTGCAGAGCTGGGCTGAGAGGTGGCAAATGGAGTTTAATGTAGAGAAGTGTGAGGTGATTCACTTTGGAAGGAATAACAGGAATGCGGAATATTTGGCTAATGGTAAAGTTCTTGAAAGTGTGGATGAGCAGAGGGATCTAGGTGTCCATGTACATAGATCCCTGAAAGTTGCCACCCAGGTTGATAAGGTTGTGAAGAAGGCCTATGGAGTGTTGGCCTTTATTGGTAGAGGGATTGAGTTCCGGAGTCGGGAGGTCATGTTGCAGCTGTACAGAACTCTGGTACGGCCGCATTTGGAGTATTGCGTACAGTTCTGGTCACCGCATTATAGGAAGGACGTGGAGGCTTTGGAGCGGGTGCAGAGGAGATTTACCAGGATGTTGCCTGGTATGGAGGGAAAATCTTATGAGGAAAGGCTGATGGACTTGAGGTTGTTTTCGTTGGAGAGAAGAAGGTTAAGAGGAGACTTAATAGAGGCATACAAAATGATCAGGGGGTTGGATAGGGTGGACAGTGAGAGCCTTCTCCCGCGGATGGATATGGCTGGCATGAGGGGACATAACTTTAAACTGAGGGGTAATAGATATAGGACAGAGGTCAGAGGTAGGTTCTTTACGCAAAGAGTAGTGAGGCTGTGGAATGCCCTACCTGCTACAGTAGTGAACTCGCCAACATTGAGGGCATTTAAAAGTTTATTGGATAAACATATGGATGATAATGGCATAGTGTAGGTTAGATGGCTTTTGTTTCGGTGCAACATCGTGGGCCGAAGGGCCTGTACTGCGCTGTATTGTTCTATGTTCTATTCTTCAAACAGTAGAAAGCCACTCGCCAGACAACAGGCAGGATTAGGCAATACAAGAAAATGAAACAAACAAATATATTTTATAGTTCAAAAATGTAACACTGTGTTAAATGCCCATGAGCATATCTTTGTGCAACTACAATTCCTGACTCTTATTTTTCTGGCTACTCCCTCACGATGCTACTCTTACGGCTTCAGCAGGGCCAGAGTCAAATGCATTCATAGCCCCTCTTTGACTGCTTAGATGCCTTTGACTAATGCAGTCTGGACTTTGGAGCCTGGGAAGGCCCCGCCAAAGGCTTTGCCTGTGCAGGGTTAGACTCGGCCATTAGGATAGGAGAAAACACATGGAGCTCTGAAAGGGGTGAGTGGGGAGGGGGGGGGGGGGGTGACAAGGGTCAGAAGTGGACGCACTTGCCCCTACTTCCATGCTCCTTTTTTCCATCTTCCCCATCATTGCTCACCTGCATGTCCCTGCTAGTCAACAGCTGGAGAACACTTTCCTGCACTTCAGTGAGGCACTGTAGGATCAAGGCAAGATTTTCATCAGTCCTACCTAACGTTGCATTGTGAGCGAGCAGGCCATTGGTCAGAATCAATATGGACAAGTGAAATGCCACATTTGATGGTTCATGAAGTGGCCTCTCTTTCCTTCGCTTTAGACTTGGTGCAAAGGCCTGAGACATCATGGCATTCAAATTAGAGACAGACTTCCTTTAGATGTTAGTATTTGTCAGATACATGTCAGAAATCCTGGCTTTTGTCATTCTGCGCTGCTGCTCTGGCTATGGGTTCAATTCCACTTTCCAAAGCTTCCGACTCATCTACTGAAGGAGACAGAGGACCTTAAATTTCTGTCCATGTATTCCAGGGTTAATTGTGAAATTAACACTTGTGGACCCAGGCAAGATACCTACCCCCTGGGGTATCTTGATGCTGTCCAATCGCAAAACATTCCATCATTTGTCTAAAAGTTGGGATCATGTAACCCTAATGCAGCACAAGCTGATTGCACCCAGAGAAAGACAGCTATGTAGCCCCACTGACACCACTGATCTGGGTGGCATGGATCAGTGGACAATAGTGGATATGTGAGGGGAGAAACTCGAGTCATAAAAAGAAGTTTGGGATAGAGAGATTAAAAGAATTGAGAAACAGAGACGTGAGAGATCAGGAGGTTCCAGAGAGCAACAACTGAAAACCTACTCATTGTCTCAAGTCTATAATTCTGTGCTCGGAAATAACTGGGTTAACCACATTTAATTAATTATCCAAAATTGTGCAGAATAATTGTTGATGTGTAAGATAAATAAAGATTTCAGAACTAAGAGAGAGATGATTTGAATGCTTGATAATCCTTCGTACAAGTTAAAGAGTAGATGAAACAGGAAAAGTGGGTATGAGACAGATGTCAGCTTGATAATGTATCGCAGAATCAGGCTGACTATAAAAGTACAGAGAAGTGAAAAAGGAAATAAAGAGGAACAAAAAGAGAGTGTGAGAATAGATTGGTGGCTAACATAAAAGAAAAACCAACGGCATTTTATTAACATATTAAAAGTAAAAGTGTTTGGAGCATAGGTTTCCCTGTATGCCGATGACCTTTTGTATATCTCAGACTCGGTCCCCACAATGGGGGCTGCAATGGAGCTGCTGAAATGATTTGAGACTTTCTCAGGATAAAACAGAATTTGAAGAAGAGCAAGTGTTTCTTGGTCTCCCCACCGGGGAAGGGGGCAAACGTGGGGGGGGTTGCTGTTTCGCTTGGCGACTGCCCATTTTAGGTATCTGGGGGTTCAGGTAGCTCGTGATTGGGCCCGGCTACATAAATTGGGTAGGGTCAAGGCGGATCTACAGAGGTGGGATAGCCTCCCACTATCATTGGCAAGCCAGGTTCAATAGGTAAAGATGAACATTTTATCACGGTTTTTATTTTTATTCCAGTGCCTGCCGGTTTTTCTGCCAAAAGCATTCTTTCTGGGATGGAGCAATTGATCTCATTGTTAATTTGGGAAGGCAAGGTGGGCAGGATTTGGAAAATGGTACTTCAGAGAGGATGGTAGTCGGGGGTTTGGCTCTGCCGAGTTTGATTTATTACTATTGGGCAGCTAATGCCGAGATGGTGCTGGGCTGGTACGCCGATCAGGAGGCAATTTGGGTAAAGATGGAGTTAGGTTCATGTAAAGGGTTGGGATTGTGGGCGCTGCAACAGCTCCACTTTCGTCCTCCCCAGGGAAATACTCAGGTAATCCGGTAGCTACACTGAAGATATGGAGACAATTTTGGCAGCATTTTAATCTAGGGGTGGTGTTGAAGCTGACACCGATCTGTGCAAATCACCTATTTAAACTGGCTAGATTGGATGCTTGTTTTCGGTGTTGGGAGGATAAGGAGGTGGTAGGAATGAGATTTGTTTCTGGAGGGGCAGTTCATGAGTTTGGAGGAGTTGATGGAAAAGTTCTGGATCCCACAGTCAGAAACGTTCCGGTCCATGCAAGTACTGGATTTTCCAACGTTTCTGGTGGTGCTGCCATCCTCGCTGTTAGAGAGGGTGTTGGTGCTGGGAATGGAGGATGGGGGTTGTGGTTTCCCCTGACATCGGTATACTTGCGACTGTCCTGATGAGTACAAGATGGAATATTTATAGAATTTAAATACATATAGGAGTGCGAGTTCTTTCCTTTTTTTTATTTATGGCTTCCGTGAAGTTTTCTGAACTGTCATAACATTTATAGCTACCACAAAAATAATAAATATTTTTACTAAAATTATTCTTTTCTTCTCCTGTTAATCAGTGGATAAATTTATGATCACGTTGTTGGATGCCAAGCACCAAGATGTCTGTTTCGCTGCATGTGGAGTACTTATAAACCTTACAGTTGATAAAAGCAAACGACCCATTCTGAAACAGGATGGAGGAATAAAAAAGTAAGCATAAAACTCTACATTTTGCACTCCAATTTACTGATATTCCAATAAATACCACTTTACTCGCAGGTATTTAAACACCTGTCGTATAACTTTAAGTATTCTTAGTTGATAACTCAACTTGGTTTAGTTTAGGTAAATTGGAGGGTGAATGCAAATTAACTGCTTATCTGTGTCTTACCTGTGAGCTAAGTTGAAACATTGGGTTGAATCTCTACAGAGCTTCACCATTACTTCATAAGACATAAGAAATAGGAACAGGAGTTGACAGTTCGGTCCCTCGAGCCTGCAATGTCACTCAATAGAATCATTCGACATTCCTCAAGTCCACTTTCTTGCCCATTCTCCGTAACCCTTGATTCCCTTACTGATCAAGAATCTATCTATCTCAACGTTAAATATACACAAGGGGCTGGATTTTCCGCTCCCCGATGCCGAAAACGTGTTCGGCGAGGGGGCGGAGAATCCCTGATGATGGCAAAATCGGGGGTGGCGCCACTTTCACGATGCTCCGCCTCCTGAAAAGCGGCATACTGTAGGAGTATGCTGCGCCACGTATCCACCTGATACCCCGCGATACTCCGTCCCCATCCGGCTGAGTTCCGACGGCGTAGGACTCGTGTGGTCTCACCAGTCGTGAACTCAGCGTAGCGACTGCGGACTCAGTCCAGCACCGCCACAGTCAGGGGAGGGTCGATCCGCGGACAGGGGGGCTTCATTCGAGGCTGGGGGCACTGTGGGCGGGTCGAAGGGCGGTACTATTTTTGCGGTCCGGGTCCGCAGGCTGAGTCCGCCGTGAAGCACGGCGTGGCCGCTGTAGGGGGCCACCGTGCGCATACGTGGCCTTGGACCCGGCAATGCTCCATGCCATATCGGCAGTTAGAGCTGGGTGCTCTGCACTGCCTGCCTGCTAGCCCCCAGCAAAACGGCGAATCGGTGGCCGTTTTGCGTCAGTTTTCCTGGCGTTGGGCAGCACGTTGGCACAGTGGTTATCACTGCTGCCTCACGGCACTGAGGTCCCAGGTTCGATCATGGCGCTGGGTCACTGTCCGTGTGGAGTTTGCAATTCTCCCCGTGTTTGCATGAGTTTCGCCCCCACAACCCAATGATGTGCAGGGTAGGTGGATTTGCCATGCTAAATTGCCACTTAATTTAAAAAAAAGTTTTCCTGGCATAAAACACCACCGTTTTCACGCCGATGTGGGGACTTAGTCTCCCGAACGGAGAGTCCAGCCCAAGGACTCTGCCACCACAGCTCCCTGTGGCAAGGAGTTCCAAAGACTCACAACCCTCTGAGAGAAGAAATTCCTCCTCATCTCAGTTTTGAATTGGGCACCCCTTTATTCTGAGACTATGCCCATCTGGTCCTCGACTCTCCCATGAGGGGAAACATCCTCTCAGCATTTACCCTGTCATGCTCCTTAAAAATCCTGTGTGATTCAGTGACCACGTCATGCCCAAATTGGTGTCAGGATGAGGCCGTTGAATCTCACGAGAGACCTCTCGCAAGGTTCGCGATGATCGAAACATCTCATGAGATCCAGTGGAACATCATGAGATGTCGTGATCTGGATCTCGCCCTGTGGGTGTGATCAGATTGGCATATTTAAAGCAACCAGTAGGCTCATTTAAATATACATTCGTCGTATTCACTCGCCGCCTGGGACTTGATGGCTGCACCTGTGAGACCTTACCAGGGCGCCGTTTAGTACTGGTCCACACAAACGAGGACCAGTCGTAACGGCACCTTGGGAGGTCTCCCAGGCCATTGGAGACCCCAGAGCGGTCGGCGACAGGGCAGGGAGACAGGGTAGTAGTACCCCAGAACTCCCTCTGGAACCCAGGCACCTTGGTACTGCCAGCCTGGCACCCTGGAAGTGCCACCTGGGCACCTTGGCAGTGCTACCCTGGCACTGCTAGTGTGCCTGGGTGGTACTTCTAGGCTGGCATGGGTGCTGCCAGGATGGCGTAGTGCCAGAGTGACACTTAAGGGCCAGGCCCAGGCCCGGGGGCATTACCACGTTGGGTGGAGAGTGAGGGGGGTTCCTGGGGGCCCCCCAAGGTTGTGGGGGTGATGTGGGGAGTTAAAAATGGGGGGCCCCTGAAAGTGGGGGGGGTTTGGAAGAGACCGGGCAGCCTTCCAAAATGGCAATCCGATCTGCAGCTTGGAAATCCCAGTAAGTGCGGCCTCATTGGAGAGGGCAAAGAAATAGCAAAGTGCTGTTGAATAGTGCAATAGCGCTGAGGAGCATCCCGCTAAATGCACCAAAGGTCTGTTGAATTACACCCGATATGTGTCAATGAGATCATCTCACATTCTTCTAACTTCCATTGAGTAGAGTCTCAACCTGTTTACCCTTTGCTCATAAGACAATCCCTCCATACCGGGGATCATCCTAACGAGCCTTCTATGAACCGCCTCCAATGAAATAATACCTTTCCTTAAATAAGAGAACCAAAATTGCTCGCAGTACTCCCGATGTGATCTCACTAGTACCTTGTACATTTGCAGCAAGACTTCCCCACACCTTCCTGATTACCCGCTGCACCTGTGCGCTAGCTTTCTGTGTTTTGTGCTGCAGCTTTCTGCAGTTTCTTACCAAAATAATACTCTGTCCTTTTGTTCTCCCTTCCAAAATGAATAACTTCATATTTTCCCACATTATACTCCATTTGCCAACTTTTTGCCCACTTACTTAACCTATCACTATCTGCATGGGTTTCCTTCGGGTGCTCCGGTTTCCTCCCACAGTCCAAAGATGTGCAGGTTAGGTGGATTGGCCATGATAAATTACCCTTACTGTCCAAAAAGGTTGAGTGGGGTTATGGAGTTACGGGGATAGGGTGGAGGTGTGGGCTTAAGTGGGGTGCTCGTTCAAAGGGCCGGTGCAGACTCAAGGGCCGAATGGCCTCCTTCTGCACTGTAAATTCTATGATTCTTTGCAAACTGTCTCGCCTTCCACCTATTTTTGTGTCATCTGCACATTTGGCTACAGTACACTCACTTCCTTCCTCCGAGTCATTCATCTATATTGTAAACAGTTGCGGTCCCAGCACTGATCCCTGTGGATAAACCTGAAAAGGAACCCCTTATCTCCATTCACTGTTGGTCCCTTTGGTCAATTCTTCACCCATGGGGATATCCCCCAAAACTTCCTGAGAAACGGCATATCCTGGCTGATGATATGGAAATTTGACCCTATTTACTTTATAGTTTAATTTTAAGGAATTGTGAGCTCTGAATCTCTGTGGCCGTTCTCCAGGTCTGCTGATGGGAGGCTGGCTGAATCCACCCTCTGCCCCAAAGCGTGGAGAAAAGTCTCCCATCCAAGTTACAGCAGGAGTCTAAAGAACCCCTGCGGAACTTTATGATCCTGATTATTTTCTGAAGAAAGCATGTTTATTTTTATTTACCATTTTTGTTTTCTCAGCTGATTCCACGAAAAATTTACAGATCAGAAGGATGACCCTTAACTTGCCTCCAACTGCTAAGTGCATCTAGGATGTTCACCCACTGGGAGTCACAATTTTCAGAACACAGATGCAGTTTGCAGTTATGGGGAGGTTAGAAGATTGTGAGGTGGGGGTTCAGTAAAGGCATGGTGGCCTCCTCTCACCTCCCCAGAATTTTTACTTCGTTCCCTGAAACTCCCCCACCTCAGTAAGCATTTAATTATTAAAAAATAGTTCCATGTTTTTCAGGATTTTGAAATCTCAAGTAGGGCCAACATGTGTCCTTGGCAGAGCCTCATGTATGCCGGTTCTCTCTCTCTGGTGCCAGATACACAGGGGGCTGGATTCTCCGGTCGGCGACGCCGAAATCGCCGGATGGCCAGGAGAATCCAAGTTTACGACAGAATTGGGGGCAGCACCGCTTTCACGATGCTCCAAAGCGACGTACTTTAGCAGTACACCGCCCCACGTATCGACGGCCTCAGGACATTGCCTGAGGCCCGCCTCCCGATGCTCCATGCCCAACTGGCTGAGTTCCCGACGGCATAGGTCTCTCATGGTCTCATCCGTCGGGAACTCAGCATGGTGGCAGCGGACTTGGTCCAGCGCCACCACAGTCGGGGAGGACCAATCCGTGGGCGGGGGGGACATTATTCTGGGCTGGGGGCACTGTGGGGAGGTGGTCCAGGGCGTGCAAACTGGCCACAGGGGCCGGGTCCGCTGGCTGCGTCCGCCATGTAGCATGGCACGGCCGCTGCAGGCCGCCGCCGTGCGCATGCGTGGCCACGGACCCGGAAATACTCCGGGGCGTATTGGCAGCTAGAGCCAGGTGCTCTATGCTGCCGTCCTGCTAGCACCCAGAAAAACGGGGAATCGGTGGCGTGGGCACACAACTCCAGAATTGGAGAATCCAGCCCAGGATCTATCAGAATTGGGTGCGGGATTCTCCACCCCCACGCCGAAGTGGCCGCGCCGTCGTGAACGTCGTCGAGGTTCACGACGGCGCGGAACGGCCCCGGTCCCGACCGATTCAGGCCCTGACAATGGGCCAGTATCGGGGCCGCGTCATCTACACGCGTCAGGCCTTTTCGCCCGCGTAAAAGCGGCGCCGCATAGATGACACGGCCGGCGCCGCATAACGGACGTCATCCGCGCATGCGCGGGTTGCCGTGCTTTCTAAGTCCGCCCCGCAAGAAGATGGGGGACGGATCTTGCGGGGCCGCGGAAGGAAGGAGGTCCTCCTTCAGAGAGGACGGCCCGACGATCGGTGGGCACCGATTGCGGGCCACCCCACATTCCAGGTGAAGCCCGGTGCAGGATCCCCCCTCGCCCCCCCACAGGCCGCCCACCAGCGTTCACGCACCGCCCACGACTGCAGCGACCAGGTGTGGTCGGCGCCGGGGGGAACCCGCCGTTTTGGCCTGGCCGCTCGGCCCATCCGGGCCTCAGAATAGCAGGGGTGCCGGAGAATCGCCATTGTCGGTGTCTCCGGCGATTCTCCGGCCTGCGGCCCGCGAAACTCGACCGGGCCGTTCCCGCCGCTTAGGAGAATCGCGGGAGGGCGTCAGACCGGCTTCCCCGGAAATTTTGGCGGCCCAGGCGATTCTCCCAACCGGCGTGGGAGTGGAGAATCGCGCCCTGGGGGTTTGTGGGCTTTCGCACTCCTATGCCTTTTCGCTTTTTAAGGATTAGAAAGATAGTAGCCCTGGTGAGGTCCTGTGGAAATCACAATGTTAGCCCATGCCGTGATGTAATTCCAAACTCTTCAGCATAGTCCTGTCGGGGCTTTATTGGGGACCACAGACTTTTCACCACCATTTGTTTGCAAATGTCAAGAGTAAGATAACTGCTGATTCAAAAGGTAGAAAACCATTTTTGTTTGAATGTGCTGTATCTTGTTGATTCTAGGTTAATTGACTGCTTGCGAGACTTTGGGCCCACAGACTGGCAATTGGCCAGTCTGGTTTGCAAAACACTTTGGAACTATAGTGAAAAAATAACCAATGCTGTGTTGTGCTTTGGAGAAAAAGAGACTAGTGAACTGCTGGAACTCCTTCCTGCATATTTAGGTATGAACAGAAAATCCTCTTTGCCTGTGATACTTTTTCTTGAATGTTCTCGTACAAATATCCAGTCAAATTGATAACAAAGCTGGTCTCTCTTAGTATCCTCTTTTCTGGGCATTGTCTAAATGACCTGAGTACTGTATTCCATTACTTCCTGTTTAAAAGCCCAAAATGAACAATGAAAGAATTAATGAATAGTGCAGATGCACCCTGTATTTCTGCAACGTATTCATTGTCAGCTGATTATTGAAGTAAGTCATCCTGGGGAATTTGTGGCCTCCTCTCAGATTCTGATATAACCTGTCACCACACCACATAAAATGTCCCAAGGTGCTTCACAGGAGCACTATCAAACAAAATTTGACGTGGGACACTTAAGGAGATATTAGGGCAGGTGAATGAGCTGTGAAGAGGTTAACAAAGGGAGATAGTTGTAGAGCGTGGAACCTCGACAGGCACAATGATGCAGCAATTAAACTCAGGAGTGCTCAAGAGGCCAGAATTGGAGAAGCTCTGATATCTTGGAGGGTTGTAGGCTGGAGAATATTACAGAACTAGGGATGGATTTGGAGGTTTAAAATCAAGGTGTCAGGGTCACCAAACACCGGGATGGGATGAATAGTACTTGGTGTGAGTTTGGACTTAATCAGTGGACAATAAGTTGAAATTAGTTTTAAATGTGTCCGACTTACGAGGCCAGTCAGGCATGTTTCTGAATAATCAAGTCCAGAGGTTGCAAAAGAATGGATAAGGATTTCAGCAGCTGTTCAGATGAAACAAGGGCCGAATCAGGAAATGTTACAGAGGTAGGAATAATGATTGTGATGTAGTCAGAAGTTTGAGATCAAATATGACACCAAGGTTGTGAACAGTCTGGACCAGCCTCAGACAGTTGTCAGGAAGAGAGTGGAGCCAGTGGCTAGGCAACAGATTTGTGGTGGTGACTGAGATAGCGGTTGAAATTTCTGCTCATATAGCACTGGATGGAGGTCTTGTGGCGCAGTGGGTAGTGTCCCTACCTCTGAGTCAGAAACTCTGTGTTCAAGTCCCATTCAAAGGAAGATGTGTTCATAACGCAGCCATACAGGCTGAATAAATTCTCCCAACATAGGCTGGCAGTAAGAGCAGGAGAATTTCTTGGTCAGCCATGTGATGGAAAGAAAATTGGAGCCCCTAACATCACTATTGATTACTGTGGACTATAGCATTCTCTACAGCATACATTTTTAACAAAGCGGTGCATCCTGAAGCTGGGCTGGGCAGCGGCCCATACAAGTGCCACAGCAACTCCAATGCCTTGTGCCGTGGGGCAGTTGACTGAATGGCCGGTGTGCATCAGATTGTTGCCAATGCACAGAGCTCGATCTCCATTCTGGTTGGTGTGGATTTGGGACCTCCCTCCTTGCCCTCCCCATGCTGTAGGCCATCGTGCTGTGGGTCAGACCTGCCTTGGGCAGAGAACTGAAGAAGTAGCACTTAGTGCTAAACAAGAAGACTGGCAAGTTCGAGACATTGAAAGAGAGGAACGGGTGATGGGTGTTGTCAGCGTATGTGCGGAAACTGGCACCATCATTTTGGATGACGTTGCCAAAGGGCAGCATGAGAAATAGGTGTGGGCCACAGGTAATGAACCAGGAGTGGGAAGAGAAGCCATTGCAGGTGATTCTGTGGTTGTGACTGAATAAATAAGAATTGAATCAATTGGGTGCAGTCCTACCCGGCTGTATGAGGGTGGGGATGCATTGTGGGAGGTTGTCATGATCAGCTGTGTCAAAGGCTGCAAAAGGATGAAGAGAGTTTACCTTTGTCACAGTCACATAAAATGTCATTTACAACTTTGATGAGGGTCAATTCGGTGTTTTGGTAGGGACGGAAATTTGATTGAAAGGAATCAAACATGGAGTTCTGCAGAAATGTCTTAATTCAAAGGATTGTGAATCTTTGGAATTTGCCACCT
This sequence comes from Scyliorhinus torazame, assembly GCF_047496885.1. Taxonomy (NCBI): domain Eukaryota; kingdom Metazoa; phylum Chordata; class Chondrichthyes; order Carcharhiniformes; family Scyliorhinidae; genus Scyliorhinus; species Scyliorhinus torazame. Next base: position 297,516,299 of record NC_092710.1, read on the forward strand.
CAGGGACCTGGGAATACTCTGTTGTGTGTCAGTAAAAATCATGGAATGGTTATAGTACAGCAGGAGGCCCTTTGGACTGACATTTCCATGCCAACTGTCTGCAAGATCTAGACCCACCCCAGTATCTTTTCCCAGACTCCCGGGCACAGATTTAGGATCTATGAAGGATTTTGGAGAGTAAAGAGAGTTGGAGATAAAGGGAGTTGGAGATGAGATGGTCGTTTACAAGGACAAAGATGTCAAGGGTTAGAATATTTGAGGAGAGGGATGACAACGGTAGATTTGAAGGAGACGGGGTCAGTATCTGAAGAGAGAGAACCATTAACAGTATCAACATAAGAAAATAAATTTTGGTGGTCAGTAGTTTAGTAGGAGTATGATCGAGGGAGCAGATCTCTGTAGGAATGTTTCCCTAACATCTTTCCTTACTCCTAATGATTAATTGTAAATTGAAGGTTCCTCATTACTGTCTCCTCAACACATATTCATAGAGCACTCTAATTATAACCTCACAAATATTTTTATACTTTTCATTTTTTTACTGTTGTGTATAATATCCCTACCATATAAAAACTTTAAATTTGCAATTTCTTTGTTTCTCTTCTTTTACTGTTGTCGGTTTTGCTGACTCCCATGTTTTAGATTTATAGTTTTAGAATTTCCTGATAGTTTCCTTTCATACTTGCGGGTGGCAGGGTAGCACAGTGGTTAGCACTGTTGCTTCACAGCGCCAGATCCCAGGTTCGATTCCCGACTTGGGTCACTGTCTGTGTGGAGTCTGCACGTTCTCCCTGTATCTGCGCGGGTTTACTCCGGGTGCTCCAGTTTCCTCCCACAAGTCTCGAAAGACGTGATGTTAGGTAATTTGGACATTCTGAATTTTCCCTCTGTGAACCCGAACAGGCGCCGGAATGTGGCGACCAGGAGATTTTCACAGTAACTTCATTGCAGTGTTAATATATACCTACTTGTGACAATAAAGATTATTATTACTTACTGATTGATGCACTCTCTAAATGTGCAGTTGTCATTTGCTGCAATTTCAAATGAGTGACTTGGTGAAAGGATAATAAAGATATTTTCAATTCGGGCAGAGAAACGTGCAAGAGCTGAAATACTCTTTTGGTCCTTATGAGCTTGGCTGTTCTCCCCTGGAGAGGCAGCCGATACCTGCAGAACTACTGCAGAATTTCCAGGCCACATTATTTTACTAACCTCTACACTCACCCTGAGTTGATGGAGAGGATATAGATGTTAAAGTTAATTTTCTTGTCAAAATTCCTTTCCCAATCTACTTTTTCCATCCATACATGACGTAGGTGACATAACTAAAAATGACACTCTCAATGTTCCTCACAACCAATTTGTAGATGGGTAAACTACATCTGCACTTGAGAATTATACATAGCAGTGGTAAGGGATTTTCAGCATTTGTCGTATGTAATGATCAAAATTGTATTCATGATTTTTTTAATATGTTGTCCCATGCATGACTAATGATATCAGACAAGGGGAGAATGTGCAAACTCCACACGGACAGTGATCCGGGGCTGGGATCAAATCCGGGTCCTTGGCGCTGTGAGGCAGCAGTGCTAACCACTGAGCCACCGTGCTGTCCGGGGGCTGGTGCAAACTCGATGGGCCGAATGGCCTCCTTCTACACTGTAGTGATTCTATGAATGGATTAAAGGCTGGCTGTAAAACAGAGGGCAGAAATTAGGGAAAGTTTCATGGATTCTCATGGCAGAATCCCATGGCAGGAAGTGGGAAGTAGTCTTCCACAGGAACTTATACACGATTTGGACTCAGAAATTGGACATATGGTTTTGTCAATTTAGGTGGCACCAAATGGGGAGATTGATCAGTGGTTTTCAAACTGAGGACTGCAGACCCACTTTGAAAAACCTTTCCAGGGGGTCGGCAAAATAATATGTAAGTGGAAACCAGGAGGTGGGAGTGGAGTGTGTCTGCTCCATGGGCAGCACAATGCTGGTTATCTGACTCACCTATGAGGGGAGCATGCCTGGAGCAATCCTCAGAGCACTACAAATGGAAATACCTGTTTTCTTAAAAACATTATTAAGTCACTCTTTATGTGAAGCATTTTCATATTATAAATATCTTACATCATCATAATTAGAATGGGGATCCATGAATAATCAATTTGAAAGGAACTTCCGGTGGCGGCTGTGGAATGAGGGCAGTTCTGGCTCGAAGGTGTTGGTTTCGGCATTTTTTTGCCCGTTAACAGAGTAGTTTCGGCAGAAAAGGAAGGTGTAAGAGAAGAATATCTCCCCTGGATTGGCATGTCTACTGGCTATCAAACCCGGCCAAAGACAGTGCGGGACCTGGCTAAGGAGTTGGAGGAGACTTGTAGCACAGCACCAATTGTGAGAACGGCGGAGGGGGAAGGATCGTCATTGGTGAGAAAGCCTCAGGTGGAGCGATTGATGAGTTTCATCAAGGAGCAATTTTGACAGCCGAGGAAAGAGATGCACAGTGACTGGTCGAGGGCGATTGAGGGAGCAGTGACACCTCTTCGAGGGTCGTTGAATCGGGTGGAAAATTGTCTCGAAGCACATGGGGCTTCTGGACTCATACGTCCCCCTGAGCCCAGTGTTCCAGGATCCAAGTACCTGAGAAAAAATTATCCTTCTTCCCAACTACAGAAAAAGAAAGAAACAGCAACAGCCTCCGGGCATGTGCCGCCACCAGCAAGCAGCAAACACAACTTGCAAATGTTTTGCTTTATTGACAGTATCAAAAATACAAAAGACAATACAATGAGAACACCAATCACCTGGCAACCAGCATAAAATACAAACGGGCCATTGTATGAAATGATTGAGCAAACTACAGAATGAATAGTAAGAAAAGCAGTAGTAAGAAAACCCGTCAGCATCAACTGGAGAAAATCTAAACTATAGTGACCTGCTGTATCGGCCATACACTTCCCAACCTGCAAATATTTTAGTTTATTATGGTGGAGGAGAGAGAAAAACATTCCACCCCACCGAGGGGCACAGTTCAGCCCAGAACAGGTCCGGCACATTATAAACCAAACCAATATGGTAGCACAGTGGCTAGCACAATTGCTTCACAGCTCCAGGGTCCCAGATTCGATTCCCAGCTTGGGTCACTGTCTGTGCGGAGTCTGCACGTTCTCCCCATGTCTGTGTGGGTTTCCTCCAGGTGCTCTGGTTTCCTCCCACAGTCCAAAGATGTGCAGGTTAGGTAGATTGGCCATGATAAATTGCCCTTAGTGTCCAAAATTGCCCTTTGTGTTGGATGGGGTTACTGGGTTATGGTGTGGGCTTGGGTAGGGTGCTCTTTCCACGAGCCGGTGCAGACTCGATGGGCCGAATGGCCTCCTTCTGCACTGTTAATTCTATTAACCACTGAAGGAAAACATAAAACAGCCAGGAAGACAACAAAGACACCAACCGCACACCAAGGACAAAAAACAAAGGAACAATGCCACTTGCTTCTGAGGCTGCCCCCTTTGCAGACCTACGTCTGGAAAGACGCCCGATGCATCTACGGGAAACGTGCGTGTATAATCGTGAGAGTGTACATGCAGAAAGAGTATATGCGTGAATGACTGTATGTGCATGCCTGTTAAAGTATGCGTGCGTCAGAACCACCAAGGGGCATAGCAGAAGAAGGAGAGGGAACATCCCGCCTCCCCACCAGCATCGATAGGGTGCACCAAAGGAAAATACAAAACCACCAGGAAGATAACAAGGACACTAGCTGCGCCAAAGACAAAATCAACACAAGGAACAAAAAGAATACAAAACCGCTTACTGCCGAGTCAGCGCATGTCTCTCTCTCTCTCCCCTCCCCCCCCCCCCCCCTCCACTCCCGTCCCCCCCACAGCCCCAGCAGCAGACCCACATCAGTTGGAAAGATGCCCAATGCATGTACAGGAAACTATGTGTGTGAACATCATTGTGTGCATGCATAAAAAATATGTGCGCACATGCCAGTTATCATAGATTATCATAGAATTTTACAGCGCAGAAGGAGGCCATTCAGCCCATCGAGTCTGCACTGGCTCTTGGAAAGAGCACCCTACCCATGGTCAACACCTCCACCTTATCCCCACAACCCAGTAACCCCACCCAACACTAAGGGCAATTTTGGACACTAAGGGCAATTTATCATGGCCAATTCACCTAACCTGCACATCTTTGTGGACTGTGGGAGGAAACCAGAGCACCCGGAGGAAACCAGAGCACCCAGTTAGAGTACATGTGCATGAGAACATGCAGCACAGACCACCAGAAAAGGTCATGCTGACATGGGGCACAGCGGAGGATGGAAGAACACCCCATGCCTTCTCCCAGTACTGATAATTTCCAGGGGACCGAGCCATAGGGGTCGCAGCAGACAAGCACACAGCTGCCAGACCAAAAAAACAGCAACACACTGCCAAAGGTGCAAAAGCGCCCCGCCCCCGCCCCTCAAATGGACCTACATCAGTGGAAAGCCGCTTAGTGAGCCAACCACCGGAAGGTTACACCGACATGGGGCATAGCCGAGGAGGGAGAGAAAGCGAAAACCACCTCCTTATCTCGAGCACTGGCAGCGTCTCGTTCCAACAACTCTCAGGCCAGAGAGCCAGAAGGGGCTGCAGCCGGCGAAAAAAAGAAACCACAGTCATCATACAATCCAACCCCCCCTTCCCCCCCAACAAACATACATCAGATGCAGAACAAAAGGAAAACAAGGAACACCAGCGACCTGCACGGCTCCCATAACGGAGCAACAGATGGCTACTGAATATAAAAAGTCACCGGTATTCCATGAAAGTGACTCGGCACAACCGCTGCCCTCCACTCCTGCAGTATCGGCATCTGACCTTTCATCACCACCCTGTCTGAGGACTGGGTGACAGGAACACAAGAGGCATTAACAGGTGACCCACAAGTCCAGAACAAAATACACAGTCATTGCACAAAACAGACCTTTAAAAAAAATCCACCAACTGCTCGAGCAAGTTCTCCTACATCCTCAGCCTGGAATTGGCATGCCAAAATCCTCCCCTTGCCGCACTCCAGATAAAAGAGACTGAAAGGCAACTACATTCTTTCTTCCTTCCCTTCATCCAGAAAGCAGTAAGTAAGCTCAACAGGAAGTTGTAGCAGCGAGCAGCAAACAAACTCCCAGCTAGTCTCCAAGCATTTGCAGTTGCCAACAGGAGCAAGCAGCAAATACAACCTGCAGCTGTGAAGTGCTCTCACAACTAACAAAGCCAATTTCTTATTAGCAATAGCCTTCAGCTGTGAAGCTTGAGGCTGCTCACAGTGAAAGGGAGTTAACATGACCTTTATCATATACCCCAGAACAGGGCTCTGTCCTGCAGGTTTTTGGTAGGACAGACAGGCAGCAACGATAGTTGCCCCCATTATGGGTATCCACAATATTGAAAGATGGCTTGAAGGCCTCATGGATGAAAAGCCCCTCAACCCCGGCCCAGGAGCGACCCGCAACCTGCAAGGCTACAGCTCCTCCAACCAAGCCCAATCCCCCTATGGTTCTTCTCCTCCCTCTCCCCACAACACTGGGGCAGCAGCTCCAGTGCTCTTGAGCTGCATGGCCGAAAATGGAAATGGCTACTCACCTCCTCAGTTCCCCTCAGTAGCCACTGTGCCAGCTTCACGTTTCTAAAAAATATTTTTATTTAACATTTAAAATTTTATACATAACAATAGAACAGTAACAACCAACCCAAAGCCCCTCCCAACTCCTCCCCGACCCCCCCCCCCCCCCCCCCCCCTAGCAACTAACGATGATCAGCTCTTTAAAGTACTGAATAAACGGCTGCCATCTCTGGTAAAAACCCTCAATTAGCCCCTCACGGTGTACTTTGCTTTCTCGAGGTGCAGAAATTCCATTCAATCCCCCAGCCATACTGAGACTGGACAGAGCAGCTGACCTCCAACCCATCAACACCCACCTTCGAGCAATCAGCGAGGTGAAGGCTGAGCGTCAGCCCCTGTCTGCAGCTCCGGCGGTGGGTCTGACACCTCAAATATGGCACCCAAGGGACAGGGCTTCAGTTCAATTTGCAGAATCGCTGACATGGTGCTAAAGACGGAGACCCAGAACCTCACAAGCTTTGGACAACCAGAACATGTGCACATGGTTAGCCGGACCCCTCCCGCAACTTTATCCTCCATTCCCGCAAACAACCTACTCATTCTAGACCTGGTCAAATGAGCCCCAGGCATTACCTTCAATTATATTAACCCTAATCTTGCACACAAAGATATAGCATTCACCCTCTGCAGAGCCTCGCACCACACCCCATCCTCCAATTGCAACTCCAACTCTTCCTCCCACTTGGCCTTAACCCCAATTTAAAGTGCTGCCGAAATTCACTGGATTTGCTGAATATTTCCCTGGCGAAAACTATACGTCCTCTGGATCCCCGCACCACTCCAGCACCTGCCGGTTTAGCTCAGTGGGCTAGACAGCTGGTTTGTAATGCAGAACAAGGCCAGCAGCGCGGGTTCAATTCCCGTACTGGTGCTGGAACATGGCGTCTAGGGGCTTTTCACAGTAACTTCAAAATTGTGACAATAAAAGATTATTCTAATTATTATTCTCAGCATTTGCCACCCAGTAATAATACATCAAGCCCGACAATGCCAAACCCCCTGACTGCCAGACCATTTGAAGGACCGTCTTCCGAATCCTAGTTACTTTACCCACCCAAATAAAGGACAAAATCCAACTCTCAACTCCCCAAAGAAGTATTTCGGCAGAAAAAACGGCAAACACTGCAACAGAAACAGAAACCATGGTAAAACATTCATCTTCACCAACTGAATTCTGCCTGCCAAGGACCGGGAGAGACTATCCCACATCTGCAAGTCGGCCTTGACCCTACCCACCAAGCTTGTAAAATTCAATTTATGAAGCCGGGCCCAATCCTGAGCTACCTAAAATGAGAATCCATTAAACGGAATGGCAGCACCCCTAGATTGGCGATCCTCCCTGGCGGAGTGACTGGAAAACACTCATTTTTCTCTCAATTCAGCTTCATGTTTTAAAAAAGGACTGCTAAATGACACCAGCATGATTTCTCGCTGGGGAGCCGATTAATTTCCGGGAGGCCGTTGCATTCGACTTTACTCTCGAGGTCAATGATATGGTCGCCATATTTGGGCGTGATCCAGAACTCATCGGGAGCACTCCGGTTAGATAGCAAACTGATTCGCGGCAGGAGTGAATCCTGATTTTGGCCTTTCCCGCTATTTAACCCAGATCTGCGCCGGGTGCAATGCGGAGATTAATTCACGCCCATTTTCTTTATTTAATTTTCTCTGCTTTGTACTCTGTAATTTGAATATTCTTCAATCTAACATTTTGTAAAATAGAGGCTAAAGTTCTGTCTGGTTATCACTGGCTGTTGTTGTTGAATCAGTGAAATAGCCCAGCCAGCTTCCTTTCTGTTTTTACCACACTGCCGAAGGAGCCTGAGTGTGGATATCAGCAAAAGCTGTCAGTAACATTAATTTCATAGTTCAGTGAGGTGCAACAGTGTAAATGACATATGCATACACATCACAAATGTGTTGGTTATTTAAATTCTTCTTTAAATTAGACAGGCGTATGTCATTTTTTATTTAAATATTTTTGTTTTTGTTTTACTGCCATTTTTCCTCTTTTATGTCCTAGATGAAGAAATTGCATTGGACATTGACACCAATGGTTTCGATGTAGATCTGTTAGAACACCACAAAGTGTGCTGGGAATCTGAGTTTGTACCTGTGGCCCAGCAGCTACTACACAGGATTCAATGTCATCATAGTCACCTAGAGGCTCTACCATTCTGTCCACTGCAGGATTGATTCTCTTCTAAAGATTTATTCTAATATCTTTTTTGCAGGGGAAAGTGAAACTTGATTTTTGTCTTGTTTGATCCAAGATATTGAATGTTGAAGTCTTCAGGAGTAATATGAATGTCACATCACAATAGAAATGCTTGTTTTGGATTTGGCCTGATAGTTTAATTAGTTGATGGAGAACAAAACCATCATGCTTTGAAAGTATATTGTACACGATTGAAAAAATGATACCCCTTGTGGCTCTTTTCACAATTAACCAACCAGTTTGTAGAGTCAGGCGTTTAGCCTTTGTAAATGGTTTTGTTCGTATTAATGTGTAAGATACAATAATGATCCGATCTCTAATAATAGTTTAGAAAACTTTAAATATATTTTTGTACATTAAATTGTTTTAATTTTGAGTTCATACAAAGTTTCTGTGACATTTTGATTTAATATAGGTGTCACTTTGTGATTTTGTTCATTGCTTTACAGGTAAAAGAATAAATATTTATGCCCCCTTGACAAGAGATTCCAAGAGCAGTGAATAATACTGACAGAGCAAGCCAGTTCAGTAGAGAAGTATAGAGTCACAGACCTTGACAGTTCAGAAGGTGAAAATGAAAATCGCTTATTGTCACAAGTAGGCTTCAAATGAAGTTACTGTGAACAGCCCCTAGTCGCCACATTCCGGCGCCTGTTCGGGGAGGCTGGTACTGGAATAGAGCCCATCACATTTTGCTAGATGTCTAAAAAGCTATCCTTTCAATTTCATTCTCTTTAACCAATAATAATTTTCTTCATATAGTTTCCCACTTTCCTTTTTAAAATTGTCATGGATCTGTGTTTCTAGTAACTTCCTAACAACCCAATGCATAAATAAATTCTTCCTATTTTTATACTTTTGTTGTTTTGCTGGCTTTTTAAAAAAATCATTTCCGGGATATGGGTGTTACTGGTTAGGCATCATTTATTGTCCATCCCTAGTTGCCCTTCAGAAGGTGGGGGTGAGTTGCCTTCTTGAACCGCTGCAATCCTTGAGGTGTAGGTGCACCCACTGTCCTGTTAGGGAGGAAGTTCCAGGATGTTGCCACAGCGACAGTGAAGGAACGGCAATATATTTCCAAGGAGGGTGAGTGACTTGGAGGGGAACCTCCAGGTGGTGGGGTTCCCATGTACCTGCTGCTCCTGTCCTTCTAGATGGCAGTGGTCGTGGGTTTGGAAGGTGCTGTCTAAGTAACCTTGGTGAGTTACTGCAGTGCATCTTGTAGATGGTACACACAGCTGCCACTGTTCATCGGTGGTGGAGGGTTTGAATGATTGTGGAAGGGGGAGCTCTAAAGTGGGTTGCTATGTCCTGGATGGTGTCGAGCTTCTTGAGTGTTGTTGGAGCTGCACTCATCCAGGCAATTGGAGAGTATTCCATTACACTCCTGACTTGTGCCTTGGCTTGTGGTGGACAGGCTTTCAGGAGTCAGGATGTGAGTTACTCGCCATAAGATTCCTAACCTTTGACCTGCTCTGGTAACCACAGTATTAATTTGACTAGTCAAGTTCAGTTTCTGATCAATGGTAACCCCCCCAGGATGTCGATTGTGGGGGATTCAGCGATGGTAGTGCCATTGAATGTCATGGGGCTATGGTTAGATCCTCTCTTGTAAGAGATGGTCATTGCCTGGCATTTGTGTGGCACAAATGTAACTTGCCACTTGTCAGCTCAAGCCTGGGTATTGTCCAGGTCTTGCTGCATTTGGACATGGACTGCTTCATTATCTGAGGAGTCACAAATGGTGCCGAACATTGTGCAGTAATCCACAAACATCTCCACTTCTGCCCTTATGATGGAAGGGAGGTCATTGATGAAGCAGCTGAAGATGGTTGGGCCAAGGACAACCCTGAGGAATTCCTGCAGTAATGTCCTGGAGCTGAGCTGATTGACCTCCAACCACCACAACCATCTTCCTTTGTGCCAGGTATGACTCCAACCAACGGAGAGTTTCCTCCTGATTCCCATTGACTCCAGTTTAGCTAGAGCTCCGAGATGCCATACTCGATCAAATGCTGCCTTGATGTCCAGGGCAGTCACTCTCACCTCACCTCTGGCATTCAGCTCTTTTGTCCATGTTTGAATCAAGGCTGTAATGAGGTCAGGAGCTGAGTGACTCTGGCGGAACCCAAACTGAGCATCCATGAACAGGTTATTGCTGAGTCAGTGCTGCTTGACAGCACTGTTGATGACTCCTTCCACCACTTTGCTGATAATGGAGAGTAGACTGATATGGTGGTAATTGGCTGGGTTGGATTTGTCCTGTTTCTTGTGTACAGGACAAACCTAAGGACAACTTTCCACATTGCCAGGTAGGTGCCAGTATTGTAGCTATACTGGAACAGCTTGGCTAGAGGTGCAACAGGTTCTGGAGCACAAGTCTTCAGTATTATTGCCGGAATATTATCAGGGCCCATGGCCTTTGCAGTATCCAGTGCCTTCAGCCGTTTCTTGATATCGCGTGGAGTGAATCGTATTGGCTAAAGACTGACATCTGTAATGTTGGGGGCCACCGGAGGAGACCGAGATGGATCATCCGCTTGGCACTTCTGGCTGAAGATTGTTGCAAATGCCTCAGCCTTGTCTTTTGCACATGTGTGCTGGGCTCCTCCATCATTGAGGATGGGGATATTTGTGGAGCTTCCACCTCCAGTGAGTAGTTTAATAGTCCACCATCATTCATGGCTGGATGTGATAAGAGTGCAGAGCTTAGATCTGATGCGTTGGTTGTGGAATCGTTTAGGTCTATTACTTGCTGCATATGCTGTTTGGCACACAAGTAGTTCTGTGTTGTAGCTTCACCAGGTTGACACCTCATTTTTTGGTCTGCCTGATGTTGCTCCTAGCATGCTCCCCTGCACTCTTCATTGAAGAGTTGACCCCCTGGCTTGGTGGTAATGGTAGAGTGGGGGATATGCCGGGCCATGAGGTTGCAGATTGTGGTTGATACAATTCTGCTGCGGCTGATGGTCCACAGCGCCTCGTGGATGCCCAGTCTTGAGTTGCTAGATCTGTTCGATCTATCTCATTTAGCACGATGGTAGTGCCACAACACGATAGAGAGTAGCCTCAATATGAAGATGGGACTTTGTCGCCACAAGGAATGTGTGGTGGTCACTTCTCCCGATGCTGTCATGGAAGATGCATCTGCAGCAGGTTTGTGAGGACGAGGCCAAGTATTTTTTTCCCCACCTGCTGCAGTCCCAGTCTAGCAGCTATGTCCTTTAGGACCCGGCCAGCTCGGTCACTGGTGATACTACCGAAACACTCTTGGTGATGGACATTGAAGTCCCCACCCAGAGCATATTCTGCACCCTTGCCACCCTCAGTGCTTCCTCCAAGTGGTGTTCAGCACGGAGGAGTACTGGTTCATCAGCCGATGGTGGCCGGTACGTGATAATCAGCAGAAGGTTTCCTTGCCCATGTTTAACCTGAAGCCATGAGACTTCATGGGGTCCAGAGCTGATGTTGAGGACTCCCAGGGCGACTCTCTCCAGACTATATACCACTGTGCCATAGACTGCTTGGCCTCTCCTGCCGGTGAGACAGGACATATCCAATAATGGTGATAGTGGTGTCTGGGCCTTTGTCTGTAAGGTATGATTCTGTGAGTCTGACTATGTCAGGCTGTTGCTTGACTAGTCTGTGAGACATCACTCCCAACTTTGGCACAAGCCCCCAGATGTTAGTAAGGAGGACCTTGCAGTGTCGGCAGGGTTGGGTTTGCCGTTGTCTTTTCCCATGCTTGTTTCGATGCCGGATTGTCCGTCCGGTTTCATTTCTGACTAATTTCCCTTATTATAATTCTTAACCCAAGTGTGTACCCAGAATCAGAAGGGCACATAGCAAAACAAGTGGCAAACCGGATACGTACATGGAAACACGTTTAGCAAAAATAATTCTCAAAAGAACAGGGATAGGTAACAAGCTTTGCTCAAGACAACAAAAGCTGCAAATCGAGCAGTCAAAAGGTCAGTGGAAAAACAGGCCAAGGATAAATGTGGTAGCAATTGTGAAATAATCTGCTTAAGTTAGGAGGCTATGAACTGCAAAAACAGTTTCTCAACAAAAATTAATAGCCACCCCTAGGTCGATAGTGGTTTTAAATTACTATTTTGCATCATCTTTGCAGGAGACTGTGGTATAGTCGTAATGTCACTGGATGAGTAATCCAGAGGCTGAGCTGGCGGAATTTGAATTCAATTAATAAATCTAGAATATAATTTGACCATGGCAGCTATCGTCGATTGTTGTAAAAGCCCATCTGGTTCACTAATGTCCTTTAGTCTGCTGTCTTTACCTGGTCTGGTCTACACATGACTCCAGATCCACAACAATGCGGTTGACAATCTGAAATGGCCTAGAAATCTACTCAGTTAAAGAACAAGAAGGGACGAGGGCAATAAGTGCTGGCCTTGCCAGTGATGCCCCCTGTTGCTAACTTTTGGTTGGCTCTTAATTCGTAATTTGCTCTGTTCAACCTTTGCTCTAGAATCGCCAGGTATCTTTATGATACCGCCATGAGGTTCAAGTTCAAGTAATGATCAATAACTCAACACACCAATTAGTAAGATTTAAATCAAAACACATTTATTATACACAGTAAATCACTACTCATGCATAAACTCTACTTTCTAGACTATCCCCATCATAAAAGGCCTATACTTAGCTTCGGAATTGGCCCACCAGGTCAGGGGAACAAATGGCCTTTCGTTCAGGTCCTGAGTCTGCAGGATTCAAAAGCTGGTATGGACTGGTAGCTAGGAGCGCCTATCTCGTAGCGAGCGTTGACTGTAGACTTACTTGGTTGATGCGGCAGCTTAGACAGGTCACTCTCATGGGTTGATTCAAGTTGCTGAGTGACCCTGCCAAAGAAGGACGATTTGAACTTGGGGGCTTTATTTTATAGTCCCCAGGGGCTTCCCGCCCTTTGGGGCGGACCCCGTACCTGGTTCCAAATGATTGGACAGCGTTCCGATCATTTGGATCGATTTCTCCAATACTGGAGTTGTTCCCTGATCGCTGGGCGGTCCCTAAATGTCCGTTGGCCTTCCTTTGTCTTGGCTCCTGCTGGCTTCGAGGAGTCTGGCTTGGCTTTATTCACCTTCAGTGTTGCGATCGTGCCTTGGAATTGCTCATTACTATGCAGATGGCTGCTGGTTTCAGTGCTGTCTGGTTTTTGTAAGTTTCAATACACATGATTTCTGCATTTGCTCAATTTTGCCTGTGTTGGCTGAATTTCCCTTCAGTCTTTGCGGTTCTCCATTTTAAGTTGGGAAGTGGCCAACCCAGGTGGCTACACCCCATCCGATGACAGAATTAAAAAGTCTTCACTCCAGTAGATGATGTTCAGTTGTCATTAATGCACCATTGGTCCTCAAATTAGAAATGCTGAAGCAACTGTCGATGCAATCATAGAATTTCTTTTTACAGTGCAGAAGGAGGCCATTTGGAGTCTGCACCAGCTCTTGGAAAGAGCACCCTACCCAATGTCAACACCTCCACCCTATCCCCATAACCCAGCAACCCCACCCAACACCAAAAGACCATAAGACATAGGAGCGGAAGTAAGGCTATTCGGCCCATCGAGTCCACTCCACCATTCAATCATGGCTGATTTCAACTCCATTTACCCACTCTCTCTCCATAGCAATTTTGGACACTAAGGGCAATTTATCATGGCCAATCCACCTAACCTGCACATCTTTGGACTGTGGGAGGAAACCGGAGCACCCGGAGGAAACCCACGCACACACCGGGAGGACGTGCAGACTCCGCACAGACAGTGACCCAAGCCGGAATCGAACCTGGGACCCTGGAACTGTGAAGCAATTGTGCTATCCACAATGCTACCGTGCTGCCCGTTGCCTGATGGAATAAGCTAGGACTACTGGACATGTGGGGAATTCCTCAACAGTGCTGAAGCAGATGGGAGGTGTGTTGTGAGCCCCTTGCTCAGGGCCAATTTGTTGCGTTTTAACATGTCCTTCTCACTCTCGGGCAATCTCACTACAGTCAGAGGATTGTTTTCTAGACTGGAAAGGCTAACGTACTAATTGTCAAAAAAGACGAGTCACACTTAAGAAATTGTAACCCCATTAGCTTGGTTTTAATTGTTGGCAAATTGCTAGGATCATTAAATATTCTGCATGATGACCTGGATAGTGAAGGAGTTATTATAGATCCAACATGATTTCTGGAAAGACGGTTATGCCTCGCCAACCTGATTAATGTTTCTTATGAAGGCTACTGGATTGCTGCATGAAGGTAGCCTGGTTGAAACAATATTAGATTTTTGAAAAGCCTATAACACAATAATTCAAATTTAAGAAGCTGTGATTGGAGGGCAGTCACCCTGAAGATGCACAAACAAACTAATTTTAGTGTTTAATCTTTTTAAAGTCGGAAAGGATGTGCAGCTGCAGTCCCTCAGGAAGCAGCTGCAATTTGAAGAGTTCACTATCTGTGAAATAGTTTGCTTGTCAGGCTTTTTGATAGCTATACCAAAACTTCAACAGCTTTTTTGGAAATACACCTTGGATAAATGTTCTATCTCTTGCACTTCTTTGCCTGTGATGTGTTTTATTCGTGTAATCGGCCGAAGATTTAGGCAGAGAAACATTTTAGAACGTTGTTGACATAACTAATTCTGTGAAGAAAACCCATAAGGATTTTCAGTTGGAACACTACTCGTGAGGATGGGATTTTGTTTGGGTGATGGTAGGGTTCTAGAATCATTGCCAGCACAGACACAATGGGCTGAATATATACCATACATTTATATGATGCTTTACTTGTAAGAGCCCTGTCCAGATCCCATCTGCAGTACTGAATTCATTGAGGTGATCGAGTTGATCAAAAAGTAATTTCCACACACAGGATAGTGGGAAGCTGGAACTGACTCCCTCAAAGGATGTGAAAATTGAAATGTTGAAGATTCGTAGATTTTTGTTGGCTAAGGAAACTAAAGGAACCGGAAACAAAGGCTGGTAGATGGAGTTTTGGGATCGGGAACAAAGGCTGGTAGATGGAATTTGGGGATCGGGAACAAAGGCTGATAAATGGAAGTACTGACCAAGCATGATCTATTATTGGAGGTGCAAGAGGAGTGGGAGAGAACACATCCTTGAGTGAGAGACAGCCAGAGTGTGTGTGGGTATCAGGAATTTGGAGCACAGTGGGAATTTGGTGAGAAAGGAAAGGGGTGCTCTTGCTTTCTAACTTTTTCCTTCTTCAGAGTGGTATAGCCCTGCTGCAGCACTAGAGGCTCTCCAGAGAGTGGTATTGCCCTGCTGCAGCACTAGAGGCTCTTCAGAGTGGCATTGCCCTGCTGCAGCAATAGAGGCTCTTGAGTGGTGTTGCCCTGCTGCAGCTGTAGAGGAAACCCATGCAGACTCCGCACAGACTGTGACCCAAGCAGGAATCAAACCTGGAACCCTGGAGCTGTGAAGCAACAGTGCTAACCATTGTGCTACAGTGCCACCTGTTCTGGGCGAGGTGGGACCATTACAAACTGGATGGGTTACACCTGGGAAGGATGAGGACTGATGTCCTAGGGTGAGTATTTGCTAGTGTAGTTGGGGAGGGTTTAAACTAGAATGACAGGGGATGGGAACTTAAGGGTGACAAGGGAAAGAGAAACAAGGACAGTAATAAAACAGCAGTAAATTGCAAAAACAATAGACCGGATAATCAAGGGGTGAGAGGCAAACCGAACAAAGAAAAGTTAGGATGATTAAAAATTGCAAAAGGGTAAGCCGAAAGGCTTTGTTTCTTAATGCACGAAAGGTAGATGAATTGGTGCAAATCGAGGTAAATGTATATGATCTCAGAGCCATTACGGAGACATGATTACAAGATCAAAACTCAGAACTTAATATTCAGGGATATTTGACCCTTCGGAAGGACAGGCGGGAAGGAAAAGGTCATGGGGTCGTTATTAAGAGATGAAATGACAGTTGAGAGATGATCTAGACTTGGATGATGTAAAGTCCATTTGGATGGAGGTAAAAAAACAGCAAGGGAAAGAAATTGATCGGAGTGGCATTTGGAACTCCAAACAATCGCCACGCTGAAGGAAAGGGTATAAATCAACAAATAGGAGCATGAAAAAATAATAGAGCAATAATTATGGGTGACTTTAATCTTCACATTGATTGGGTTAATCAAGTTGGAAAGGGTAGCTACAACAACAAAGTGCATTAGGGAGTTTCCAGAAGCAATATGCCATGGAACCAACCAGGGAACAGGCTATCTTGGATCTGGTAATGGACATAAACTGAATATTGAATTCCAACGTATTGAGTGAGAAACTTGGGTTAGAAACAACTGTATTTCATTTAAATATAGGGAATTACAATGAAATGAGGGTAGAGTTAGCTAAAGTGAACTAGGTGGATAGATTAGCAGGAAAGACAGTGAATAAGAAGTGGCAGACATTTCAGGAGGTAATTCATGACCTAAATACCAGTCAGGAGGAAAGATTCTAAGGAGGGATAAACCAACCATTGCTAACCAAGGAAATTAAGGAGAATATTTAGGGGCTGGTTTAACATAATGGGCTAAACAGCTGGCTTGTAATGCAGAACAATGCCAGCAGCGAGGGTTCAATTCCTGTACTGACCTCCCCAAACACGTGCCGGAATGTGGTGACTCGGAGTTTTTCCACAGTAATTTCATTGAAGCCTACTTGTGACAATAAGCGATTATTATTAGAAAATGAAACTGGGGAGAATCAGGGAACAAGGAAATGGCAGAAGAGTTAAACAGATATTTTGCATCAGTCTTTACGGTGGAAGGTACTTCAAAAATCCCATTAATACGGGGGAGGAATTAAATACCATCACTATCAAGAGTAATGGTTTAGTTCCTCAGCCATTTCTTTGTTGCCTGTTATGAAATCCCCCATTTCTGACTGTAAGGGGCCTACATTAGTTTTTTTTTCTTTACATACCTATAGAAACTTTTAGTCAATTTTTATGTTCCCTGCTATTTACTTAAAATGTATTTTCCCCTTCTTAATCAATCCCTTTCTCTGCCTTTGCTGAATTTTAAAATGTTCTCAAGCCTCAGGTCTATTATTTTTTTCTAGCTAATTTGTATGCCTCTTCTTGGATCTAATACTATCCCAAATTTTCCTTGTAAGCCATGGTTTGGCCACAGCTCCCTTTCTACTCTTGCGCCAAACAGTAATAAACCAGAAGTACCAGAGGATTGGAAAACTGCCGGTGACACCCCATATTCAAAATGCAAAGGAGGCAAAAAGCAGGTAACTTATAGGCTGATTAGCCTGACTATTGTTGGAAAAACGTTGGAATCAATTAAGGAATAGCAGCACATTTGGAAAATCGTAATCTAATCAAATGGAGAGTCAGCATTGCTTCATAAAAGGGAAATTGTGTCTAATTAGTTTTTTGAGCAAGTGTCAAGCAGAGTGGAACCAGTAGATGAGTTATATTTGGACTTCCAGAAGGCATTTGAAAAGGTACCTCACAAAAGGTTAAATCATAAGAGCCCATGGAGTTGGAGGTAGTATATTGGCATGGAGAGCGAATTGGCCAATGGGCAGGAAACAGCAAGTGGGGAATAAGGAGCTCTTTATCAGGTTGGCGACCTGTAACCAGTGGGTGCCACAGGGATCTGTTCTAGGACCACAACTGTTTACAATACATATTCATGACTTGGAGTAAGGAAACAAATGTACTGTCGCCAAATTTGCAGATGACACAAAAATAGGTAGAAAGGCAAGCCATGATCATATTGAATGGTGGAGCAGGCTTGAGGGGCTGAACGGCCTACTCCTGTTCCTATTTCTTATGGTCTAAGTCAATGAATAATCTCATTCAATTTCCATGTTCCTGCGTGATTGAACTTTATGGGCACGATTCAGACCCCACTGTACGTGCAGATCCGGGTGCAACAGGTGAATCGCACGAGAGCCCCAAATCAGCCTTTGCACCAGTCCGATTGTGAGTCACCAGATGCTCTGAGATATGGACCTCACCCCCCGATCTGCATATGTAAATTAGCCTAAAGGCCCGGATGCTGAATTCACCCGGGACCCACTGGCCGAGCCTGTTTTTCGGTACTGCAGATGCTGAGAAACACACTGCTAAACGAGCCCAAAAGGATTCTTCAACAGTTGTCCACTGATTCGCGCCCTACTAGGGGAAGATAAGCCCTGGAACAAGGTTTTACACCATAGGAGACTATTCTGCTGTCAGCAAGGACTAACCTATTATCTCTGCTACCTTTAAAACATGTTTCAGAACTGATCTAAACCTGGATACCATGGCAGGTGCACCAGAGAAGATTCTGGACAAAGATTTGGAGAAGGCCACTCCTGCATTCTGCATGTAGATTTGTGCATTCTGCATGTAGCTTTGTGCAAATAGTCAAACTCTCAACAGCAGTAAGTAGGAACTTTGCACTAGGCGGCAGGTTCCAACAAAACATACCATACAGCTGGTAGAAGAAACTTCAGGCTGCAATAGGGCAGCGAAGTTATGTGATAAATAGTCCTCAATGTGGTCTTTGTTCTGCAGTTGAAGAACCTCTGGCCAACAACGGTACTCGAGAGGGTTTTCATCCCAAATCATTTCACTTTCTATTGAAACCACCTCCAGAGATTTGAGGAGCAAGCACTAGCAGAACCTCAAAGTCCTCCTGTTTGAGTTCATGTGCAGCCTTGTTTCTAGGGGAGCAACTTTCACTGCTCATCAACTACATTTTCACAATTGCTGAGGTAAACAAGTGCTGAGGCAAACATGTTCCTTGTTCTATATGTAATGACTTTCCAGACATAATTCCACTGGGATGTTTGAGAAAAAAAATATTTATTCTGAGTGCAATGCTACACAATCTAAAATAACTTTACACAGTTTCAATTGAGAGAACTCAATGTATCTGTTAAATATTAACAGTTATAATATTTTGGTACTTTACTGAAACAGACATGTTGGCAATAAATTTGATTTCATTCATTTGAAATGTCAATAATGACATTTATTTTTTAAAAACAAGTTTAATATTTTGTATTACAACCACTAAGTTGATGAAAAACCTATGAAAACACAAGACTTCATGCTGATACTTTGAATCAAGTACTGGTCATCAGTAAACATAACATTTCCAGCTTTGTTAGGTAAGCTGCTAATGGTTAAAATATCACATTAAAAACTATTTGGAGTTTGTGCTTGAATTCTGAAGACTATTGTTCAGTCACCTAGAATCATGCTTCCAGACAAAGCTACTCATAACAGAAAACTTCCACAGTGCCAGAGGGCAACTGAACCTTCTTACACAAACAGCAATAGCCATAACATAACAAGATGCTGCAATAGAAAACATGCATAACGCATTACAGTGTGTAAGTTTTGCAAGGAAGACAGGAGAAATTCAAAAGTACACTTCTTGTCTCAAGACAATACTTTGGGTAAAACAGGAATTCATCTATCACTACTTCACCAATTTCGGAAACAAAATGTAAAAAAAATCACTGCACTGTTTTACAGCAGAAATACAAGTTTTAGATATACTTGTACATTCCAAAAGTTATACAGATGTGTTAGAATTCTAACAATTATAAATGTCAGTATTATCTCAAAACTGTGACTCATCACTGGAGTGTATCACAGTGCAGGCTCAGGTAGCTGCAGTATTCAGTTTGATAGTCTTAGCTCAAAACTTAGGTAGCCAGCGATCGCAGCAATCCACTGGCAGGAATAGCAGCACCAACAACTTCCAACTATAAAAAGGCTCTTGAGGCTCAAAACTTCCAGACCTCAATTATTATTATTATTTTTTTTTTTTAAATCCTCCAACTTCAGTTACCTACAGCAACCACACATTATAACCTAATCTAAAAAAAGAAGAGCATATAGCTTGTTGCATCTGCAAGATATTGAAAGTGTTAGAAACTACTTTGTGTTGTCAAAACACACAAGTGATCAAATACTCAGGTTGCACATTGGTTCTTCACAGTCTTCCATTCTTTTCCTTCTGTGCAAGGTCCAGAGCCACAGTGCACCAATGGGTAACACTTTTCTCATGATGTATGTTATGGCACAACGGAATTTATAGGTAATTGCCTCCTTTGGTTCAAATGAACTGGCAGTTCCTCCAATGAGAACGGATGCTTAGGATAGTGCAGGCTTTTCATGTCAGATAACGTGTAATGGCCGTCAAAGCATAAAGAAGTTCTGCCTGCATTCGAGCTTCCATAAGAAGCAAATTCACATGAATCTAGAGGAAGGAAATACATGTTTTAAAAATAAACTTCATGTTTAAAGTTAAAACTGAAAAAAATTACATAAAAACACATTTTGAAATCAACAGAATTTCTATTCATTTCAATTGAGCTTTTCCTTTTAAACTGGAACTCAAGGTAACCGAGAAGACCCATAATGGAGAATAAAATCAATTAAATAAAAAAGGCAGTAAAATTTAGGTTACACCAAGTCTGGGTTTTTAAAACTGAATGCAAGAGGAAAGAAAGGTTCAGGGACAGCTGCAGCTCCACTATTTTCAGATTTTCGGTAAAACATAGTTCAAACGATAAATAATACACTTTGAAGGTTTTCCATTCCTAAACTATTTTTCTTCCTCATCCGTCTAGGGTTTCACAGACCTTCTGATATCATCAAATAGCTCTTATATATATTTTTTCAACACTAACATGCCACATTTAGCTGTTTTGCACCTTGGACATCCTACGGTCTTGAAAGGGTGCTGGAGAAATGCAAAGTTTTTTTATTACATGAAGTTTGAAAGTCTGACAGCAAGCCATTTGACTGCAAGGTCGAACCCAATTATGTCCTCACCAGAGGTCCAAATGCAAAGACTCTTGTACAATAAACAGGAGTGAAAACTCCAAGAAAGTTTCTCACCCCTAACCTGGAGGTGATGAGACCAACTGTAGCACTCTAACCTTACTCCACAAGTGAAAAGATGCCTCACATTCACTAGGCACTAGTACACCAGTTGTAGTGTACTAGCTGCTTGCCAATTATACCTAAATATTCCCATAATTCAGACATTTATGGCTATCGTCTGGAAATATTAACCCAATTTTAAAGGGGTATGTATACCACTGTCACCTCCAGGAAGATGGAGTTTAAATTTCAGAATAAAAACAGGAACTACTGATCTCTGAAGGCTTTAGGAAATGGGAACTGAATTTGAACGGTCTGACAAAAGTATTACAAAAATAACTACAATACTAAAATAAAAGGCTACTTTTACTGGGAGCTTTTAAGGGTAGATTGTATTAGCAATTAAACTGCAGGACTATCACAGTGCGTCTCTTCTCAGACTGAGCCAACCTGTAAAACATGCAGTATTGCAACACGATCAGATCACATCACGTATAATCAATTGGTGAAAGGACTTGGAAAGTAAATATATTGTGTATTTTTAATCATTAATAAATTCCAACCTTAGTACAAGCCCTTCATACCTTCTCAGAGTGTTTGAATTGTCTCCAGAAGCTGTCATACATTCTTTTTGTAGTCATCACAGGAGAACAGACCACAGTTTTTATATAAGCTTTAAAGTTCCGATCCAACAGCTGATTAATTTCACCATAGTCATAATCATCATACCTGCCAAATAAATTGATAAGATTAATTATATGGAATCATTTACTATGGGCTGGATTCTCCGACTTTGAGGCTATGTCCTGAGGAAGTGTCGAGTGTTACAATGAAAAAGTCGGCGGCGCCCCCGCACGGATGCTCCACCCAGTGGGGGGCTAGCTGCAACGCCAGGTAAAACTCCCGGTGTTCCCGACATATACAGCCGAGAATTGGCGGGTCCATGGCTGCGCATGGCGACGACCAAATAGCCCCCCCCCCCCAAACCAGTCTTCTCCTTCGCCCCCCTTGCCAACAGCACGGCGCCCCCGACTATGGCGCCACTGGACGCAGTCAGCAGCCGCCATGCCAGGTTTACGTAACCTCAGACCCATATGCGACCCGCATGGTCGTGAACTCAACCCATCGGGGGCGGAGCATCGGGGGAGGGCCTCAAAGCGACACGCTAATGCCGTCGCAACGATGTGTGGTGCGCTACCAGATGATGCTATTTTGGAGTGGGCGGTCATCTGAAAAACGGCGGCAGCCTCGATTCGGTCGCAAACGGGGATTCACTGCCTGATCGCCAAATACGATTTTGCTGTCGAGCAACGAAGAATCCCACCCTATATGTCCAAACGATAAATAATATCACAAACTGACCTTATTCCAAACATGCAATGGATGTAGTTCCAGATGGCCCGTCTGAGCATTGAGGTATCAACATCTTTATGCATTGCTATAGTGTTGTAAGTCAGGTTGTAAACAATCTGAAACTTTTCATCCAATAGCTGGCCGACATCGGGATAAAGACGGTTGACAAGGGAATACCCGTGATCTTCCCAAGTGTAATCCTGTGCAAAGATTGAAATATAAAAGTAGATTTGGTGTTAACATTTTTGCAATAAGTACAAGACAGCAAGGAATTTATGACAGAACAAATACTATTCATTTAGAGGCAAGAACAATAAAAAAAAAGTAAAGTCGCCATAGTCTCAGATGACCATTGGCTGCTTTTCCCTTTCAGGGGTAGAGCTGACTGGTGTTGATTTTACCTGGGGATCACCGCATCTCAGGCAAGGGTTGAGAAGGCGGGGTCTTCATGAACCTCAGGCGGTACGGGAATTGAACCAATGATGCTGGCCTCACTCTGCATCACAAACCAGCTGCCAGCCAACTGAGCTTAGTGACAAACATGACCTACCACCCACTCTGAATTGGTGAATGATAATGTCAGAAAAGTAAAGGAAGAACTGCCACAAAATTTGGTTTTGGAAAAAGTTGTCATTATGTCCCCCTTGCTAAATTGGTTGGAGATCTTCCTTTAATATTCTTTTTTTTAAAAAAAAAAAAGTCAAATTATCATTTATAGACAGCAATCAAACAGGCCTTTAGAGCTGCACTGGTTGCAGCTTATGGAGTCATCACTTCCAACAGAGTTGCTTGTGTAAGTATGTAGATTTATAGAAGCATTTACTAATGTTGCTTTTATTGAAAATCACATTCTGAAAACAAGTGTCCTCTGTGAACATTTTACAAGAACCTGACAAGTACGGATTATATGTTTCTGAATTGATCAGTGACCTTTTTCTTTTGTAAAAATATCCTTCATGAAAGGTCCGATCAGAAATTTTCAATTGATGCTCAAATACTTCACAAACAAAAAAAAGACACCGGAGGAAACCATTTACAGATAACTTCAAATCGCAGTCATTGTCAGTGACTGGATGCATAAACAGTGATCTTGCCCCTGACCATTGAATGCTGAACAGGCTGAAAATCTAACAGGAAAATACCGCAATCGTTTTCATTAAGTAATTCAGTTCATTATGTTGGTCCTGTCCCACAACAGTGCCCTTGTGAATACACCGCTTCACTATAATTTCAGACTGTATACCAGTGGCTGATTAAAGTACGGCCAGGGCTACAAAGCAGGCCTAGCAAAGGTTATGGAGAGCCAATCTGAACATGTCATTTGTGCAGATCCACTTGTCACTATCATTTTTCAGAAGGAATAACTGATGAAATCCCATCACCGGGTCATACACCTTTAGCTGTCCTACCACCATACTGAGAACACAGCTATCTGGTGCTGGTTGATGGTCCTCCGCAGTTATACTATGCTGTATTTTCTGGAATGATAGGCTAGCTATTTTCTCCATTATTGCAGCTTTCCCCTGGACAGGTTGTCCTTCCCATGTTAAACAGGGACACTATACAGAGTCCCAAGCTGTGTTCGGTCTACATCAAACTGTTGGTAATAGTGATTCACAAAACCTCTACCAATCTGCTCCCACAATGGGTGTTCAGCCATTCTGATGCCCAAAAATGAATGATTCAGTCCTCGTGTCTTCGGACTGTAACCTCAGCTCGCTCCGCTCCCGGCTCCAAGTGCACACGCTGCACCTTTCATAATGCGCGCTGCAGTCCGCCCAGGGACCGCCAGCTCCGCCCAGGCCCGCGGAAGGAGCTCCGCTTCATGGCCTGCCAGCTCTGCCCAGGGTTGGAGCTCCACCCCAGGGACCGAAGCCCGGGGTCGGAGCTCCACCTCAGGGACCGGAGCCCGGGGAAGGAGCGCCGCCCCCGGGGCCGGAGCCCGGGGAAGGAGCTCCGCCCCCGGGGCCGGAGCCCGGGGAAGGAGCTCCGCCCCAGGGGCTGCCAGCTCCGCCCACCCTTCCTTTAATATTCTAACAGCAGAGTCATAGATCATAGAATTTATAGTGCTGAAGGAGGCCATTCGGCCCATCGAGTCTGCACCGGCTCTTTGAAAGAGCACCCTACCCAAGCCTCCACCCTATCCCCATAACCCAGTAACCCCACCCAACACTAAGGGCAATTTTGGACACGAAGGGCAATTTAGCATAGCCAATCCACCTAACGTGCACATCTTTGGACTGTGGGAGGAAACCCACACACACACACACACGGGGAGAACGTGCAGACTCCGCACAGACAGTGAGCCAAGCCGGGAATCAAACCTGGGACCCTGGAGCGGTGAAGCAATTGTGCTAACCACCATGCTGCCGTGCTGCCCACGCTGTCATGTTGTGAAAGTGAGAAGGCCAGCCCACTGTACCACATTAGTAATCTTATACAGGTGCCGGAATGTGGAGACTAGGGCTTTTCACAGTAACTTCATTGAAGTCTACTTGTGACAATAAGCGATTATTATTATTATATGTCACCCACTTTAAGGTCCCATTCCCCAGGAGCAACATTCTTTTGTACAACACTCATCACAATCATAAACAGCACCGCAACACACTCTTACATCCATGGGTACTCCCTGCCATTTGGCTCATCAATCAACAATAGGATGTCATGCCGTACTTGCAACTTCATCACCGTAGATGATTTTTATGGATTGTTTATTACTTCTGCTCCAAACAATACCTTACATTTGGGAATTTTTACAAAATCACTAGGAAGGTTTAAAATTGTTGCCGTGTAGCTTGATGTTTCTATAGGGAAAAGGTCCATGAGGGCAAGAGGGACAACAAACTAGTCTTTGCTCAGCACTTCACCACAATTACACGATTTGATTAAGAAATCATGGATACAGGCCCATGTCCTAAAACTCAGGCACAACAAACTGGTACATCATAGATCAGATGGAGAAAAAGTTTAGAATTTTACCTGAGCTCGAAACGTGGGCACATTTTGCTCGCCCTGTCTGGGAAATTCTTTGTAACCGTAACTTGGATCCTCAAAGTGACGAGAAACTTCTCTTGTATCAACTGATTCTTCATCTTCTGGGGTAGGAAGAAAAAGCAGAAGTTGATGCTGCCATTCAGTTGTCATGGAATCCACTTCCCCAGTTAGCATTACAGACTCTCACTACCCGCAGAGTTTAAAATCAAGCTTTATTCTATTAATGGATCCTATAGCGCAGACAGAGCTTCACAGGCCAAGTAAAAACTTAAAATTAAATTTAAAAATTAATATGTATACATCTCAGGCAGTGTATTACCAAAGTGGTTCTCATTTAAGACCTGCCCATCAATGAGACGAGAGAAATAAAAACAAACTTCTCCAAATCCAAAGAGAAACTAGAAATTTGGAAATAAAAGTACAGTTTATGGAGTTTTATAGGTAAGACTTGGGGTTCTAAATGGCCCACTGATGTTATTTGTGATATAGCTGCTCCAGATATCTATATCTAGTGCATGTAAAGGTTTACCCATTAACATTTTATACATGCAAAATATTCCTGGGTATAGAGTATACCGGGGTCAGGGTACTGAACTTGATGATCAGCCATGATCATAATGAATGGCAGAGCAGGCTCGAAGGGCTGAATGGGCTCCTCCTGCTTCTATTTTCTATATTTCTATGAGTACATATCTTCAATACCATATATTTAATTATACACACATTATAAACAATATTTAAATATGGTGACCACAAATCAACATTACTTCAAGACAACTATCTTATTCTCACCGGTTGGTGCTACATAGAGACTCTCTGCCTTTTCTCTCTCAAATCGTGTTGCCATTTCCTCTTGGCTTGCCTCTTCTTCATCTCTACATTCTTGCAGCTGTTTCATTTTTTTCATCAGAGCTTCCACCTCACAAACAGTCTCTGTGCCCTGCTAAAGATAAACATTGCCATTGTACTCGAAAAATGATTGCCTGCATAATTCAAATAAGCGATAAAAGCAGTTGAAATCACGAGGCTTTATTTTGAC
Source organism: Scyliorhinus torazame (assembly GCF_047496885.1). NCBI lineage: Eukaryota > Metazoa > Chordata > Chondrichthyes > Carcharhiniformes > Scyliorhinidae > Scyliorhinus > Scyliorhinus torazame. Next base: position 297,542,444 of record NC_092710.1, read on the forward strand.
AAGAATGCAATTTTGTTTTGGCTCTTTCATTACTGCTGCACATAGGCAGTCTGTGCATTAAAACATTTAAAATCCCCTACGTTTTTGATTGCAATGGTTGGGAGAGGAGGGAAAGGAAGAGAGAGGGAGGGGGGGGGGGGGGGGAGGGAGAGAGAGAGAGAGAGAGAGAGAGAGAGAGAATGAGAATAGTTGGGGGAGGGGGCAGAGGAGAAAAAGAGATCCTGCATTACATCACTTGAATAAAATGGCCTTTTTACTAGCTTGATGAGTACTCACACTAAAAGGAAGCAAGTGTGTTCCATCTGCAATACCGATGCACAGAGGTAAAATTCCCCATATTCTTAATGCTCAAAACAATTTACAGAAATAGTTACTTAAGTTTGAACTTAAATTTTTATTGTAAAAATCTAAGTGGATTTTTTTTGGCTTCGATGCTATTCATTTGCAATGCAATAAGACCATAAGACATAGGAGCAGAATTAGCCACTTGGCCCATTGAGTCTGCTCCGCCATTTAATTATGGCTGATATTTTTCTCATCCCCATTCTCTTGCCTTCTCCCCATAACCCCGATCCCCTTATTAATCAAGAACCTATCTATTCCGGTCTTAAAGGCACTCAGTGATTTGGCCTTCTGTGGCAAAGAGTTCTACAGATTCACCACCCTCTGGCTGAAGAAATTCCTCCACATCTCTGTTTTAAAGGATTGTCCCTTTAGTCTGAGATTGTCTCCTCTGGTTCACGTTTTTCCTACAAGTGGAAACATCCTCTCCACATTGACTCTATCCAGGCATCGCAGTATTCTGCTAAGTTTCAATAAGTTTACCCCTCATCCTTCTAAACTCCCAACGAGTACAGACCTAGAGTCCTCACTGTTCCTCATACGACAAGTTCTTCATTCCAGGGGTCATTCTTGTGAACATCCTCTGGACCCTTTCCAAGGCCATCACATCCTGGGGCCCCAAAATTGCTCACAATACTCCAAATGGGATCTGACCAGAGCCTTATACAGCCTCAGAAGTACATCCCTGCTTTTGTATTCCAGCCGTCTCGACATGAATGCTAACATTGCATTGAACCTGCATGTTAACCTTAAGAGAATCGTGTATAAGAACTCCCAAGTCACTTTGTGCTTCTGATTTCCTCAGCATTTTCCCCATTTAGAAAATAAGTAAAGAGATTTAACGTTTTTGAACTTACTTCATTTCCTTCTTGGCCATTCAGTAGATCATCTACAGCATTATTGCCATTTGTAAAATCACATACGTAGCAACTACCAACAGAAGGGAGTCGGAATGTGTGGCCTCCATCACAATGTATTTCAGGGTTAATACCACAGCCATATGTGAAAGATGCAAGAGAATGATAATGAGTGAGTAGTACGACCACATGTACCAACTCAGCCAGTGACCAGCCATGCGCCTCAGCTTTTAGGAGTTTCTGAAATAAAGTCAAGAATTACATTAATGGTACTGCCACAAGCTACAGCTTCATGTCATTCTAATGCACCCCCTTCAAATGTTCTCACATTTTTATGGTCCCTTTGATTTGTACTTCTCACAGTTACGTTTAATGTTATGATATTTTGGTTCAATTTGTCAGGTGGATGTACCTTTAAGAAATGGGTGTTTATCAAATAGCTGCAGTGATGTCAGTGTGTGGGTGGAGCTGGGCTGTCTGTCTTTCACTTTTGTTTTTGAGCTGGCAGCTGCAGTGTGTTTGTAGTTTTGTTTTTCAGAGGTGGAGAGCTGCTTTTTAAGCAAGCAGCTGTATAATGATCTCTCTCTCGACAAGCTAAAGAATGTCTCCAGATCATTGATGATTTCAAAGTAATAGCTGTTTCTGTAGAGCATTTAAAGCTGTTGTTTTTATTTTTTAAAGGATTTAACCTACGGATGTTGTTTGGGAAGATTTTAAGGGTTATCTATAAAATATTGTATTTGGGAAAGTATCACGGTTTGTAGTTGATAAGATGTTTACTGTGTGTTTATGAAGTGTTAACTGAATTCATAGAATAAACATTGTTTTGTTTTAAACAGATTGCACCACACCTGTAAAGTGGGCCCTTGTGCTCCCCATCTTTTTAAAGTTGTGGAGCTCTAAATTTCCAACTATAAATCTCACCACCTCTATTCCTTGTAAAATAAAGGTAAGCATAGTCGCCATAACCTCAGATGACCACAGATTGTTTTCCCCTTTGAGGGGGGAGAGCTGACTGTTGCCGATTTAAGCCGAGGATCACATATCAGGTGAGAGGCATGGTTGAGAAGGCGGCGCCGTCATGATTAACCTCAGCCTGTACAGGAATTGAACCCGTGTTGGCCTTGCTCTGCATCACGAACTAGCTGTCCAGCCAACTGAACTAAACCGGCCCCTCTTTCCTTGTAAGACCATCCTGAAAGTAAGTCATGCCTCTGATATTAAAGATTCTATATACATTATTGGTGCATTTTGTTTGTTGTTTACCTATTACCAAATGTAAGTCAATCAGGAGAGACGCATAACAACATGTGTACTTCACATTTGAGTGCCCAGATTTGGGTGCTGTACTAGAGAATTTGTGAAGTTAGGAGAACATCAGGTATCTAATGGGAATTAAGGTGTCAGGAAAGAGAAGTATGTTATAGGCATGCCAAACTTTTGGTGGGTAGAAGGCCAGGATGCAGGAGAGGTTGAGTTGAGGTAGAGACAGAAGGGTGATACAGTGGTTAGCACTGCTGCCTCACAGTGCCAGGATCCCGGGTTCAATTACAGCCTTGAGTGACTGTGTGGAGTTTACATAATTTCCTCCGGTTTCCTCACACAGTTCAGAGATGTGGTTAGGTGAGGTTACAGGGATAGGGAGGGGTGTGGTCTTTCAAAGGGTTGGTGGAGACCCGATGGGCCAAATGGCCTCCTTGTGCACTGTAGAGATTCTATGAAGTGGTTTTATTTTAAGCCATGGACAGAGGTGGTTAGACAAGAGGGGGAAATGTGGACAGAAGGCAGATAAAGAAATGACCAAGTTGGGTAGTTGGCGGAAGCCTTGGAAATGGCAAGCTTCATATAATGTAAAGGGTGTGGCTATGACTGGAAAGATTAATATTTAGGATGAAACTCAGAGGATAGAAAGATGCAGAAGCGTGTGTGCTGGAGATGGAAGTGGGCGGAAGGCAGGTAGGTGAAATTCAAATGTAGAAATCAGAGGATCACTCACCTCAATATGATCTTTGGTGATAAGCCAGGGCCTGTGAGCAAGGATTTTATTCACCTCACTTAAAGTCTGAAGCTTCCGAGGGGCAGAGTCTAATCCTGCTAGCCACTTCGGATCCCCACCAACTTGGAGAAAGTCATTAACATGGAGATTTACTAGATATGAACACTGGTGTCGAGCTGCCGCCTGTTTTTTTTAAAAAAAAAAGCCAAAAGTTCAATGCTCAATGTTCCAAATCTCATCAAATAGCTTAATTCTCAATTTATTCCCTGAACAATGCCAATTAGTCATAACGACTCAATTATCTCACATAACTGTTTAAAAATGATCTACAGCTAGCCATTCTTAAAATAAACAAAATTAGTTTGGGCAAAATTTGCAGAGCATAAATATGAACCTCGTTTTTTTCTAATCTCACAGAAGTATCTTATGCCCCACTGTGAAGTACTTGCACCAGAATCCAAATGAAACTAAAATTGCTTTCAAGTATTTGGGAATAACATTTCTGAGTTAGCTTTACTAATGAGCAAGGAGGATGGCACATCATCCAACAAATAAAAACTTAAACAAAACAGCACCAATAGGCCAACAGGCTTTCTTCACCCTTTTTGTACCTTCATAAAGGCAAAACCAAATGTGAAAAATATATGAAAGTATGTGTTACGTGAATTTTAAAAGAAAATTATAGCTTAAAGATTCATTAACAACAATCTAATCCTAATTTTTAGTGCTTTATTTGAATTTGTCAGACATAAGCAATTGCCCACTTTAAAAGTGGAGATTGCAATTCCAAAGCCATTGTTCGTGCTGAGGAGACTGGTCTATGTTAATAAACAACAAAGTGCAGTCAGGCACTGTGCTTACTATCGTCAATACAAATGTTCAGGTGGGAAGAAAGCTAAGCAGTGAATTATTGTTGTAGTTTTCACAGCTGCTAATTGGTATTTCCAACTTCCTACTTCTCATCCCAATGTTTCTATGGTGCTATTATTAACATGCATCACAAGAAAAATGTGTAGATGGCTGGAACTCTTTTTTGAAGAGTTCATACATCACTTTAGTTGTAACACTGCAAGACAGGAAAGTCACATTGGTAGCTGACAGCTAGGCTTCATTTGAAGTGCTGGAGTGCACAGCAGAACTAATTAATTATCAAATGCTCCTTGGGCTAATCAATCCCACTAGAGAAGGAAGTAGTGAATCTGATAATTTCATTATGTGCTCAGCCTTTGAGTTAACAGGAGACTGTATACTTCATGCATCACCTGAACAATGCGAAGGAAGAGACTCACCATTATTGCTATGTAGTGTCGATAATCATAAGGCAACGGGCCATCCACCTGCATCAGGTAGTGTTGGGTTTTGAGAAAACTGTCAAGGTATCGTGGGTGGAATCCCATCAACAAGGTGATGTTGTCCAGGCGACCCAAAGTAGCAAATGCTTCAATGAATAATACACGAGTCTCTGCATCTTCTCTTCCTAATTGGAGGATCTGTTGAAAAATATTTAAATTTTCATCTCATGACCACAATAACCAAATCACTGCATGGCAGTTGCCTTTATACATATCTGTAAAGTGCAGGTTAACCAAGGCCTAATTTTGTTCAAACAAATCTGAGGCCTTTGATGTTTGCTTTAGCGAAGATTTGGCTGAAGCGATTTCCTTTCAATATACAAAACTATTCATATATTACACTTTACAAAATAAATCTGCAATAGCTCACGCAAAGATGCTTACTTTGAAATGATCACTATTTGTCAGCTATTATTAGAGAATCTAGAATAGAAACACCAAGTTTGCAACCAATCAATTCACCTTCCCAATTGGAGATTTCGGAGAGGAGCACAGGGAATAAATACAGAAAAATATTGGAAACTGAATTTTCAGGCCAAAATGATTGCATCCAGCTGTTTCTTTTAAAGTTCGAATGCCTCAATTCTTTGCCTGTTTAGCGTTTGCAGAAAAAATTAGGAAAATTCTCAACCTTATCCAAATTGTTAATTGAATCTATTTTCAAATTTCTGTGCCAACTCCAGTGCCCCAAATGCTAAAATCATAAAACCTCTGTCCTTCACCCGGGTGAGTCATAGAGAAAAATATCTTTGTAGTTAATGTATATTTCTCCTATACAGGAGGGAAAAATAAAAGGGCTATAGATCTATATAGTCAAGACATTCAAACAATTGGTTACAGGAATATTACAGTTTATTCTATAAAACAGCTCATGCATTTAACACCATTGCAATGCCAGAAGGAGTGCATACTGCACTTCCCTAGGTTAAAAAAGCAGCAGAGTTTAAAATGTGGAGGCTCGAATGCGAGATAAACATACTTCTTTTTCAGGGATGAATTCACTTGGTCCTTGCCTCAAAGGCCGGGGGATTCTCACTCCCATTTCCTGTAAAGTAGGATAACAGTATTTATGTTTGTTCTCTGGTTTAATTGGAGCTAATAATAGAGCAACAATAATTTGTCCTAGATTTATCCACTTAGTGGGCAACAGAAAACAGGTTTTTTTATAAACAGTATCAAAAACACAGATTAGTGACATCAGTTTGTTTTTGATAACTCCACAATCTCTCTGAAATGAACACTGGACTAGCTGTAGGCGGAATGTTCTTAACTACTTGGCTCACTGCCTAGAACACATTGTTCAAGCAGCTTCCCCGCACAAGATTAAAACCCACTGAAGCAAGACAATTTCACAGTAGCTTTTCTACACTCACCACAAAAAAAGGACATGGGCAAACCTATATACAATACAAAGCTATACTGAAGTTTATTCAAATGAGATTGCACAATTTATAAAACATTTGCACTTCCTGACTGTGGCATTGCGCCAGTATATTAGTTGGCCTGGTGCCGAGAACATACAGTTCTGCAACTGGTGCATCAACAACTGAGCTACTTTGAGACGGCCTTGTTATGATCTTCCTGCTCCTTGTTTAATGATTGGTTGAGATACCCTGCATCCGTTAAATTATAACACAGGTACTCAGAATATGGCAAATAGTTCAACATCTGTCAACTGTATAAAGTTACTTCAGCATCAACTTGGAAAACTTTGACACACCTGTAACCACCCCATGATATAACAAAATGCTAGAAAACTGCAGGCCACTAACTTAGCAAAGGCAACAATTAATACTTTGTTCTTGCAGAGTAACAATTTACATTATTTACAAAGAAAAATATTGGCACCAACCCTCACAAATAACAACGGTTTACATATTTATAGAATCATAGAATAGTTTACAGCACATTGTGTCGACTCTGCAAGAGCAAATCTGCTCATCCTACTCCCCCACTCTTTTCCTGTAGTCTTTCAAATCTCTCAATTGCTTTTTGAAAGCTATGATTGGATTAGTCCCCACCAGAAAGTGCACTTAGATCCTAATCTCTTGCTGCATAAAATAAATTGGTTACCGTTGGTTCTTCTGCCAATCACTTTAAATCTGTACCCTCTGGTTTCTATAAATGCAATATTTTACAAATAAATATATGGAATAATCTTGTGCTTTGACAATGAGTCAGTCCGGGTCACTCCTCTGGCTCAAGCTGGTAGCACAGAAAGACCAGCATATACTTTAACAAAAGTGTGTCAGGTATATATGTCGAAACCAATATTCAATTTTAATGAAGAGTTCTCAAAAATCTTTTATTAGTAAACTATTCAGAAATAATTAAATGTAAAGTAGTCTACCACGTCTTAAACTTCTTGCAAAATACAACTATATCAGATACAAAAACCCATGGATACCACGGCAAGTCAGAGCCTAAATATTCTGCTCAACTTTCAACTTCCCAAAGCCTCTCCATCAAAAAGGCACATTTTCAGAAATTTGATCGAACACTCCTACTAATTTGCCTGGATGAGTGCAGCTCCAACAACAATCAAGAAGTTCAGCACCCATACAGGACAAAGAGGTCCGCTTGAACAGTAGCTCATCTACTACCTACACCACTGGAACATGGCTGTGATGTTACTATCTACAGCACTGGTATTCACTATGTGGCCAGAGGACTGCACATGGCTCTCACATTCTTTTTTGTGGTTCTTCTTACTATATCCCCCACACCGTTTTGAACTGTATGACGACGAATTGACTGCGTTAACCATGGTTCCCAAATCTGTGGGTTGTGATCCCATGACCAATTAGGGTCTGGAATGCCTCCTCCTCCTAAGTAATAGTACTGACTATGAACCACAGTCTCTTGATGGAACGCCCTGGAATTGATTCCAAGTCCTTGTGACACACACCCACATGATATTTCTTCCTGAAGCTGTTCACAGGATGTGGTCCATCGAAACGAACTCTAGGGCCCTTCAAAACCCTGCAAAACACTTGTGGAAAACCATCGCTCCCCACTTTTGCAACTTCATCCCCGCCATCATACAACTCCGTCTCACATTGCAACCTCACCTTTCCCCTTGCACAAGGGCAATCAATATGGCTTTTACAGCGATCACCCAGAGACAAAAAACAAAATTGATTTCTAAATGGTCCAGACCACTGCACCCATCCTACTTGGACCTTTTTCAGCCGGTCTTCTACACCAGTTGCATTAATGTCCTAAACCAAGAGGGAATTAAAGAGGCACTTGGATATGGGTATTTACTGCCAATCTCTAATTTCATTCCAAGTCGATATAGTGAAGGTACACCTACAGTGCTGTCAGGAAGAGTGTCAGAAATTTGACCCAGCGGCCAAATGAACCCAATTACCAATTCCTCTTTCTACTGTATGCACGTGTTGTCGATTTTGGTTAGATATTCAATTGAAAGTGGCCCACATTTTGTGCCTCCACTCTCAGGAATCAACATCAGATCTCAGGAATGCAAAGTTTACCAAATTCAAACAGTGCTTCAAATATAGGTAGTCAAATGTAAGAAGATTATAGTAAAAGTATTTGGAATTTATATTGGCACTTCAACAATGTAATGCTGACATGGTAACAAACTATAAGAACAATTTGTGCTGCCTGGTGGCTAATAGCATAATGGGGATATGTTCTGCCCTTCTGGACAGCGTGAGGTGGCAACTAGAAAAGCGGTCAGAAAACAAGCTAGAGGTGCATTTGTGCGCAAAGGAACATAGGAGGATAGTATATTTTCTGTTAGGCTGGAGAAAATAATTAAGCAGGTGAGGCACCAATAATTGATGAGGGCAGCAGACTCAATTATCATAGGCTGACATGCGAAAGCTGACCTTATAAGAATAATAAAAAATTGTCCCAGAGGCAGGCAAAGCCGTTGGTGCCAACAAATGTACAACAGGCATGAGCAGAACCATGAGGTTCTCAAGAATACATTCTCAAGAAATTAGAACCAAACAGAAAGAATTGAAGTGATTAAGAGGATGTGGAAGGACTAGGAGAAAATCGGTCTTGGACAGTTAAACAGCATGTAATTTTTGACTTTAGCAAGAATAAGTTGGAATTAGTGGGCTGAAGAGATAGTGGAGAAACTGCAGAAGATGAGATGGGTGAGGGTTTGGTTGGATGGAGAGCAGGAGCCAAAAGTATCCAAGAATTTGAAGCTGGCACGTCCAACCTAATATAATGATTGAAAACTGCTTAGTTGCTCTATGCAGGAAGATTGGGCTCATCTGCAAAGAAGCCTGCAAAAATAGCTTCTTCTAATGGGTCTTGAACCTTCAGAGGCCCCTGTTGCCTCATAAATCAAGGTTGCCGGAATTTTAAATTGTATAGATTTCATAGAATTTACAGTGCAGAAGGAGGCCATTCGGCCCATCAAGTCTGCACCGACTCTTGGAAAGAGCACCCTACCCAAGGTCAACACCTCCACCCTATCCCCATAACCCAGTAACCCCACCCAACACTAAGGGCAATTTTGGACACTAAGGGCAATTTATCATGGCCAATCCACCTAACCTGCACATCTTTGGACTGTGGGAGGAAACCCACGCACACACGGGGAGGATGTGCAGACGCCGCACAGACAGTGACCCAAGCCGGAATCGAACCTGGGACGCTGGAGCTGTGAAGCAATTGTGCTATCCACAAGGCTACCGTGCTGCCCTGGGCAACAGAAGTGTTAATTGCATGTGGAAAATTAAAGTGTGCCCACTAGATTCCACTGAAGCGTTTTGGGGGGAAAAACACCGAAATTCTGCAAGTGGATTTATCTTTCTTTACCATCTCTTTACTTAATCTTGCACTTTCAACAGTAAGTGAAATGAAAATGAAAATCGCTTATTGTCACAAGTAGGCTTCAAATGAAGTTACTGTGAAAAGCCCCTAGTCGCCACATTCCGGCGCCTGTTTTGGGAGGCTGGTACGGGAAGTGTAACATTATACCAATTTTAATATATTAACATTAATTATGTAAAACATTTAATATACCAAGTTAGTTTATACATTACTGAAATGGCATGCACTGTCAACCATTAAAGTTTTGTTCCACAGAAAAGCATAGAGTAAAATGTTACTTGATGAAACAAATCTCACATGGAAAACCCTGGAAGGAAAATACCTATACTAATATTAGAAATGTCAAAGTTTATAGAATAGTTGCACCACAGGTGACTAGGATGACAACAAAGAGGAAACGTCTCTAGAACATTTGAACCATCGGCGAAGTGCAGAACCCATAAGGATTTGAGGAGCTATCACTGTTCTTCATAGTCAAGTATCTGACTCAACATAAATAAATCAGATGCTTAAAAAAATCTCCAAATGTCAGGATCCTAAGTGATTTCGCCATGCCAAAGACCGCCCACCTCCATCTTTACTTCTTCAAGATTATGAAAGGCATGGATAGAGTGGATGGGGAGGGTGCAGGGGTCATTCAACCAGGGGGTTTTGGTTTAAGGTCCGTGTGGCAAAGTTTAGCAGAGATGTGCGAGGCAGGTTTTTTTTCCCCACACAGAGGGTGGTGAGTGCCTGGAATGCGCTGTCAGGGGAGGTTGTGGAAGCAAATATATTAACGGCGTTGAGACATCTCGACAAATACATGGATAGAATCGGTATAGAGGGATACGGCACTAGGAAGTGCTGAGAATTTTGGCTAAGGGTGGTATCATGACAGGTACAAGCTTGGAGGGCCGAAGGGCCTGTTCCTGTGCTGTATTGTTCTTTGTTCTTAGCTTAATTGCCTCTGTCGCCTTCACTCAACTTTTCCAATACTCTCATTTCATCTTCCTGGACTTCAACCTACCCAAAACTCTCCTGCCCATTCTATTCTATACCAAGACCCAACCAAGCATCACCACTGCACTTGCCAACCTAAATAGGCTGCTAGCCCTCCAGTGCCTCAAATTTATCTCCCTCTCTCCAGTATAATCCTGTCAATTTTCACACCTCTGACTCTTGCTTCCTCTCCCCTCAGTCCACCACTGGCAGGCATGTTTTAAGCCACCCTAGCTGTGCACTTCATAACCACCATCACAGCTGAACTTGAAGAGCTCACTTTTGCACTAATTAGCATATTTGATAAGGTATCTTTATCAGATGCTCTCTACTCCCAGTCTTGAATTGTGTTGCTCTTCTAAGCTTTGAAGAATGGTGTACAGATTCCCCCAGTATAATACCTTCTTTCTTCCAACAGGGATTGCAAGCCAAATAGGAGGAAATTCTTACCCTTTCCTTAAATGACTCAAGATGTTTTTCTATGTTAGAGCCATTATATTGTTGAGCATAACATTACAACATAAAGATACCAGTTAAAGAACAGTATCTGTATACAATCAGAGTTGTTACAGCATAAAAGGTGGCCATTTGGCCCATCGCACCTGCACCATCTCTCTGTATGAGCAATTCATCTGGTGCCTTTCCTATGCTTTTCCCCATAATCCTACACATTTTCCCTTTTCAGATTATAGATTGTAAATAGTTGAGGCCCCAGCAGTGATCTCGGTGGCAGCCCACTAGTTTGTTAATCGAAAAATAACAATAATCTTTATTAGTGTCACAAGTAGGCTTACATTAACACTGCAATGAAGCTCCTGGGATGACGTATGTATCCCAATGCTCTGTTTTGTTAGTTAGCCAATCCACCATCCTTGTTAATATGATGTGGAGATGCCGGCATTAGACTGGGGTGAGCACAGTAAGAGGTCTTACAACACCAGGTTAAAGTCCAACAGGTTTGTTTCGAATCACTAGCTTTCGGAGCGCTGCTCCTTCCTCAGGTTCACTTCAGGTTTTACTTGTTAATATAACAGCATTTTCCCCTTAGTGTAATCCTAACCCCAAAGCGTTAAAAACACATTTAGAAACTGTACGGATCAGACAGACTCCAGGCTTGATACTGTACCTTTACACAATTACTGCAGAGCAGGCGTTCCCTCGCTGACCTGCCTGTCTTTTTCGTTCTCGCATCCGCAAGTCTCATTTTGACGTTACTGGGGCCGGATTCCTGACTTGCCAGCCGCTGCAGCAGTCTGACCGCGGCGCACTGCGCATGCTTAAATAGGCCCGTCAGGCAGCAGCCGCTGGTTGGCGCCTCTCGGGGTGTCTCTGCCACTATTGACCAGTCAGAGAAGGCGGAGGGGGCGGGGCGCGGCGCGCGGGGAGGAACAACAACAACTCGGAACTCCCCGGCTGCAAAAACAACACTGACCTGTGACAGAAACTGTTAGAAAAACAAATCGCGTGCCCCCCCCCCCCCCCAATGGCGTGTGCCGGGGCCGCTCCCCCCCCCCCCCCCCCAATGGCGTGTGCCGGGGCCGCTCCCCCCCCCCCCCCCCCCCAATGGCGTGTGCCGGGGCCGCTCCCCCCCCCCCCCCCCAATGGCGTGTGCCGGGGCCGCTCCCCCCCCCCCCAATGGCGTGTGCCGGGGCCGCTCCCCCCCCCCCCCCCCAATGGCGTGTGCCGGGGCCGCTCCCCCCCCCCCCCCAATGGCGTGTGCCGGGGCCGCTCCCCCCCCCCCCCCAATGGCGTGTGCCGGGGCCGCTCCCCCCCCCCCCCCAATGGCGTGTGCCGGGGCCGCTCCCCCCCCCCCAAATGGCGTGTGCCGGGGCCGCTCCCCCCCCCCCCCCCCATGGCGTGTGCCGGGGCCGCTCCCCCCCTCCCCTCCGTGTGGGGTGTGCCGGGGCCGCTCCCCCCCTCCCCTCCGTGTGGGGTGTGCTCCCCCCCTTCTCGGTCTGTGCCCCCCCCATCTCGGTGTGTGCCCCCCCTCTCAGTGTGCCCCCCCCACTCAAGCAATGTTACCCGTCAAGCAATGAAAAAAAAATTTAGAGTACCCAATTTATTTTTTCCAATTAAGGGGCAATTTAGCGTGGCCAATCCACCAACCTGCATATCTCTGTTGTGGGGACGAAACCCACACAGACACGGGGAGAATGTGCAAACTCCATATGGACAGTGACCCAGAGCGGGGATCGAACCTGGGACCTCAGTGCCATGAGGCAGCAGTGCTAACCACTGCATCACTGTGCTGCCCTCCCATCAAACATTTTAAAATGAAAAGTTTAAATCAGAGGTATTAAGGGATTATGAGCAAGTTAAAGAGGATATGGATAGGAGAGACTTTAATGAGCCGTAGTTTATTGAGAATGAAAGGCCAGGTAGGAGACACTCACTTACAACTCAAGTATTCCAAAGGTACAGATGAGTGTTTTATCAGTTGGTGGACTGAGGCAAGATCCAAAGATCTGTAGAGGGAAAGGTAGTATTGAGGAGACAGGGGGCTGCAGAAGGACTTGGACAGGCAAAGAAGTGGCAGATGGAATACAATGTGGAACGGTGTGAGGAATGGTGGCATTGACTATTTTCTAAATAATGGGGAAATGCTTAGGAAATCAGAAGCACAAAGGGACTTGGGAGTCCTTGTTCACGTTTCTCTTAAGGTTAGCATGCAGGTTCAGTCAGCAGTTGGGAAGACAAATGCAATGTTAGCATTCATGTCGAGAGGGCTAGAATACAAGAGCAAGGATGTTCTTTTGAGGCTGCACAAGGCTCTGGTCAGACCCCTTTTGGAGTATTGTGAGCAGTTTTGGGCCCCGCATCTCAGGAAGGATGTGCTGGCCTTGGAAATGGTGCAGAGGAGGTTCACAAGAATGATCCCTGGAATGAAGAGCTTGTTGTATGAGGAAAGGTTGAGGACTCTGGGTCTGTACTCATTGGAGTTTAGAAGAATGGGGAATCTTATTGAAAGTTACAGGACACTAATAGATGTGGAGAGGATGTTTCCACTTGTAGGAAAAACTAGAACCAGAGGACAATCTCAGACTAAAGGGACGATTCTTTAAAACAGAGAGGAGGAGGAATTTCTTCAGCTAGAGGGTGGTGAATCTGTGGAACTCTTTGCCGCAGAAGGCTGTGGAGGCCAAATCACGGAGTGTCTTTAAGACAGAGATAGATAGATTCTTGAATAAGAAGGGGATCAAGGGTTATGGGGATGAGAAAAATATCAGCAATGATTGAATGGCAGAGCAGACTAAATGGGCTGAGTGGCCTAATTCTGTTCCTATGTCATATGGTCTAAGGCAAGTGAGATTACAGAGGTAGACAATGATGGTCTTTGTATAAATTCTTTGGTTATGCTTATATGGAAGGGGTGCCAATCAAGCAGGCTGCTTTGTCCTGGATGGTGTTGAGCTTCTTGAGTGTTGTTGGAGCTGCACTCATCCAGGCAAGTGGGGAGTATTCCACCTCATTCCTGACTTATGCCTTGTAGGTGGTGGTCAGGCTTTGGGGAGTCAGGTTGTCAGTTATCTGCCACAGGATTCCTAGCCTCTGACCTGCAGTTGTTAAGGGGCGATGGTTTAGTTCTCTCTTATTGGAGATGGTCATTGCCTGCCACTTGTGACACAATATTACTTGCCTCTTTTCAGCCCAAGCCTGGATATTGTCCAGGTCTTGTTGCATTTGCACGTGGATTGCAAGACCAGGACCCAGCGTAAGTGTACAAGTACTGGGCTGATGGATGAACAGGATTTTGTGGCATTGGGGAAATCATACCTGCTTCACTGTATGCACTTTTGATCTCTGTATCCGAGGAAGGACTTCCAACTGGGAGGAGGGGAGGGGGGGGGGGGGGGGAAAGAGAGGAGGAGGGGATTATCCTCAGATCGCGTAGACTAGGCCTACATTCCCAGAAGTTTCAACAAAGTAGGTGATCTAATTGAAGCAGAAGACTGGGCAGGTGCTGAGAAAATGTTTCTCCTGGTTTGGGGAAACTAGAATATGGGGTCAGAGTCTCAGAATAAAGGGTCAGCCATTTAGGTCTGTGAAAGGAGATATTTCTTCACTCAAAGGGTTGCGAATATTTGGAATTTACTATTCCCAAAAGCTGTGGATGTTCAGTTGTAGAGTATATGCATGACAGAGGTAGATAGTTTTTTGGGTACTAAGGGAATTAAGGGATATGGAGCTAATGTCAAAAGATGGAGTTGAGGTAGAAGTTACATAGTTAAGCATATCTGTTTGAAGGTGAAGGCTATCTTTCCAGTTTCCAAGTGCAATTCTCTTCAACTACAATAGGACAGGTGCTTCATAACACAAGACCTCCTGCACGTATAAATTAACCGTTCCCCGACGGCACATTTCACCTGCTCGCACTTATGCAAAGAAAGGAAGAGGGAGACTCCTTCATCCAACAGGTTTCCAACCATAAAACATTTTCCTCTTTGTATATTCCCAATCCTGGTCCAATCTTTTCAAACCTTTTGCCTCAGCTTTCCATATGCAGATTCTAGGACAGGTCACTTTTAAAGTTCATACATTTACATGCACGATACACAAAGTCTGTGAAAGAAGTTAATTGATTTGTATTTTTTTGTGGCTTTCCCCATCTTTTTTGACATATCTTATTTGTCCCACTATGCCAATTTTCTCCTATCTCCTATAATAGTTCTGATGGAGTTACAATTTAAATGTTTAATCAAGCTTTCACATTTGCAGAATTTTCTGGTTTTAAATGAGACAACTTGAAAATTGCTGGATTTTACTGTTCTCTCATTACTGAAGCCATAACAAAGCTTGTTAATTTAATTTTAAAATATGTTTACTACACAGCTTGGTTTAGTATTGCAAGGTACATTTGGCAAATAGTTTGTGACCAAGATTCAATAATTATTTTGTGTTAAATGAAATGAAAATCACTTATTGTCACAAGTAGGTTTCAAACGAAGTTACTGTGAAAAGTCGCCACATTCCAGCACCTGTTCGGGGAGGCTGGTACGGGAATTGAACGCGCGCTGCTGGCCTTGTTCTGCATTACAAGCCAGCTATTTAGCCCACTGTGCTAAACCAGCCCAATTGGACAATGTCCAAATTTAGCAATAAATCAAAAAACGTTGGGACATTTTCTGTACCACATCAAATGTTGAGAAGGTATAGAATTCACCGTTCGCTGATTAGGGATATGGAGCTGATGCCTATTCGTCATCTTGGACTGTTTTGTAATAATGTGTCATTGCAAATGTTTGCCTGATGCATTTCTAGAAGCCCACAGAAACATAGGCGGTTACAGGGAAATGTTCCAAAACAGAAAGCAATCCACTGATGTAATATTAGATGAAATCACTGAGTCAAAGTACAAAAGTGAGAAACTAAAATTAAACCCAGCACAAGGAATACAAAAAATAGAGATGTAGATTTAAAGCGCATTAGGAACAATCACAAGTTTGCAAACTGGATAGCAGGAATGAAATTTTGCCTGGAGCCATAATGTAGGAGAAAATTCTACTCATCAACAACTTGGGACAGCTCAATCCATACAGAAAAGCAAGCTGCATGTCACAAACACTGGGGTAGAAATACTGTGGTGTGCCAAATGGATGGCATTGCACCAGCCATCTGTTATATGTATCGCCTAATATTCACTTCCAAAGTGATCAATGGAATTGTATATCATGCACGGCATATAATGGTGATTGACCCAACAAAGCCCTATCTACCACACAAAACAAATCACCAACCCGTGCTTGCAGATAACTTGCTCAGGAAAAGGTAATATCCTGGAAGCAAAGGCCCACAGAACAGTGCGTTTATCTACCTAAAGCTAAAGCAGTTCGTATTCTAGAGAAATTAGAAGCGATACAGCTATAACACCTTGTGTTTAAATAGTGCATTTAACCTCAAGGTACTTCATTGGAGCATTACTGAATGTGACAAAGCCACAAAAGCAGATATGGGGGCTAATGGCCAAACACTTGTCAAAGGAGTAGATTTTAAGGTGGAAAGCAGGTACAGTGTATAAATTATATAATGAAGGATTATCAACTCCACTAAATCCAACCCTTCAATATATAATTAAAAAGACATTCTAACAGCTGATAGTGGCTCAACTCTTTGAAAAAGGAAATGAATGGCTGCCATCTCAAGTGCGACCCTCCTGCCCAATCACTTGACCTTCTCTAGATGTAGAAAATCCATTAGATCACCCAACCAGGCCACGGCACTAAGCAGAGTAGGAGAGCTCCACCCCAGCAGAACTCGCCTCTGGGCTATCAACGAGGCAAAGGCGAGGACCTCCGCCTTCACCCCCGTCTGCAGGACCAGCCAGTCCGAAACTCTGAAAAATGGCCAGCAGCAGACAATGCTCTAGCTCAATATAAGAACCCCTGACATGGTGTTAAAGGAGACCAGAAGCTGGTAACTTTAGGACATATAGATATGATTTGTTGGACCTCAAGGACAACATTCACACCTATCCTCCACCCAGAGAACAAAAAACACTCATCCTTATCTTGGGTCAGATGCATCCTGTGCACCACCTTGAACTGAATAAAGCTGAGTCTAGCACAGGAGGAATGTATTCCCCTCATTGCAGAAGCCAGTCTAATGCAATGTTGTTGAATACATTCGTCACTTGAACAAAATGGTCACAGGCATGCGTCGAGTTGGTGCCTGTTGGTTTTAAGAGTCACACAATATGGAGTTGCATTAAGTTTACAACGGTGGGTGTGACTATGGAAGTCATTCAATGAACTGCTATTTATCATTTGTTCCAACTGCAGCTCTGCTTATCAAAATTGAGTTCAGCCGTTGGGTTTCTAATGATTTGGAAGCTGAAGGGAACCTGCTCAATGAAACAAGAAAGTCACGCAGTCTGTCATTTATTACCATCTCTGTTCGTGTTCTCTGCATTCAGATCCACAGGACCGTTCTGCCGCACTATAAAGTGGTGAGAAATCAGGCCTTCTGGACAACAGTCCAACTGCTGTCAATACTTTCTTGAGAAATCTAGTGACATACTAACTGAAGAACTTGCCTGGGAAGTGGGACAGAAATTTTCAGAAATGGAAGGAGAAGGGGATTAAAACACTAAATGATTTGTTTCTTGGGGGTCGGTTTGCAGGATTGAAGGAGCTAGGAGCGAAGTATGGGCCGGAGCAGGGGGAAATGTTTAGATACATGCAGGTTTGAGACTTTGCCAGGAAGGAGATACAGAGCTTCCCAGTAGAGCCGGCCTCCACATTACTGGAGGAGGTGCTGACGACAGGGACTGGAGAAAGGGGTAGTGTCGGCTATTTTGGAAGAGGAGAAGGCACCACTGGAAGGGACCAAGGCAAAGTGGGAGGAGGGGTACCGGTATGAGGTGTTCCAGAGAGTGAACGCCTCCACCTCGTGCGCGAGGTTGGGGCTGATACAGCTGAAAGTGGGATAAAGAGCACACCGGAAAAGGGTGATGTTGAGCCGGCTCTTTGAGGGGATTTGAACATTGCGGGGGGGGGGGGGGGGCTAATCACGTACATATGTTTTGGCCCTGTCTGAAGCTGGAGGATTACTGGAAGGAGGTTTTTAGGGTAATCTCTAACGTGGTGCATGTGAAACCGGACCCAGGCCCCTGGGAGGCTATATTCGGTGTGTCGGACCAGCCGTGGTTGGAAACGGGTGCGGAGGCAGATGTTGTAGCCTTCGCCTCGTTGATAGCCCGAAGGCAGATCCTGTTGGGATGGAGAGCAACCACTCCACCCTGTGCCCTGGCATGGCGGGGGGACATGTTGGAATTCTTGACAAGGTTAAATTTAAACTGATGGGAAGGATGGAGGGGTTCTACAATTCATGGGCGTTATTCATTATGCACTTTCAAGAATTGGATTACATCGAACATTAGTGGGGGGGGGGGATTTCGGAGGAGGGGGACTGTATGTGTTAATGGTAACTATGGGTGATTCCGGATTCATTTTTGTTATTTGTTTATGTTGCGGGCAGTTGTTTGGGGGTTGGTGGGAAGATGGGATTGTTGTTGATATGGGGATTGACATTATATTCGTTACTGCCTATTGTTTATTGTTGGTGGGTGTAAATTTGGGAGAAAATGTGAAAAAGGAGAATAAAAAATATTTTTTAACAAACTGAAGAATTGGATTTGTTTAGCTAGTTGGCGGCAGATTTCACAAAACAGTTGAGATGAGTGAGCAACTGTCAGGCTGCATAACTGCCATTGCAAATTAAATATGCATTTGCTTTGCTGGGGTAGTGTAGCAACATCAAAATGTGTTCATCCTTTGTTTTAATAGTTCTGCTGAAATGAGTAATTGAAAATAATATGGTACTCTCGCAGTAAAAGGAAAAATAACGAGGTTGTGACTATGAGCTAAAGTCTATTAAATTCTGGATGCTGAGTTTGGAAATGGCAGGCAACACAGTGCAAGAAAGGGAAAAGCACAGAAATCAATATGTGGACATTTTGCAATTCATTTTGCAGATTATACAAAAATAGATGAGAAGGCAAGTGGTGAGAATGCAGAGTCTACAGAGGGATAATGGGTATGAGTGGGCAAAAACTTGGCAGGTGGAATATAATGTTGGAAAATGCGAAATTATGGACTTTGATAGGAAAAATAAAGGATCTGAATATTATTTAAATGGAGAAAGCTGCAGCACAGAGGGATTTGGAGATCCACGTGCATAAATCACAAGAAGCTAGCATGCAAGTTCAGGGAAGGGAAATGAAATATTGGCTTTCCTTTTGAAGGGAATGGAGCATTAATATAGGGTGCTAATACTATCCAAGACCACACCTGGAATACTGTGAACAGTTTTGGTCCCCTTATCTAAGGACAGATATATACTGACTTTGAAGGCAGTCCAGAGAAGTTCGCTAGGTCAGTATTTTTCAAACTCAGGTTCGCGACCCGCAGGTGGGTCGTGGAGCTATCGGCCGTGGATCGATCGGTTGTGGTAATGAAAATAAACACAAACAGGCCAGGATCTCAGTACTGAATCTACTGGAGAGAGCTTCACAGGAGAGTCCATGTCAGGACAAAGCAGTGCTGGTGTGAAATGTAAGCAGAACTCCAGGGCCTCTGATGAACAGCCAACAAAGAAAAAACTGAAATCGGGAACAAAGCAGCATAAAAATGTTTTCTTGCGGTGTGACTTTGTTAATTGTTCCAGTGCAAATCAGAATGCAAAGCCCATGTGTGTAAAATGCAAGGAAGTACTGGCAAATGAAAGTTTAAAACTTTCAAAAGCATTCTTCTCTTATAGGGTACTGAATATGTACTGCAGAGGCTGGGTCATTAAGTATGTTCAAGGCTGAGATAGACAGATTTTTAATCAGTATGGGAATCAACGGTTATGGGAATAAGGCGGAAAAGTAGCACAGTGGTTAGCACTGTGGCTTCACAGCACCAGAGTCTCAGGTTCGATTTCCAGCTGGATCACTGTCTGTGCGGAGTCTGCACGTTCTCTGCGTGAGTTTCCTCCGGGTGCTCCGGTTTCCTCCCACCAGTCCCGAAAGACGTGCTGTTAGGTAATTTGGACATTCTGAATTCTCCCTCTGTATACCCGAACCTGTGCCGGAATGTGGCGACTAGGGGCATTTCACAGTAACTTCATTGTAATGTAACTTGTGACAATAAAGATTATTATTATTAGTGGAGTTGAGGATAATCGTATCAGATCAGTCATGATCTAATTGAATGACGGAATAGACTCAATGAGCCAAATGCTCCTGTGTCACTTGGTAATTTCCCTCCCTAAATCCATATATTGTATGTCATATACCATATGAATATATATATATATATATATATATATATATATAGATATATATATATTTATACTATATATTAACTCTGGTAAGAGAGAGAGTTTATTCTTGACGAAATTTTTTTTTTTTTTTTGCATTAAGCGGAGCGCACAGTAAAATATTGAAGACTTCCGTTAACAGCTTGTCACCACCCTCAAGTGGATACACAGGCTCACTTTATGGAACAGTTGAATTGCAAAACCCTTTTGAAATCTCCTGTCTCTGGCAATGAATTGTTTTGATTGTTGATGGCTTAAAATCGCAAAGCTATTTGAAAAGATTATGCATTTGCCTAATCAAATTTGTATATATTTTGTATCATGCGAAGAATATGGTGACTTGATTGTCACAAGCTTAGCAAGCACCAAAATCCTTTTCGACAACACTGGTCTAGTGAACTCATTCTTGGCTATGTCCTGAGGTATGGAGACCAAAACTACATACAGTTAAGTTTATGGGCGGCACCGTAGCACAGTGGTTAGCACCGTTGTTTCACAGCACCATAGAACATAGAAAAATACAGCACAGAACAGGCCCTTCGGCCCACGATGTTGTGCCGAACCTTTGTCCTAGATTAATCATAGATTATCATTGAATTTACAGTGCAGAAGGAGGCCATTCGGCCCATTGAGTCTGCACCGGCTCTTGGAAAGAGCACCCTACCCAAGGTCAACACCTCCACCCAACACTAAGGGCAATTTTGGACACTAAGGGCCAATCCACCTAACCTGTACATCTTTGGACTGTGGGAGGAAACGTAGCACCCGGAGGAAACCCACGCACACACGGGGTCCCAGGTTTGATTCCCGGCGTGGATCACTGTCTGTGCGGAGTCTGCACGTTCTCCCCATGTCTGCGTGGGTTTCCTCCAGCTGTTTCGGTTTCCTCCACAAGTCCCGAAAGACATGCTGTTGGGTAATTTGGACATGCTGAATTCTCCCTCCGTGTACCCGAACAGGCGCTGGAATTTGGCGACTAGGGGATTTTCACAGTAACTTCATTGCAGTGTTAATGTAAGCCGACTTGTGACAATAAAAATTATTATACAGTATTCCAGGTGCGGCCTCATAATGCCCTGTATACACAAATACTTATTTACTCTTACATTCCAGCCTCTTTAAAACAACATTTACCTTCCAAATTACTTGCTGTTACCGCGTGTTAACTTTGTGATTCATGTACAAAAACACCCAGGTCCCTCAGAAAGCAAACATTTCCAGGCTCCCACCAAACAAAAATATTCTGTTTTTTATTTTTCCTATCAAAACTGATAACTTCACATTTTGCCCCATTGTATTCCATCTGCAATATCACCTAACCTGGAGCCCTCTGCAGCCTCTTTGCAACCTCCACGCTGCTTACTTTCTCACCTAACTTTACACTGTCAGCAAACTGGGACAGGTTGCACTCAGTGCCCCTCATCTAAGTCATTAATATAGACTGAAAATAATGGAGGCCCTAGTACTGATCCTTGCAATACAGCACCCTGTTAGTTACAGCCTGCCAATCCCCAAGTGTCCTTTTTTAAATTCTCCATTTTCTGCCCATTAACCAATCCTCAATCCATGCTAATATACCACCTCATCCCATTAAGTGTATGAAATGTTTATGTGGCACCGTATCACATGCTTTTTGAAAATTCAAATACACTGGGCTCGATTCTCCGCCGTTGGATGTTCTGTTTTGCCGGCAGCCCGGGGGTTTCCCGACAGCGTGGGGCTGCCCCACAATAGGAAATCCCATTGACCAGCCAGCGTAACAGAGAATCCCGCCGGCGTGCTGAATCAGAAATGTGGCACGGCGGGATGGACAATGCAGCTCACTATGTCCACTGGTTTTCCCTTTATCCACCTTACTAGCTACGTCCTCAAAATACCCGACCAGATTTGTCAAACGTGATTTCACGTTCATAAACCCATGTTGACTCCACTTCAAACAATCTTCTAAGTGCGTTGTTACTTTTGTGTTGTGTGATATGGCTGATATAATGAGATACACATAACATCCAGTTGCTTAACTAGAAAAATGAGTTATTAACAAACATGTGGAAAGATAACTAACAGATAAATATACAGACAGTAACTACTAAATTCATTCAGTAAATTCTACTGGAACTACTCTAAGTGCGACTATCCTTCGTACGTCCTACAACAACTGGTATGTATCTCAAGTTATGTGGCGGATGTCTGACGCCACCAGTTGGTGGGAGGTTGCATCACTAACTATCTACAAAACTGCACACGGGCATATCATCACAGTTACCAGATCCCTAATAATAGATCTTAACATTTTGCCTGCTATTGATCTCAGGCTAACTGGCAAAAGTTCCCCATTCTCTCCTTTCCTCTTTTTAAAAAAATGCAAGACCAATGTTTGCTTTCTTCCAGTCTTTGGGAAATGTTCTAGATTTTAGAAGTTTTGGAAAATCAAAACCAATGCGTCCACTATATCTGCAGCACTGCTATTAAAAGCACCTAGGTATCACCACTTAATCCCATTCATTTCTCCAGTACCATATTTTTTTTTTCTAATTTAGTGTACCCAATTCATTTTTTCCAATTAAGGGGCAATTTAGCATGGCCAATCCACCTAGCCTGCACATCGTTGGGTTGTGGGGGCGAAACCCACACAAACACGGGAGAATGTACAAACTCCACACGGACAGTGACCCAGAGCCAGGATCTCGGCGCCGGGAGACTACAGGGCTAACCCACTGCGCCACCGTGCTGCCCCTCCAGTACCATATCTAACCACCTTGGTGTCACCACTTAATCCCATTCATTCCAAAGAGACACAGCCTGAGTGAGTGAGACACATCCAGAGTGGGGAATTTGGAACTTGGTAATTTGGTGCAGTGAGGTAATTCGGTGCAGAGTGGGAGAAGGTGCTTTTTCCCTACTGTTTTGTTCTCTCTCTTTCTTCTGGCCTGTAACTTTTAATCAGCAGGGAGAGAACCTGAGAGCATCTCAGACCCTCATAAGGTAAGTGATTTTAACTCATTTTTACTTTTATTACCTTTTCAAATTGTGTGTGTGTGGGGGGGGGGGGGGGACTGAAGTGACATCACAGAAAAGCTGTGACCTGATTGGCTGGTTGGGAATCTACACTAAATTAAAAAAGTTGGTAAACTAATTAAGCATAATTACTTAATTATAATTTAGAGGGGTATCTAAGCCAGAGATCAGAGAGTACTGTATTTAGCTTTCACATTTATAATAGAAATCTAGTGCTAGGAAACATATAGTTAACAGTAGCTTTTAAAAAAAAAAAACTTTTAAATTTAATTTACTAATTAATTGACGCAATGTCAATTAGAGGGGTGCAGTGCTCTGACTGTGAGATGTGGCAGGTCTGGGAGGTTTCCAGCGTCCCGGATGGCTTCATCTGCAGAAAGTGCACCAAACTGGTGCTCCTCACAGACCGCATGGTTCGGTTGGAGCGACAGTTGGATGCACTTAGGAGCATACAGGTGGCGGAAAGCGTCATCGATAGCAGTTATATAAATGTGGTCACACCCAAGGTGCAGGCAGAGAAATGGGTGACCACCAGAAAGGGCAGACAGTCAGTGCAGGACTCCCCTGTGGTTGTCCCCCTCTCGAACAGGTATACCCCTTTGGATGCTGTCGGGGGGGATAGCCTATCAGGGGAAAACAGCAGCAGCCAGAGCAGTGGCACCACGGCTGGCTCTGATGTTCAGAAGGGAGGGTCAAAGCGCAGAAGAGCAATAGTCATAGGGGACTCTATAGTCAGGGGCACAGATAGGCGCTTCTGTGGACGTGAAAGAGACTCCAGGATTGTATGTTGCCTCCCTGGTGCCAGGGTCCAGGATGTCTCCGAACGGGTAGAGGGCATCCTGAAGGGCAAGGGCAAACAGGCAGAGGTCATTGAACACATTGGTACTAACGACATAGGCAGGAAGGGGCATGAGGTCCTGCAGCAGGAGTTCAGGGAGCTAGGCAGAAAGTTAAAAGACAGGACCTCTAGGGTTGTAATCTCAGGATTACTCCCTGTGCCACGTGCCAGTTAGGCTAGAAATAGGAAGATAGAGCAGCTAAACACGAGGCTAAACAGCTGGTGTAGGAGGGGGGGTTTCCATTAGCTGGACCACTGGGAGCTCTTCCGGGGCAGGTGTGACCAATATAAGGATGACGGGTTGCATCTAAACTGGAGAGGCATAAATATCCTGGCCGCGAGTTTTGCTAGTGTCACACGGGAGGGTTTAAACTAGTATGGCAGGGGGGTGGGCACGGGAGCAATAGGTTAGAAGGTGAGAGCATTGAGGGAGAACTAGGGAATAGGGACAGTATGGCTCTGAGGCAGAGCAGACAGGGTGAAGTTGCTGAACACAGCGGGTCTGGTGGCCTGAAGTGCATATGTTTTAATGCAAGAAGTATTACGGGTAAAACAGATGAACTTAGAGCTTGGATTAGTACTTGGAACTATGATATTGTTGCCATTACAGAGACCTGGTTGAGGGAAAGGCAGGATTGGTAGCTAAAGGTTCCAGGATTTAGATGTTTCAGGCGGGATAGAGGGGGATGTAAAAGGGGTGGCGGAGTTGCGCCACTGGTTAGGGAGAAAATCACAGCTGTACTACGGGAGGACACCTCAGAGGGCAGTGAGGCTATATGGGTAGAGATCAGGAATAAGAAGGGTGCAGTCACAATGTTTGGGGTTTACTACAGGCCTCCCAAAAGCCAGCGGGAGATAGAGGAGCAGATAGGTAGACAGATTTTGGATAAGAGTAAAAACAACAGGGTTGTTGTGATGGGAGACTTCAACTTCCCCAATATTGACTGGGACTCACTCAGTGCCAGGGGCAGAGTTAGGAGCATCCAGGAGGGCTTCTTAAAACAATATGTAGACAGTCCAACTAGGGAAGGGGCTGTACTGGACCTGGTATTGGGGAATGAGCCCAGCCAGGTGGTAGAAGTTTCAGTAGGGGAGCATTTCGGGAACAGTGACCACAATTCAGTAAGTTTTAAAGTGCTGGTGGACAAGGATAAGAGTGGTCCTAGGGTGAATGTACTAAATTGGGGGAAGGCTAATTATAACAATATTAGGTGGGAACTGAAGAACATAGATTGGGGGCGGATGTTTGAGGGTAAATCAACATCAGACATGTGGGAGGCTTTCAAGTGTCAGTTGAAAGGAATTCAGGACCGGCATGTTCCTGTGAGGAAGAAGGATAAATACGGCAATTTTCGGGAACCTTGGATAACGAGAGATATTGTAGGCCTCGTCAAAAAGAAAAAGGAGGCATTTGTCAGGGCTAGAAGGCTGGGAACAGACGAAGCCTGTGTGGAATATAAAGAAAGTAGGAAGGAACTTAAGCAAGGAGTCAGGGGGGCTAGAAGGGGTCACGAAAAGTCATTGGCAAATAGGGTTAAGGAAAATCCCAAGGCTTTTTACACGTACATAAAAAGCAAGAGGGTAGCCAGGGAAAGGGTTGGCCCACTGAAGGATAGGCAAGGGAATCTATGTGTGGAACAAGAGGAAATGGGCGAGGTACTAAATGAATACTTTGCATCAGTATTCACCAAAGAGAAGGAATTGGTAGATGTTGAGTCTGGAGAAGGGTGTGTAGATAGCCTGGGTCACATTGAGATCCAAAAATACGAGGTGTTGGTTGTCTTGAAAAATATTAAGGTAGATAAGTCCCCAGGGCCTGATGGGATCTACCCCAGAATACTGAAGGAGGCTAGAGAGGAAATTGCTGAGGACTTGACAGAAATCTTTGGATCCTCACTGTCTTCAGGGGATGTCCCGGAGGACTGGAGAATAGCCAATGTTGTTCCTCTGTTTAAGAAGGGTAGCAAGGATAATCCAGGGAACTACAGGCCGGTGAGCCTTACGTCAGTGGTAGGGAAATTACTGGAGAGAATTCTTTGAGACAGAATCTACTCCCATTTGGAAGCAAATGGACGTATTAGTGAGAGGCAACATGGTTTTGTGAAGGGGAGGTCGTGTCTCACTAACTTTATAGAGTTTTTCGAGGAGGTCACAAAGCTGATTGATGCAGGTAGGGCAGTGGATGTTGTCTATATGGACTTCAGTAAGGCCTTTGACAAGGTCCCTCATGGTAGACTAGTACAAAAGGTACACACGGGATCAGGGGTGAGCTGGCAAGGTGGATACAGAACTGGCTAGGTCATAGAAGGCAGAGAGTAGCAATGGAAGGATGCTTTTCTAATTGGAGGGCTGTGACTAGTGGTGTTTCGCAGGGATCAGTGCTGGGACCTTTGCTGTTTGTAGTATATATAAATGATTTGGAGGAAAATGTAACTGGTCTGATTAGTAAGTTTGCAAACGACACAAAGGTTGGTGGAATTGCGGATAGTGATGAGGACTGTCAGAGGAAACAGCAGGATTTAGATTGTTTGGAGACTTGGGCGGAGAGATGGCAGATGGGGTTTAATCCGGACAAATGTGAGGTGATGCATTTTGGAAGGTCTAATGCAGGTCGGGAATATACAGTGAATGGGAGAACCCTCAAGAGTATTGAAAGTCAGAGAGATCTAGGTGTACAGGTCCACAGGTCACTGAAAGGGGCAACACAAGTGGAGAAGGTAGTCAAGAAGGCATACGGCATACTTGCCTTCATTGGCCGGGGCATTAAGTATAAGAATTGGCAAGTCATGTTGCAGAACCTTAGTTAGGCAACACTTGGAGTATAGTGTTCAATTCTGGTCGCCACACTACCAGAAGGATGTGGAGGCTTTAGAGAGGGTGCAGAAGATATTTACCAGAATGTTGCCTGGTATGGAGGGCATTAGCTATGAGGAGCGGTTGAATAAACTCAGTTTGTTGTCACTGGAACGACGGAGGTTGAGGGGCGACCTGATAGAGGTCTACAAAATTATGAGGGGCATAGACAGAGTGGATAGTCAGAGGCTTTTCCCCAGAGTAGAGGGGTCAATTACTAAGGGGCATAGGTTTAAGGTGCGAGGGCCAAGGTATAGAGTAGATGCACGAGGCAAGTTTTTTTTTTTTTTTTTTACACAGAGGGTAGTGGGTGCCTGGAACTCGCTGCCGGAAGAGGTGGTGGAACCAGGGACGATAGTGACATATTTCTTTTTTTTCATACATGGGATCCAAGTCTGACTAGGCCAGCATTTATTGCACATACTTGTCCTAGAGAAGGTAGTGATGAGCCACCTTCTCGTGCAGTCTCTGTGGTGTAGGTACACCTTATTCAGAAAGGGAGACAGAATGTGGGGAATTACAGACCTGTTAGTTTAACATCTGTTATTGGGAAATTGTTAGAATCAATTATCAAGGAAGTAATATCAGGGCATTTGGAAAGTCAAAACGCTATCCATCAGAGTCAGCATGGTTTTATGATGGGCAAATCATGTTTGACTAATTTGTTAGAGTTTTTTCGAAGTTGTAACAAGCAAAGTAGATAATGGGAATCCTGTAGATGTAGTATATCTGAACTTCCGGAAGGCAGTTGATAAGGTGCTGCACAGAAGGTTAATGCACAAGGTTAGATCACATGGGATATGGGGTAATTTATTAGCTTGGATAGAAGACTGGCAGACGGACAGAAGATAGAGTCAGGATAAATGAGTCTTTTCCTGGATGGTAAGATGTAACCAGTGGGATGCCACAGGGTTTGGTCCTTGGGCCCCAGCTATTTACAATCTATATAAACGAGTTGGATACAGGGACAGAAGAGTCTATAGCCAAATAAGTGGGGCAATAAGTTGCAATGAGGAAATAAGAACCTTATCAATGGATATAGATAGGTTAAGAGAGTGTGCCAAATTGTGTCTGATGGAGTTTAACATGGATAAGTGTGAGGTCATGCATTTTGGTCAGAAAAATGGGAAGGCAACTTACTATCTAGATGGAGAGAATCTTTGAGGTGCTCCGTTGCAGAGGGATCTGGGGGTCCTCGTTCATGTGTCACAGAAAACTAGCATGGAGGTATAGCAGATAATAAAGAAAGCGAATGGAATGTTGGCATTTATAGTTAAAGGAATAGAGTATAAAGTATAAAGGTGTTGTTGCGACTATACAAGGTTTTGGTGAGACCACACCTGGAGTATTGTGCACAGTTTGGGTGCCTTATTTGAGGAAAGATGTAGTGGCATTGGAGGCAGTTCAGAGGAGGTTCATTAGGTTGATTCCAGAGATGAGGGGCATGTCGTATGAAGAGAAATTGAGCAGTTTAGGCCGAAACGCTCTAGGATTTACAAGAATGAAAGGAGATCAAATTGAGGTGTACAAGATGATAAAAAGTATGGATAAAGTAGACGTGGAGAAAATTCTTCCTCTTGTGGGGCAGTCTGGAACAAGATAGGAGGTAGCAAATTTAAACAGAGTTGAGGAAAAACGACTTCTCCCAAAAGGTTGTGAATCTGTGGAATCGGTGGATGCTGCAACAGTGAGTAAATTTGTGGAGTTAGACGTATTTTTGATTGGTAATGGGTTGAAGGGCTATGGAGAAC
Organism: Scyliorhinus torazame; assembly: GCF_047496885.1. Taxonomy (NCBI): domain Eukaryota; kingdom Metazoa; phylum Chordata; class Chondrichthyes; order Carcharhiniformes; family Scyliorhinidae; genus Scyliorhinus; species Scyliorhinus torazame. The sequence continues at coordinate 297,571,045 of NC_092710.1, forward strand.
GGGCAAGATGGTGGAGTTAAGATCAGGATGAGATCAGCCATGATTGAATGGCGGTGCAGACCCGATGGGCCAAATGGCCTAATTAAGCTCCTATATCTTGTGACCCTATGAACTTACAATGCCGTTAGGAAGGGAGTTCCAGGATTTTGAGCCAGCAACATGGAAGGAGCAGCGATACAGTTCCAGGTCAGGATAGGGGGTGGTTTGGAGGGAAACGTGCAGGTGGTGGTGGTGCCATGAATCTGATGACATCCTTTCAGGTATGAGGTCATACATTTGGAAAATACCACCAAAGGAAGATTTGAAAGAGGAAATTAAAAAAAGAGAGAAAAGTAGGAGGAAAAAGAAAAAAAAACGGGGGGGGGGGGGGGGGGATGGATCCCTTTTCCCCCAAAAAATAAAAACTGCAATCATAGAATAGATATAATTTCACATTATTTAATATATTGAACCTAACTAGCAATGAAAGTAGAGAACTGTAGTTCATCAAAATAATCTAGGAAAGCTACACAAAATCCATCAGTGGAGCCTCTTCTAGTGTACTTTATTTTCTAAGTTTGAGATCCTGTTCAAGATCATGCATCCAATTAATAAAAGAGGGCAGAGCAGACTGCTTCCAATTTAGTACAATAATGCATCTAGCCAATAATGTTGCAACGGTAAGTGCATCAGTCTGAATTTTTGTTAGAGGGTGCCAGTTGGTCCTACTCTAAAGAGTGCTGCAATAAGAGAAGTTTCACAGTTATTACTAAAACTGTACGTGATGTAAAAAACCTTGCCCAAAATAAAGTCAATTTAGGACACGATCAGTACATGTGAATTAGAGGGGCTGGGGCAGGATGCCATTTATCATAGGTTGGATCTCTAGTATAGAAACATAGAAAATAGATGCAGGAGTACGCCATTCGGCCCTTCAAGCTTGCACCATCATTCATTGTGATCATGGCTGACCAGGCAAATTCTGTATCCCACTCCCGCTTTCTCTCCATACCCCTTGATCCCCTTAGCCGCAAGGGCCACATCCAGCTCCCTCTTGAATATATCTAACAAACTGGCCCCAATAGCTTTCTGTCGTAGAGAATTCCACAAGTTCACAACTCTCTGAGAGAAGATGTTCTACCTCATCTCCGTCCTGAATGGCTTACACCTTATTCTTAGACTGTGACCCCTAGTTCTGGATGTCCCCAACAACGGGAACATCCTTCCCGCATCTAACCTGGCCATCCCATCAGGATTTTATATATTTCTATGAGATCTCCTCTCATTCTTCTAACCTCCAGCGAGTACAAGCCCAGTCGATCCAGTCTTTCTTCATATGTCAGTCCTGCCATCCTTGGAATTAGTCTAGTGAACCTTCACTGGACACCATCGATAGCAAAAATGTCCTTCCTCAACTAGGAGACCGTGGCCTCACGAAGGCCCTGTATAATTGCGGCAATGCATCTCTACTCCGATACTCAAATCCTCTCGCTATATAGGCAAGCATGCCATTAGCTTTCCTCACCGCCTGCAGTACCTGCAATGGAAACCTTCAGCGACTGTTCCATCATGACACCCAGGTCTCATTGCACTTTCCCTTTCCCTAAACTACCATCATTCAGATAATAATCTGCCTTCTTGTTTTTGCCACCAAAGTGGGTAACCTCACATTTACCCATATCATATGGCATTGCCAAGTATTTGCCCATTCAGCCAGCTTGTCCAAGTCACCTGCAGCCTCTTTGCATCCTCTTCACAGCACACACTGCCACCCAGCTTAGTGTCGTCTGCAAAAGTTGAGATACTGCATGCGATTCCTTCATCCAATCATTAATGTATATTGTGAACATATAGGGTCCCAGCACTGAACCCTGCGGTACCACACTAGTCACTGCCTGCCACTCTAAAAAGGACCCATTTATTCCCACTCGCTGCTTCCCGTCTGCCGACCAGTTCTCTGTTCATGTTAATACACTACCCCCAAAACCATGAGCTTTAATTTTGCTCACTAATCTCGTGTGGGACCTTGTCAAAAGCCTTTTTGTTCATGGGATGTGGGCATCACAAACTGTGCCAGCATTTATTGCCCATCCCTAATTGCCCTTGAGGGGGCAGTTAAGAGTCAACCACATTGGTGTGGATCTGAAGTCACATGTAGGTCAGACCAGGTAAGGATGGCAGATTTCCCTCCCTAAAGGACATTAGTGAACCAGATGAGTTTACAACAATCGACAATGGTCTCAGACTTTTAATTCCAGATATTTTATTGAGTTTAAATTCCATCACCTGCCGTGGGTCTCTGGATTACTAGTCCAGCGACAATACCACTATGCCACCACCTCCCCGAAAGTCCAGATACACAACATTCACTGGTTCACCCTTGTCCATTCTACTGGCCATATCCTCAATAAATTCAAGAAGATTTGTCAAGTACGATTTCCCTTTAGTGAATCCATGCTGACTTGGACCGATCCTGTCCCCACTTTCCAAATGTTTAGTTATTTCATCCTTAATAATTGGCTCCAGCATTTTCCCCACCACCGATGTCAGGCTAACCGGCCTATAATTCCCCGTTTTCTCTCTCCTTTTTAAAAGTGGGGTTACATTAGCTACCTTTCAATCCATTGGAACTCCTCCAGTAAATAGAATGCTGGAAAATGATCACCAAGGCATCCACTATTTATACAGAGGCTGGTTTAGCACAGAGCTAAATCGCTGGCTTTTAAAGCAGACCAAGGCAAGCCAGCAGCACGGTTCAATTCCCGTACCAGCCTCCCCGAACAGGCGCCGGAATGTGGTGACTAGGGGCTTTTCACAGTAACTTTTTGAAGCCTACTTATGACAATAAGCGATTTTCATTTCATTTTTCCATTTCTAGGGACACTTCCTTAACTACTCTGGGATGCAGAGCATCAGGCCCTGGGGACTTATTGAGTTTTAATCCCATCAATTTCACCAAGACAATTTCCTGACTAATAAGGATTTCCGTCAGTTCCTCCTTCATGCTAGATCCTGTCTCCTAGTATTTCCGGAAGGTTATTTGTGTTCTCCTTAGTGAAGACAGATCCAAAGTAATTGTTTAACTGGTCTGCCACCTCTTTGTAGCCCATTATGAATTCACCTGATTCTAACTGTTCGCCAGTCTTTTTCTCTGCACCTATCTGTAGAAGCTTTTGCAGTCAGTTTTTATGTTTCTGCAGGCTTACTCTATTTTCCCTTTCCGAATTAAACCCTTTTGTCCTCCTCTGCTGAATTTATCCCGGTCCTCAAGCTTGCTGCTTTTTCTGGCCAATTTATGTGCCTCCTCTTTGACTTGAACACTATCCCCGATTTCCATTGTTAGCCATGATTGAGCCATCTTCCCTGTCTTACTCTCGCGCTAGACAGGGATGTACAATTTTGAAGTTCATCCATGTGTTCTTTAAATGTCTGCCATTACCTATCCATAGTCAACCCCTTAAGTATCCTTTGGCAGCTTGTCCTAGCCAATGCATTTTTCATACCATCAAAGTTAGCTTTTTTTAAGTTCAGATACCTATCAGTGATTAAGGGGGCAATAAAGGAAACGGATAAAATTATTTGCGTCGGACTTCCGGTGGAGTGGGCGAGCAGGGCGGCCGCAAAAAGAGCTCCCGCCGGTGGCCGCGATTCGCGGCGATTTCGGGGAAATCCCCGAGACCCCACGCACTCCCCGACTATCGTCGGCCTTTGGGGCTGCCACGAGCAGCCAGCGGGGCCGGCTTAAAAGCCGGCGAAGAACCCCGCGCGGGTGTCGGGCGGCGGAGGCTGAGGCGCCGGGCCTGGCAGGTCAGAGCAGCGGGGACGGAGCTACGGAGAGGCCGTGGCGGCAGGCCCGAGCGCCATGTAGGGAGGGTGCTCCACGTCGGATGGCTCCCACCTAGGAAGAAGGTTGAAGCCTGGTCCCAGGTGAATGTAGAGGAGAAAGAAAGAAGATTTATGGAAGTTAGGTAAAAGTTTTTTTTTTCTCTCAAAAAAGAAGAATGTCAGATTGATGAAGGGCAGGAGGGTGAAGGGGGAGAGAGGAGAAAGGAAAGAAGATAAAAAAACAATAAGCCGCTAAAAGATGCGAAAAGCAGCGTCAGAGAAAGGAGGAAACGCGGGTTCGCCGCCGAAGGAGAAGATGTGCAAAAGCAAAAGTGTTGACAGGATGGCGGAAGCCGAACTGCTAGGCGGGACCACACTACTTACGGTGGAGAAGATGACCGAGGTGATGGTGGTGGAGCTGGAACGTTTGGTGAGGCACATGGAGATCCTGAAGAAAGAGATGGTGGTCGTGGTGAGGTCATTGTTGGAGGAGGCAAGCGGCATTGGCCGAGGTGAGAGAGCAGGGCGAGAAGATGAAGGAGGTGGAGGAGGCCGTGACACGACACAGCGACCAGGTCACCTCGATGGGGGACGAGCTGCAGAGGGTGGTGGATGTTAACAGAGGGCTCCGAGCAAAGCTGGAAGACTTGGAAAACCGCTCAAGGCGGCACAATTTGAGAATTGTGGGCTTGCCCAAAGGGACAGAGGGCCCAAGGCCAACGCAATACTTCGCTAAGAAGTTGACAGAGCTGATGGGGCAGGGTGAGAACCCCACCCTGTACGAGCTAGACCGAGCTCATCGGTCATTAAGGCCGAAGCCCAAAGTGAACAAGCCGCCAAGGGCAGTAATTATCTGCTTCCATAAGTTTTGCATGAAGGAGAAAGTATTAAGCTGGGCGAAGCAGAAGCGTGAGGTGCTGTGGGATGGTACTGTGGTTCGGATCTACCAGGACTGGACGGTGGAGTTGGCAAAAAGAGGAGCGGCGTTTGGGCGAGTGAAGGCAGCTTTGTACAAGAAGGAGGTGCGATTTGGTGTGGTGTACCCGGCGAAGTTGAGAGTAACATATAAAGCCAAAGACTTTTATTTTGAGACAGCGGAGGCGGCTGACACGTTCGTGAGGGCAGAAGGCTTGGGACAGACGTGAAGAGCGGAACTGGAAGAAAGACTGTGGACTGTGTTTGAGCGGCTGGAAAATGTACAAATGTAACAACTTTCTTTTTACTGATTTGTATTGAAATTTGAAATTTACTTCTCTTTGCATTGTTACAGAGTTCAAGTTTATGGCGTTCTGTGTTGCGACGGTTAAATGTTATGTTAGTGAATTGTAGGGGTTGGATTGTTGGGTTTGTTTTGGTGTTTCTTTCTCTGGGACTGGGTGGAATGGGGCGAGAGGTATTGGCGGGGGGGAGCCACCCGTGCTAGCTAACTAGAGTCAGTTAGTGAACGGGGGTGAGGTGAGAGGAGGACTGCGGACGTTGGAGCCTGGATAGCAGGCTTCAATGGGCCTACGAGGCGAGCAAGAGGGGGTGGAGGGAGGGATGTTGGGGGATGTTCTTGGGAGGGAGGGGGGGGGGGGGGGGGGAAGGGGTTCGATGTTAACAATGGACAGGGGCGGGTCAGGCTTATGGGGCAGGGCCCGGTGGTATGGTGATGGTGGATAAGAAAGGTGGGGGGGGGGGGTGAGAGACCCCCAGTAAGGATAATCACGTGGAACGTGAGAGGGCTAGGAGGTCCGGTCAAGAGGTCAAGGGTGCTTGCACATCTTAAAAGTTTGAAAGCCGATGTAGCAATGCTGCAGGAGACTCACTCGAGGGTGAAGGACCAGGTGAGACTTAAAAAGGGCTGGGTTAGCCAAGTGTTTCACTCCGGATTTGTTGGAAGAGCTCGAGGGGTAGCGGTGCTGGTCAGCAAAAGGGTATGCTTCCAGGTGGAGAAGGTGGTGGCAGATCAGGGGGGTAGATATGTGATTGTGACAGGGGCATTGGAGGGGAGATTAGTGGCGCTGTTAAGTGTATACGGTCCCAATTGGGACGATGTGGGATTCGCGAGGAAGGTGGTTGGGGCTATTCCCGACTTAGACACGCATGAGCTGATTGTGGGGGGGGGGGGGGGGGGGGAGAGACTGGAACCTGGTGCAGGGGCCAAGGTTGGACAGATCACGGCTGCGCTCGCTGGTCCCATCAGGGGGGGGGGGGGGGGGGGGGGCGCGAAGGCGCTGTCTGGGCTAATGGTGGAAATGGGAGGGGTGGACCCTTGGAGGTTCCTGCACCCAAGGGAACGGGAGTATTCGTTTTTCTCAGCGGTCCATAAGGTATACTCGCGGATCGACTTTTTTGTGGTGGGGAAGGCTTTGCTGGCTGGAGTCAAGGGGTCGAAATACTCTGCAATTGCAGTGTCAGATCACGCTCCACATTGGGTGGATATGGTGCTAGAGAAGGGGGCAGCGCAGAGACCGGGGTGGAAACTGGATGTGGGGCTTTTGGGGAACCAAGTATTCTGTGAGAAAATTTAAACGGTAATTAAGGAATATGTAGGTTTCAATTGTACGGGTGAGGTGTCGAAGGCAGTCGTCTGGGAGGCTCTAAAGGCGGTGGTGAGAGGTGAGGTAATTTTGTTTAAGGCTAGGGTGGATAAGGAGGAGAGGTTGGAGCGGCAGAGGGTAATAGATGAGATGTTGGAGGTAGACAGGAGGTATGCAGAGGATGGGGACCTGGCAAAGCTGGAAAAAAAGGAAGGAACTACAGGTGAGCTTCGACCGACTGTCCACCAGGAAGGCGGTGCGCCAACTGAGACGAGCAAGGGGTGCAGTTTATGAACATGTTAGCATGTTCATAAGGTATGTTAGCAGGTCAGCTCCGGAGGGAGGCAGCGGCAAGGGAAATTCTTCAGGTGAAGGATAGGGCAGGGAAGTTGGTGGTGGCCCCAGTGCTGATTAACAAGGTTTTTGAGGAGTTTTATGGGAGGTTGTACACGTCAGAGCCACTCGGAGGAGACCGTGAGATGCAGGAATTTCTCGATGGGTTGAAGTATCCGAGGCTAGGGGAGGGGGACAGGGCTACATTAGAAGGAGCAATAGTGGAGCAGGAGATAAAGGATGCAATTGGGAGGATGCAGTCAGGGAAGGTGGCAGGGCCGGATGGGTTTCCGGTGGAATATTATAAAAAATTTAAGGATAGGTTGGCATCCCTGATGGTGGGGATGTTGGAGGAGGCGATAGGGAAGGGGGTGTTGCCGCAAACCTTGGGGCAGGCATCGATTTCCCTGTTACTAAAAAAAGATAAGGATCCGACGGAGTGTAGGTCGTATCGGCCCATATCACTTCTGAATGTGGACGTAAAAGTGTTGCCGAAGGTACTGGCGGGTAGGCTGGAGGAGTGCCTTCCGAAGGTAATCGGGGAGGATCAGACGGGGTTCGTGAAAGGGAGGCAGCTGTTTTCGAACATTAGGAGGGTTTTGAACGTTGGTATGGCACCGGCGGAAAGAAAGGAAACAGAGGTAGTTGTGGCATTGGACGCCAAGAAGGCGTTTGATCGGGTAGAATGGGGGTACCTGATGGCAGTGCTGGAGCGGTTTGGGATTGGACCAAGGTTTGTGAACTGGGTAAAGCTATTATATAAGGAACCGAAGGCGAGTGTCCGCACAAATAATATCAGTTCGAGATATTTCTCTCTCCACCGTTGGACGAGGCAGGGATGTCCTATGTCCCCCCTGCTGTTTGCACTTGCGATTGAGCCGTTGGCCATCACATTGAGAAGTTCGGGAGCATGGAAAGGAATAGTGCGGGGAGGGATAGAGCATAGGGTGTCCTTGTATGCCGACGACTTGCTGCTGTATGTGTCGGAGCCGAGTGCGTCGATAGGAGGAATATTGGAGCTACTGCGGGCATTTGGGTCTTTCTCGGGGTACAAGTTGAACCTGGACAAGAGTGAGTACTTTGTGGTGTCTCGGCCGGGGGTGGGGGCAGGGGCGGGGGCGGGGGGGCTGCCATTCCGTAGAGCAGGGACTCATTTTAGGTATCTGGGGGTGCAGGTTGCCCGGGAGTGGGGGAGGCTTCGCAGGTACAACATCACTAGTTTGGTGGGGAGAGTGAAAGTCGATCTGGCAAGGTGGGACGGCCTTCCTCTGTCACTGGCAGGTCGGGTACAGGCGGTTAAAATGAATGTGTTGCCGCGATTCCTGTTTATTTTTCAATGCCTACCGATTTTCCTGCCAAATACTTTTTTCAGGGAGATTGAGGGATGGATTACTTCATTCATATGGGGAGGGAAGGTGGCCAGAGTGAGAAAGGTGCTGCTACAGAGGGGAAGGCAGGCAGGGGGTTTGTGTTTCCCGAACTTGTTGTACTACTACTGGGCGGCGAATGTGGAGAAAGTGCGGAGCAGGGTCAGAGGGGTGGATTCTCAGTGGGTCAGAATGGAGGAGAGTTTGTGCAGGGGGTCAGGGCTGAAGGCACTTGCAACAGCTCCACTCCAGATAGCTCCGGGGAAATATTTAGGGAGTCCGGTAATAATAGCTTCATTGAAAATCTGGAGGCAGTTTCGCCAACACTTCGGGTTGGGTTTAGGGTCAAGGGAAATGCCGATTCGGGGGAACCACAGATTTGAGCCAGGGAGGTGGGATGGAAGTTTTCGGAAATGGGAAGAGAAGGGGATTAAGACGCTAAAAGATTTGTTTCTTCGGGGTCGGTTTGCAGGATTGAGGGAGCTGGAAGCGAAGTATGGGCTAGAGCAGGGAGAAGGGTTTAGGTACATGCAGGTTCGCGATTTTGCCAGGAAGGAGATACAGAGCTTCCCAGAGGAACAGGCCTCTACATTGCTGGAGGAGGTGTTGACGACAAGAGGACTGGAGAAGTGGGCAGTGTCAGCGGTGTACGGAGCTATTCTGGAAGAGGATAAGGCACCACTGGAAGGGATCAAAGCAAAGTGGGAGGAAGAGCTGGGAGAGGGGGTCTGGTGTGAGGTGCTCCAGAGAGTGAATGCCTCCACCTCATGTGCGAGGTTGGGGCTGATACAGCTGAAGGTGGTATATAGAGCGCACCTCACGAGGGCGAGGATGAGCTGATTTTTTGAAGGAGTAGAGGATGTGTGTGAGCGTTGTGGGGGGGGCCCGCGAATCACTTTCATATGTTTTGGTCCTGTCCAAAGCTAGGGGAGTACTGGAAGGAGGTGTTTCGGGTAATTTCCAAGGTGGTGCGTGTGAAACTGGACCCGGGTCCCCACGAGGCCATATTCGGGGTGTCGGACCAGCCAGGGTTGGAAACGGGAGTGGAGGCAGATATCATAGCCTTTGCCTCGTTGATCGCCCAAAGGCGGATCCTGCTGGGATGGAGAGCAGCCTCTCCACCCAGTGCCCTGGCGTGGCGGGGGGACCTGTTGGAATACTTGACCCTTGAGAAGGTTAAGTTCGAACTGAGGGGAAGCTCGGAGGGGTTCTACAAGTCATGGGCACTATTTATTATGCACTTTCAAGAACTGGAGAACATCGAACATTAGTTGGGGGGGGGGGTGGGTGGGTGGAGAGCCGTGTAGATTAAGGGTGACTATGGGTAATCCCTGATTCCTTTTTGTCATTTGTTGATGTAAACATGCGGGATGTTTGGGGGTTGGTGGGCGGATGGGATTGTTGTTATTATGGGGATTGACATGTCTTGCTGATTATTGTTTATTGTTGATGGGTGTAAATGTGGGAGAAAATGTGAAAAAGGAGGAGAATAAATTTTAAAAAAAATTTTTAATTTTTTTTTTTTATAAATTATTTGCGTCCAAAATCTCCGTTTTGTAAGTAGCGAAATAAGTGTGTGTGGGATAGATCATATATCAGAGAGAGAATCAAAAGCAAACATACATCAATATACAAGTTTGCAAGAATTTTGATACATCTCACGTGCCAGATTTGAAAGGCAGAATTTTCTAACGAATGACTTGCATCAGTAGGGCTGCATAAATTAAGAAATTGCAGCCCAAAGTGTGTTCTGAACTGGGCCCAAATCTTAAGTGATTGTCTAATGATAGGGTTGAAGATAAGTGGTTGAAAAAGGAATGGAGGAGCACAACACTGCAGCAGAAATGTGGGGTGCCTCTAATTGCACCCATGCTAATATATCCAGGTCTGAATAAAGCCTACAGAAAAATTAGCATTGGTCTTTGTCGGAAAACTTTAAAACAATTCTGGATGCTTTTTTATTCCAAATAAAAGTAGTAATTGGTCTGTTGCAACAAATAAAATACTTGGGGATAAACAATGGAATGCATTCAAATAAGTATAGAAATTCAGGCTAAAAATTAATCTTTACAGAATTTATATGACCAGGTAAAGAAAGGGGTCAATTAGACCCGAAGTGCAGTGATCCTCAGGTTAAATCACCACCAGTCAGCTCTCCCCCTCAAAGGGAAAAGCAGCCTATTGTCATCTAGGGCTATGGCTACTTTATACTTTACACCACAGGGATCTGTGCTAGGACCCCGACTGTTCATATTACCTATTAATGATTTGGACGAGGGAACTAAATTTATTATCTCCAAATAAGAACAAAGAACAAAGAAAAGTACAGCACAGGAACAGGCCCTTCGGCCCTCCAGGTCCGTGCCGACCACGCTGCCCGACTAAACTACAATCTTCTTCACTTCCTGGGTCTGTATCCCTCTATTCCCATCCTATTCATGTATTTGTCAAGATGCCCCTTAAATGTCACTATCGTCCCTGCTTCCACCACCTCCTCCGGTAGCAAGTTCCAGGCACCCACTACCCTCTGTGTAAAAAAACTTGCCTCGTACATCTACTCTAAACCTTGCCCCTCTCACCTTAAAACTATGCCCCTAGTAATTGACTCCTCTACCCTGGGGAAAAGCCTCTGACTATCCACTCTGTCTATGCCCCTCATAATTTTGTAGACCTCTATCAGGTCGCCCCTCAACCTCCGTCGTTCCAGTGAGAACAAACAGAGTTTATTCAACCGCTCCTCATAGCTAATGCCCTCCATACCAGGCAACATTCTATAGCCTATACAATATACAAAGTTGGGTGGGAGGGTGAACTGTGAAGAGGATGTAGAGATGCTTCAGCGTGATTTGGACAGGCTGAGTGGACAGTATAATGTGAATAAATGTGAGGTTATCCACTTCATAGCTAAAATAGGAAGGCAGATTATTATTTGAATGGATGTAAATTAGAGAGGTGATACTCAGCGAGACCTTGGGTGTCCTCATGCGTCAGTTGCTGAAAGTAAGCGCGAAGGTACAGCAGGCTGTAAAGAAAGCAAATGGTATGTTGGCCTTCATAGTAAGAGGATTTGAGTATAGGAATAGGGATGTTTTAATACAATTGTATAGGGCATTGGTGAGGCCACACCTGGAGTATTATGTGCAGTTTGGGTCTCCTTATCTGAGGAAGGATGTTCTTGCTATGGAGGAAGTGCAGCAAAGGTTTACCAGGCTGATTCCTGGAATGGCAGGACTGTCATATGAGACGAGACTAAATTGGTTCGGATTATATTCATTGGAGTTTAGAAGAGTGAGAGTGAGAGTTTGTTACTTCACCAATTATCAGCCATAGTTTCCATCAACATTTTAGTGATTAAAATCTAAATCAGGGCTAAATCGCTGGCTTGTAAAGCAGACCAAGGCCAGCAGCACGGGTTCAATTCCCGTAACAGCCTCCCCGAACAGGTGCCGGAATGTGGCGACTAGGGGCTTTTCACAGTAACTTCATTTAAAGCCTACTTGTGACAATAAGCGATTTTCATTTCATTTTTCATTTCAAGTGGCTGGGGAAGCAGGGAGGTGAGCAGATGGTGAAGATCAAGGAGAAATGGTAAGCGGAGTTGGGAGGGGAGATTAATTGGAGAGTATGGAATGAGGCACTGCGAAGGGTAAATGGGACATCCTCTTGTGCAAGGATGAGCCTGATACTGTTTAAGGTGGTGCACAGGGTGCATATGAGTTGGGCGAAAATGAGTGGGTTCTTTCAGGGGGTAGCAGATGAGTGCGAGAAGTGTAGACGGGGGCCAGCGAATCACACGCACATGTTTTTGGGTTGTGAAAAATTGGTAAAATTCTGCACAGGAGTGTTCGCGGTCTTAGCCATGATAGTGGAAGAGGCGGTGGATCCGGACCCTTTGGTGGCGATATTTGGGATTTCAGAGAAGCCGGAGCTCATGGAGAGGAGGAAGGCCGATGTTGTGGCCTTCGCCTTCTGATTGCACGGCGGCGAATTTTGCTGGAGTGACGGTCGGCATCGCCACCGGGGGTAGCGGCTTGGTTGGGTGACCTGTACGACTTCCTGCAGTTGGAGAAGATAAAGTATGAGTTAAGAGGCTCAGCAGGGGGGGTTTGAGAAAATGTGGGGGATGTTTGTGACTGTGTTTGAGGATCTGTTCATCTCAGAGGGGTGAAAAAGGGAAAAATCTGTACAGACTGTATAGTTGATTGTTGGGAAGTATGTTTCCTGCGGTGTTTATTTGCTGTAACCTTTGATACATGTTTGTAATAAAATACATTTAAAAATATGAAATCCAAGTATCCATTAGTTCGGTGTTTTTCAAACTTTTTTCCTGTAACCCACTTTTGCTACCAGCTGACCTTCGCAAAACATGCCGGCCGACTCGTGACCCACGTCACGTTCGCTTAGCTACAATGCAAAGAGGGAGCCTGCTTGGTCCTCATGATCTCACTCCAAACAAGTTCACAGGAGAAGAGGCCAAGTGTATATCAGTTGCAGACTTCAGCCAGTTCCTTTGTGCTGTCTTCATCTTTGTGAGAAGGGAAAATCCAACCTCACATGTAGGTCGTCAAAGGGCAATAGCAACAAAATGCTTGTTTTTTTAAATAAATATTTTATTGAAAATTTTTGGTCAACCAACAGTACATTGTGCATCCTTTACACAATAATATAACAACACAAATAACAATGACCTATTTTATAAACAAAAAATGAATAAATAATAAATAACAAAATGAAAACTAACCCTAATTGGCAACTGCCTTATCACAAGTAACACTCTCCAAAAATATAATTTAACAGTCCAATATATAATTATCTGTCGCAACGACCTATACATATTATACAGTATATATTAACAACCCTTGAGAGTCCTTCTGGTTCCTCCTCCCCCCCCCCTCCCCGATCCTGGGCTGCTGCTGCTGCCTTCTTTTTTCCATTCCATCTATCTTTCTGCGAGGTATTCGACGAACGGTTTGCCACCGCCTGGTGAACCCTTGAGCCGACCCCCTTAGGACAAACTTAATCCGCTCTAGCTTTATAAACCCTGCCATGTCATTTATCCAGGTCTCCACCCCCGGGGGCTTGGCTTCTTTCCACATTAGCAATATCCTACGCCGGGCTACTAGGGACGCAAAGGCCAAAACATCGGCCTCTCTCGCCTCCTGCACTCCCGGCTCTTGTGCAACCCCAAATATAGCCAACCCCCAGCTTGGTTCGACCCGGACCCCCACTACTTTTGAAAGCACCTTTGTCACCCCCATCCAAAACCCCTGTAGTGCCGGGCATGACCAAAACATATGGGTATGATTCGCTGGGCTTCTCGAGCACCTCGCACACCTATCCTCCACCCCAAGAAATTTACTGAGCCGTGCTCCAGTCATATGCGCCCTGTGTAATACCTTAAACTGAATCAGGCTTAGCCTGGCACACGAGGACGACGAGTTTACCCTGCTTAGGGCATCTGCCCACAGCCCCTCCTCAATCTCCTCCCCCAGCTCTTCTTCCCATTTCCCTTTTAGTTCATCTACCATAGTCTCCCCTTCGTCCCTCATTTCCCTATATATATATCTGACACCTTACCAACCCCCACCCTTTTCTTTGAGATCACTCTGTCCTGCACCTCTTGTGTCGGGAGCTGCGGGAATTCCCTCACCTGTTGCCTCGCAAAAGCCCTCAGTTGCATATACCTGAATGCATTCCCTTGGAGCAACCCATATTTCTCGGTCAGCGCTCCCAGACTCGCGAACTTCCCATCCACAAACAGATCTTTCAGTTGCGTTATTCCTGCTCTTTGCCACATTCCATATCCCCCATCCATTCCCCCCGGGGCAAACCTATGGTTGTTTCTTATCGGGGACCCCCGCAAGGCGCCAGTCTTTCCCCTATGCCGTCTCCACTGTCCCCAAATCTTCAGTGTAGCCACCACCACCGGGCTTGTGGTGTAGTTCCTCGGTGAGAACGGCAATGGGGCTGTCACCATAGCCTGTAGGCTAGTCCCCCTACAGGATGCCCTCTCTAATCTCTTCCACGCCACTCCCTCCTCCTCTCCCATCCACTTACTCACCATTGAAATATTAGCGGCCCAATAATACTCACTTAGGCTCGGTAGTGCCAGCCCCCCCCCCCATCCCTGCTACGCTGTAAGAATCCCTTCCTCACTCTCGGGGTCTTCCCGGCCCACACAAAACCCATGATGCTCTTTTCAATCCTTTTAAAAAAAGCCTTCGTGATCACCACCGGGAGGCACTGAAACACAAAGAGGAATCTCGGGAGGACCACCATCTTAACCGCCTGCACCCTCCCTGCCAGTGACAGGGATACCATATCCCATCTCTTGAAATCCTCCTCCATTTGTTCCACCAACCGCGTTAAATTTAACCTATGCAATGTGCCCCAATTCTTGGCTATCTGGATCCCCAGGTAACGAAAGTCCCTTGTTACCTTCCTCAACGGTAGGTCCTCTATTTCTCTACTCTGCTCCCCTGGATGCACCACAAACAACTCACTTTTCCCCATGTTCAATTTATACCCTGAAAAATCCCCAAACTTCCCAAGTATCCGCATTATTTATGGCATCCCCTCCGCCGGGTCTGCCACGTATAGTAGCAAATCGTCCGCATACAAAGATACCCGGTGTTTTTCTCCTCCTCTAAGTACTCCCCTCCACTTCTTGGAACCCCTCAACGCTATCGCCAGGGGCTCAATCGCCAGTGCAAACAATAATGGGGACAGAGGGCATCCCTGCCTTGTCCCTCTATGGAGCCGAAAATATGCAGATCCCCGTCCATTCGTGACCACGCTCGCCATCGGGGCCCTATACAACAGCTGCACCCATCTAACATACCCCTCTCCAAAACCAAATCTCCTCAACACCTCCCACAAATAATCCCACTCCACTCTATCAAATGCTTTCTCGGCATCCATCGCCACTACTATCTCCGTTTCCCCCTCTGGTGGGGCCATCATCATTACCCCTAATAGCCTCCGTATATTCGTGTTCAGCTGTCTCCCCTTCACAAACCCAGTTTGGTCCTCGTGGACCACCCCCGGGACACATTCCTCTATTCTCATTGCCATTACCTTGGCCAGGATCTTGGCATCTACATTTAGGAGGGAAATAGGTCTATAGGACCCGCATTGTAGCGGGTCCTTTTCCTTCTTTAAGAGAAGCGATATCGTTGCTTCAGACATAGTCGGGGGCAGTTGTCCCCTTTCCTTTGCTCATTAAAGGTCCTCGTCAATACCGGGGCGAGCAAGTCCACATATTTTCTATAGAATTCGACTGGGAATCCATCCGGTCCCGGGGCCTTTCCCGCCTGCATGCTCCTAATTCCTTTCACCACTTCTTCTACCTCGATCTGTGCTCCCAGTCCCACCCTTTCCTGCTCTTCCACCTTGGGAAATTCCAGCCGATCCAAGAAGCCCATCATTCTCTCCCTCCCATCCGGGGGTTGAGCTTCATATAATTTTTTATAAAATGTCTTGAACACTCCATTCACTCTCTCCGCTCCCCGCTCCATCTCTCCTTCCTCATCCCTCACTCCCCCTATTTCCCTCGCTGCTCCCCTTTTCCTCAATTGGTGTGCCAGCAACCTGCTCGCCTTCTCCCCATATTCGTACTGTACACCCTGTGCCTTCCTCCATTGTGCCTCTGCAGTGCCCGTAGTCAGCAAGTCAAATTCTACATGTAGCCTTTGCCTTTCCCTGTACAGTCCCTCCTCCGGTGCTTCCGCATATTGTCTGTCCACCCTCAAAAGTTCTTGCAGCAACCGCTCCCGTTCCTTACTCTCCTGCTTCCCTTTATGTGCCCTTATTGATATCAGCTCCGCTCTAACCACCGCCTTCAACGCCTCCCAGACCACTCCCACCTGGACCTCCCCATTATCATTGAGTTCCAAGTACATTTCAATGCACCCCCTCACCCTTAGACACACACCCTCATCTGCCATTAGTCCCATGTCCATTCTCCAGGGTGGGCGCCCTCCTGTTTCCTCCCCTATCTCCAAGTCTACCCAGTGTGGAGCGAGATCCGAAATGGCTATAGCCGTATACTCCGTTCCCCTCACCTTCGGGATCAATGCCCTTCCCAGCACAAAAAAGTCTATTCGCGAGTAGACTTTATGGACATAGGAGAAAAACGAGAACTCCTTACTCCTAGGTCTGCTAAATCTCCACGGGTCTATACCTCCCATCTGCTCCATAAAATCTTAAGTACCTTGGCTGCTGCCGGCCTCCTTCCAGTCCTGGACTTCGACCTATCCAGCCCTGGTTCCAACACCGTATTAAAATCTCCCCCCATTATCAGCTTTCCCATCTCTAGGTCCGGAATGCGTCCTAGCATCCGCCTCATAAAATTGGCATCATCCCAGTTCGGGGCATATACGTTTACCAAAACCACCGTCTCCCCCTGTAGTTTGCCACTCACCATCACGTATCTGCCCCCGTTATCCGCCACTATAGTCTTTGCCTCGAACATTACCCGCTTCCCCACTAATATAGCCACCCCCCTGTTTTTCGCATCTAGCCCCGAATGGAACACCTGCCCCACCCATCCTTTGCGTAGCCTAACCTGGTCTATCAGTTTCAGGTGCGTTTCCTGTAACATAACCACATCTGCCTTAAGTTTCTTAAGGTGTGCGAGTACCCGTGCCCTCTTTATCGGCCCGTTCATCCCTCTCACGTTCCACGTGATCAGCCGGGTTGGGGGGCTTCCTACCCCCCCCCCCCCCCCTCCTCCCCTTGTCGATTAGCCATCCCCTTTTTCCAGCTCCTCGCCCGGTTCCCACGCAGCTGTATCTCCCCCAGGCGGTGCCCCCCGCCCATCCCCTCCCATACCAGCTCCCCCCTCTCCCCTGCAGCAGCAACCCAGTAATTCCCCCCTCCCACCCCCCCCCCCCCCCCCCACCCCCGCTAGCGTAATTACTCCCCCCATGTTGCTCCCAGAAGTCAGCAAACTCTGGCCGACCTCGGCTTCCCCCCGTGACCTCGGCTCGCACCGTGCGACGCCCCCTCCTTCCTGCTTCTCTATTCCCGCCATGATTATCATAGCGCGGGAACCAAGCCCACGCTTCTCCCTTGGCCCCGCCCCCAATGGCCAACGCCCCATCTCCTCCACCTCCCCCCATCACCACCTGTGGAAGAGAGAAAAGTTACATCGCAGGATTAGTACATAAAACTCCTCTTTCCCCCCTTTTTAACCCCCCTCTTCGCCCCCCACATTTGTCCCACCACTTTGTTCAAACGTTCTTTTTAATAACCCGCTCATTCCAGTTTTTCTTCCACAATAAAAGTCCACGCTTCATCCGCCGTCTCAAAGTAGTGGTGCGTCCCTCGATATGTGACCCACAGTCTTGCCGGTTGCAGCATTCCAAATTTTATCTTCTTTTTATGAAGCACCGCCTTGGCCCGATTAAAGCTCGCCCTCCTTCTCGCCACCTCCGCACTCCAGTCTTGATAAACGCGGATCACCGCGTTCTCCCATTTACTGCTCCGAGTTTTCTTTGCCCATCTAAGGACCATTTCTCTATCCTTAAAACGGAGGAATCTCACCACTATGGCTCTGGGAATTTCTCCTGCTCTCGGTCCTCGCGCCATCACTCGGTATGCTCCCTCCACCTCCAACGGACCCGCCGGGGCCTCCATTCCCATTAACGAGTGCAGCATCGTGCTCACATATGCCCCGACGTCCGCTCCCTCCGCACCTTCAGGAAGACCAAGAATCCTCAGGTTGTTCCTCCTTGCGTTGTTCTCCAGTGCCTCCAACCTTTCCACACATCGTTTCTGATGTGCCTCATGCGTCTCCGTCTTCACCACCAGGCCCTGTATGTCGTCCTCATTCTCGGCTGCCTTTGCCTTCACGACCCGAAGCTCCCGCTCCTGGGTCTTTTGTTCCTCCTTTAGCCCTTCGATCGCCTGTAGTATCGGGGCCAACAGCTTTCTTCATTTCCTTTTTGAGCTCTTCCACACAGCATTTCAAGAACTCTTGTTGTTCAGGGCCCCATGTTAAACTGCCACCTTCCGACGCCATCTTGGTTTTTGCTTGCCTTCCTTGCCGCTGTTCTAAAGGATCCACTGCAATCCGGCCACTTTCTCCTCCTTTTTTCATCCGTATCCAGGGGGGATTCCCTTCTGGTTTACCGCACAGTGTTTTTAGCCGTCAAAATTGCCGTTGGGGGCTCCTATCAAGAGCCCAAAAGTCCGTTTCACCGGGAGCTGCCGAAACGTGCGACTCAGCTGGTCATCGCCGCACCCGGAAGTCAACAAAATGCTTGTTTTGCTCAACACTGGACACTCCTGGAAGATGCTACTCCAGATTGCTGACAGCCTCATGGGGTTTTGCTGTGTTTTAATGTGTCTCACAGGTCAGGAACAGCAGCGTGATCTTTTCATTTGGAGTCAGCTTAAGTTGATAACTGACTCTGGGGTCTCAACCTCAAAAGGAATTTTTCACCCACCACTTCTCCCAAAATCTGAAACTTCTCTCATTTGCCAGTACTTCCTTGCTTACAACACACATAGGCTTCGCATCGTTATTTGCGTTGACACAATTGACAAAACTCTCGTAACAGAAACTCCAGGCGACCATCAGTGGATAACAGCAACAGTTTATTTAAAGGAAAAAATATTTACAAAAAGTACAGAGGAACATTACATTGCCAGCCAGCGACTCCAACGCTTATCCCAGACTGGAACTGGTCTGCAGGTTTTAAAGGCCCCCAGCTTGCTGGAATCATGCGCACTTTGCCCTGATAGGTCGGGGAATCACATGGCCTCTGAGGTTCGCCAAGACCTCGGTCAGGGAGGTCACATGACCCCCGATGTTTACAGTAACAAAAACCATACCTTAAGAAATCATCTTCATACTACTTTGTTCCAGAGTTAAGTTTCGTCTTTGTAGGCTGTTAACCAGAGGATCTGGAGCTCTGCACAGAGCTAATACTAGCATTGCTCAGTCCTGCTGTGGTCTCTCCTGAGCAGCTTTCTCCAGCATATTGAGATGAGAGATCCTGACCAGTAGGTACACTGCCAATTTTTGTTTCTGGTCGCCTCTTACTTGTAAGAAAACGATTAATCTTATTGTCCATAAGACATAGGAGCAGAATTAGGCCACTCGGTCCATCGAGTCTGCTCTGTCATTCAATCATGGCTGATATTTTTCTCATCCTCATTCTCCTGCCTTCTCCCCATAACCCCTGATCCCCTTGCCTTGCTTGCCAAGCAGCTAGAAAATGGAAGACGCTCACCTCCCTGATTTGGCGCCAAAAGCACATAGATACAGCTTGACATTAGGTGTATGTGCAGAGTACGTGACCTGCTGACTGCTGCTGCTTCTGCCGGAAAATTGCACAGCCTCATTTCTTTCTCATTGAAAAAGGTGGCAGCAACCGCCATTCTCAACAAAAATGGGCACTTCCCTTCGCGGGAACAGCGCGACCGATCACTCTACAACCCTTCAGACCCACCCGCGGGTCACAACCGACACTTTGAAATGCCCTGCATTAGGAGGTCCTTTTATCTATCCTGACCATCATATTCTCAACAAATTCTAATAGATTTGTCAAACAAAATTGATTTTTCATTTACGATTTTTAAAAATCCATTGTTCCCACTTCCTTAGTGATAGATACCAACTGGTCTCTGATTCAGTTTTCTCTCTCCCGATAGCATTTTTTACATTTATCATATTTCAATCCATCGGGACCATTCCAGAATCTTGAGAATTTTGGAAGTGTATCTACCCTCCCTGCAGCCACCACTTTTAAACTCAAGATGCAAGTCATCAGGGTCCAGTGGATTTAGAAAACATAGAAAATAGAAGGCGGCCATTTGATTTGGCCCATTGAGCCTGCTCTGCCACTGTGCTCACGGTTGATCCTCACATTAATACAGAATACTCCGGCTCTCATCTTCTCTGGTAGCCACAGTGTATGTGTGGTTGGTCCAGTTATGTTTCAGGTCAACAGTAGCCCCCAGGATGTTTTTTTTTTTGGGGGGGGGGGGATTCAGCACTAGCATTGCCTTTGAGTGTCAAGAAGAGATAGTTTCACTCTCTTGTTAGAGATGTGTGGCTTTACTCGTCAGTTATCAGAACAAGACAGACCATCAGTGAATATCCCCAATTCTGGCCTTGTGAAGATGGATCAACAACGATGCAGTTGAAGATGGCTGGGCCAAGGGCACCACGTTGAGGTGATGTTCTGGGACTGAGATGATAAGTCTTTCGTAGCCACCTGCGCCCGCGCCGGGCGAGGCTCCCACCCGTGCAAAGTTTTCGCTCATTTCCATCAACTTCAATTTTACAGCAGCTTCTTGATGCTCCATTGAGGTCAATGACAGTCACGCTCACCTTACCTTTAGAATGGAGTGCTCATGCTTGGACCACAGCTGAGATTTCGATCTGAATGGTGCTGGAGAAACCCCATACGAACGCTGGTGAGCAGGTTATTTGAGCGTGTGTTCCACTTTCTATCACTTTGCTGATGATTGAGTGTAGACTGATGGAGCAGTAATTGGCTGGATTATATTTGTTTTCTGTGGACAGGGCATCATATGGAAACAACTTTTCAGCAGCATGATAATGACCCCATCCGGGGAGAGAACACCAGAGGTGATCGTCTCCCTAGACGCAGAAAAGGCCTTCGACAGAGTCGAATGGAAATACCTCAGAAGTACTGGAGCGGTTCGGGCTCGGGAGAGTGCAGACGATCAAAATGAACCTGCTGCCCAGGTACCTTTTCCTATTCAGATCCATCCCCATCTACAACCCCAAGGCCTTTTTCAAAGCATTAGACAAACTAATCATGGCATTCATTTGGGGGGGGGGGGGGGGGGGAGAAGAATGTTAGGATCCCAAAGAAGGTCTTACAAAAAACAAAATCAAGAGGAGGGCTAGCCCTCCCAAACCAACAATTCTACCACTGGGCGGCGACAGCCGACCGAATAAGGAGATGGATCAAGGAGCCAGAAGCCGAGTGGGTGCGCGTGGAAGAGGCCTCCTGCATGGGGACCTCCCTCCGGTCCCTCGTCGTGGCGGCACTCCCACCCCCACCCAAAAAACACTCCAGCAGCCCAGTGGTGATAGCCACCCTCCAGTCCTGGAACCAACTACGGCAGCAATTTGGTCTGACCAAAATGTCGGACAACGCTCCCATCTGCAACAACCATAGGTTCACACCAGCGCTGACTGACGCCACCTTCAAAAGGTGGACACAGGACGGGGGGAACACTTGACAGTCAGGGACCTATACAGCAGGGTCGCAACACTGGACGAACTGACAGAGAAATTAGGATAGCCAGGGGGAACGAGCTAAGGTACCTGCAACTCAAAAACTTCCTACGAAAGGAGACAAGGACTTACCCACAACCGCCACAACAGACATTACTGGAAGAGTTACTGGACGCAAGCATAATAGAGAAAGGAAACTGTAGCAACATGTATGACCGACTGGTAGAAGGGACCGACACCGTACTGGACGCAACAAGAATGAAATGGGAGGAGAACCTGGGGATCGAAATATGGTGGGGACTCTGGAACGAAGCACTACATAGAGTCAACTTCACCTCCACATGAGCAAGGCTCAGCCTGACGCAACTAAAAGTGGTACATAGAGCCCACTTAACAAGAACTCGTATGAGTAGGTTCTTCCCGGAGATGTGGACGGTGCCAACAAGGAGGTCCGGCCAGCCACGCCCACATGTTCTGGTCTTGCCCCAGACTTGGGGAGTACTTGACTGCCTTCTTCGAGGCAATGTCCAAAGTGGTGGGGGTGAGGGTGGAGCCATGCCCGAAAGTGGCGGTCTTCGGGATTTCAGACCAGCCAGATCTATTTCTGGGGAAGAGGGTAGACGCCCTTGCCTTTGCCTCCCTGATCGCCCGCTGTAGAATCCTGTTCGGCTGGCGGTCAGCAGCATCACTCAAAGCTGCAGACTGGCTGTCTGACCTCTCGAAATCTCTCCAAATGGAGGAAATCAAATTCGCCATCCGAGGGTCAGACGACAGCTTCCACAGAACGTGGGAGCCATTCACCCAATTGTTCCGGGATTTGTTTGTGGCCAACAATCAAGCAGAAGAATAGCCAGGTAGCCAAGAACCAGGGGAAAGTAGCCAAAGCATCAGAGGGAAAGATAGACCAGGAGAGGGGGAGGGGGGGCAGCGCAATCTAAGAGGAAGGAAAGAGACAGAGAACAATAGAGGAGCCAGGGAGGTGGGGGAGGAGGGGGGGGGGGCGGCAGGGAAATGTTAACCAACCTGAAATCCACAGGAACAGAGAAAAAGGAGAATACAGGTGGAGGACGGGAGGGCCGGCGGAAGCGGTAGTGTGCACGAGAAGACAACGGCAGCAAAATCAGTCCGGGAGAAGCAAGGGGCAACACCGGCACAGGATGGCACCTCAGGGGCTGTTCAGCACAGGGCTAAATCGCTGGCTTTGAAAGCAGACCAAGGCAGGCCAGCAGCACGGTTCAATTCCCGTAACAGCCTCCCCGAACATTCATTTTTTCATTTCATTTTGTTTTCTTTACGGTGAACCCGGTGCTGCTCCTGGCAGCCTCTCATACACTTCTCCTTGAAGCACAGTTGGTCCTCTTGATGGCATAGTGAGGGATGAGCCAGGCTATGAGGTTACAGTTTGATGTTGAATTTAGTTCTGCTGCTACTAATGATCCACAGCTCCTCATGAATGCCAGTTTGCAGCTGTTAGATCTGTTCTTAATTTATCACATTTAGCACGATAGTAGTGCCACACACTATAATAGAAGGTGAAGACAGGCATTTGTCTCCCCAAGGATTGCATTACTGCCACTATTTTGGATAGATATATCTGGGGAGGACGAAGTTAAGCAGATTTATTCACATTGATTCTCTCAACACCTGTCACAGGCCCAGTCTGCCTGATGTGTCCTTCAGGACTTGGTCAGCTCAGCCATTAGTGCTGCACTGGAGACACTTTTGGAGATGGACATAGCAATCCCGACCCAGAGTAGATTTCATAGAGTTTACAGTGAAGGAGGCCATTCGGCCCATCGAGTCTGCACCGGCACTTTGAAAGAGCACCCTACCCAGGCCCACATCTCCACGCTATCCCCATAACCCAGTAACCCCACCCAACACTGAGGGCAATTTTGAACACGGAGGGCAATTTTGGACACTAAGGGCAATTTAGCATGGCTAATCCACCTAACCTGCACATTTTTGGACATGTGGGAGGAAACCTGAGCACCCGGAGGAAACCCACGCACACACGGGGAGAACGTGCAGACTCCGCACAGCAGTGAACCAAGCCAGGAATCAAACCTGGGACCCTGGAGCTGTGAAGCAATTGTGCTAACCACCATGCTACCATGCTGCCCTATTGTGCTTTGGCTACATCAAGTGCTTTTTCCAAGTGGTGTTCAATATAGGGGATAGGGGATGAAGAGGGAAGCAGTAAACGTTTTCCTTGCTCATGTTTGACCTGCTGCCCAACATGGGATCTAAAGTCAATGTTGAGGACTCCCTGCAACTCTCTCCAATTATACTGCCACAGAGGGGCCGTCCTCCTAATTTTGGCACATTCCCAAACAGGCACTCTTGTTAACTGGTATAAATGATTTTTCGTGCCCTTTGTTACGATCCCAGAGCAGACCCCCTCAAATTTTGTTATAATCTGGTTAGGAACCAGCAACCTTTTTAATTAAAGTAGATAGAATTTGAAACACCAGGTATTTACTCTGAGAATAAAGCCACAAGATTTGATGGTTTTAAATAAAATAAATTTTACTATACATGAGTTAACAAAGCAAACAGTTAATACTCTTTAACATCCAGAATTAATGAGGTAAAACTCAACATCAATTAACACGCAAAGTGTGGTCAAATTCACCACAAACGGCACACAATCAAGACGGAGCCCCCAACTTTTGCCAGCAACCCACCGAGATGTCAGTGAGTCAAAGGAATTTGTTAAAACTCTGTCTTCCTCCCGAGGGATTTCAGCTCCATTTCGTCAAAGAGCTCACCTGATCCCCAGCGACAACAGCTCTATTCTACCCCAGTTCCATGGGTGCAAAGGCACAACATTCCTGATATCCCTCAAATCTACCCCCAGATCGAGCCTTCTTCGTTTTCTTTCCAGCTGAAAGGACCTACCACCGAAACTATGACCCTGTGTTGGCGAGGCTACACACCAACGCAGGATCAATCCTTGGTTCAAATCATCTTAGATATTTTTATAGCAGCTTGACACACCAAGGTTTGCTATGCAATTTAAAGGGCAGTTGAGAAACAACCACATCGTTTTGGCCCTGCTGAAACAGAGGTCAGACCAGGTAAAGATGGCAAATTTTTTCTTTTTAAAAAGGACATTAGTTGACCAGATCATTGATTCACGGTCATCGTTACCCATTCCAGTCAAATGTATATAATTAACAACATTTACATTTCTCAGCTACGTGGTGGGATTTGAAATAATTTCCAGATCTTTGGCCCAGGCCTCTGGATAACTAGTCCAGTAACATGACACGCTATCATTTCCTTTTGGAAGTGAGGGGTGAGGAGATAGGGGAAAGAGTTGATGATGATCAGGGGGTTAGATAGGGTGGACAGTGAGAGCCTTCTCCCGCGGATGGAAATGGCTAGCACGAGGGGACATAGCCTTAAACTGAGGGGTAATAGATATAGGACAGAGGTCAGAGGTAGGTTCTTTACGCAAAGAGTGGTGAGGCCGTGGAATGCCCTACCTGCAACAGTAGTGAACTCGCCAACATTGAGGGCATTTAAAAGTTTATTGGATAAGCATATGGATGCTAATGGCATAGTGTAGGTTAGATGGCTTTGTTTTTTGACTTCCCATGTCGCTGCAACATCATGGGCCGAAGGGTCTGTACTGCGCTGTATCGTTCTATGTTCTATGCCATTGTGAAGTACAGAAAAGCTGGGACTGAACAGACAAGACTAAGTTCTATAATGGTGGTCCAGACAATGGAAGTCTACATTAGGATAATATATGGACGGCTTAAAAGTGCAGACAAGAATTGTCAATGCAAAGTGTTGATCATCCCAAAGTCAGCCTGCACCAATCGGTGCCTCCTTTGCTCGGTACATCACACCCCTGAAAAGCTCAGTGAACATAAAAGGGACAGTGTGGGGGGTGGGGAAGGGTCAGAGAAAAACTTTTAACAGACCAGCATAACCATTTCTACACATGCACCCTTACCAGAGATCAACTACTAACATTAAAATCTTACATTAATGCACACTTCCTGTCAACATTTCTAATTATAAATGGCAATGTCCACAAGTGGGGGAAACATACTATGTAAAGCTATCAAGGCACCACCACATCACCATTGGCAGAAATGTGCAATTACAGTGAAGCAAGCTTATAGAAGTTTCTGTAATAAATGTAATCAATTGAGCTCTTAAGCAAATCCCGTCTTAAATGGGAATTAAATTATGTCTGCGCCCCAGTCTAATTATTTCCACCCTCCAACTCTCTTCACTGCAAGATTACATTTAGAGTGCACCATCTTGAGCAACGACTAGTTAATCCTCGAATCCCTTTACACTCATTTTGCACTAATCCTCTTTCCGGATTATCAGACCATTGAAGCATGTACAATGGGTTATGTACACGTCAGGCTGGATGTTCGTCATTGGTAGATAAATTGGGAGCACCCGAAATGCCAGCACCTTTCCAGAAGAATAGAAGTCTAATTTTCATCAGGCTGTACAATTTTAGAGCAATGAATCAATAATGCTGAGCTCTTTGAATTCAATCTATTGCCATTATCACTAAAGAACATAGAACATACAATGCAGAAGGAGGCCATTCGGCCCATCGAGTCTGCACCGACCCACTTAGGCCCTCACTTCCACCCTATCCCCGTAACCCAATAATCCTCTTAACCTTTTTGGTCACTAAGGGCAATTTATCAAGGCCAATCCACCTAACCTGCACGTCTTTGGACTGTGGGAGCACCCGGAGGAAACCCATGCAGACACGGGGAGAACATGCAGACCGGATCCGCACAGTGACGCAGCGGGGAATCGAACCTGGGACCCTGAAACAGTGCTATCCACTTGTGCTACCGTGCTGCCCAAAGATGCTCTCCATGTTTCCATCATAGACACTAAACTACTAAACAAATTCTTTGCACTTCAAAACTGAAAAAAAGATTAGGATTTTAACATGATTCAAAAAGTAAAACATCTCATTCAAAATTGATTTTCAGAACAAAGAGGGAATGCTCAGAGTAAAATGCAGTTTGTATCTATTAGGCAAGATTGGTTGAAATCTTCTTGGTGGCTTTGTGATTACAAAATACTTCATAGTTTACTTTTTTTAAAAATCCACCCTTTTACAATGCCTGCGTATACGCCATGCTGCAAAATTAAAACAGATATATACGGCAGTGTATCCAACAGTCTCAGATTAAAAGAAAAAGCCTTCGCAACCAAGTTCCCCAGAGATTACCATAACCAATCAGAGCTTCAGCAGTAGGGCAGCAAAGGATTTTCTGCTTCACAACAGTTTTGAGTGACTCTTCAAAAGCAGGAAATGCTTAGCCAATAGAGCAGTGCTTTTTCACATAGCAACATGAGATATTTATTGCAAGTTTCTGCAGAGATGGATGTTGCAGTGCCACTTGCATGTTGCAGTGAGTGTACTTAATTAACAATAACTTGAAACAGAGTGCTTTTGAATGCAATGCTTTTCTCAGCAATTTACCAATTCAGGGTAATATACTAAATTAGCGAAAGAGTTTTTCCAACAAGAGAGAAACTTGAGCCCCTTAAATTCAAGATCTGGAAGCATTTCTAAATCCTCTGTTTATCACAATATGTAGCTCTTTCTGTAAGTGTAGCCAGGAAGAAGTCAAGTTCAAGGTGTTCAAAATGCTGCCAAGTATTTTTAAAGAAAATGTATAATTGTCTCTATTGTTGCGGGAGGTGCTTAAGAACATTAAGTACTTAGCAAATGCTGGCTCAGTGTCTGCACTTCAACCACACTGAAGCCACATCAGTAGCGTACAAGCTTGACAGCAGAGAAGCAGGTCGGTGACTTGATGCAATCCTTCAGTTCTCAAGTTTGCAACCTGTTATTCTCAATTACCGCAAATGTACAAAAGAGCTGCTGACAGCCCAACTTCTTAAACATCCTGTGTTTAATAGCAAATTCAATCGAAAATTCAATGTCAAAATGATGTTGATGTCAGCACCAACTTTCATTTATTTCCATTAATTTTTTTTTGTCCTCAATTCTGGTCTTCACTTTAAGTCTCTTCATACTTCCGTTCTTCAGTCTCATCTCATTCAGTACCTAACCTGCTTTGCGTCATTTCTCCACATGTCATAATGCTTTACTGGATTTTCAAACTTAGTAAGGGATTCAAATCAAGGCGGTAGTTATTGGAAAGGAACCATCAAAATCTTGGTGGAAATGTCAAAAAACAATTGCCATTCCTCTCATTCACTTTTTTGCAAGTGTAGAATTTTCCAGATAAGAATAGAAAATGAATTTCAGTGTTTATAAAACTAAAATGCAACAATGACCGAGATGAGTATTTTTTAAAAAAAGTATATACATGTACAACTGAGCAGTCACAATACACCTCTTTGCATTGAATTTCATTTGTTAAGGGCGGCACAAAGTTAGCACTGCTGCTTCACAGCGCCGAGGACCCGAGTTCAACCCCGGCCCAGGGTAACAGTCCGTGTGGAGTTTGCACATTCTCTCCGTGTCTGCGTGGGTTTCACCCCCACACCCCAAAGATGCACAGGATAGGTGGATTGGCTGTGCTAAATTGCCCCGTATTTGGAAAAAACATAATTGGGTAGCTTAAAATTCTAAACAAAAATTTAAAAAGAATTTCATTTGCTACTTGTCTACCCATTGCATCAGCCTGCCTATGTTCTTTCGAAATTTATCTCAATCCTCCTCGGCTGACAACGCTTCCAGGTTTCTGCCACCTACAAAGTTTTGAAATTGTGCCCTACCGACCAAAGTCTAAGGCATTGTAGCTCAAGAAAAAGTAATGACCACTGGAGAAATCGACGATACATCTTCCTCCAGGCCAAAAACACCTTCCGCTCACATTTCCTGTCACTCAGCCAACTTTAGAAGACTGATGATTATGGTCAGTGCCTCTACAATTTCCACCATTACTTCTCTTATTTGGCTCCAATGATTTAGGTACTTTAAACAGTCAGAATTATAGAATTTACAGTGCAGGAGGCCATTCGACCCATCAAGTCTTCACCGGCCCTTGGAAAGAGCATCCCATTTAAGCCCATGCCTCTACCCTATCCCCATAAACCCAGTAATCGCACCTCACCTTTTGGACTCGAAGGGGCAATTTAGCGTACGCAATCCACCCAAGCTGCATATCTTTTGACTGTGGGGGAAACCGGAGCACCCAGAGGAAACCCACGGGGAGAAAGTGCAAACTCCACAGAGACAGTCACCCAAGGCCAGACTTGAACCCGGCTCCCTGGAGTGGAGAGCCAGCAGTGCTAACCACTGTCCCACCGTGCCGCCCTATCCAACACTCCGTTTTTCCCAATTTTTAGCTCCTCCAGCGTCTCAACTAGCTCCTCCTTTTTAAAAATTATTTTATCAGTGACAAAGCCACAGCTCAGTGTGGACAGGGGCAAACCCCTAATCCAGCTCTTTGCCTGCTTCAAAAAACAATTCAAATTGAATCCAATTCATGGTCCCCACAAGAAAGACATACCAGATCCAGGCATTACACCTGACCGTAAACTGATAAGAACAGATACTACATTTATCTTAGCCAAAACATTTTCCATGGTAAAGACAGATAGATGCAAAGTACTCATTCAGTATCTCAACCATGCCCCCATTTTTGTTTGGTCCCCTATTGGTCCCTCTCCTTTTACTATTTAACTGTCCAGAGATGATGTTGGGATTCCTTTTTGTTAGTTACAAGTCTCTTCTGAGACACACACTTTGCTTCTCACTTATTTTTTCACCTCCACACTGAATTTTCTACATTCAGCTACGTTCTCAATTGCATTATCCACCTAACTAACATTTGTTCTGCATTATCTTTACTCTCTATCGCCGTCTTCTTTCAGAGAGGAACTCTACCTTTCCACTGTGTGAATGTACCTCGGCTGTACTCAAACTCTCTTCTTTGAAGGCACTGTTCTGTTACCGCTTTGACATTTCAATTTCAAACAAAAACAGAAAATACTGGACATCTCTGCAGGTCTGACAGCATCTGTGGAGTGAGAAGGGAGCTAACGTTTCGAGTCTGTCAGAGCTGGAGAGAACTGGAAATAGGATCAGATTTATGCTGTAGTGGGAAGGGGGGGGGGGGGCGTGGAGCGGTGGGGCTGGATAGGGGACTAGCGATAGGCGGAGATTAACAAAGGCGTGGGACAGAAAGCCAAAAGGAATGTAAATGGGGGTGATTAAGACTAAGGGTGCAGATAGTGGCACGTAGAGATTAGAATGTGTGAATGGCAGAAAAGGGTGAGCAGTGTGTCAAAGGGCAACTAGGAACAAGTGGTCCAAGTAGGGGGAGGTGGGGGGGGGGGGGGGGGGGGGGGGGGGGGAGACAATGGCGAGGGGAAAACTGATCAATGGAAGAAATGAAAATAAATTGATAGAAATAAAAATGGGGTGAAGATGGAGGAGACAATTCACATTCTGCAGTTGTTAAACTCTATGTTAAATCCAGAAAGTTGTAACGTGCCTAATCGGAAGATGAGGTACTGTTTCTCCAGGTTGCGCTGGGCTTCACTAGAACATTGCAGCAGGCCAAGGACAGACATGTGGACATAAGAGCAGGACGGTGACTTGAAATGGCATGCGACAGGAAGGTTCGAGACCTGCTTGTGAACGAAGTGAAGGTGTTCTGCAAAGCAGTCGCCCAGTCTGCGTTTAGTCTCTCCAATGTAGAGCAGACCACATTGGGAGCAGCAAATGCAATAGATCAGATTGAAAGAGGTGCACATGAAGCGCTGCATCACTTGAAAAGAGCCTGGGCTGATGAGCAGGGAGGAGGTAAAGGGGCACAATTTCAATTTACCAGGGCCAGGTATGTTCTCACCCCAGTGAGGAGAACCCTTCCTTCAATTAATTATTTGTATTTTAGATTGCTCCTTGGCCTTTTCTCGAGATAACCTTATGGTACTATGATCACTGTCCCCTAAATGTCCCCCTACTGGCACTTGATCTGCATGACATACTGTTCTGGAAAATTCTCCTGAACACGTTTCGGGCAAAATCTTGTGGAACTCCAGGGAGCGAGAAACAAAGCAGGCAAGAGCCACCTAACTGAGGAGGTCAAAGGTCAGCATCTCGACACCAGTTTAAAAGTTGGGTATGAAGTTGGTGGCAGATTGTCGCAGAATCCTTATTCTCGCACGTGTATAAGGTGTACTCGAGAGTTGATTTGTTTTTCTGGCGAGCCGTGCGGGGTTGTTGGAGATGGTGGGGGCGAAGTATGTGGGAATTGTGATATCTGACCATGCGCCACA
Organism: Scyliorhinus torazame; assembly: GCF_047496885.1. NCBI lineage: Eukaryota > Metazoa > Chordata > Chondrichthyes > Carcharhiniformes > Scyliorhinidae > Scyliorhinus > Scyliorhinus torazame. The sequence goes on from NC_092710.1 coordinate 297,601,554, forward strand.
TTGGTTGGAGATGAGGCTTAGTGCGGGATAGGTGCAGAGACAGGAGGGGGAAGGGAGGAGCATGGACAGGTGTCAAGGTGGACAGAAGATATGCGGGGACCCCCATTAACGAGTTGGCGGAGAGGAGGTTGCAGGGGCAGTTTGATAGGTTGACGACTGGAAGGACGGTGGGGCAGCTACAGAGGGCGAGGGTGGGGGTGCAATATAAATATGGGGAGAAAGCGAGCCTCATGCTGGACCACCAGCTGCAGACGCATGCTGCATCCAGGGAAATATTACAGGTGCAAACAGAGAACAGGGAGGTAGTGTCAGAGCCAGGGAGGATAAATGAGGTGTTATGGGTAACTACGAGAAGCTGTACAGGAACTGGGTGGAGAGGAAGGGGATATGGGATGGTTCCTGGACGGATTGGAATTTCCAAGGTTGGAGGAGGGGGAGAATGGGAGGCACTGGAGGAGCAGTTGGGGCTGATGGAGGTGATTGACAGTATTAGGGAGATGAAGTCGTGGAAGCTCCCGGGCAGGATGCCTTTCCGGCGGTATTTTATAAGATGTTCGCGATGGAGTTGGCATCGCATTTGTAGGGATGTTTAGCGAGGCAATGGAGAAAGGGGACACAGGCATCGATTACGCTAATCCCGAAGAAAGGGAAGGATCCATTGGGAGTGTGGGTCGTTATCGGCCCATTTTACTGTAGAACACAGATGTGACAGTGCTGGCTACGTTGGTGGCGGGAGGATGGAGGGATGTGTGCCAGGGGTGGTTGCTGAGGATCAAACAGGTTTTGTAAAGGGCAGGCACTCTCCAGGAACATCAGGAGATTGTTCAATGTGGTTATGACTCACTCAGTGGGGCGGGTGCCGGAGGTCATTGTCTCCACGGATGCAGAGAAGGCATTTATTTGAGATCTTGGTAGGTTTGGTTTTGGCCCGAAGTTTGTGGCGTGGGTGTGTTGGTGATATGTAGCTCCGATGGCAAGTGTATGTACAAATGGGATGGGTTCAGAACGTTTCGGGCTGCATAGAGGAATGAGAAAGGGGTGGCCGCTGTTGTTAGCGCTGGGGTTGAGCCCTTGGTGATGGCTCTTACAGTGTCTGTGGAGTGACATGGGATTGTGAGGGGAAGTAGGGAGCAACTGGTGTCGTTGTACACAGACGACCTTTTGTTGTGTGTCGGACCCGTTGGAAAGTATGGGTAGGATCATGGGAGTATTGGAGAGGTTTGGGCCTTCCCGGGGTGTATGTTAAATGTTGGGAAGAGCGAGATGTTTCCGGTAAATGCGGCGGGATTGGGGGCCAACTTGAGGATGTTGACATTTAAAGGTAGCTAGGAAAAGGTTCAGGTACTTGGGGATTCAGGTGCCGAGGGAATGGGCTACGATGCGCAGGTGGAATTTGAGGGTTGAGGAGATTAGGCGGGATTTTAAGAGATGGGATACATTGCCCCTGACACAGGCAGGGAGGGTGCAGGCTGTAAAAATTAATGTGCTCCCGAAGTTATTGTTCATTTTCCAGATCCTCACGATTTTTGTCCTGAAGGCCTTCTTCCGGATATTGGAGACAGTGATTTCGGAGTTTATATGGGCGGGTATGTGCCGAGGTCAAAGAGGGCTCTGCTATAGAGGCAGGAGCAGAAAGGGGGGTTGGTTCTCCCGACCTGCTGCACTACTATTGGGCAGGAAATGTGGAGAAGGTTTTGGGGGGGGGGGGGGGGGAGAAGAGGAATGAGTGGGTCAAGATGGAGGAGGAGTCCTGTAGGGGATGCAGTTGGAGGGCTCTGGTGACAGCTCCTCTGCCATTAGCCTTGGGGAAGTATACGGGGAGCGCGGTTGGGGCAAGTGGAGAGGATCAAGAGTAAATGGGAGGAGTTGGAGGGGGGGGGCAAATAGGCTGGTGCAAAGCGACGTGTAGGGTGCATTCAACTCATTTTGCGTGAGGATGAGCTTGATTCAGTTCAAAGTGTTACACAGGATACATTAGGCCAGGGCGAGGATGAGTGGGTTCTTTCAAGGGGTGGCTGATGAGTGCAAGAAGTGTGGGTGAGGGCCGAAGAATCATGTTTTGGGGTTGCAAGAAGCTGGAGAGATACATGGAAGCAGTGTTTGGGATGTTATCGAACATTGTGGGGCTGGAGGCCAAGCCGGACCCAATGGTAGCGATCTTTGGGGTATCGGAAATGCCGGAGCACACTTCCGGGTGCGGCGATGACCAGCTAAGTCGCACGTTTCGGCAGCTCCCGGTGGAACGGACTTTTGGGCTCTTGATAGGAGCCCCAACGGCAATTTTAACGGCAAAAAACACTGCAGTAATCCAGAAGGGAATCCCCCCTGGACACGGATGGAAAAAAGAGAGGAAAGTGGCCGGATTGCGGTGGATCCTCTAGAGCAGCGGCCAGGAAGGCAGGCACAATGCAAGATGGCGTCGGAAGGAGGCAGTTTAATATGGGGCCCTGACCAACAAGAGTTCCTGCGGCGTTGCGTGGAAGAACTCAAAAAGGAGATGAAGAAGGAGCTGTTGGCCCCGATATTACAAGCGATTGAGGGGCTAAAGGAGGAGCAAAAGACCCAGGAACAGGAGCTTCGGGTCGTGAAGGCAAAGGCTGCTGAGAATGAGGACGACATACAGGGCCTGGTGGTGAAAATGGAGATGCACGAGGCACAACACAAAAGATGTGTGGAAAGGCTGGAGGTGCTGGAGAATAATGCGAGGAGGAAGAATTTAAGGATTGTTGGTCTTCCCGAAGGTGTAGGAGGGGCAGACCTCGGGGCATATGTGAGCACGATGCTGCACTCGTTAATGGGATCGGAGGCCCCGACGGGTCCGCTGGAGGTGGAGGGTGCCTATCGAGTTATGGCGCGAAGACCGAGGGCTGGAGAAATTCCTCGAGCCATAGTGGTGAGATTTCTCCGATACAAGGACAGAGAGATGGTCCTCAGATGGGCAAAGAAAACTCGGAGCAGTAGGTGGGAGAACGCGGTGATCTGCGTATATCAAGATTGGAGTGCGGAGGTGGCGAGAAGGAGGGCAAGCTTTAATCGGGCCAAGGCGGTGCTGCACAAACGGAAGATTAAATTTGGAATGCTGCAACCAGCAAGACTGTGGGTCACACACCAAGGGAAACACCACTACTTCGAAACGGCAGATGAGGCATGGACATTTATTGTCGAGGAGAAACTGGAGTGAGCGGGCCATAAAAAGAACGTTTGGGACAAAGTGGGGGGGGGTGAATATGTGGGATGAAGGGGGGGGGAAAAAGAGGGAAGAGATGACTTTCCAAGTTGTTAATCCTGCGACCCTGTAACTTTTCTCTCTTCCCCATGTCGTGGGGGAGGGAGGATGAGGAGCTGAGGGCGCCGGCCATTGGGGGCGGGGCCAAAAGGGAAACGCGGGCTTTGTTCCCGCGCTATGGTAATCACGGCGGGAACAGGGAAGCAGGAAGGAGGGGGCCTCGCACAGTGTGAGCCGAGGTCACGGGGGGGAAGCCGAGGTCGGCCAGAGTTTGCTGACTTCTGGGAGCAACATGGGGGGTGCAATTACGCTAGTTTGGGATCTAGCGGGGGGGGGGGGGTTAACTGGGTTGCTGTTGCTGAGGAGAAGGGGGAGCTGGTATGGGGGGGGGGGCGGTCAGGGCGGGGGGGCGCCGCTTGGGGGAGATACGGCTACGTGGGAACCGGGTGAGGAGCTGGATTGAAAAAGGAGATGGCTAGTTGTCAAGGGGGGGGGGGGGGTAAAGAGCCCCCCAACCCCGTTGATCACGTGGAATGAGAGAGGGCTGAACGGGCCGATTAAGAGGGCACGGGTACTCGCACACCTAAAGAAACTTAAGGCAGATGTGGTTATGCTGCAGGAGACGCATTTGAAACTGATAGACCAGGTCAGACTACGCAAAGGATGGGTGGGGCAGGTGTTTCATTCAGGGCTAGACACAAAAAACAGGGGGGTGGCCATACTAGTGGGGAAGCGGGTAATGTTTGAGGCAAAGACTATAGTGGCGGATAGTGGGGACAGATACATGATGGTGAGTGGCAAATTGCAAGGAGAGGCGGTGGTATTAGTGAACGTGTATGCCCCGAACTGGGATGATGCCAACTTTATGAGGCGTATGTTAGGACGAATCCCGGACCTAGAAGTGGGGAAGTTTTAATACGGTGCTGGACCCAGGGCTGGACAGATTGAGGTCCAGGACCGGAAGGAGGCCGGCTGCAGCTAGGGTGCTTAAGGACTTTATGGAGCCGATGGGAGGAGTAGACCCCTGGAGATTTAGTAGACCTACGAGTAAGGAGTTTTCGTTTTTCTCCTGTGTCCACAAAGTTTATTCACGAATAGATTTTTTTGTTTTGGGAAGGGCACTGATCCCAAAGGTGACAGGGACGGAGTACACGGCTATAGCCATTTCGGATCATGCTCCACATTGGGTGGACCTGGAGATAGGGGAAGAAAAACAACAGCGTCCACCCTGGAGAATGGTCATGGGATTATTGGCAGATGAGGGGGTGTGTTTAAGGGTGAGGGGGTGTATTGAAAGGTACTTGGAACTTAATGATAATGGGGAGGTACAGGTGGGAGTGGTCTGGGAGGTGCTGAAGGCAGTGGTTAGAGGGGAGCTGATATCTATTAGGGCACATAAAGGAAAGCAGGAGGGTAGGGAAAGGGAGCGGTTGTTGAAAGAACTTCTGAGGGTGGACAGACAATATGCGGAGGCACCGGAGGAGGGACTGTACAGGGAAAGGCAAAGGCTACATGTAGAATTTGACTTGTTGACTACGGGTAATGCAGAGGCACAATGGAAGAAGGCACAGGGTGTACAGTACGAATACGGGGAGAAGGCGAGCAGGTTGCTGGCCCACCAACTGAGGAAAAGGGGAGCAGCGAGGGAGATAGGGGGGGGTGAGAGATGAGGAGGGAGAGATGGAGCGGGGAGCGGAGAGAGTGAATGGAGTGTTCAAGGCATTTTACGAAAGATTATATGAAGCTCAGCCCCCGGATGGGAAGGAGAGAATGATGTGCTTTCTGGATCAGCTGGAATTTCCTAAGGTGGAGGAGCAGGAGAGGGTGGGACTGGGAGCACAGATTGAGACGGAGGAAGTAGTGAAAGGGATTGGGAGCATGCAGGCGGGGAAGGCCCCGGGACCAGACGGATTCCCAGTTGAATTCTATAGGAAATATATGGTCTTGCTGGCCCCGCTACTGATGAGAACCTTTAATGAGGCGAGTGAAAGGGGGCAGCTGCCCCCGACTATGTCAGAGGCAACGATATCGCTCCTCCTAAAGAAGGAAAAAGACCCGCTGCAATACGGGTCATACAGGCCCATTTCCCTCCTGAATGTGGACGCTAAGATTCTGGCCAAGGTAATGGCAATGAGGATAGAGGATTGTGTCCCGGGGGTGGTTCATGAGGACCAAACTGGGTTTGTGAAGGGGAGACAGCTGAATACAAATATATGGAGGCTGCTTGGGGTAATAATGATGCCCCCACCAGAGGGGGAAGCGGAGATAGTGGTGGCGATGGATGCCAAGAAAGCATTTGATAGTGGAGTGGGATTATTTGTGGGAGGTGCTGAGGAGATTTAGTTTTGGGGATGGGTATATCAGGTGGGTACAGTTGCTGTATAGGGCCCCGATGGCGAGCGTGGTCACAAATGGACGGGGGTCTGACTATTTTCGGCTCCATAGAGGGATGAGGCAGGGATGTCCTCTGTCCCAGATATTGTTTGCACTGGCGATTGAACCCCTGGCCATAGAATTGAGGGGTTCCAGGAAGTGGAGGGGAGTACTCGGGGGGGGGGGGGGGGGGGGGGGGGAAAGAGAAGAACACCAGGTATCTCTGTATGCGGATGATTTGTTGCTATATGTGGCAGACCCGGCGGAGGGGATGCCAGAGATAATGCGGATACTTGGGGAGTTTGGGGATTTTTCAGGGTATAAACTGAACATGGGGAAAAGTGAGTTGTTTGTGGTGCATCCAGGGGAGCAGAGCAGAGAGATAGAGGATTCACCGTTGAGGAAGGTAACAAGGGACTTCCGGTACTTGGGGATCCAGATAGCCAAGAATTGGGGTACATTACACAGGCTTAATTTACGCGGTTTGTGGAACAGATGGAGGAGGACTTTAAGAGATGGGAAATGGTGTCCCTGCCATTGGCAGGTAGGGTGCAGGCGGTTAAAATGGTGGTCCTCCCGAGATTCCTTTTTGTGTTTCAGTGCCTCCTGGTGGTGATCACGAAGGCTTTTTTCAAAAGAATCGAGAAGAGTATTATGGGTTTTGTGTGGGCTGGGAAGACCCCGAGAGTGAGGAGGGGATTCTTGCAGCGTAGTAGGGACAGGGGGGGGCTGGCACTACCGGGCCTAAGTGAGTACTACTGGGCCGCTAATGTTTCAATGGTGTGTAAGTGGATGGGAGCGGCGTGGAAGAGATTGGAGAGGGCGTCCTGCAGGGGGACTAGCCTACAAGCAATGGTGACGGCACCATTGCCGTTCTCACCAAAGAAATACACCACAAGCCCGGTGGTGGTGGTTACATTGAAAATTTGGGGGCAGTGGAGACGGCATAGGGGAAGGACGGGAGCTTCGGTGCGGTCCCCGATAAGAAACAATCATAGGTTCGTTCTGGGGAGAATGGATGGGGGATTTGGAGCATGGCAAAGAGCTGGGGTAGTACAACTGAGAGATCTGTTTGTAGATGGGACGTTTGCGAGGCTGGGAGCGCTGACGGAAAAATATGGGTTGCCCCAAGGAAATGCATTTCGGTACATGCAATTGAGGGCTTTTGCGAGGCAACAGGTGAGGGAATTCCCGCAGCTCCCGACGCAGGAGGTGCAGGATAGAGTGATCTCAGAGACATGGGTGGGGGATGGTAAGGTGTCGGACATATACAGGGAAATGAGGGACGAGGGGGAGATCATGGTAGATGAGCTGAAAGGGAAATGGGAAGAAGAACTGGGGGAGGAGATTGAGGAGGGGCTGTGGGCTGATGCCCTACGTAGGGTAAACTCATCGTCCTCGTGTGCCAGGCTATGCCTGATACAATTTAAGGTATTATACAGGGCGCATATGACTGGAGCACGGCTTAGTAAATTTTTTGGGGTAGAGGATAGGTGTGCGAGATGCTCGAGAGGCCCAGCGAATCACACCCACATGTTCTGGTCATGCCCGGCACTACAGGGGTTCTGGGTGGGGGTGGCAAAGGTGCTTTCGAAGGTGGTGGGGGTCCGGGTCGAACCAAGCTGGGGGTTGGCTATATTTGGGGTTGCAGAAGAGCCGGGAGTGCAGGAGGTGAGAGAGGCTGACGTGTTGGCCTTTGCGTCCCTAGTAGCCCGGCGCAGGATATTGTTAATGTGGAAGGAAGCCAAACCCCCGGGTGTGGAGACCTGGATAAACGACATGGCAGGGTTTATAAAGTTAGAACGGATTAAGTTAGTGTTAAGGGGTTCGGCTCAGGGGTTCACCAGGCGGTGGCAACCGTTCGTCGATTACCTCACAGAAAGATAGAGGGAATGGAAAAGAAGTAGACAACAGCAGCAACCCAGGGGGGAGGGGGGGGGGGGGGGAAGGGGGGAAGGGGGGGGGAGGGGGAGGAATCAGACGGACTCTCAGAGATGTTATTGTATATGTATAATATGTATAGGTATTTGTTATAGGTAATTGTTTGTTGGATTGTATTTTTGGAGAGTATTTATTTTGGACAAGGCAGTTGCCATTCAGTTTTGTTTTTGTTTTTGTTTATAACTGGCCACTGTTATTTATATTGTTTTATTGTTGTGTAAAAGAAACACTACGTACTGTTATGTTTGGCCAAAAATCTTGAATAAAATATATTTTTTTAAAAAGGAAATGCCGGAGCTGCTGGAAGGGCAGTGGGCCGGTCGTGCCCATTGCCTCTCTAATTGCCCGGTGAAGGATCTTGCAAAATTGGAGGTCGGATGTGCCGCCGGGTGTGGCGGCCTGGCTGAGGGATCTGTATGACTTTCTACAGTTAGAAAAGTTTAAATTTGAGTTTAAAGGGGAGAGTTTTGAGACACGTGGGGGTTGTCCATGACAATGTTTGAGGAATTGTTTGTCGTGGGTGGGGAGGGGAAACAAACTGTGGACTGTGAGGTTGTGGAGTGTTTTGTTGTTTATTTTACTGCTTTTTTTACACATGTTTGAAAAATACATTTTTTTTAAAACAAAACTTCGCCAGATGAAATAAAGTACTTTGGAATAAAGTATGTATCAAACGTGAAACACTTGCCTTCATGGCTGGTTAAAAGTGACGTGCAGCAGGCAAGGATGCCGCTGGTGGATTTGGAATGAGCAGTAGCTACTTTACTTGAATGAAGAGCTTTGCTGAACCAAGGAGAGGATGCATTGATGCATCAGGTAGCAGCTGTGAAAGAAGGGGCCTGGATGACCGCAGGTGGCGGGGGAGGGTGGCTGTGAAAAAGGGAATAGGGCATGGCTGACTGAGGAAGCAGCCCTATGCAAACCCATGGGAGACAGAGGGAGGAAGCTGGGAAAGGCAACAAGGTAGCATGGTGGTTAGCACAATAGCTTCACAGCTCCAGGGTCCCAGGTTCGATTCCCGACTTGGGTCATTGTCTGTGCGGAGTCTGCAAGTTCTCACAGTGTGCGCGTGGGTTTCCTCCCACAGTCCAAAGATGTGCAGGTTAGGTGATTGGCCATGATAAATTGCCCTTAAGTGTCCAAAATTGCCCTTGGTGTTGGGTGGGGTTACTGGGTTATGGGGATAGGATGAAGGTGTGGGCTTGGGAAGGGTGCTCTTTCAAAGAGCTGGTGCACTCTCAATGGGCCGAATGGCCTCCTTCTGCACTGTAAATTCTAGGATTCTTCGAAGGTCTATGGCGAGATGGTAAATGTGAATGTGGGGATATCAAGAGTTATATGGGAAGGTAAATGGTGAGATCCGAGACTCAAGGGTAACAGAGGGCAGGTCAAGAATAATGGAGGGTAGAGGGCGATGGATGGCGGTCCAAGAGTATTGTTCACCATAATATTACTACCCGGCTTCCGGTGGTGACACGTAGGAGGAGGTCGCACATAGGGAGGCTCCTGATAGAGCTTATGGTTTTTGGTGCTTTATACCCAGTTTCCGGGGGACAATTTTAGATGTTTAAATGTTCTAAGGTCTGAAGAGGTCATTGGATGTCAAGTTCCAGAAGAAGAATCAGGGGGAAAGGGAGTGAGAGAAAGTCCGCCTGTGAGTCCAGCAGAAGGAAAGGTGGCGGGTGAGAGTCCATTGGGTAGGGCCGCGCCCATTACGGTGGATAAACTGGCCAAAGTGATGGCGGGGGAGTGAGAGTGGCTGCTCTCTAAGCATTTTGATAGGCATTGAAACGAGATGATTACCTCGCTCAACGAGGGGATGGATGAGACCCTTGCCCCGATAAAGGCGGCTTTAATAAAGACGTTGACAGAGGTGTAGGAGCAAGGAGAGGTGCTGAAGGGTGGAGGAGGCATTGCCGCAGCAGTGACCAGTTAAACTCCAAGGTTGAGGAGCTGCTGAGGATGGTGGAGAGCAATAAAGGGCTGAGCCAAAGTGGAGGACCTGGAGAAAAGGTCACAAAGGCAGAATCTAAGGATCGTGGGACTGCCTGAGGGAGTGAAGGGCCGGAGGCCAACGGAATACTTTGCGGAGATGTTCGCTAAGTTGATGGGGGAGGAGGACCATCTCCTCTACGAGCTGAACCGGTCGCTCCGGCCGAAGCCAAAGACGTATGAGCCACCGAGGGCTGTATAACATGCTTGCACAGTTATTAGGTGAAGGAGGCGTTGAGATGGGCAAAGCTGAATAGAGAGGTGAGGTGAGAAGGTGTTGGTATTCGGATTTCCCAGGAGCTGGCGAAGAGGAGGGTGGTCTTTCGTCGTGCAAAGGCAGCATTATACAAGAGTAATGTGAGGTTTGGGGTTGTCTACCTGGCGAAGCGGAGAGTGAATCACAACTCTAAGGACTTCTACTTTGAGATGGTGGAGGCATTCGTGAAAGCTTAAGGACTGGGACTGAGATAAGTTCGGACTTTGATGTTGTTGATCTTTCCCTGTTGTTTTCTTTTGGTGTATATTTCTTCTCTTTTACTGGTTTTTGGTTTGGGGATTGGTATTGATGTTTTTTTGGTGGGTCCAAGGGATTATTGGAAGGTTTGAGTATGGGGTGATTTGGTGGTGGTTTTGTTTTTGTGTGGGGAATGCGGCTCTGGCCAGGACCAGCTCGCTAGCAAACGCAAGTTGCCCAGTGAATGGGATCAAGGTGGGGGGAGCAGAGACTGTCATAATGTAGGACTTAAAAATGTGTTAAGAAACAAGTGATGTAAAACAAGCATTAAAAGCACTTCCAAGTAAATAAATAGGCTTAAGCGCATCCGGAACTTTTAAAATTCTAATTTTATTACAAAGCACCTTGATATACAAGTGAAAACATTAAAGAAAATGCTGCAAAATATCAAAAAATAAAATTTACTATTCATACGATTTTCCACAGCAGTAAAATCATATCTGCAAATTTGAGCAGAATCCACAGTATTGATAATACAATGTTGTAAATCTTGCCTCTGGTAGGACATGACAGCAAAGGAGCAGGCCTTGTGGTTTCATTGCTGGTGCAATCCAAACTTCATTCCACAGGCTTCCTAACATCACCCCTAAGTATCCTAGCTCACATGTGAAGGTAATACCCCATCGCTCTGGACTCCCCCACCAGGGGAAATAGTTTATCTCTACCTATCCGATCAATGCCTAAAATTATCTTAAATATCAATTAGATCACCCCTATATTAAAGGAATGCAAGCCCCATTCTATTCAAGGTCGTCATAATTTAACCCTTTTAGCCCTAGTATAATTTTGGTGAATTTGCACTGCGCCTTCTCATACCTCAGTGACAATAGTATTGTTTTATTCATATAGGTGCTAGTTGATTGCATGTAGCCAAGAGGTAAAAATATTAAAAGTGGCTTGACTGCGGGAATCCAGTCATTATCTCACATACAACCATTGTATTCCAGTGTATTCAGCACTAAGAATGTATTGTTCTCTGTCTAATCAACTACTCAGTTTTAGCAAGGTCTCCGCCAAGCTGTGTAACATGAAAAGTGAGAGAAACATATCCAATAATTTTCATACACAGTTGCTGAGCTAATTTTGATAATCTTGTAATGTCCAATGTCATCTTCTAAGTAGCAAGACATTCATTTGAACAAACCAGGATGTCTCAGCCAAGAATTAGAAACCAATGAAAGTAAATGAGGGATTAAACCAGAGATACAAATTCCCTTAAAAGTAGGAGCTCGTGGTCGGGGTCTTTGTTCCTGAATTCTTGAATCATCTATCTATTTGTGTTAAAGTGATTTCCTTCTGGCTTTATGCTTTTTGCCATGTGCTTAACTTTTTTAATGTATTATTTGATATTTTGTTTCTAAGTTGTTATTTAGTTCTTATTCAAGAGAGTAAATAACAATAATGTCGTATTTTTGACACCTCCCAGCAACTGGACTACCGATTCTTATTAGAAGGTAAAATAAGACTCCCACATTCAGCAATAGGCTCCTTTACTAATTTGCCTTCAGCAGAATCAAGCGTAACCAGAGATGATCATTTTCCTCAGCACCAACTAGGCAGTTATCCAGCTGCCAATTACAATTTTCTGGTACTACAGGAAATTGTTTTAGTTGTAACTGAATTTCATGCAAGGAACCCAATAACAAGAAAGTTAGAGCGTTCCTAAGCAGGATTAAACGTTTGTTACTTCACCAATCATCAGCCATAGTTTCCATCAACATTTTAGTGATTAAAATCTAAATCAGGGGTAAATCGCTGGCTTTGAAAGCAGACCAAGGCAGGCCAGCAGCATGGTTCAATTCCCGTAACAGGGTCCCTGAACAGGCGCCGGAATGTGGAGACTAGGGGCTTTTCACAGTAACTTCATTTGAAGCCTACTTGTGACAATAAGCGATTTTCATTCATTCATAATGATCTATTAAAATTCTACGGGAAAAATTGTGTGTCAAACCTAAAATCATGAAATGTTTCTTACATCAGCTTTCAATACTACAATTCTGACAGCCAGGCACAAGAGCCAGGTTTACACGATAGTGCATCAACATTTCTGCATCAAGGATATGTATTTTGTGTGAAAGCTTACACTGCAATTAATGTGGTATAGTTTGATAAAATGTGTGCAAAATCCTTCCCACGGATTTATTCCACTACATCATTTGCTACTGGCAAGACTGAGGGGAGAAAACAAATTAACACCTAATTTGGTTTGTTTTAATTCTGCTGAAGGTTTTCAAAGCCTACCGCATCTAATAGCAGTTCTCATTGCTCCAAAACCTCTAGAGCCTGTTGCATAATCTATTTACCACAACCCTTATCTTTGTATTGGTAATTAATAATAATCTCTATTATTAAAAGTCACATGTAGGCTTTCATTAACACTGCAATGAAGTTAGTGTGAAAATCCCCTAATTGCCACAGTACGGTGCCTGTCCGGGAACACAGCGGGAGAATTCAGAATGCCCAATTCACCTAATAGCACGTCTTTTGGGACTTGTAGGAGGAAACCGGAGCACTCGGAGAAAACCCATGCAGACACGGGGAGAACATGCTGACTGCGCACAGACAGTGATTCAAGCCGGGAATCCAAGCCGGGAATCGAACCCGGGTCCCTGGCGTTATGAAACCTTAGTGCTAACCACTGTGCCACCCTGCCGCCTCATGACTATTCATTGAAATAAATCTGAATCATTTTTCATAACCTGCGAGCCTCCTCTCAGTGATGGCAGACATAGACGACAGAATTCATCATCACATCTAATGTGCCAGCTCAGCCTTTGGATGACTGAGGAAATGAACATTTGACGACCAGGCTCTCAAAGCCAAGACTAATGCCGTAGTTTACTGGGCAGCAGTGCTCCCCGCTTCCCTTTATGCTTTGGGGAAAAGAACATTTGACGACGGATCTCAAAGCCAAGACTAATGCAGTGGTTTACTGGACAGCAGTGCTCCCTGCTTCCCTTTATGCTTTGAAGACTTGGAGAACCTACAAGAAAGCACCTCAAAAGCAATGGAGAAGTACCAAACCTGTGCTTTTGCAACATGCTCCAAATCAGGTTGCAAGAAAGGCAGTCCAACAGTAGTGTCTTCTTCTGTGCCAACATGCCCAGCATTGAGGTGCCAACTATGCTGTGCAGGATACACGGTTTGTATGCCTGACACCAGACACCCCAAGCAACTGTTCCAGTCTATTCACTGACATTGGGTCAAAACTCTGGAACTCCCTTCCTAACAGCACTGTGGGTGTTCTTATACCATGTGAACTACAGTGGTTCAAGGTGGCAGCTTGTCACCATTTTCTCATGGACAATAAATATAGAAGAAGAGTCATTAACGCCCACATAATAATAATCTTTATTAGTGTCACAAGTAGCATTACATTAAGACTGCAATGAAGTTACTGTGAAAATCCCCTAGTTGCCACACTACGGTGCCTGTTCAGGTACACCGAGGGAGAATTCAGAATGTCTTTTGGGACTTGTGAGAGGAAACAGAAGCACCCAGAGGAAACCCACGCAGCTACAGGGAGAACTTGCAGACTCCGCGCACACAGTGACCCAAGCCGGGAATCGAACCAGGGTCCCTGGCACTGTGAAGCTTCAGAGCTAACCACTGTGCTACCGTGCCGCGCCGCCCATGAAAGGATAAACAAAAAGTTCAATCACAACAGGAGACTCCCAGGGGGACAGTGGAAACACTTAAGGAATGTCCATAAAGTATTTTGTGCTTAAACAAAGGAGATTACAATGGGATGAGAGAAGAACTAGCTAAGGTAGACTGGGAGCAAAGACTTGATGGTAAAACAGTTGAGGAACAGTGGAGAACCTTCCAAGCGATTTTTCACAGTGCTCAGCAAAGGTTTATACCAACAAAAAGGAAGGATGGTAGAAAGAGGGAAAATCGACCGTGGATATCTAAGGAAATAAGGGAGAGTATCAAATTTAAGGAAAAAGCATACAAAGTGACAAAGATTAGTGGGAGACTAAAGGACTGGGAAATCTTTAGGGGGCAACACAAAGCTACTAAAAAAGTTATAAAGAAGAGTAAGATAGATTATGAGAGTAAACTTGCCCAGAATATGAAAACAGATAGTAAAAGTTTCTACAAATATATAAAGCAAAAAAGAATGGCTAAGGTAAATATTGGTCCTTTAGAGGATGAGAAGGGAGATTTAATAATGGGAGATGAGGAAATGGCTGAGGAACTGAACAGGTTTTTTGGGTCGGTCTTCACAGTGGAAGACACAAATAACATGCCAGTGACTGATAGAAATTAGGCGATGACAGGTGAGGACCTTGAGTGGATTGTTATCGCTAAGGAGGTAGTGATGGGCAAGCTAATGGGGCTAAAGGTAGACAAGCCTCATGGCCCTGATGGAATGCATCCCAGAGTGCTAAAAGAGATGGCTAGGGAAATTGCAAATGCACTAGTGATAATTTACCAAAATTCACTAGACTCTGGCGGATTGGAAGTTAGCAAATGTGACACCACGGTTTAAAAAAGGAGGTAGGCAGAAGGCGGGTAATTATAGGCCAGTGAGCTTAACTTCGGTAGTAGGGAAGATGCTGGAATCTATCATCAAGGAAGAAATAGTGAGGCATCTGGATGGAAATTGTCCCATTCGGCAGACAGCATGGGTTCAATAAAGGGCAGGACGTGCCTAACTAATTTAGTGGAATTTTTTGAGGACATTACCAGTGCGGTAGATAACGTGGAGCCAATGGATGTGGTATATCTGGATTTCCAGAAAGCCTTTGACAAGGTGCCACACAAAAGGTTGCTGCATAAGATAAAGATGCATGGCATTAAGGGGAAAGTAGTAGCATGGATAGAGGATTGGTTAATTAATAGAAAGCAAAGAGTGGGGATTAATGGGCGTTTCTCTGGTTGGCAATCAGTAGCTAGTGGTGTCCCTCAGGGATCAGTGTTGGGCCCACAATTTACATAGATGATTTGAAGTTGGGGACCAAGGGCAATGTGTCCAAGTTTGCAGATGACACTAAGATGAGTGGTAAAGCAGAAAGTGCAGAGGATACTGGAAGTCTGTAGAGGGATTTGGATAGGCTAAGTGAATGGGCTAGGGTCTGGCAGATGGAATACAATGTTGACAAATGGGAGGTTATCCATTTCGGTAGGAATAACAGCAAAAGGGATTATTATTTAAATGATAAAATATTAAAACATGCTGCTGTGCAGAGAGACCTGGATGTGCTAGTGCATGAGTCGCAAAAAGTTGGTTTACAGGTGCAACAGGTGATTAAGGCGGCGAATGGAATTTTGTCCTTCATTGCTAGAGGAATGGAGTTTAAGACTAGGGAGGTTATGCTGCAATTGTATAAGGTGTTAGTGAGGCCACACCTGGAGTATTGTGTTCAGTTTTGGTCTCCTTACTTGAGAAAGGACCTACTGGCACTGGAGGGTGTGCAGCGGAGATTCACTAGGTTAATCCCAGAGCTGAAGGGGTTGGATTACGAGGAGAGGTGGAGTAGACTGGGACTGTACTTGTTGGAACTTAGAAGGATGAGGGGGGATCTTATAGAAACATATAAAATTATGAAGGGAATAGATAGGATAGATGCAGGCAGGTTGTTTCTACTGGCGGGTGAAAGCAGAACTAGGGGGCATAGCCTCAAAATAAGGGGAAGTAGATTTAGGACTGAGTTTAGGAGGAACCTCTTCACCCAAAGGGTTGTGAATCTACGGAATTCCTTGCCCAGTAAAGCAGTTGAGGCTCCTTCATTAAATAGTTTTAAGATAAAGATAGATAGTTTTTTGAAGAATAAAGGGATTAAGGGTTTATAGTGTTCGGGCCGGAAAGTGAAGCTGAGTCCACAAAAGATCAGCCATGATCTCATTGAATGGAAGAGCAGGCTCGAGGGGCCAGATGGCCTACTCCTGCTCCTAGTTCTTATGTTTCCCTGAAGACTGCTTCTACTCTACAGTTATAGCACTATATTCCGTATGCTGCACCCAGTGTCTTACGTTTTTGTATTTACCTTGCGTAATTATAATAGTTTCTAGATTTTCATGTATGGAGCAATCTGCCTGGACTGTGCACAGAACAATAATTTTCACTGTACCTCGGTACACGTGACAATAATAAATCAAATCAAAGATCAAACATTCTCGCTGACTCATGGCAGTCCCTGGCTTGTGACCAACTAAAATGGAGAAGGTTAATTTGAGAAGGCACCAAAACGACAGGCACATCATTCGGAGCACGCAGGTGAAGTTGTGTCAGAGAGAGCACACAAACCTCCAAGCACCTCACATGCCCAACCCTCCAAATGCCACCTGCTCCGCACATGACAGTCTGATCGCTCACTAGACTGATCAGCCATCTCTGAACCCACTGAACCAGAGTGTTCGCACTCGATTCCGTGAGACTGCCCAAGATAAAAACTCATATACAGAAGTTGTCTTAAAATGCAAAATCCAATATAATAAAAAACAACGTTTTACAGTTGCCTTGAAGCTGTAGCCTTAGTCAACAATCTGTATTCAGGGCTGTTTTCAAGTTGCGCATAGTTTTGAATCACCTTCTCTTTTGGAGCTGTGCCAGCTTTTAATGAAGCTGTGTGCAACTCACAGAATAACAGATTCCAAAACAGATTAATTAAACCTTCTGGAAACCACAGGACATAGCAAGACCCCAGACTGGATGCCTCCACCCTGCTATTTAGTAATGCAACAACGAGAAAATTCCATGTCACACATGCGAGGAAAGCGAGTGCATAAACAGAATACTGGTGAGACTGGGTGACAAAACTCATTTATACTCCTGAATATACAGATTGGACCTTACTTTTAAAATTTCAAGTTAATTTATCACATTAATTTACCAAATAAAAAGCCAAAGGCAACATCACAGACTAAAATGCCCATAGGAAATGGCATAGCAATGCCCATAGCAATACTCCAGGTATGGTCTCACCCATGCATTGTATAGTTTCAAATTCTTAGCGGCCCTTGCATTGCTCGACTTTGCTGACATTCCAGCAGGTCGCATTATTTTGATGGCTGCAGCTTCGTTTCAGCTGGTTGTTTTCCATAGGGACACTCTGTAATACATGGCCGTTGCCCATTGGTAGTCCAGAAATAAAGAAAACTCCACTAAAAGATCTCAACATTGGGGAAAATATTAATGCTGAAAAAAACATGGCAATTAAAATTCAACAGACTTTGGTAGAGAAATGCATCAAAGTCGTACTCCCACAGAATTGTGCTGCTTTTCAGTTATGTTACCAGCACACAAGACATTGGCTATTTTACATTAAGGAAACCGAAAACTGATGTTACAAATAGGAAGAAGGTACATCAAGAGTTAAAATACTTGAGAATTCATAACTTCAATTTTAGGAGAAAACAATTCTTTTTCCAAAGGGGTGGAGAAAGGGGACATACCAGTAAAGAGAAATTTCAACAGTACTGGGACCTCTAATTTCCGGTCCCACCAAAAGAAAAGAGCCACTTTTGCAAAT
Organism: Scyliorhinus torazame; assembly: GCF_047496885.1. Taxonomy (NCBI): domain Eukaryota; kingdom Metazoa; phylum Chordata; class Chondrichthyes; order Carcharhiniformes; family Scyliorhinidae; genus Scyliorhinus; species Scyliorhinus torazame. Next base: position 297,619,078 of record NC_092710.1, read on the forward strand.
TAGCTACTAAAAACTCCCACCTTTCAGAGTCGGAGGAAAAGAAACAATGGCAGTGTAGACAGAAGAAACACCAAACCAAAAACAATTCTAAAAGAAATGTCAGTAAATGATGAGGTACCGAACTATAGTTAATTACTCAAATGCAAAACAATTTTTCACAAATAAGCAACATTTTTCATTAACCATCTCACTTCTTCAAAAGTATTTAGTAAGTTCATTGTGCACAAAACCAGAGTCCACACTCTGGGAGATAGCCGCATAACTATCTAAAGTAGCACTCCAGCCAAAAAATTGAACAAATCTGCCCCTGCCCTATGTATGCATTTGCAATGTCACTTATTTTTCCAGTGACCTTACTCTTGCCAAGCCCCATTCTTTAAACTCGAAGAATGGAGCTAGCATCCTGTTGACAAATATCTGCACTAAAGCCGGCTACAAGGAAGCACACCAGAACAGAACAGGTCAACTCTCCCTTCTGCCAAGAGCTTTGCCTCTAGGGGGGCATTTCTTCCAAACACAGTAGCTAAAAACTGGTGGCCTCAGCCGTACCTTTCAAGACTCTCAACTGTTACTAAGTTTACAGATTTAAAACACAGCTCAATTATTAAACAAAAGAATATGCAAAAAATTCCAGTCAGTAATTTCACAAATTGGTGTTTAGGGCAGGGAGGAAAAGAGACTGGTTTTAATTCATTCACAGAATTACAGAATTGTTTCAGCCCAGAAGGTGGTTTTTCGGCTTAGTGTCTGCAATGGTTCTCCGACGAACAATTCACCTAATGTCATTTCCCTGCCTTTTTCTCCCTGTAACCCTGCACATTCTTCTGATGCCATTTAATAATAATATTTATTGTCACAAGTAGGCTTACATTAACACTGCACTGAAGTTACTGTGAAAATTCCTTAGTCACCACATTCCAGCGCCTGTTCGGTTACACAGAGGGAGAATTCAGAATGTCCAATTCACCTAACAGCACGTCTTTCGGGTCTTGTGGGAGGAAACCGGAGCACCCAGAGGAAACCCATTCAGACACAGGGAGAACGTGCCGACTCCGCACAGACAGTGACCCAAGCTGGGAATCGAACCTGGGACCTTTGGCGCTGTGAAGCAACAGTGCTAACCACTGTGCTACCATGCATCATTAGGATAGGGATATTTTTCTTGCAGCAAATCAGGGTCCAGACAAACCTAAACGAGAGAGAAAGTTTTCAAGCTTTAAATGTATACCAGTGCTTTGCAGACAGGGTCCCCAACGATGTTGTAGAACGGTACAACATGGATGGGTAGTGACACACATCATGGATTTAATACTCGGTACCTAAAGGGGGTCTTTCAGAGCATCACTCCAGGCTTTCCAATTAGGCTGACAAGCTTCTAGTATTGAAGCATATTGAAAAGTAAGAAAATTGATCATGACAATTGACTTGCATCACATATTTGGGATGTGGGCATTGGTGCGAAGGCCAGCACATAGGGCAGTGGCCCTGAGGTGGTGAGCATTTTCTTGATCTTCTGCCATTCATTTGGTGAAGTTGATCACACAATGCGGACAGAAAAGTTAGAGCACTGAAGGAGGCCATTCGGCCCATCTTAACCATGCCAGCCCAAGGACATCCAAGTGCCCTTTCTAATCCCACCTTCCTGCACCCAGCCCATAGCCCTGTAGCTTACAGCAGATCCAGGTACCTTTTAAAAAGAGTTTATGGTCTCTTCCTCCATCACCAACTCAGGCAGCGAATTCCAAACTCCCACTACCTCTGCGTAAAAAGGCTCTTCCACATGCCCCCTGTACACCTTCTGCCACTTATCTTGAATCTATATCCACTGGTTCTAGAATTCTCCAGCAAGGGAAACAATTTTATCCTGTCCTCCTAATTCTGAGCTGAGAGATTCTGGATCCTCTATAACAACATAGCTACAGAAAATAGAATCAAGTCTGGAGATAGAGAGGTAATGCTTTAACTTGTGATAATGGTTTCCATGTTTACAGATCATGCCATTAAAGAACACCATTTTACTAAGTTATAGGAAGCTATTATAGGAGGCAGCGCAGGAGGCGGCCATTTGGCCCATCGAGTCTGCACCAACCCTCTGAAAAAGGCCAACCCTTTCCCTATCCCCGTAACCCCACCGATTCTGCACATGTTTGGACACCAAGGAGCAATTTGGCATAGCCTATCCACCTAACCCACACATCTTTGGTCTGTGGGAAGGACCAGAGGAAACCCAGACACGGGGAGAATGTGCAATCTGCAATCTCCACAGACAGTCACCCAAGGCCGATTTGAACCCAAATTTCTGGCGCTGTGAGGCAGCAGTGCTAACCTCTGTGCCGCCCAGATAGAACTCTGGGACACCAGTTTCAGTTATGCTGGCAATTGAGGGCAAATTTACTTTGACAAAGTAGTGACATGAAGGAGATAAGCAAGAAAAATAACAGTCATCGCTGCCAAAAGTAGGCCAAGGAGGAACAACACATTAAAACTAACGTTATTGATGACAATGGATGTGCTTCAATTTGTGGGCAAGGCAGATGATCAAATGAACAGATGTGATAAGAGTGAGAGAGATGAGCACAATACATATAAGAGAGAGAAAGGAAAAGGAGACTGGAAGTAGAACAGTTCAAAATTAAACTGCATTCCTGGTAAGCATACAGTGCAATGTTCCCCTACACACAGCAGAATGCACCATGCAGAAAGCAAGGAAATCTCATCTTCCTCCACAAATAAACTTTTTCCAAGTTAAAAGATACCATTCCCTTTGACTACACACCATCTGGAGCCACTGTGCATTGAAAGATTTAAGAATGACATGAAAAAAACAGTCCGAGACAATTTCTTCTACACTTAGACAGTCACATAACATGCAATCCCCCATTTCAGCAACCAGTGCTGGTTAAAGTATTCTGCAGTGCTAGTCATTTTTTTTCAGATTTATAAAATTGTGGAGCAACACCATTACCTTGTATCTGCTCATTTCTAGTCACTCAAAACAAGCAATATGGGCTTTGATTTAGTGAATACTGCCAGTTATTAGAGTATTTCGACAGCTATAACTTCCTTACTGGTTTCTGGTGATTCAAAGCAATTTATATTTACATAATTTTGGAAATGTTACTTTCATTTTGGGAATGTATCCCACAATTCTGCCCTGCCATCTTGGCCCAAAATTGCAGTTGATAGCTTTGCTGTCAGCCAGTTTGCACAAGTACATCTATCAGATAATTCCTATGCATATTCTGAAAATGACTAGCTGCATAAAGTACTTGCTATAATTTTCCAGCTGGCATTTGCTCAAAATCTGACTATTTTTCTTTTCCAGTTCACTTCCCAGTTTAAAAATTTTAAGTCCCAGAGGTCAATGCCAATACTAGAAAATATACATCTGGTATTTCACAAATATTCTACGTGATTGCAACACATTCAAAAATAAAGCATCACCTTTCGCAAAAGAACACTTTGTACCAAGTGAACACAAGAAAAACATCTATCATTCACCAAGCATGAAATTACGGTTCAAACAGCTCAAGTATAGGACGGCATGGTAGCACAGTGGTTAGCACTCTTGCTTCGCAGCGCCAAGGTCCTAGGTTCAATTCCCGGCTTGGGTCACTGCCTGTGTGGAGTCTGTATATTCTCCCTGTGTCGGCGTGGGTTTCCTACGGGTGCTCCGGTTTCTTCCCACAAGTCCCAAAAGGCGTGCTGTTAGGTGAATTGGACATTCTGAATTCTCCCTCAGTGTAACCGAACAAGTGTCGGAGTGTGGCGACTAGGGGATTTTCACTAACTTCATTGCAGAATTAATGTAAGCCTACTTGTGACAATGAAGATTATTACTAGTTAGAATTTCATGATATTGGAGCATTTTCAATTTATTCTTTAATTGCTGAAGTGCATATTGGACATTCCTACTCATCTCTCTCTCACTCCCTCCTTTTCCACTATGTCTCACATCCAACCCCCTCCCCCAGGGCAGTGATCAACAACCTGAGGCTCTCGCCAACCCCCAATCCAAGGTTGCACCTGGATCTGGAGATTGGATCTCTTCCCGACAGACTGCAAGGGCCATTCCTCTGCCCAGGTCCATGGATTGAGCAAGGGTGGGACTCTGACTGCCCCCCCCCCCACCCCAAAACTATTCACACTTCACCACATGATTCCCAGACAGCTTCCTGCTCTTAACCATCATGGCACTATGACAGTCGAGACTGAGCCTGTGCGTCTGGCTTGCTCTTGGATCTCTATACTCGCACTCTTCCCAGAGCCTCAGCCTCTGCTGATGGCAGCAGTGGCATCAGAACATGGGCGGTAGTTGGATTCAAGGTGCAGCGGGTGGGGGTGTTGGGAGAGTAGGACCAGATTATAGCAATTTTAGAAACAAAAATGCCAACACAATTCAGAAAAACAGGCCCCAAAGAGTAATGGCAGGAAACAGAAACAACATTGTGGGGTGACCAAGTGAGGACATACATGTAACTATTTTCTTAATCCCAAACTGACAGACTGGCATCTCAGTTAGCAAAAGTTAACTTTCAATACTGTCCCCCAGCAATGCAGATATGCCAAATGCAGCAAGATTTTCTAAACTGTGAGGCAGTGGAGAACTTTAATATGCTAGTTAATGCAGTGCTAACCACAAGATTTTTTTTCAAAATTAGTACATGGGATTTGAGCATCACTGACAAGGCCACCAATTACTACCCATCCTTAATTGCCCTTTAAAAGATGTTAAGCAGTCTTCTTCAATCACTGAGGTCCATCTGGTATTGGTACACCCAATACGGTTAGCGAGTTCCAGGATCTTGACTCAGCAATAGCAAAACAGCGGCAATATATTTCCAAGTCATGTAGTTTGTCAGTTATAGGATCAGAATTAAGCCATTTGGCCCATCGAGTCTGCTCCGCAATTCGATCATGGCTGATCTCATTCAGGCCTCAACTCCACCGTTCTGTCCATTCTCCATAACCCTTCAACCCAATTAAAAATCTGACAATTTACTCATTGTCCCAGCATCCAACACGCTCTGGAGTAGTGGATTCCACAGATTCACAACCATTTGGGAGTAGTTTCTCCTTGACTCTGTCCTAAGACTATGTATGACCTCTCTTTCTAGAATGCCCCACAAGGGGAAGCATCCACTCCACATCTACTTTATCCATACCCTTTATCACATTGTATACCTTAATTTGATCTCCTCTCATTCTTCTAAACTCCAGATTATTAGGTCTAAACTGTTCAATCTCTCTTCATCTCTGCAATCAACCTCCTGAACCTCTTCTGAACTGTCTCCAATGACATTACATCTTTCCTCAAATAAGGGGACAAAAAATGTGCACAATACTCCAGATGTGGTCTCACAAATGCCTTGCATAGTTGCAACAGCACTTCCTTCCCTTTATACTCTATTCCTTTAGCTGTAAATGACAACATTTCATTTGTTTTCTTTATTACCTGCTGTACCTGCATGCTAGTTTTCTGTGACTCATGAACAAGGACTCCCAGATCTCTCTGCAACAGAGCACCCCGATGTCTCTCCCCATTTAGTTAATAAGTTGCCTTCCCATTATTCCAACCAAAATGCATGACCTCTCACTTCCGAAAGTCGCGCTTGTTAGGTAATTTGGACATTCTGAATTCTCCCTCAGCATACCTGAACACACGCTGGACTGTGGTGACTAGATTTTCACAGTAACTTTATTTGCATTGTTAATGTAAGCCTACTTGTGGCACTAATAAAGATTATCCATATTAAACTCCATCTGTCACATTTTGGCCCACTCTCCTAACCTATCTATACCCATCTGTAAGGTTCTTAGTTCCTCATTGCAACTTACTATCCCACCTATTTTTGTGTTCTGCAAATTTTGCTATTGAACCTTCTATCCCTGTATCCAAGTCATTTACATAGTTTGTAAATAGCTGGGGCCCCCAAGGACCGAACCCTGTGGTACCCTGGTGCTGACCTGGAGGGGAATTTGCAAGTGGTCATGTTCTTATGTGTCTGCTACACTTGTTTTTTTTAAGATGGTACAGCCACAGATTTGGAAGGTGCTGGCAAAGGAGGCTTGGTAAATCACTCCAGTGCATTTTTGCAGATAGCCCACTGTTGTCACAGTGCAGTTGGTAGGAGTGAATGTTTAAGATGGTGGTTGGAGTGTCAATCAAGCGAGCTGCTTTATCCTGGATTGTTTCAGTTTCTTGAGTGCTGAAGCTGCACTCAAGACCTGTCCCTTGTAGATGGCAGACAGTCTATGGAGAATCAGGAGATGAGCCACTCACTCCAGAATTCCCAGCCTCTACCTGTTCTTGTAGCCATAACCCCCAGAATGTTGAAGGTGGGTGATTCAGCAATGGTAATGTCGTCAAATCTCAAGGGATGTGATTAAATTCTTTCCTATTGGAGCTGGTAATGGCTTGCCACTTGTGGGGTACAAATGTTAATGTAATCTGCGGTTGAACTGGTAGTGTTCTCACCTCTCAGTCCGAATGCTATACATTCAAGTCCTGCCCTAGCTCACAAGAAACTAGGCTAACATTCTAGTTCAGTACACAGGGAGTGCACTGTTAATGAAACATGATAAATAAGCCCCCCCCCTTTTTTTTTTTTTAAAAAGGTATTTTAATCCAAGCGCAGTCAATAAATCAAACAATCAACAAAAGATGTTACAAACAGTTTGTCATTTTCACCCTTTTCTCCCCTTAATTGACCCCCCCCCCTTATAAACCCCCTCCCCGCCCACTGGCTACAAACTGCCCACCCCACTCCGCTCAATGAAGCCCTCTGTCCCTCAGGTGAACATGAACGGTGACATGGCACTATTTCAAGGAACATGAGAGTTATTCCCAGTGTCCTGGCCTGTAATGAAATGAAATGAAAATCGCTTATTGTCACAAGTAGGCTTCAAATGAAGTTACTGTGAAAAGCCTATAGTCGCCACATTCCCGGCACCAGTTCGGGGAGGCTGGTACGGGAATTGAACCGTGCTGCTGGCCTGCCTTCAAAGCCAGCGATTTAGCCGTGTGCTAAACCATTCTGAATCAAAATCACTAGAAGATTATCCGGTCAGTATCACATTGCTGTTTGTGGAAGCTTGCCACATGCCAAGTGGTTGTTGCATTTACCGTATTTCAACAATCACTGCACTTCAAAAGTATTTAATTGGCTGTAAAGTACTACGGGACATTGAAATTCTGAAAGGTACCGTGTCAATGCAGGTTTTTCTTTCTTTTGCCACTTATCAGTCCAAACCTGAATCTTATCCAGATCTTGCTGCAAGTCAACGGGGACTGTTTCAAAGAACAAAGAAGAGTACAGCACAGGAACAGGCCCTTCGGCCCTCCAAGCCTGCGCCGACCATGCTGCCCGTCTAAACTAAAATCTTCTACACTTCTGGGGTCCGTATCCCTCTATTCCCATCCTATTCATGTATTTGTCAAGATGCCCCTTAAATGTCACTATCGTCCCTGCTTCCACCACCTCCTCCAGCAGCGAGTTCCAGGCACCCACTACCCTCTTGTGTAAAAAAACTTGCCTTGTACATCTCCTCTAAACCTTGCCCCTCGTACCCTATGCCCCCTCTACCCTGCGAAAAAGTCTGACTACCCACTCTGTCTATGCCCCTCATAATTTTGTAGATCTCTATCAGGTCACCCCTCAACCTCCTTCGTTCCTGTGAGAACAAACAAAATTTATTCAACCTCTCCTCATAACTAATGCCCTCCATACCAGACAACATCCTGGTAAATCACTTCTGCACCCTCTCTAAAGCCTCCACATCCTCCTGGTAGTGTGGCAACCAGAATTGAACACTATACTCCAAGTGTGGCCTAACTAAGGTTCTATACAGCTGCAACATGACTTGCCAATATTTATACTCAATGCCACGGCCAATGAAGGCAAGCATGCCGTATGCCTTCTTGACTACCTTCTCCACCTGTGTTGCCCCTATCTGTGACCTGTGGACTGTGGACCTGTACACCTAGATCTCTCTGACTTTCAATACTCTTGAAGGTTCTCCCATTCACTGTATATTCCCTACCTGTATTACACCTTCCAAAATGCATTACCTCACATTTGTCCGGATTAAACTCCATCTGCCATCTCTCCATCCAAGTCTCCAAACGATCGAAATCCTGCTGTATCCTCGGATAGTCCTCATCGCTATCTGCAATTCCACCAACCTTTCTGTCGTCCGCAAACTTACTAATCAGACCAGTTACATTTCCCCCCAAATCATTTATATATACTACGAACATCAAAGGTCCCAGCACTGATCCCTGCGGAACACCACTAGTCACAGCCCTCCAATCAAAAAAGCACCCTTCCATTGCTACTCTCTGCCTTCTATGACCTAGCCAGTTCTGTGTCCATCTTGCGAGCTCACCTCTGATCCCGTGTGACTTCACCTTGTTTCATTACCTGAGGAACTGCAAATGGAAGTTAACTCTGCACAATCAGCAAATACCCCAACTTTGACATTAAGGTCAATGATCTTGCATCAATGAAATAGTTAATGATGATTGGGTCAAGACAAATGGTTACTTATAGTTGTGTTTCTATCCCCTTACATTTGGAAACTTTCTCCTTTAATGTACAATTAAGAAAACAAAACTTTATTGATGATAATTCTAAAATATTCATTATGATTTTCCAGAGGTTTTACTTTGTATCGGTGAAGCAAACTGTAAATACCTAGGAGTCTGGCCATTTGAATCAGATAGAGCTTTCACAACTCTAGCATTAAAATACCTCAAGCATTCATTGCAAGATAAACATTCTTACACAGTTGTACGACACCAATTTTATAGCAATGCTCTTTTAACCTCTTACCTTCTCCCTAATTTGACAGGACACTCAACCTCACCACTGCTTCACATTACCAAGTATGATTTGCCACTGTATGCAAAACAGTGCTGTCGACTGTATTATACAAAGAACAGACACCCAACACCTATGGTGGATTTGTGAACAGCATAGATAACAGCAGGGGACGACATGGCTCAGAAGGTAGAGGAGGAAGAGGTATTAAAACAGCATGTTGCAGTCCACTTTGGTTTTAGTATAGAATTCAAAAAACAAGACCTTAGATTACAGATGGAGCACCATGGTACCTCAATATGGGACTACAAAAGTAACAGAAAAGGTGAATCAAAGATTCATTAGAATGGTATAAGGGGGTGATGAGTTACATTGTGCAGAGGGTTTTGAGAAGTTAGGCGCTTTCTTCTTTCCATTAAAGCTAGTACATTGAGCAGTTAGAGATCTTCATCTTTATTGAATAAGGTCTGAGGAACTAATATATTCATTCCACTGTCCAGCATAGATTATCATAGATTATCATAGAATTTACAGTGCAGAAGGAGGCCATTCGGCCCATCGAGTCTGCACTGGCTCTTGGAAAGAGCACCGTACCCAAGGTCAACACCTCCACCCTATCCCCATAACCCAGCAACCCCACCCAACACTAAGGGCAATTTTGGACACTAAGGGCAATTTATCATGGCCAATCCGCCTAACCTGCACATCTTTGGACTGTGGGAGGAAACCGGAGCACCCGGAGGATACCCACGCACACACGGGGAGGATTTGCAGACTCCGCACAGACAGAGACCCAAGCCGGAATCGAACCTGGGACCCTGGAGCTGTGAAGCAATTGTGCTATCCACAATGCTACCGTGCTGCCGGTTGATAATTAATGCATGATAATTAAATAGGAACAAATTTAGCATAAATGATTCATTAAAAGGGAGGCTAGAGAAAACAAATGTATTTTACAGAGATGGTAAGAATGTTGGCTGCTTTGTGAAAAATAATTGCAGAAGCAGAGTCCAAAATTATAAAAAGGATTTTGGTAACTGCTTGGACACACTGTTCTTTTACATTTGTGACTTTGGTTTTAATCCAGATGAAATCCCCCTTTTGGTGACCAGGCTCCTCCTACACAGTTTAGACAACCCATTTCATTGTAGCCACAGGTCCATATCATAAGTGATTGATAATTAAATGTATTAGCTCCCCATGAGTAGGTTTATCCAAATAGTATTTTAAACATACAGATCAATAAAGATCCTGTGTCAGACCCATTTGTGCTGAATTATCTTAGCTCAGCTGGAGCAGGGTAGTGATGCCACTGCATTAGAGGCCGAATTCTGCAATAAATCCCAAACAGAAAGGCCTGTGTATGGATACTGGGTTAAGACTGGATTCATTTTGACACTGCAGGCAAACACCAACCACTGTTAAGGCTCACATGAACGTAACATGGCCCGGTACCTTTCCTGTCTCACCCTATGTTTGCCAATGAAACTGTCATTCGTGAGCATTATATTGAGATTCGATTATTCTGGACTGGTCTCCCATCACTCCCCACAAACTTCAGCTCATCCAAAACTCTGCTACCCGCATCTTATCCCGCACCAAATACCTTTTGCCCTTCACCTGTGCTCACTGAATTAAGGTCCCCTCATGTCTCAACTTTAAAATTCTTACTTCTGGCTTAAATTCTTCTATGGTCTCACCTCTCCCAATCTTTATAAACACCCAGCCAGAAACTCTCCATTTTTTTGGGTCGCCATTTCCATCACCAATGTCTCCCTTTCTCCACCCTTGGTAGTCATGCTTCAAATGCTTATGCCCTCCATTCCTCAATTCTAGGCCCCTTCACCTCTCAGGCCAAGCTTTTGGTCATCTTTTCTTCTTTGGCTCTGCACGTATTTTCCCTTACCTTTTTGAAGCGGCTTAAGGCATCTTTCTACTGTTGCTTCTCTCACCATCATAGTTTCTGTCATTATTGTGATTGAAATATAGATATCGGTCTTTCAATCGATGCTCTAAACGACAACCACTATTTATGGAACTGTGCCCAAACAAGGAGTCAGTGCCTTCAGGACAAAACAGAAAGAAGAGGAAACAAAAGATAGCTGGAGTGAAAGTGCAAATCTTACTAAGACTAGGAATTAATAAAGTTTGCAGACCAGAGTACAGACAGCCTTAAGAACTTGTGTTCTGCTCTTCACACCAAGGGTTACACAGGTAATTGGAAACAAAATATGAAAATGCATACAATGACCAAACCACCACTGTCCCAGTCTGAAAGAGTTAGCCTAATGCTACAATAATATTTTGTCAACAGCCAGGGCCCAATGCAAGGTCACTGATACATTCAGGATGACGACATGTTTTGGGAGACACATTATGATAGGCAGAACGCCTTATGTTAGGCAGAATGCATTAATAGGTGAACAGCTAGATCAAACTGGCTTCTCTTACTTGCTCGGTGACTCAAACACTACTGCCAATGCACACCAAAAACATTGCACTTGTCTGCGTCTAATCACTAATGCATGAAGTTTTGGGGAAAGCCAAAGTGACCCATTTAATTTGAGATTTATCAAGACTCATTCATACCAGATTAGGATATTGGGTCATTAATGCAGTCAAAAAAAAAATATATATCCTGGGATAAACGGGGGAAGCAGAGGTCAGCCAGAGTTTGTTGACTTCTGGGAGTAACATGGGGGGGGAGCAATTACGCTAGAAAGGGATCTAGCGGGGGGAGGGGGGGGGGGGAGGGGGGGGATTAACTGGGTTGCTGCTGCTAAGGGAAAGGGGGAGCTGTTATGGGGCGGGGTGGTCAGGACAGGAGGACACCGTCGGGGGGACAAACGGGAGCGTGGGAACCGGGTGAGGAGCTGGTCTAAAAAAGGGGATGGCTAGTCGACATGGGGGGGGGGGGGGGGGGGGTAAAGAGCCCTCCGACTCGGTTGATCACGTGGAATGTGAGTGGGCTGAATGGGCCGATTAAGAGGGCAAGGGTACTCGGGCACCTAAAGAAATTAAAGACAGATGTGGTCATGCTACAGGAGACGCATCTGAAACTGGCGGATCAGGTCAGATTACGTAAAGGATGGGTGGGACAGGTATTGCATTCGGGCTTGGACGCGAAAAATAGAGGGGTGGCTATATTAGTGGGGAAACGGGTACTGTTTGAGGCGAGGACCATAGTAGCGGACAGTGGGGGTAGATACGTGATGGTGAGTGGCAGATTACAAGGGGAAGCGGTGGTTCTGGTGAACGTATATGCCCCAAACTGGGATGATGCAAACTTCATGAAGCGTATGCTGGGGTGTATCCCGCCTGGAGACGGGAAAGTTGGTAATGGGGGGAGATTTCAACACGGTGCAGGATCCAGGGCTGGACCGGTCCAGGTCTAGGACCGGGAGGAGGCTGGCAGCGGCCAAGGTGCTTAAGGACTTCATGGAGCAGATGGGAGGAGTAGACCCCTGGAGATTCACTAGGCCCAGGAGTAGGGAGTTTTCCTTCTTCTCCCCCCATGTCCACAAGGTGTATTCTCGGATAGACCTCTTTGTCCTGGGAAGGGCACTGATCCCGAAGGTGACAGGGATGGAGTATTCGGCCATAGCTATCTCGGACCATGCCCCACATTGGGTAGATCTGGTAGTAGGAGAGGAAAAGGAACAGCACCCACTCTGGAGATTAGATATGGGACTGTTGGCGGATGAGGGGGTGTGTGTAAGGGTGAGGGGATGTATCGAAAGGTACCTGGAGATTAACGATGATGGAGAGGTTCAGGTGGGAGTGGTCTGGGAGGCACTAAAGGCGGTGGTCAGGGGGGACCTGATTTCCATAAAGGCCCATAAGTATAAAAGTGATCCCCTACAGTGCAGACTTTGTTTGCACTGAGTGCTGAATTTGGTGCTTTTTGAGTGTGATAGTGAGAGTTTGGTGACCGAGGGAGTATAAGGCTTCATTTTTATCTAAAGTTTAGTCTTTCTTTTATTTAGTTAATTAACTTAAAAGTTGCTGTTTGGTTTAGAAGAAGGTGAATTTTCAATCAGCTTTAAACAGGCTTCTACTTCTAGGCACTTGCAGCTGGAGCTTGTTAATTAGTTAATTGGATTAGGCCAGTTTTTCAGAGGCTAGATTCACAGTATAAAAGTGATCCCCTACAGTGCAGACTTTGTTTGCACGGAGTGCTGAATTTGGTGCTTTTTGAGTGCAATAGTGAGAGTTTGGTGACCGAGGGAGTGCTGAATTTGGTGCTTTTTGAGTGCGATAGTGAGAGTTTGGTGACCGAGGGAGTGCTGAATTTGGTGCTTTTTGAGTGCGATAGTGAGAGTTTGGTGACCGAGGGAGTTAGGTGAGGAGGGAGTAAGGTGCTCCTTTCATTTTGTTTCCGACATTTCCGCAAAGAGTGCGAAGAGAGCCAGGAGTTTACAGGAAGTGTAGCTGACTGGGAGCAGAGTCGGAGGGCGGAGATCTAGTTAGTCCACACAGCAGCTATATTCTGTAAGGTAAGAGGGGATGGAGGCTAGGCCAGTTACATGCTCCTCCTGTAGGATGTGGGTGGTGAGGGATACCACCGGTGTCCCCACTGACTATACCTGCGGGAAGTGCACCCAACTTCAGCTCCTCAAAGACCGTGTTAGGGAACTGGAGCTGAAGCTGGATGAACTTCGGATCATCCGGGAGGCAGAGGGGGTGATTGAGAAGAGTTACAGGGAGGTAACCACACCCAACGTACAGGACAAGAATAGCTGGGTTACAGTCAGGGGGAAAAAAACAAACAGGCAGACAGTGCAGGGATCCCTCGTGGCCGTTCCCCTTCAAAACAAGTATACCGTTTTGGATGCTGTTGGGGGGGATGACCTACCGGGGGAAGGCCCTAGCGGCCAGGTCTCTGGCACTGAGTCTGGCTCTGGGGCTCAGAAGGGAAGGGGGGAGAATAGAAAAGCAATAGTTGTAGGAGATTCAATGTTTAGGGGAATAGATAGGAGATTCTGTGGTCGCGAGCAAGACTCCCGGAAGGTATGTTGCCTCCCGGGTGCCAGGGCCAGGGATGTCTCGGATCGTGTCTTCAGGATCCTTAAGGGGGAGGGGGAGCAGCCAGATGGTGCACATTGGTACCAACGACATAGGTAGGAAAAGGGGTGTGGAGGTAATAAACAAGTTTAGGGAGTTAGGCTGGAAGTTGAAAGCCAGGACAGACAGAGTTGTCATCTCTGGTTTGTTGCCGGTGCCACGTGATAGCGAGGCTAGGAATAGGGAGAGAGTGCAGTTGAACACGTGGCTGCAGGAATGGTGTAGGAGGGAGGGCTTCAGGTATTTGGATAATTGGAGCGCATTCTGGGGAAGGTGGGACCTGTACAAGCAGGACGGGTTGCATCTGAACCAGAGGGGCACCAATATCCTGGGTGGGAGGTTTTCTAGTACTCTTCGGGAGGGTTTAAACTAATTTGGCAGGGGAATGGGAACCGGATTTGTAGTCCAGCAACTAAGGTAGCCGATATTCAGGACACCAAAGCATGTAATGAGGCAGTGGGGAAGGGAACACTGACAAAGGAGAGTACTTGCAGGCACGGAGATGGGTTGAAGTGTGTATACTTCAACGCAAGAAGCATCAGGAATAAGGTGGATGAACTTAAGGCATGGATCGGTACTTGGGACTACGATGTGGTGGCCATCACGGAAACGTGGATAGAAGAGGGGCAGAAATGGTTGTTGGAGGTCCCTGGTTATAGATGTTTCAATAAGATTAGGGAGGGTGGTAAAAGAGGTGGGGGGGTGGCATTATTAATTAGAGATAGTATAACAGCTGCAGAAAGGCAGTTCGAGGAGTATCACCCTATTGAGGTAGTATGGGTTGAAGTCAGAAATAGGAAAGGAGCAGTCACCTTGTTAGGAGTTTTCTATAGGCCCCCCAATAGTAGCAGAGATGTGGAGGAACAGATTGGGAAACAGATTTTGGAAAGGTGCAGAAGTCATAGGGTAGTAGTCATGGGCGACTTTAACTTCCCAAATATTGAGTGGAAACTCTTTAGATCAAATAGTTTGGATGGGGTGGTGTTTGTGCAGTGTGTCCAGGAAGCTTTTCTAACACAGTATGTAGATTGTCCGACCAGAGGAGGGGCAATATTGGATTTAGTACTGGGTAATGAACCAGGGCAAGTGGTAGATTTGTTAGTGGGGGAGCATTTTGGAGATAGTGACCACAATTCTGTGACTTTCACTTTAGTAATGGAGAGGGATAGGTACGTGCAACAGGGCAAGGTTTACAATTGGGGGAAGGGTAAATACGATGTTGTCAGACAAGAATTGAAGTGCATAAGTTGGGAACATAGGCTGGCAGGGAAGGACACAAGTGAAATGTGGAACTTGTTCAAGGAACAGGTGCCACGTGTCCTTGATATGTATGTCCCTGTCAGGCAGGGAAGAGATGGTCGAGTGAGGGAACCATGGTTGACAAGAGAGGTTGAATGTCTTGTTAAGAGGAAAAAGGTGCCTTATGTAAGGCTGAGGAAACAAGGTTCAGACAGGGCATTGGAGGGATACAAGATAGCCAGGAGGGAACTGAAGAAAGGGATTAGGAGAGCTAAGAGAGGGCATGAACAATCTTTGGCAGGTAGGATCAAGGAAAACCCCAAGGCCTTTTACACATATGTGAAAAATATGAGAATGACTAGAGCGAGGGTAGGTCCGATCAAGGACAGTAGCGGGAGATTGTGTATTGAGTCCGAAGAGATAGGAGAGGTCTTGAATGAGTACTTTTCTTCTGTATTTACAAATGAGAGGGGCGATATTGTTGGAGAGGACAGTGTGAAACAGATTGGTAAGCTCGAGGAAATACTTGTTAGGAAGGAAGATGTGTTGGGCATTTTGAAAAACTTGAGGATAGACAAGTCCCCCGGGCCTGACGGGATATATCCAAGGATTCTATGGGAAGCAAGAGATGAAATTGCAGAGCCGTTGGCAATTATCTTTTCGTCCTCACTGTCAACAGGGGTGGTACCAGGGGATTGGAGAGTGGCGAATGTCGTGCCCCTGTTCAAAAAAGGAACTAGGGATAACCCTGGGAATTACAGGCCAGTTAGTCTTACTTCGGTGGTAGGCAAAGTAATGGAAAGGGTACTGAAGGATAGGATTTCTGAGCATCTGGAAAGACACTGCTTGATTAGGGATAGTCAGCACGGATGTGTGAGGGGTAGGTCTTGCCTTACAAATCTTATTGAATTCTTTGAGGAGGTGACCAAGCATGTGGATGAAGGTAAAGCAGTGGATGTAGTGTACATGGATTTTAGTAAGGCATTTGATAAAGTTCCCCATGGTAGGCTTCTGCACAAAGTAAGGAGGCATGGGATAGTGGGAAATTTGGCCAGTTGGATAACGAACTGGCTAACCGATAGAAGTCAGAGAGTGGTGGTGGATGGCAAATATTCAGCCTGGATCCCAGTTACCAGTGGTGTACCGCAGGGATCAGTTCTGGGTCCTCTGCTGTTTGTGATTTTCATTAATGACTTGGATGAGGGAGTTGAAGGGTGGGTCAGTAAATTTGCAGACGATACGAAGATTGGTGGAGTTGTGGATAGTAAGGAGGGCTGTTGTCGGCTGCAAAGAGACATAGATAGGATGCAGAGCTGGGCTGAGAAGTGGCAGATGGAGTTTAACCCTGAAAAGTGTGAGGTTGTCCATTTTGGAAGGACAAATATGAATGCGGAATACAGGGTTAACGGTAGAGTTCTTGGCAATGTGAAGGAGCAGAGCGATCTTGGGGTCTATGTTCATACATCTTTGAAAGTTGCCACTCAAGTGGATAGAGCTGTGAAGAAGGCCTATGGTGTGCTCGCGTTCATTAACAGAGGGATTGAATTTAAGAGCCGTGAGGTGATGATGCAGCTGTACAAAACTTTGGTAAGGCCACATTTGGAGTACTGTGTACAGTTCTGGTCGCCTCATTTTAGGAAGGATGTGGAAGCTCTGGAAAAGGTGCAAAGAAGATTTACCAGGATGTTGCCTGGAATGGAGAGTAGGTCTTACGAGGAAAGGTTGAGGGTGCTAGGCCTTTTCTCATTAGAGCGGAGAAGGATGAGGGGCGACTTGATAGAGGTTTATAAGATGATCAGGGGAATAGATAGAGTAGACAGTCAGACTTTTTCCCCAGGTGGAACACACCATTACAAGGGGGCATAAATTTAAGGTGAAAGGTGGAAGATATAGGAGGGATATCAGAGGTAGGTTCTTTACCCAGAGAGTAGTGGGGGCATGGAATGCACTGCCTGTGGAAGTAGTTGAGTCGGAAACATTAGGGACCTTCAAGCAGCTGTTGGATAGGTACATGGATTACGGGAAAATGATATAGTGTAGATTTATTTGTTCTTAAGGGCAGCACGGTAGCATTGTGGATAGCACAATTGCTTCACAGATCCATGGTCCCAGGTTCGATTCCGGCTTGGGTCATTGTCTGTGCGGAGTCTGCACGTCCTCCCAGTGTCTGCGTGGGTTTCCTCCGGGTGCTCCGGTTTCCTCCCACAGTCCAAAGATGTGCGGGTTAGGTGAATTGGCTAATGATAAATTGCCCTTAATGTCCAAATTGCCCTTGGTGTTGGGTGGAGGTGTTGGGTTTGGGTGGGGTGCTCTTTCCAAGAGCCGGTGCAGACTCAATGGGCCGAATGGCCTCCTTCTGCACTGTAAATTCAATGATAATCTATGATTAATCTAGGACAAAGGTTCGGCACAACACCGTGGGCCGAAGGGCCTGTTCTGTGCTGTATTTTCTATGTTCTATGTTCTATAAGGGGAAACAAGAGAGTAAAGAGAGGGAGCGATTGTTGAGAGAAATTTTGAGGGTGGATAGGCAATATGCAGAGGCTCCGGATGAGGAACTGTACAGGGAAAGACGAAGGTTGCATACGGAATTGGACTTACTGACCACGGGCAGGGCAGAGGCACAATGGAGGAAGGCACAGGGAGTACAGTATGAGTACGGAGAGAAGGCGAGCCGGTTACTGGCCCAACAATTGAGGAAGAGAGGGGCGGCGAGGGAGATAGGTGGGGTGAGGGACGAGGAGGGTGAGATGGAACGGGGGGCAGAGAGGGTGAACGGGGTGTTTAAGGCATTTTATGAGAGGTTATATAAGGCTCAGCCCCCGGAAGGGAAGGAGGGAATGATGCACTTCCTGGATCAGCTGGAATTCCCGAAGGTGGAGGAGCAGGAGGGGACAGGATTGGGAGCACAGATTGAGGTGGTAAAAGGGATTGGGAGCATGCAGGCAGGGAAGGCCCCGGGACCAGATGGGTTCCCGGTGGAATTTTATAGGAAATACATGGACCTACTAGCCCCGCTTCTGACGAGAACCTTTAACGAGGCCAGGGAAGGGGGGACGTTGCCCCCGACGATGTCGGAGGCGACGATATCGTTGCTCCTGAAGAGGGACAAAGACCCGCTGCAGTGCGGGTCTTACAGGCCTATCTCCCTTCTGAATGTAGATGCCAAGCTCTTGGCCAAGGTGATGACGACGAGGATCGAGGATTATGTTCCAGGGGTGGTTCACGAGGATCAAACTGGGTTTGTTAAGGGGAGACAGTTGAACACTAATATACGGAGGCTGCTAGGTGTGATGATGATGTCTCCGCCGGAGGGAGAGGCGGAGATGGTGGTGGCGATGGACGCTGAGAAAGCATTTGATAGAGTGGAGTGGGATTACCTGTGGGAAGTGTTGAAGAGATTTGGATTTGGAGAGGGGTTTATTGGGTGGGTTCAGCTTTTATATAGGGTCCCGGTGGCAAGTGTGATCACAAACAGGCAGAGATCTGACTACTTCCGTCTATATAGAGGGACAAGACAGGTGTCCTCTGTCCCTGATACTGTTTGCGTTGGCAATTGAGCCAGTGGCCATAGCGCTGAGGGGCTCTAGGAAGTGGAGGGGAGTACTTAGGGGAGGAGAAGAGCACCGGGTGTCATTAGATGCGGATGATTTGTTGCTGTATGTCGCGGACCCAGTGGAGGGGATGCCCGAGATAATGCAGACACTCGGAGTTTGGGGAATTTTCGGGATATAAACTGAATATGGGGAAGAATGAGCTGTTTGTGATGCACCCTGGGGAACAGAGCAGGGGAATAGATGATTTGCCGCTGAGGAGAGTAACAAGGGATTTTCGGTACCTAGGGATCCAGATAGCCAGGAACTGGGGAACCTTGCATAAGCTTAATTTAGGAAGATTGGTGGAGCAGATGGAAGAGGGTTTTAGGAGATGGGACATGGTGCCCCTGTCACTGGCGGGCAGGGTGCAGGCGGTCAAAATGGTGGTCCTTCCGCGATTTCTTTTTGTGTTCCAGTGCCTCCCTGTGATGATTACCAAGGCTTTTTTCAAAAAAGTGGATAAGAGCGTTATGAGCTTTGTGTGGGCTGGGAAGACCCCAAGAGTGAAGAGGAGGTTTCTGCAGCGTAGCAGGGATAGGGGGGGGACTGGCACTGCCGAGCTTAAGTGACTATTATTGGGCCACCAATATATCAATGTTATACAAGTGGATGGGGGAAGGGGAGGGAGCGGCGTGGAAAAGACTAGAGATGGCGTCCTGTAGGGGAACCTGCCTGCAAGCATTAGCGACAGCGCCTTTACCGTTCTCCCTGAAAAAGTACACCACAAGTCCAGTGGTGGTGGCAACACTGAAAATTTGGGGGCAGTGGAGACGACATAAGGGAGTGACGGGTGCCTCAGTGTGGTCCCCGATAAGGAACAACCATAGGTTTGTCCCGGGAAGGATCGATGGGGGATTTAAATCTTGGCAGCGAGCAGGAATTGCGAAATTGAAGGACTTGTTCTTAGACGGGACGTTCGCGAGTCTGGGAGCACTGACAGAAAAATATGGGTTGCCACCTGGGAATGCATTTCGCTATATGCAAGTGAGGGCATTTGTGAGGCAGCAGGTGAGAGAATTTCCGCAGCTCCCGGCGCAAGAGATCCAGGACAGTGATTTGGGGGGCATGGGTGGGTGATGGTAGGGTGTCAGATATATATAGGGAAATGAGAGATGAGGGGGAGACGATGAAGAGGAGCTGAAGGGAAAATGGGAGGAGGAGCTGGGGGAAGAGAGTGAGGAGGGGCTGTGGGCAGATGCCGTAAGTAGGGTAAATTCTTCATCCTCGTGCGCCAGGCTCAGCCTGATACAATTCAAGGTTCTACACAGGGCGCATATGACGGGAGCAAGACTGAGTAGATTTTTTGGAGTGGAGGATAGGTGTGGGAGATGCGCGGGAAGCCCGGCGAACCACACCCAC
Source organism: Scyliorhinus torazame (assembly GCF_047496885.1). Classification (NCBI taxonomy): domain Eukaryota; kingdom Metazoa; phylum Chordata; class Chondrichthyes; order Carcharhiniformes; family Scyliorhinidae; genus Scyliorhinus; species Scyliorhinus torazame. The sequence goes on from NC_092710.1 coordinate 297,639,158, forward strand.
ATGTTTTGGTCATGTCCGGTATTGCATGGGTTCTGGGTGGGTGTGGCAAAAGTGATTTCAAAGGTGGTGGGGGTCCGGGGTCGAACCAGGCTGGGGGTTCGCGGGCCATCAGAGGTTTCCTATAGTTGTTTGTATATTAGTTATTTATACTGGCATGTGGGACTTTATTGTCTTGGAGAGTTATTATTTTGTTGTTGGCAGTTGCCGTTTAGTTAATATATTATTTATTTGTTAAAAAAAAACGGTCATTATTATTTATATTGTTTTAAAGTTGTAAAAAGGGGAAAATCCTGTACTGTTCTTGTTTGATCAAAAAAAATTTGATATATATATATATATATATATATATATATATAATCCTGCTTGATGTTTAGATGCCTCGCACTGCAAATCAAAAGCTGATTAGCTGGTCATTTGTGACGAACACTGCAGGAGACTCAGAGCCCTGACAGATGTCACTTCTCATAAGCACAGAACGTGGATAACAGGATGTATACATTTTAAAATGTTCCCTTCTGAAGTTTGATCCTTCTTGAAAAACAGTTCAAGATTTCTAATTCAGGAGACCGGCCCACAGGAGTTATTCCACTGATTTTTCCCACTCCCAATTACAGAGATGACTTCAACTAATCCTTGCTGAATTTGGAGAAGGGAAGGAAGGAACTTGGGAACAGGAGTGACAGTTATTAAAGTACAGCCAACCATTCAATTAAATTGTTTCTCGTGGTTCCATGTCCCTCAATACTCTTGACGGATAAAAATATATCAATCTCACTTTTGAATTAACCTTACATTAATAGCTTTAGCGGGAGCTGGGAGGAGGAATGCTTATTGTCACTTCCCATTATATGAACTGTTGTTTACTGACTATAGGAAACCAGTCCATCTTATGGAGACCTCAGCGATATGACAACATGCAATTGGAGAAAATGTTTTCTAAATGCAATAAACTTACATCAATTAATGGACAAAATTTGCAAAACTACTTCACTAATGGCACCAATTTGCAGCATAATGATCAGAATTGCAAATTTCTCTTGTATGCAAAACACAGTTCAAAATGCAGTTAAAATATTTTTTTTAAACTCAGGAAGTACAAGTGTAACAGGGCAAGTGATCATTTAACCAATAGGGGCATGAATTTTTTGAGTTCCCTTTCATCCTGGAAGAACAAATCCTAATTATGTGAACATAAAATCAAAAATACATTTTCCATCCCTGCTCTCCAAAAATAAGGCTGGTCATATTTATGCTGCCATTTCTAGAGTGCAGGAAAATTATAAAAACAACTTTTCACTATTAAATAAATAAAAGTTAATTTTTCTAACACAATCTTTGCCAGTAAATGCTGTTCTTGCTTAGAGCAAAATAATTTCTAAGAATGTGAAAGATTGACTTTTGTAGCCATTGCATAAACTTAAATCTAATTGCACACACAGTATAAAGTTTGGAATTTATAAGAATTTAGTTTTGAGCAAATCATTTGGCATTTGAGCTAACTGCTTGTATTATTACACACACATAAACACACACAGTTACTAAATTGGGAAATGATGATCTAACTGCATAGAAAACTGTGCATTCGAAGAAACAGATTCCAGGGGTGTGTGGCAGGATCAGCCAATGACAGTTATTGCCAACCCTGCTGCAGCTCCAATCCAGAACTAGTATTACATAACACCAGTTGTTTTCTCCATTTCAACATCGAACTGGTGATTAATGACTGTTATTTAAGCAAGGTCAGCTCATGTGTGACCCTGCAGTTATCTAATCCAACCACGCCTTCTCCACCCAGCTAGCTTGAACACAGCTAAAGCAGTTTAGTAAAAAGCCCAGCGGCATATCATGAGAATTGCGTTTTCAGCAGTTTACACAGGCACACTACTCTCAAACAAATTGATCTGTGAAACTGCACAAGTTAAAATACAAACTAACGGCGCCGAGGTCCCAGGTTCGATCCCGGCTCTGGGTCACTTGTGGAGTTTGCACATTCTCCCCGTGTTGCGTGGGTTTTGCCCCCACAACCCAAAGATATGCAAGTAGGTGGATTGAACATGCTAAATTGCCCCTTAATTGAAAAAAATTAATTGGGTACTCTAAATTTATATTTAAAAATGTAGAACTAAACTAATTGAAAATCAAGAGTATAGAACTAACTCAGCCACTTTTATTTAATGACAAAACTCTGTCAAAAAATACATGATTTATATTACAACCCTGACTTATTGGGGCCACTGCAATTTTACATATGACAAAAATATTAAGAGGAAATGTGGACAAACTGGGTGGCCTGGTGGCGAGCTGCCTCACAGCGCCTGGGACTCGGGTTTGTTTCCGACCTCAGGTTATTGTCTGTGTGAAGCTTGCATGTTCTCCCCATGTCTGTGTGGGTTTCCTCCAGGTGTTCCAGTTTCCTCCCACAGTCCAAAGATGTACAGGCTAGGTAGATTGGCCATGCTAAATTGCACACACCCCCCGCCCCCCCCCCCCAAAGGCTGGTTGGGGTCATGTGGATAAGGTAGGTGATTAGGTCTAGGTAGGGTGGTCTTTCGAAGGGTTGGTGCAGACTTGATGGGCTAAATGGCCTCCTTGTGCACTGTAGGGATTCTATGATTCTATAAAAACAACAATCTTTTTTCACCAAAAAATATGACAATTGATTACAATGGTACCAGAACTGAGAGGTTATTCCATCTGGAAAGGTTGAACAAGCTGATCTCCTTTCTCTAGGAGAGAGGGGACTGAGTGGCGCCTGAAAGCAGTTTTTAACATTATGAAAGGGTTTCATGGAGATGTAAAGAGAAGCTTTCTACTTGCAGAAAAGACAGGATCCAGAAACACTGGATCAAAAACATCTGGTAGACAATGGATACTTGAATTTTGAAAAGGATTTTCAATAATAGGCCACAGGGATTCAGAAAGTGTCCTTCTGGTCATTATATACAAGAAGGCACAGATAAGAGTTATCATTTTGTTTTATTCTCTCATGGGATGTGGGCCAGCATTTATTGCCCATTCCTAATTGACCTTGAACTGAGTGGCTTGGTAGGCCATTTCAGAGGGCAATTAAAATAATAGTAATAGTCAACCACATTGCTGTGGATCTGGAGTCATGTAGATCAGATGAGGTAACGGTGGCAGTATTCCTTCCCTAAAATACATTAGTGAACCAGATGGGACTGTGACAATCGACAATGATTTCATGGTCATCATTAGACTTTTATGATGGTCATTGTCAATTATTGTAAAAACTCATCTGCTTCACCAATGTTCTTTAGGGAAAGAAATCTGCCATCCTTACCTGGTCTGGTTCACAAGACTCCAAACCACAGCAATGTTCCCTCAAGCGCAATTAGTGATAGGCAATAAATGCTGACCCAGCCGGCGACATCCTGTAGATGTAGTATATCTGGACTTCCGGAAGGCGTTTGATAAGGTGCCGCACAGAAGGTTAATTCACAAGGTGAGATCACATGGGACATGGGGTAACTGAGCTTGGATAGAAGACTGACTGATGGATATGAGACAGGGAATCGGGATAGATGGGTCTTTTTCTGGATGGCGAGATGTAACTAGTGGGGTACCACAGGGTTCGGTCCTTGGGTCCCAGCTATTTACAATCGATATTAACTTGGATATAGGGACAGAAGGTTCTATAGCCAAATTCGCAGATGACACAAAAATAGGTGGGACAGCAAGTTGCAATGCGGAAATAAGAACCTTACAAATGGATATAGATAGGTTAGGAGAGTGGGCCAAAATGTGGCAGATGGACTTTAGAGTTTAGAAGAATGAGGGGAGATCTAATAGAGGTAAACAAGATGCTAAAAGGTATGGACAAAGTAGAAGTGGAGCTGATGCTTCCTCTTGTGGGGCATTCTAAAATGAGAGGTCTTGGGCGGGATTCTCTGAAATGGAGGCAGAGTGTTCGCGCGTCGAGGTTCACGACGGCGCGAAACGGCCCCTATCCCAGTCCGATTCAGGGCCCGATAATGGGCTAGGAGCAGCGCCGCATCATTTACGCGTGCCAGGCCTTGGCGCTGCATCAAGGCGGCGCCGCATACATGACGCGGCCGGCGCCGCATAACTGGAGTCACCCGCGCATGCGTGGTTGCCGTCCTCTCCGTGCCCGCCCCGCAAGATGTCAGACGGATCTTGCAGGGCTGCGGAAGAAAGGAGGTCCTCCTTCAGAGAAGACACCCAACGTTCGGTGGGCACCGATCGCGGGCCACACCCCATTTGAGGCCCCCCCGGTGCAGGATCCCCCTCTCGCAGCTCCCCCGCCCCCCCCCCAGCGTTCCCGCGCTGTTCCCGCCGGCAGCGACCAGGTGTGGACGGCGCCGGGGGGGAACCCGCTGTTTTGGGCTGGCCGCTCGGCCCATCCGGGCCTGAGAATAGCAGGGGTGCCCGAGAATCGCCATTTTGGGTGTCTCGGGCGATTCTCCGGCCTGCACCGTACGGAACCCGACGGGGCCGATCTCGCCGCTTGGGCCGTTCTCGCCGCTTGGGAGAATCGCGGGAGGGCGTCGGACCGGCGTCGCGGGAACATTTGTCGACCCAGGCGACTCTCCCAGCCGTCGCGGGAGCGGAGAATCGCGCCCCATAATCTTAGAATAAGAGGTAGCAAATTTAAAACAAAGTTGAGGAAAAACGACTTCTCCCAAAGGGTTGTGAATTTGTGGAATTCACTACCCCAGAGTGCAGTGGATGCAGGGACAGTGAATAAATTTGAGGAGTTAAACAGATTTTTAATTGGTAATGGGTTGAAGGGTTATGGAAAACGAGAGGACGGTGGAGTTGAGGCCAGGATGGGATCAGCCATGATCACATTGAGGGTGTTAGGCTCGGGAAGCTAAATTGCCTACTCCCGCTCCTAGGTCATGTGTTCTAGCGAGGAGATGCTCTGGGTGATTTTGCAATCCAGCTCTTGGTCTGTAACATTGTAGGTAGCAGATGACGAACATATCAGCCATGATAGAATGTCGGAGCAGACTCGATGGGACGAATGGCCTAATTCGGCTCCTATATCTTATGAACTTATGAACATCCCATAATATAATTTTTTTAAAGTGCATTCATGCTCACCAAGTGCCAGGCAACCAGAGAGTCTGGGCACCTCCCTTTGACATTGCTATCATCAAAGTCTCACACCATCAACATCCTGACGGGAGTACTAGAAGCTCAATTGAACCAGCCACAATGCTATGCTAACACATAGTTGGGTATTCCTTAGCAAGTGGCTATAGATTCCACAAAGCATTTCCAAAAGTGTGAAGAATATCCTAGACTTGACATTAACAAAATTGTATTAGCACAATAATCTACATACTGGAATAATGAGATAGGCAAAGTAGCACAGATGTTTTCATGATAATTTCTTAGATCAGCATACTTTGGAGCCAACCAGGGTGCAGGTTGTATTACTCCTGATATTGTGCAATGCGATAGGATTAATTAATGACCGCATGGTGAAGGCACCCCCTGGGTAGCAGTGATCATAATATGATTGAGTTTTACATTAAGTTTGAGAGAGAGTGAAAAGACTAGAATTTTAAACAAAGAACAATACAGCACAGGAACAGGCCCTTCGGCACTCCAAGCCTGTACCAGTCATGATACCAACCTTTGCCAAAAGCCTCAGCATTTCCTTGTGCAGTATCCCTTCATACCCACCTATCCATGTATTTGTCAAGATGCCTTTTGAATGCCGTTAATGTATCTGCTTCCACAACCTCCCCTGGCAACGCGTTCCAGGCACTCACCACCCAGTGCATAAAAAACCTGCCTCACACATCTCCTCTTAAACTTTGCCCCATGGACCTTAAACCTATGCCCCCTGGTGACTGACCCGTCCACCCTGGGAAAGAGTGCCTGCCCATCCACTCTATCCATGCCTCTCATAATCTTGGACCTCTTATCAGGTCACCCCTCAACCTCCATCTTTCTAATGAAAACAGTCCGAGTCTATTCAACCTCTCCACATAGCTAACACCCTCCGACCAGGCAACATCCTGATAACGCTCCTCTGCACCCTCTCCAAAGCCTCCACATCTTTCTGGTAGTGTGGCAACCAGAATTGTGCGCAATATTCCAAGTGCGACCTTACCAAGGTTCTATACAACTGTAGCATTACTTGCCAGTTTTTATACTCTATGCCCCGTCCAATGAATCATAGAATCATAGAATCAACAATGCAGATGGAGGCCATTTGGCCCATCGAGTCTGCACCGGCTCTTGGAAAGAGCACCCTACCCAAGCCCACACCTCCACCCTATCCCCATAACCAGTAACGCCACCCAACACTAAGGGCAATTTTGGACACTAAGGGCAATTTAGCATGGCCAGTCCACCTAACCTGCACATCTTTGGACTGTGGGAGGAAACTGGAGCACCCAGAGGAAACCCACGCACAGACGGGGAGAACGTGCAGACTCCGCACAGACAGTGACCCAAGCCGGCTATCGAACCTGGGACCCTGGAGCTGTGAAGCAATTGTGCTAACCACAATGCTACCGTGCTGCATTCCGTATGCTTTCTTGACTACCTTGTCCACTTGTGTTCAAAGATCTGTAGACCTGCACGCCCAGATCTCTCTGACATCCTATATTCCTAAGAGTTTTACCTTTTACGTATATTTCCCCTCTATGTTAGACCTACCAAAATGCACTACCTCACATTTGTCCGGATTAAACTCCATTTGCCATTTCTCTGCCCAAGTCTCCAACCTATGTCCAGCTGTATCTTCTGACAATCCTCAACACTATCTGCCACTGCACCAACCTTGGTGTCATCCGCGAACTTACTAATCAGACCGACTACATTTTCCTCCAAATCGTTTATGTACACCACAAACAACAGAGGCCCAAGCACCGATCCCTGTGGAACACCACTAATCACAACATTCCATTCAGAAAATCACCCTTCTACTGCTACCCTTTGTCTTCTGAGACCGAGCCAGTTCTGTATCCATCTTACCACATCACCTCTGATCCCGTGTGACTTCACCTTTTGTACCAGTCTGCCATGAGGCACCTTATCAAAGGCTTTACTGAAGTCCATGTAAACAACATCCACCGCCCTCCCCTCATCAATCATCTCAAAAGACTCAATCAAGTTATTGAGGCAGGACCTCCCCTTTACAAAAGCATACGGTCTATCGCTTATGAGTCCATTTGTTTCTAAATGGGTATAAATTCTGTCCCTGAGAATTCTCTCCAATCATTTACCTACTACCAACGTGAGGCTCACCGGCCTATAGTTTCCAGGATTATCCCTGCTACCTTTCTTAAACAGCGGTACCACATTAGCTATTCTCTAGTCCTCTGGGATCTCACCTGTAGCCAATGAGGATACAAAGGTGTCAGTCAAGACCCCAGCAATTTCCTCCCTTGCTTCCCTCAGTATTCTGGGACAATTCCCATCCGGCCCAGGAGACTTTATCTACCTTAATATCTTTTAAAAGACCCAATACCACCTCATTTTCAATGTTAACATGATCCAGACTGTCCACACACCCTACCCAAGAATCATCTTCCACAAAGTCCCTTTCTTTAGTGAACATGGTTAACTAAAAAGTTAAAAGATGGCATTAAATTTAACGAAAAAGCAAATACATGCGCAAACATGGGAGGCAGTTGCATAGTGGTATTGTCACTGGACCAGTAATCCAGAGACCAGGGTAATGCTCTGGGGACATGGGTTCAAATCCCACCAGGGCAGATGGTGGAATTTGAATTCAATAAAAATCTGGAATGAAAAGGCTAATAACGACCACGAAACCATTGTCGATTGCTGTAAAAACCCATCTGGTTCACTAATGTCCTTTCGGGAAGGAAATCGGTCATCCTTACCTGGTCTGGCCTACATGCGACTCCAGATCCATAGCAATGCAGTTGGCTATTAAATGCCCTCAGGGATGGGCAACAAATGCTGACCCAGCCAACAACACCCACATCTCATGAACGAATAAAGAAAGCACTGTGGATTTACTTCTACCACATGGACCGCAGTGGTTCAAGAAGGCAGCTCACCAACATCTTGGGGAGAATTAGGAATGAGTAATAAATGCTGATCTCACCAACGAAGTACACATTGCATGAATGAAGAGAAAAAACAGAAATAGCTCCTGATTAGGAAGGGAGTTCCAGGATTTTGACCCGATGACAATGAGGACACAGCGATATATTTGAAAGTCAGATGGTGAGTAGCTTTGTTGCCCATCCTTAATTGCCCCAGAGAAGGTAATGTTGAGCTGTCTTCTTGAACCGCTGCAGTCCATGCAATGTAGATACACCCACAGTGCTATTAGGGCGGGAGTTCCAGGATTCTGACACAGCAACAGTGAAGGAACGATGATATATTTGCAAGTCAGGATGATAAGTGACTTGGAGGGGAACTTCCAGGTGGTGGGGTTCCCTTGTATCTGCTGCCCTTGTCCTTCTGGATTGTAGTGGCCCTGGGTCTGAGGAGCCTTGGTGAGTTTAGATGGTGCACACTGCTTCTACTGTGTATCAGGAGCTACACTCATCCAGGCAAGGGGAGAGTATTCCATCACATGCCTGACTTATACCATGTAGATGCTGGACAGACTTTGGAGAGTAGGAAGCGAGTTGATCCCCGCAGGAATCCTAGCCTCTAACCTGGTCTTGTAGCGACAGTATTTATATGGCTAGTATAAATAGGTTTCAGGTCAATTGAAACTCTCAGGATGTGGAGAGTGGGGCATTCAATGATGGTAAGGTCATTGAATGTCATGGGGCAGTTTTTAGATTTTCTCTTGTTGGAGATGGTCATTAGCTGGCATGTGTGAGGCACAAATGTTACTGCCACTTGTCAGCTCAAGCCTGGATATTATTTAGATCTTTTGCATTTGGACATGGACTGCTTCAGTATCAGAGAAGTCACAAATGGTACTGATGTCCCACGTGGTTCCAGAACTTGCCCATGTTTGCCCAGTCTAAAGTAGCCAAATCTGTACGAAATCTATCCCATTTAGCATGGTAGTGCCACCCAAAACTATGAAGGCTATCTTCAATGTGTAGTTGGGACTGTCTCTGCAAGGACTGTATGGTGGTCACTCCTACTGTTGCATCTGCAGCAAGCAGGTTGGGAGGATGGTCAGGATGGTTTTTCCTTCTCGTTTGTTCCCTCACCACCTGCTGCAGACTCAGTCTAACATCTGGAGTACTGTGTACAGTCCCGGCCTCCTTATTCAAGGAAAGGAGCAAATGCATTAGCAGTTCAGAGAAGGTTTACCAGACTAATACCTGGAATGGGCGGGTTACCTAATGAGGAAAGGTTGGACATGCTCGGCTTGTATCCGCTGGAGTTTAGAAGAGTAACAGACGATTTGATTGAAATCTACAAGATCCCGAGGGGACTTGATAGGGCGATTGTGGAAAGGATGTTTCCTCTTGCGGGATAATCTATAACTAGTATCCATTGTTTAAAAATAAGGGTTTGCCATTTAGACAAAGATGAGAAAAAATCTTTGAGGGTTTTGAGACTTAGGAATATCTTTAAGGCAGAGGCAGATATATTCTGGATAAGCAAGAGGGCAAAAGGTTATCAGGGATAGGCAGTAATGTGAAATTGAGATTAAAACCAGATTAGCCATGAAGTTATGGCGGAGCCAGCTCGAGAATCTAAGTGGCATGCTCCTAATTCGTATGTTTATTCATTTAAAGGCAACCAGGCATGGTACGGTTCACTCTTTAATCATTGCATTGTAGCCTTTGTAAACCAGGGTTCAATATAATTGCAAAAAATAAAACTGGACTTCTCAGTTTTAACTGAAACTGTTTTGTAACAGTGAAAGAAAGTTGCCGTAGTACCCAAGGGCCATCAACTGCTCTCCCCATTGAGAGCAGACTGGTGGCGATTTAACCGGAGGGTTACCAAATCTCAGGCGAGGCGCAAGGTTGAGAAGGCAGAATCGTCATGGATAATCTAAACCGGTACAGGAATTGAGCCATCCAACCAACTGACCTAACCGACCCCCTGTAACAGTACTATTTTACGCCAAGATCAATTATTCCAACTTCATGCCTAGTCTTTATCTGAAACTCAAAGTTTTGGGGGAAACAGACTAGAGTTGACAGTGTCAAAATAAATATACTCAAACCCTCAACTAGTAAAGGTCACTAGTTTTGGCCTGAACATTTCCTAGCTCATAGACTTCCAAGATTACAAAAACTGGAGAAAAAAAATAATTTGTCCACTTCAAATCTCTACAGAAAACACCCTACAACCACCAATATTTTGAACACTTGATGCCCCCAAGGAGCAAGTCGACGGGTCATTTAGTCTGATAGTGAACCATAAACAGTCTCAAAGAACATTCTGTTCGAAATCAGAGACCTTTTTTGTTTTTTTCTGCATTTCACTCGCTGTTTATAACAAGTGACCACAAGGCTTTTCTATGTGTTGAAGCCAAATTAGATTGCCACATCATTCCACATCTAAATCACCATGGAAAAAAGCCGACGAACAGGCAGTTATCTTCCAAAAACAACTCCATTGATATTGTGCTTTCCAAATCTGCTAATACTGCAGAATCGTTTCATTTAAAAAATAAAAAAAATTTATTAGGGTTTTCACAAAATATCAACAGCAGAATGAAAAAGAAACCCAGGAAAATTAAATACAGAACAAATTAAAACAACCCCCGTACCCCCCTCCCCCCTATACATAAATAATAAATTAACACCCAGAGTTAACACAAAGCAAACATAGCAAATATATACACCCCCTCAGATCCCCCAGGGTAAATAAACAAAAATAAAATAGAACCCCCCCCCTCCGCCGCCCAGGTTGCTGCTGCTGCTGACCATTGTCTACCGTTCAGCCAGGAAGTCCAAGAACAGTTGCCACCACCTAAAGAACCCTTGTACCGATCCCCTAAAGGCGAATGTCACCCTCTCCAATTTAATAAACCCCGCCATATCGTTGATCCAGGATTCCACGCTTGGGGGCCTCACATCCCTCCACTGAAGAATCATCCTTCGCCGGGCTACCAGGGACGCAAAGGCCAGAATACCGGCCTCTTTTGCCTCCTGCACTCCCGGCTCCCCTGCAACCCTAAATATTGCGAGCCCCCAGCCTGGCCTGACCCCGGATCCTACCACCCCCACACCGTCCTCGCTACGCCCTTCCAAAATTCCTCCAGCGCTGGGCATGCCCAGAACACATGGGCGTGATTTGCTGGGCTCCCTGAGCACCTAACACACCTATCCTCTGCCCCAAAGAACCGGCTGATCCTTGTCCCAGTCATGTGTGCCCTGTGCAGCACCTTAAACTGTATGAGGCTGAGCCTCGCGCACGAAGAGGAAGAGTTCACCCTCCCTAGGGCATTTGCCCACGTCCCCTCTTCGATCTCCTCTCCCAACTCCTCCTCCCACTTACCTTTCAACTCCACCACCGAGGCCTCCTCCTCCTCCTGCATCCCCTGGTAAGTTTCCGAGATCTTCTCCTCTCCAATCCCACCCCCCACCCAGAGAGCATCCTGTCCTGTACTGTGCGTGGCAGCAGCCACGGGAATTCCACCACTTGCCGCTTGGCAAACGCCCTTACCTGTAGATATCTGAATGTGTTCCCCGGGGGGGGGGGGGGGGGGGGGGGGGGGGGAGCCCATACTTCTCCAGTTCACCCAGGCTCGCGAACGTCTTATTCCTGCCCTGTACCACCCCAAAAACCCTCCATCTATTCTCCCTGGGACAAACCGGTGGTTCCCCCGTATTGGGGTCCACACCGAGGCCCCAACTTCCCCCTTGTGCCGCCTCCACTGCCCCCAGATTTTGAGGGTAGCCGCTACTACCGGGCTCATGGTATACCTCATTGGAGGGAGCGGCAGCGGCGCCGTTACCAGTGCCTCCAGATTCGTACCCTCACAAGACGCCGTCTCTAGCCTCTTCCATGCAGCCTCCTCCTCCTCCATCACCCACTTGCGCACCATCGCCGCATTGGCGGCCCAGTAGTACCCAGAGAGGTTGGGCAGTGCCAGCCCCTCCCATCCCTACTCCGCTCTAGGAACACCCTTCTCACCCTCGGAGTCCCTCGCACCCACACAAACCCCGTTATGCTCCTGTTGACCTGCCCAAAGAAGGCCTTCGGGATAAAAATGGGGAGGCACTGGAACAAGAACAAAAACCTTGGGAGCACCGTCATCTTAACTGACTGCACCCTACCCGCCAGGGACAGCGACAGCGCGTCCCACCTCTTGAACTCCTCCTCCATTTGCTCCGCCAGCCTCGTGAAATTAAGTCTATGCAGGGCCCCCCAGCTCCTGGCCAGCTGAACCCCCAAATACCTGAAGCTCCTCTCCGCCCTTTTTAGTGGGAGCTCGCCAATCCCCCTCTCCTGGTCCCCTGGGTGAACCACGAACAACTCGCTCTTCCCCATGTTGAGCTTGTACCCTGAGAAATCCCTGAACTCCCGGAGGATCCTCATTACCTCCGGCATTCCCCCCCCCACCGGGTCCGCCACATATAGCAACAAGTCGTCCGCATAGAGCGACACCCTATGCTCCTCCCCGCCCCGCACCAACCCCCTCCAGTTCCTCGACTCCCTTAGTGCCATAGCCAGGGGGTCAATCGCCAGTGCGAAGAGCAGGGGGGGGACAGGGGAACCCCTGCCTCGTCCCTCGATGCTACCAAAAGTACTCAGACCTCCTCTTGTTCGTGGCCACACTCGCCATCGGGACCTCGCACAACAACCAAACCCACCTAACAAACACCTCCCCAAACCCGAACCTCTTCAGCACCTCCCACAAGTACCCCCACTCTACCCTATCGAAGGCCTTCTCAGCGTCCATCGCCACCACTATCTCCGCCTCCCCCTCCCTTGCCAGCATCATAATAACGTTCAGGAGCCTCCGCACATTCGTGTTCAACTGCCTCCCCTTCACGACTTCCGTCTGGTCTTCGTGGATCACCTGCGGCCACAATCCTCAATTTACGTGGCTAAGACTTTCGCCAGCACCTTGGCATCTACATTTAACAACAAAATCGGCCTGCAAGACCCACACATGCAGGGGCTAAATCGCTGGCTTTGAAAGCAGACCAAGGCAAGCCAGCAGCACGGTTCAATTCCCGTACCAGCCTCCCCGAACAGGCGCTGGAATGTGGCGACTAGGGGCTTTTCACAGTAACTTCATTTGAAGCCTACTTGCGACAATAAGTGATTTACATTTACATTTTTACACTGCATGGGATTCTTGTCCCGCTTCAGGATCAAGGAGATCAGTGCCCGGGACATCGTCGGGGGCAAAGCACCCCCCTCCCTTGCCTCAATGAAGGTCCTAGCTAGCAACAGGCCCAACAGGTCCACATATTTTTTGTTGAATTCAACCGGGAAACCGTCTGGCCCCAGTGCCTTCCCCGCCTGCATGCTCCCTATCCCTTTGGCCAGCTCCTCCAGCCCAATCGGGGCCCGCAATCCCGCTACCAGTCCCTTCTCCACCTTCGGAAACCTCACTTGGTCCAGAAAGCGGCCCATCCCTCCCTCCTCCCGTGGGGGCTCAGACCGATACAATTCCTCATAAAAGTCCCTGAAGACCCCATTGATGTCTACCCCACTCCGTACCACACTCCTTCCCCTATCCTCAACTCCCCCGATCTCCCTAGCTGCGTCCCGCTTCCGAAGCTGATGCGCCAGCATCCGACTTGCCTTTTCCCCATACTCATAAATCGCCCCCTGGGCCTTCCTCCACTGCACCTCCCCATCCTGGTGGTCAACAGGTCGAATTCGGCCTGGAGGCTACGCCTCTTCCTTAGCAGTCCCTCCTCCGGCACCTCCGCATACCTCCTGTCTACCCTCACCATCTCCCCCACCAGCCTCTCCCTCTGCTCTCCTCTCCTTGTGGACCCTAATGGAGATCAGCTCTCCCTTAACCACCGCCTCCCATACCATCCCCAATCAGACCTCCCCGTTGTCGTTGGCCTCCAGGTATCTCTCTATGCTTCCTCGGACCCGCTCACTCACCTCCTCGTCCGCCAACAACCCCACCTCCAAGCGCCACAACGGGCGCTGGTCCCTCTCCTCCCCCAGCTCGAGGTCTACCCAATGCGGGGCGTGATCCAAAATGGCTATCGCCGAGTACTCGGTATCTTCTACTCTCGTTATCAGCGCCCTTCTCATAATAAAGAAGTCGATCCGAGAATAAGCCTGATGGACATGCGAGAAGAATGAAAATTCCCTAGCCCCTGGCCTTGCAAATCTCCAAGGGTCCACCCCTCCCATCTGGTCCATAAACCCCCTCAGCCGCCGCCGGCTTCCTACCCGTCCTAGACCTGGAGCGATCCAGTGCCGGATCCAACACAGTGTTAAAGTCCCCCCCCTCCATTATCAGGCCCCCCACTTCCAAGTCCGGGATCCGACCCAACATGCGCCGCATAAAACCCGCATCGTCCCAGTTCGGGGCATACACATTGACCAGCACCACCCTCTCCCCTTGCAGCTTACCACTTATCATTACGTACCTGCCGCCATTGTCCGTCACAATGCTCGACGCCTTGAACGACACCCTCTTTCCCACCAAGATTGCACCCCCCCCCCCCCGACTTTTGGCATCCAACCCCGAATGAAACACCTGACCTACTCACCCCTTACTCAATCTTACCTTGTCTGCCACCTTCAGGTGTGTCTCCTGTAGCATGACCACATCCGCCTTCAGCCCCTTCAGGTGCGTGAACACCCGGGCCCGCTTGACCAGCCAGTTCAGTCCCCTTACATTCCAGGTTACCAGCCGGATCGGGGGGGGGGGGGGGGGGGGGGCGGCACCCGCACCCCTCCCCCCTGCCAACTAGCCATAACCCCCTCCTTGGCCAGCCACGCGCCTGCACCCCACGCATGGCCCGTTCCCCACGGCAGCAGACACCCGTCCCAACCCCCTCTACTCGCTCCAGCTCTCTCTCTCTTCCCCCCCCCCCCCCCCTCCCAAAGCTAGGATCCCTCCTAGCTGCTTTACTTCCCCCCATTGCACTCCCGCAAGTCAGCTGACTCCTGCTGACCCCGGCTACTCATGCCTCTCCTTCGACTCCTCCCATTGTGGGACATATCCTCCTCCTCCATTACCCATCCACAGGTTCCCCGCCTCCCCTTCCATCCCAAGCGCGGGAAACAACCCTCGCTTCTCCACCCCGGCCCCGCCACCCTGTCGCCGCTCCTTTTACAGGCCCAGTCCCCTCTCCCGCGAGGCCCAGTCCCCTCTCCCGCGGGGCCCATCCCCCCTACCGGACATCCACCCCTACTCAATTTACTTCCCCCCCCCCCCCCCCCAAGAGCCCACCTGACAGACCCAACCAAAACAGTGCCCAACCCACCCTAGCCACCCTCCTCGAACCAAACAGAAATAAGAGCAAAGAACCCCCCCTCAAAGTGTAACACCCCAACAACAACCCCCGACCACCCATCCCAACCCTCAGTTTGTGTCCAGTTTCTCGGCCTGGACAAAGGCCCACGCCTCCTCCGGAGACTCAAAATAATGGTGCCGGTCCTTGTAGGTGACCCACAGTCTCGCCGGCTGCAGCATGCCAAACTTCACCCCCTTTCTGTGCAGCACCGCCTTCGCCCGATTGTACCCGGCCCTCTTCTTCGCCACCTCCGCACTCCAGTCCTGGTATATTCGAACCTTTGCGTTCTCCCACCTGCTGTTCCTCTCTTTCTTGGCCCACCTGAGCATGCACTCCCGATCAGCGAACCGATGAAACCGCACCAGCCTCCTCTCCAGCACTCTATGGGCCCCTTCCAGCTCCAGGGGCCCCTGGAAAGACCCCGCTCCCATTAGCGAGTTTAGCATGGTGACCACATAGGCCCCCACGTCCAACCCCTCCGGGAGGCCCAGAATCCTAAAATTCTTCCGCCTCGACCGATTTTCCATCTCCTCGAACCGTTCCTGCCATTTCTTGTGGAGCGCCTCGTGCGCCTCCACCTTTACCGCCAGGCCTAAAATCTCTTCCTCGTTGTCGGAGTCCTTTTGTCAGACCTCGCGGATTGCCACCCCCGGGGCCGTCTGGGTCTCCAGCAGCTTATCTATAGAAGCCTTCATCGGCTCCAGCAGGTCTGCTTTAATCTCCCTGAAGCAGCGCTGGATAACTTTCTGCTGCTCCTGCGTCCACTGCATCCACGCTGCCTGGTCCCCGCCTGCCGCCATATTGCACTTCTTCCCTCGCACCTTCTTTGGGTTCACCACCACTTTTTTTAGTCACCCCGCTCCTGGTCCAAGCCATACACTGCCGGGGAACTATTGCAATCTCCTCCCCACACCAGGAAATGTCGAAAAAATTCCGTTGGGGGCCCTGAAAAGAGACCAAAAGTCCGTTTTTAGCGGGAGCTGCCGAATGTGCGACTTAGCTCCGCATAGCTGCAACCGGAAGTCTGCAGAATTGTTTCATGACATACAAATACGCAATTTAGGCAAATAGATAAACCAAAGTTTATCAAGATCACCAGTAGTTTGTGAAGTGACAGAATCCTTAATTATAAATTTCTTGGAGGGTATCTTTTTATAGGCACCATTTCACTTCTTGCCCTGGTGTCCCAAATATGCATAGCCTAGTCAAACAGCTGGGCAAGCAATCTATTTGCAGATCTACACTGCATCCTATTGAGATGTGCAAGAGCACCATATCGAATTTTTATCTGATTGATTCGGAGAAGGCAGTGGCAGTCTGAGGGAAATTTGAATTGAGAAACCCAGATGGGCTTTCCCTATAATTAGAGCTCCCTAGTTTCAAGGATGGCTCTTTTGTAAAGTGAATTTAGCCTGTTAACAGAAATTGAAAATAACAAGAGTTATATGAAGACTTCACTGAAAACTGAATTTGTTTCTTGCATGGCGTAATTTCTTGGTTTATACCTGTCCAACTTCCAGAATTACTTTCCCAGGCTCACAATAAGCAGTGTCAACTGTTGCAAGTCCCAGTCATATAATCATATGATCATAAAAGTCAAGGTCAACTCTTGATCACAAGGGGCTCGAGATCGGATTAAAACGGGCAGCTGGTGATGCGGAGCCCAAAAGAATATATACTGCAGAACTAAAATTTGTAACAGGAACATACTTATAGGAAAAAAGTGTAGAAAAGTGTAATAGACCATGTACCAAATACGTATGGAAATGAAATAAGCCAGGCCTGGCCCCACATGCAAAACTTTATCCAGCTTTGCATATTGCTGGCCAGACTTAATAATTCTAATATTCATTTCCCACAAGGATAGGTTCTGAACAAGAGGTCAAATCGATGACACTTTCCAGATTTGAATACAGCATCACCAGCCACTCCTGTAATCAAAATTTACATTGAACGAAAACAAAAAAATGCTGCAAAAACCCGGCAGATCTGGCAGCATCTGGAGAGGGGAAATAGAATGAATGTTTCCAATTTGCAGGACTCTTCTGTATTTTCAAAATGTGTTTTCTCTCTCCACAGATGCTGCCACATCTGATGAGTTTTTCCAGCACTGTTTTTTTGTTTCAAATTCCAGCATCGGCAGTATTTTGCTTTTACACTGAACAACTTGTGGTCTGTATACAATACATAAACAAATACTGATACATTGCAACAGGGGGGGAAAACTATCGTCAATGTTAATTTGAACAGAATATTTTATATTGTTCTTAACTAGAGCACTATTGGATAAATGGAATTAACAATGCCAAACAATTAAATGAGAGATTACGTTTGGTTAAAGATCCTCCTCCCCAATCACGGCTGCTGCGGCTGTTGCACGGGGATGTGCGCAATCGGGAGCGCCGCGACGGACGGCTCTGCGACCCTCTGAAAACCCGTCCGCGACTCACCCGCGGGTCACACCCCCGACTTTGACAATGCCTGGAATAGACCATTAATAAATACTCAAGGCCCAAATTTACTTAAGAATAGTACCTTTAAGAGAACCACCAGCTCCTATAAAACATAAACCGCACTCTAAATTATGGATAACTCACTCATCCTTCCTTTTCATAGAATCACCACAGTGCAGGAGGTCATTTGGCCCATCGAGTCTGCACTGGCCCTTTCTCGGATAGAGCCCCTTACCTAGGCCCAAACCCCTGCTCCTATTCCCATCACCCCACCAAACCTTTGGGCAATATTATCATAGAATTTACAGTGCAGAAGGAGGCCATTCGGCCCATCGAGTCTGCACCGGCTCTTGGAAAGAGCACCCTACCCAAGGTCAACACCGCCACCCTATCCCCATAACCCAGTAACCCCACCCAACACTAAGGGCAATTTTGGACACTAAGGGCAATTTAGCATGGCCAATCCACCTAACCCGCACATCTTTGGACTGTGGGAGGAAACCGGAGCACCCGGAGGAAACCCACGCACACACGGGGAGGATGTGCAGACTCCGCACAGACAGTGACCCAAGCCAGAATTGAACCTGGGACCCTGGAGCTTTGAAGCAATTGTGCTATCCACAAGGCTACCGTGCTGCCATTAGCATGGTCAATTCACCAAACCTGGATATCTTTCAACTGTGGGAGGAAACTGGAGCAACCGGAAGAAACCAATGCAGACACGAGGAGAACATGCAAACTCCAGTCACCCAAGGCTGGAATCAAACCTGGGTCCCTGGTGCTGTGAGGCAGCAGTGCTAACCACAATGCCACCATGCTGCTCATTTTCACATCCATTAATTTTTTTAAAGAAGTTTATTGGCATAATCTGCAAACATTAGTACAGGTAAACTATGTTCTCTAGCCTCACCTGCTCAGTACCAGATTCTTATAAACATTAGGTGTAATACCACAATTTTATTTCAGAATTTTTGCAGTCTTGTATATTTGTGATGTATAAAAACATTCCTGTATGCTCAATTTCCATTTTTTATAATTCAGTGCATTATTTGTTCTTCCATAACTCACCCAGTTAATTTGATTTTATTAGGAACAGTAATTTTAATTTACACAGTACCTGTAATTGAAAACATACGAAAGCACTTAACTATGTAATCAGTTAAAAATCAACACTGAACCAAAGAAGGAAACATTAGGAAGAGTGACTTGAACTTATCTCTGAATAAGCTTTTAAGAAGAGTCTTAAAGGAGCAGGGAAAGGTAAGTCAGCGGAGGTTTAGGGCAGGATTTCCAGAGATGATAAAATAAGTGCCAGGTTTAGGGAGGAAATTCAAGAACCCAGAGCCAGATGGCTGACATCATTGGTTTTCAGGATAGAATGGATGGCGGGATATGTATCATTAACTGGACTTGGAGGAACATTGGGTCTGGTGTTAATTAGGATCAAGGAATTAAGGCATTTGAACACAAGGATGAGTACTTTCAAATGGAGGATCAGGAATCAACGCAGGTTAGCGAGTTACATTGGTGATGGATGGTCAGAACTTGATGCATGTTAGGATAGGAGCAGAGTTTTGGATGAGTTGAAGCTAATGGAAGGTAAAGGAAAAGAGGCTAATCAGAAGAATATTGGAATAGTCAAGTTTGAAGGTAATAAAACATCCATGACTTTTCTGCATGAGGTGGGTTGAAGCAGAAACAGGTAATGCTAGAGAGGTGGAAGTAGGCAGTCTTTGCAAAGGAGCGAATACGAGGTCAGAAGTCAACTCAAAGTAGAAGCTTCAACAGTGTGGTTCAGCTGTGGAACTGGTAGCGCAGTATACTGCTTGAGCAATGGCCGATAAAATGGCTTTGACATACTGGCTGTTTAACTGGAAGAAATTGCAGCTAATTCTAGGACTGGATGCCCAAAAACCAAACTGACAGAGAACATAGGGATCAGCAAGTGGAACTGGGAGAGACCAGGGACGTTGGCATATATGTGGAGGCTGAAGTTATGTCAACAGATTTAGTTATCTATCCACTATACGGGCTGAACCAGACTGTTCAAAATGTTCTAAGCCTCACGTTGAATTTCTGACATATTGCATATTTTCCTTCACAAAGGCTGTCTGCTTTGGGCAGCATGATGGCACAGGGTGAGCACTACTGCCTCACAACACCAGGGACCTGGGTTCGATTCCGATCTCGGGTGACTGAGTTTGCATTTTCCCCTGTGTCTATGTTGGGTTTCTCTGGGAGCTCTGGTTTCTTCCCACAGTCCAAAGATGTGCAGGTTAGGTGGATCGGCTATGCTAAGTTGCCCCATCATGTTTAAAAGGTTAGGCGGGGTTACGGGGAGGATGGGCTTAGGTAGGGTGCTCTTTCAGAGGGTCGGTGCAAACGCAATGGGCCAAACGACTTCCTCCTGCACTATAGGGATTCTATACTTCCAACTTTCTAGCTTCACCTGTTTCTGCCCCTGCCATGCCCCATCTGCAGTCGAAAGACATCCATACTTTTGTCATCTCCAAACTTGACTATTCCAATTCTTGACTATTCTAATTAACGCTTCATCCTTCGTCCTGCATAAAATTTATCTCAGCCAAAAGTAGGACTCCTTGGGAGGACAACAGATCAGCAGTTTGGTGGCAAGATCAAAAAATATTGTTGCAGTTTCATTGGAGTTTTACTGGCTAGGCGGATAAACAAGAGCAAAAACAAAGAGAACCCCATTCAGCCGGAAAACAGAGGCAGGGCAATGGAGGATGATTTGGTCAAGCATGTCAAAGTTTGCAGAGCCCAGGGGAATAGTGCATCAGTCAGAGAATGCAATTGTGACTTCAATCAGTACCATTTCAGTTCTTTGACATTGGTGGAAACCCCTCAAAGCAATTGGTTTAACCTGAACAAAATAATTGGTTTACTTGCCATTTCTGGGTTATTTTCTTATCCTTCAAACATCTGATTCAAGCCACAAATGCTACTTCAGTGTTACTGGCGTATAGCTCCCTCAACTGTTTTTAAACAGCAATTACAAATATTTTTGGTCGAGGAGCACAATGTAAAATAATTAATCGCACAAAGTCATGCTCCTTTGGGAATTTTTTGACAGGTCCCAACTTTGTTAATATAAATTTACCCCAAACTAATTTTCCCCTTTTAATATATATTCACGGTAAACTAATTTTCCCCTTAAAATGAGGTTTGTCTAGAGCCACAAAGGGATCAAAATAATCAGTTACTGTTCTGGTCAATTTTATCTATTAAAAAAAAACAGAATTTCTGTCCAACTTGTCACACAAGAAAGAAAAGCGAATACTGCAGATCTTGGGAGATCAGAAATAGAACAGAAAATACTCAAGACTTCAGGCAGCAACTCAAAATCTGAACTCTATTTCTCTCCCCACAGCACCTTCCTGACTTTTCTAAATTTCTAAATCTTGGTTGCCCAAATAAACTTTTGTAATTGGCATTGCCTGGACAATAGAGGCAGCTACAACCAATTTCAAACCATGCTGAAGAACAGGCACACAGTTACAATTTTGGGCTGTACAACATGGATGGCACGGTAGCACAGTAGTTAGCACTGTTGCTTCACAGGTTTGATTCCCGGCTTGGGTCACTGTCTGTGCAGAATCTGCACATTCTCCCTGTGTCACCCTGGAGAAGGGGTTCTCCCTGTGTAGGTTTCCTCCGGGTGCTCCGTTTTCCTCCCACAAGTCCCAAAAGAAGTGCTTGTTAGGTGAATTGGACATTCTGAATTCTCCCTCAGTGTACCGAACAGGCGCCGGAGTGTGGCAACTAGGGGCTTTTCACAGTGGCGTCATTGAGTGTTAATGTGAGCATACTTGTGACACTAATAAAGATTTTTGTAATACAAGTTCAAGAACAGCGATGCTAATTTTTGTCCTGTTGCGCTTAACCGGTGACAAAGTACTATCTCATCCCCATTTTTATTTTTAAAAGTACCTTTAACATTCAAAAGCTTAGCAAATCCACAGAACTCTCGACAAGGAATGACTTAACATTCTAATTATAGTTGCTTTTTAGGCCAATTTGTTAAGGCATTACTGGCAGAGTGGATGAAGAACACGGATATTAGCAACTCTTCCTCCTGTTCACACAGCTTTATTCAGATGGCAGAATAGTGTGGGGTGGGAAAGAAAATTGTATCCTCTGCATGGGAATATTCACATGAATTATGACTATATTCATGAGGAATATTAATTGCAAGATTGCTATTTTACAATCAGCAATATCACAAAGTTTTGCAAGTTTCTTCTAAAGCTTGTTTCTCCAGGGTGACGCAGGGAAGTACTTAAGACCTACATTTGACTAATATCAGACGATGTTCTATGTGACACCACCACAAAGTTGTTTTAATGCAGTGAAACGTCCCAAGTTACTTCACAAAGAGAAGGATGAAAAAACGAGAGATAAAATAGAAACCAAGAGGCGAGTGGAGTTAAGGGCAGCGGCTAAAGCCATAATTAGTAATGTAAATTATCGGGAGGCTTTTGAAAGGTGGGCAGGATATTTTTATTAGCATTTTGCACTTAATATCCAAACTTTGCAGACCAATACAGCACAACAACAATAATAACCAACAGGTATCACAAGCTGTACCCACGTCTGTGACAGTGGTCCCAGTTCTAACCTTTTACTGTATTATTTGTATGTTTCTTAAAGTTTTTTTTCCAAGAAGTGTTCTTTTCTGGGTACACGGAGGGAGAAATCAGAATGTCTAATTTGCCTAACAAGCACTTCTTTCGGGACTTGTGGGAGGAAACCGTAGCACTCGGAGGAAACCCACGCAGACACGGGGAGAACGTGCAGACTCTGCACAGACAGTGACTGGGGAAACTCAAAGAGGTTCCAACTCCCAAAAGGGAACACGATCAGGTGCCTGCAGCTGCGTGACTTCCTCAAGGAGACAAAAATGTTCCCTCAGAGACCTGGACTCACATTTCTGGACACGATAGTAGGGCTAGACTCGTTAGGGGACAACAAATGTGGTGACATCTATGCACGACTCCTAGAAAAGATCAGGGCAAGAGCAGACCAAAATGGGAGGAGAAGCTGAGCATAGAAATAGAGGGAGGTCTCTGGATTGAGGCACTGCACAGGATCAACTCCACTTCTTCCTGTTAAGCCTGATGCAGCTCAAGGTGATGTACAGAAGGTACCTTACTAAGACACGCATGAGCGGGTTCTTCCCAGAGTTAGAGGATAGGTGACAGCAGTGCCGAGGGGGTTGGGAGAGCAATAATTGGAAATACATTGGTAAAGTTGTGTAACTCTATCACTAAATGGTAAGAAAAGAACACTTCTTGGAAAAATTTCTAGCCTCGAACCTGCTCTTGTAGCCACAATATTTATATGGCTAGTCCAGTTCAGTTTCTGGTCAATAGTAATCCCCAGGATGTTGATAGTGGAGGATTCAGCAACGGTAATGCCATTGAATGTCAAGGGGCAATGGTTAGATCCTCTCATTGTGAGGCATGACTGTTACTTGCGTGGGAACACCACTACCTGGTACTTGCATGGGAAGTTCCCTTCCAAGCCACACATCAACCTGACTTGAAAATATAATCACCATTCCTTCACTGTCGCTGGGTCAAAATTCTGGAACTCCCTTCCAAACAGCATTGTGGGTGTACAATAGACTGCAGCGGTTCAAGAAGGCAGCTCACCACTATCTTCCATTTAGGAATGGACAATAAATGCTGGCCTACCCAATGACATCCACATCCCATGAATGAATTAATATCACAGCTTAAAGCTCTGTTGCTCATGGAGCAGCAAAAGGAGGGAAATGGGAAGATACACATAGGACCAGTACTTGCATGGGAACACCACTACCTGCAGATGAACTGCGTCTGGGCGAAGGCTGAAACTTTGGCCAGGAGAGGGTGAGGAATCTGCAAAGGACCAGAACCTGAAAAGTGGAGAATGTAATAATAATAATAATCTTTATTGGCACTAGTAAGCTCACATTAACACTGCAATGAAGCTACTGTGAAAAATGTGGAGCTGGGTTTGGAGGAATTTAAAAATGAGTGTTTTGCACTTGGGGATAGGAACATTGCACAACATTTATATAATTGAAGTAAAAACTACATAATATCCAAAATAGCAGAGTAACATTTAATAAACTGGAAAATGCATGTCCTAGAAAATTGCTCAATTTACAGATAACAGAAAAATAAAAACTACATAGGAGCAGGAGTCGGCTATTTGGGACTTTTGAGCCGGCTCTGCCATTCAATAAGATTATGACCTGGTTATGGTCTCAGATCCACTTTCCTGCCTGCCCCCCATAACCCTAGACCCCCTTTCACCGAACAATAATCTGTCTAACTCTGCCTTGAACAAAATAAACAGCCTTCACTACTTCTGGGGAAGATAATTCCACATACCAACGAGCTGCGGAAAATAATTTCTCCTCATTTTCATCTTAAACAATAGACCTCTTATTCTTAATCTGTGTCGTCTAGTTCTCGTCTCTCCCACGAAGTGGAAACATCCTCCTGGTATCTCCCCTATCAAGTCCCCTCAGGATCCATTCTCTTATAAGTTTCAAAAAGATCACCTCATTTTTCTCAACTCCAATGGATATCGGCCTCACCTATTCAATCTTTCCTTATAAGACAACCCCTTCATCACAGGAATGAGTCCAGTAAACCTTCTCTAATCTGTTTCTAATGCAGGAAAATGTTCCTACTTTATATTACATTCCCTCTGCGATAAACTGCAACATCTCATTTGTCTTCCTAATCACTTGCTGAAACTGCATACTAGGTATGTGATTTATGTACCAGGTCATTCAGATCCCTTTATATCAGAGTTCCGCAATCTCAATTTAAATATACTTATTTTCTATTCTATTAATGGTGTAAACAGTCTCATCGCCATTTTTTTCACATTATTCTAGCCATGTTTTTTTTTTTTTTTTTAAATAAAAAAGTCAAACATGAGCAAAATATAGACAAACAGGATATCCGATAGCAAGATTGAAACAAGGTTCAACATACATTTCATCTTCGCCCATTCTCAAACAGACTAACATAACCATTATTTGGATACCATAACATTACAATTGTTTCTCAATAATCAATTATCTGCCGGTGGGAGCAGAATCAACATGTTGGAGTGAAATTAATTTTATCTGGAAGAGTCGATCTGCAGTTTGATGGGTTATCCATCTTTAGACTTCATAGATTACCAAGAAAAAAACAAAATATGTAAGTCTGAACAACAATAAGTTACATAGATACATAGAAGATAGGAGGAGGCCTTTTGGCCCTTTGAGCCTGCTCCACCATTTATCACAATCATACCTGATAATCCAACTCAGTAGCCTAATCCTGCTTTCTCCACATAATCTTTGATCCCATTTGTCCCAAGTGCAAAACTAGCCGCCTCATGAATATATTCAATGTTTTAGCATGAACTACTTAAAAGATTCTGAAAATACACAGTTCAGCCAGCAACTGAAAAAGATAAAAGCTTCCATGTCAGTGTAAATTTCCATAATAACCGGAAACTAGAAAGTTAGAAAACCCATGAGTGAAAAGTGAGGCGGCATGGGACTTGGAGTGGGGGCAAGAGCAACAGGTCAAGGTCAAAACTGGCAATGTGAAGTCAGATACCACATAATTTGTTCTTTCCCCATCTTATTGTTCAATCCTTTAAAAGGAATTGCTTATTTTCAGAACTGTATCAAACACTAACCCACCTTTTCAGGTGTTGGCTGATCTTATATTTTCTGTAACATTGTGTGTTTTCATTACACTATAGTTCTGTTTGGGCAATTAAGAGGCCGGGTCATCTAAATTTGTGTTCTTGCAATTAAAGTAATACAGCTTTCAGTTATGCAAGAGGAGAATATTTTAAATGAGCCCCAAGAGCTGGGAAAATCAGTGCAAGCCACCATTGTGGGGTCCTGCTTCCTGCCAATACGATAGTCCAATCTATAGCTTCTGTTAAAATGCACATCAATATTTGGGCTCTGGGGACAGCAATACTAAACTATTTACTGTTGTAAGGGTGCATATGGTTATGGGAAATGGTGGCACAGTGGTAATGTTATTGAGTTAGAAATTCAAATCCCACCACAGCAGATGGTGCAATTTAAATACATTTAATAAATCTGGAATATAATTTGACCATGACAACTATCATTGATTGTCGCAAAAACCCATCTGATTCTTGTGGAAAGGCAATCTGCTGTCCTTACCCAGTCTGGCTTACATGTCACTCCAGACAGTAACGTGGTTGACTCTTAAATACCCTTTGAAATGAGTCTAGCAAGTTCAAGGGCACTTGGAGATGGGCACAAAATGCTGTAACGCCCATATCCCATCAAATATTTGTGTTTCAATTACACCAGGGTAACAGCAGCAAACTGGGTGCTGGGGGATACTGAAAGTTTATCTACTCCTGGATCAGAACTCAGCCACCTGGGCCAGTAAAACATTTACGCACCTTCCTTGCCACAATTTTGAATACATTATTAAAAACAAGTTATACCTGGCACAATGGAAGTCTTGTGGCACTGTGGGCAGCATCCCTACCTCTGGGTTCAAGCCCCTCTTCACGATTGGCCACAGAAGGTGCATTCATAACGTGACCAATGATTATCAGTCTGTAAATTTTCCAGTACACCTGATTGCAGGCAGTGAGCAGCAGGAGAGTTTCCTAGTCAGCCATACTGCAGAAGGAAATGGCAAACCACTGCAGTAATTTGCCCAGCATAATCTTAGATCACAACATGGTCGCCAACACCCTTTTAGGGCAAGGTTTTTCAATGCTAGGGCCATGACCCACAAGTAGGTCGTGGGCTGGTGTCAGAAGGGTCACGCTGTTCTGCATCCATCAGCCACTAACGCAGATTTTCCCAACTTCAGCATTCAGAAGCCTACAGGGAAAATCCTGCCCAAAATATTAATTCAGTCCTCTAGAGGGAGCAATTATTTAACGGATTTCCTGCAAGTCTCGCAGTTCCCCCCACCCCAAATCCACCACCACCATCCTCTTCCCAGTGGCAGCTCTGCCTCAAAAAGCAAATGTTTTGCAGATTCCTCACCCTCTCTTGGACAAAGTTTCAGCCTTCGCCCAGACGCAGTTTACCTGCACTTCCATCCCCCTGGAACCCATGTGTTCTGCCCCGAGGCAGAACAGTTATCTGTTGGAGGACATAAAGGGGACCATACTTTCCATCCAGGAGAATATTCTGCAGCAGAAAGAGCCAGTCAGGAAATACAAGGAGACTATCAGAGAACTCACCAGCAAGCTGAGCAGATCAGAGAGTCAGAGTATGTGCCCTCAATGAGTGAGCACAAACCCTGTCTGTGATCCCCTATATGTGGGTGTGTTTGTTGTTTTCTTGGTGATTACCACAGCTATACAACCAAGGTAATGTCTCAGTGCAGACAAATAACTTGAAAATCTTCTACAGATCTTTCAGTTTGGTTGCTGCTGAGGGACCGTGGAGCGTGCACGTCAGCCAAGCCATGGAGGCAGTTTCAGTGGGAGGGAACCGGCTACCAATGCAGCAAGAGCTATATTATTGGAGACAAGAGTCTCCACCAAGTGACTGTAAAGGCATGCCTTCTGGTTGGGGAGACATGAGCACATCATGATGCCATAATTGAATATCTGAGAAAATAATGGAATATCTGAGAAAATGTTTTTCAATGCCCATTTTGTCCTATTAACGATAAATAGAACAGTTTGTTTGTCAGTGCAGAACAAGGCCATTTGGCTCATCGTGTCGGCATCGACCCGCTGTAAGAGTATACTATCCAGGCCCACACCCCAGCCCCATAACTCCACCTAACATTTGGACACTAAAGGGCAATCCAGCATGGCCAATCCAGCTAACCTGCACATCTTTGACATGAGAGGAAATCGGTGCACCCTGAAGAAACCCACACAGACACGGGGAGAATGTGTAATTCCACAGTCACCCAAGGTTGGAATCAAACCCGTGTCCCTGGCACTGTGAGGCAGCAGTCCTAACCAGTGCCACCCTACAGTTGTCTGTGGGTCGGTATTAGTGTTATCAGCATTCATCAATATTGATGAACATGTTTCTAATAGTGTACTTTGAAGTTGAAAATAACTTGCATCAAGTAATTAAATTGCATTTAAGGCAATTATAAATCCAAATTGTAATATCATTCTCTTCAAATGTATGGCTATTTTATTTAGAAGAACCACACGTGGCTCTCTCCCAGTGATATCTGTTCTTTATTTTCCTCTCCTCGTCTTCTTCACTTCTTTGTTTCCTCAAGGCTGTGTCCCAGGTTCACAATTGTTGGCGGCTCTCCAGTATCTCTCATGAGTAACTATCCTTCATGTGTGATCCTGGACAGTGAACCTTTATAAATGGGAGGACATCACAGATGTATATGGTCCTGTCCTCATTCAATGTTGACATAAATTCAATGCAACAGGGGCTACTGCACAAGAGCAGGAAAACTAGATGATTTACTTTCCCTCCCTTGCCTGTGGCAAGAAAACTTGCCTGTGGCAGTCTCAAACACTTACGATAGACTAGGTTACCAAACGTGGTGTGGGTCCTGAAGGTCGGCCAGGTGGCAAAAGTGGGTCCCAGGAAAAAAGTTTGAAAACACTGTTTTAGGGTACCTGAAGGAGGAGAAGGATATATGGCATACCCTTTACACATTTACCCTTTACATATTTTCCCTGGCCAAGTTCAAAATCAGAAAACTGTGGATGCTGGAAATCTGAAACGAAAGCAGAACATGCTGGGTGTACTCAGTAGGTCTGACAGCAACTGTGGAGGAAGAAACAAGAGTTGATATTTCAGGCCAATGACCTTTTATCAGAAGTCAGAAACACATTAACTTTGACCATAAGGTGAGTGGGAAAGGGAATGAAAGGAAAGCCAGTGAAAGACAAGAGAGATTGAATAACAGGGGAGTTCTTTTTAACAGGTCCAAATGGCAATGGGGCAAAAAAGGAAACAGAGGATGTGCCTCCAGCAACTGTGATGTTGTCGGGGCAGAAATAGCAGAGGATGATCCATCAAACACAGAGGCTGGTAGGGTTGAAGGCGAAACAAGGGAAAACCTTATTGTGATTCTGTAAGAGTTGAGGGCAGAAGGACAGGAACTGGGTTGGACAATGTTGAAGCCTGGTCAAACACAGTAGCAGGGTAATCCCAAGCTGAGGAAAAAGGAAGACATACCAGAGGTGCTGGCATGGAAGATTTTGTAACAGATGCCATGAAGGTAGAGAAACTAGGAGAATGAAATATAAACTTTACAGGGTGCAGGTATGAGTGTCGTCGAGGAGTCTAGCCAAGTTCTGTTTTTCTGGTAAAATAGCTCATGTAAACCAAGCACAAGCAACTGCTCCAAGGTCAACTGACAAATTAAATTTTAAAATTCTTGCCTTTAACACTGCTAAGCACAACAGCACGTGAACATATGGCAACCTTTTCAAAATGTATGTTTCTTTTTGATTATCATTGTTGTATTTTCAATATCTCGACTTCCTTTAACCCAATCTGAATCTCTGATTCCCTTGACCTTGAGCACCACCATAAAGATACAAAATTCCCAGTGAATTAAATTTTAATCTTTTTTTTTATAAATTTAGAATACCCAATTCTTTTTTTCCAACTAAGTGGCTGGTTTGCACAGGGCTAAATAGCTGGCTTTTAAAGCAGACCAAGGCAGGCCAGCAGCACGGTTCAATTCCCGTTCCAGCCTCCCCGAACAGGCGCCGGAATGTGGCGACTAGGGGCTTTTCACAGTAACTTCATTTGATGCCTACTTGTGACAATAAGCGATTTTCATTTCATTTTTTCCATTTAGCGTGGCCAATCCACCTTCCTTGCACATTTTTTTGGGTTGTGGGGGTGAGACCCACAGAGATACGGGGAGAATGTGCAATCTCCACACAGACAGTGCCCTGGAGTTGGGATTCAACCAGGATCCTCAGCACCGTGAGGCAGCAGTGCTAACCACTGCACCACAGTGCATCCCTGAATTAATTTTCATCTTTATTATTTACTTTTGCTATCCAAACAAGTATAACCATCTTTAATTCCTTTCCCTTTCAAAAAGAAACTACTCCCTCAAATTCTCCCTCCGTGTACCCGAACAGACACCGGAATGTGGCAACTAGGGGATTTTCACAGTAACTTCATTGCAGTGTTAATGTAAGCCAACTTGTGACAATAAAGATTATTATAAATGTTATCATCTCTGCTCGATAACAGTTTAAAATGGTACAGAGCACAACATCAGTCACCTGGCCACATACAGTTTGTGGAATTACGGTCCATTCCATAGAGACAGTGTTGAAGCGAGCACTATTCATGCAACAGGAAACCACAAAATTATGACCTGTACTCTCTTCTACGGTCTCAGCTGAGGTGTTGCACATCAGTAACTTACATTTTGGATGAACCCACTGTCCTGGTAAATCTCCTCTGCACCCTTTCCAGTGCTATTGCATCCCTCCTATAATGTGGATTCCTGAACTGCACTCAAAGCTCTAGCTGTGGCCTAACCAACCAGTTCCAGCATAACCTTCCTGCTCTTAAATTCTGTGCCTCAGCTAATAAAGGCAAGTATACCATATGCCTTCTTAACCACTTTATCCACCTGCCCTGTTACCTTAAGGGATCAACGTTCGTGAACACCATGGTCTCCGATCCTCCGGGTCTTGCTGTAAATCATGTATTCCCCGGCCTTGTTTGTCCTATCCAAGTGCATCACCTCTCTTATCCGGAATGAATTCCATTTGCCACTGATCAGCCCATCTGACCAGGCTGTCTCTGTCCTCCTGTATTCGAAGGCTATCGTCCTCACACTATTTATCACCCCACCAATTTTCATTTAATCTGTAAATTTACTGATCATCCCTCCTACATTCATGTCCAAATTATTTATATAAACTACAAACAGCAAGGGCCAACACTGAACCCTGCGAGACCCCACTGTACACAGGCTTCCAGTCAGAAAAGCACCCTTCGATCTACACATCTGGTCACCCTTCAAAAAATTCAATCAAGTTGGTCAAACAAAACCATTCTTAACTGTTCTAGATTTATCCCTGCCTTTTCAAATGCAGATCAAATCGGTCTCTCAGAATCACATCCAAAAGTTTCCCTACCTCGGAGGTTCGACTGACTGGCCTGTAGTTTCCTGGTTTATCCCTTCCTCCCTTCTTGAATAATTGGGTGCAAATATTAGTTGCCACTTGTCAGCCCAAGCCTGGATATTGTCCAGGCCTTGGTCTATTTGGACATGGACTGCTTCATATTCTGAGGAGTGGCGAATGGTGCTGAACATTGTGTAGTCAGTCATCAGCGAACATTCCCACTTCTGACCTAATGATGGAAGGGAGGTCAGAGATGAAGATGGTTGGGCCCAGGACACTACCCGGAGGAACTCCAAACTGAGATCAGATCTTCAACATTTATGGGACTGAAAACAAAGAGGAGGAACTGTCTGAAGCTGGAGCCAACATGAGATTAAAGATCAGACATCTGTATTTGTCAAAAGCTGCGCCATTTCTCCCTTTCATTCTGTTGAGTTTTTTTTCCTCAAATCAGGCGAGGTAGAACTGGTAGGTGGTTTGTAGGGTCTCCTGCCCTATCCAAATGGTCTGTGGGTGTTGAAGCTGGAGAACCACTGATTTTGATCGTAGCTGAGCTGGTTTCATTTACATGTTTGAACCAGCAGTGGCTTTGCAATATTCTCCAAATCTGGCAGCAAGAAAGGTGTTCCAAACAGCACGGTCATCTACCAAGCCAGCTTGCCCATATTGAGGCATTAAAGCTCCGCTGAGTGAGACATGTTGTACATATGCTTGACACTAGAGTCCTGAAACAACTGCTCTACTCACTCAAGTTACAGCAAGAGGGTCCCAGGAGGATAGTGGAAACCCTTTAGGGATGTCCTCAAAGCATATCTGAATTAAACATCCCTGCTGACTCATGGGAGACTCTGGTTTGTGACCGCTACCAAAGCAAAGAACATTCAGAGGGCAGCAAAAGACTGTATTGGTAACATGCAGAGGAAGCACACAAAATTCCTACTAACCCATCTAACCAACCCTTTAAACCCATCTCAGAACACTCTAGCTGCAGTGAAAGCAGGTCAGCCTAAATCCTGGGAGATGTACAAAGATTTGAAAAGCAGATTTGAAAAGCACTGCAGTCACTTAACAAGAGTCTTACCAATTTCAGTGTTGAAACTCTGTGAATCATAGAATTTACAGTGCAGAAGGTCGTCATTTGGCCAATCGAGTCTGCACCAGCCCTTGGAAAGAGCACCCTACCTTTTTTTCTAAAATATTTTTATTCTCCATTTTCACATTATTCTTCAGAATTTATACCCCACCAACAAGCAGTAAACGGTAACAAATACAAAGTCAATCCCCTTATCAACAACAACGATCCCAACCTCCCACCACCCCAAACAACGGCCCACCTGACAATACAAGCATCAAATAAAACAAACCCTCCCACGGTGGGAAAAACAAAGGAAAAAAGAAAAAGGAATCAGGAATCGCCTATCATCGAATTTACAGTGCAGAAGGAGGCCATTCGGCCCATCGAGTCTGCACACGGCTCTTGGAAAGAGCACCCTATCCAAGTCCACACCACCACCCTATCCCCATAACCCAGTAACCCCACCCAACACTAAGGGCAATTTTGGACACGAAGGGCAATTTAGCATGGCCAATCCACCTAACCTGCACATCTTTGGACGGTGGGAGGAAACCGGAGCACCCGGAGAAAACCCACGCACACACGGGGAGGACGTGCAGACTCCGCACAAACAGTGACCCGTGCCGGAATCGAACCTGGGACCCTGGAGCTGTGAAACAATTGTGCTATCCACAATGCTACCGTGCTACCCTATGGTCACCATTGACCTATAGAGTCCACACCCCCACCCCCCCTAACATTCAATACCATCCAATCCCCGAAAGAGTACCGTAAATGACACCCATGAATTGTAAACAGCCCCCGCCCCTCCCCGACTCCTCCCCTCCACTTCCTCTTATAAAACTCTTCCCCCCAACTTTCCACCCCAGCTAGACTCATCGGAACCTGTTCTGCCAGGCTCCGATGGCCGCAGCCCCTCCCCCCCACCTCACTCCCATTCACTGGCCGGCTTAAACTGGCCAGCGTGGGGACCCCCGCCCGGGTCTCTTTCCCCCTAGCCCGGTTCCAGGAAAACCAAGAAATCCCCTTTAGCACACAAACCCCGCATACACACCCAAGCCCCAAAGAACCATCATTACAAATGAAAGTCCTATCTCTTCCCTTGTCCAAATATATACAACATTGGCTCAGTTAGCACATACACCAGCACGCAGTGAAAAAATAGTTACATGAGGCTACATCGGTACATGAACATTTCTCAATTCTGCCACAGTCCTTCTGCCTTCGCAAACTCTTCCGCTGCTTCCGCCGTCGCAAAATAAAAGTCCTTGGATTTGTAGGTCACCCTCAACTTTGCTGGATATACTATGCCGCACTGCACCTTGCTGATGTACAGTGCCTTCTTCACTCGGCTGAAGGCAGCCCGCTTCCTCGCCAGCTCCACCGTAAAGTCCTGATATATGCATATACCAGCTCCAGCCCACTGCACCACCTGCTTCGCCCAGCACAGGACCTTCTCATTCACACTGAAACACAGTCACTACTGTTGCCGGCTCACCCTCCTTTGGTATAGGCCTCCCCCAATAGCTTCGCCAACATCGTGGCAAAATACTCAGTCAGCCTCGGGCCTTCCACTCCTTCGGGCAGAACCACAATCCTCAGATTCTGTCGCCTGGATCTGTTTTCCAAGTCATCCATTTTGGCTCGCAGACCCTTGTTGATCACCTTCAGCATCTCCTTCCCCATCGAGGCAAGTTGATCACTGCGCTGCAATAATGTCTCTTCCACTTCCTTCAGCGCCTCACCTTGCTCCCGCACCTCCGCCACTGCACACAATACCGCCGCCCTCACCGGGGCAATCGCCTCCTCCACCAGCACTTTAAATACCACCCCCATCTCCTTTCTCATCGCCTCCATGTGCTTTGTGAACTGTCTTTAGAGTTCCACTGCCATCACCTTAGTAATTTCTTCAGCTGTGGGCAATGCGGCCTCACCTGGTGCCCCAGCCTCAACTTTCCTTGCCGTCCCCGCGGTGACATTTCCGCTCCCTGACTGACTTTCAGCTGCTTTTTTCACGGCCGTTTTTTAACTTATTTTCGACATTTCCCTTCACTGTGCCTTCTCCCTGCTTTTGCCGCCTCCGTTGCCCCGGAGACCGGGCGTTAAACCCCGAAAATGACGTTCCCGAATGGGAGCCCTCCAATGTGCGGCTGCCTCCCGCCCGCCGTCACTGGAAGTCCCAAGAGCCCACATCTCTCCCTATCCCCATAACCCCATCTAACCTTTTTTGCACACCAAGGGCAAGTTAGCATGGCCAATCCACCTACCCAGCACATTTTTGGACTGTGGGAGGAAACGGGAGCACCCAGAGGAAACCCACGCAGACACGGGGAGAACGTGCGGACTCCGCACACAGTGATCCAAGCCGGGAATCGAACCTGGGACCCTGGAGCTGTGAAGCAACTGTGCTAACCATTGTGCTAACGTGCTGCCAATCATGGATGCAACATCCACATAATTTGGACAGAGATTGCCTCGTTATAATAATGATGGCCTAGCTTTAATTTTAAAGATTATGCTTCCCGATTCTGGTTTTCCCCATGAGACTGTATCTATCCTATCAAATTCATTTATTATTTTAATTTTTTGATTACATCACCCCTTAACCTTCTCAAGAGAAACTGAAGAGAATATAAGCTGTTTCACAACTCTGCTTCGCAACTCCAAGAAGTTGCTGACCTTTAAAGCATTAGTTAGAAAAAGCTCAACATTGAAAGAAAGCCAAATGCATTCAGGAAGTGCATAGAATACCCAATGTCTATGTATTTACATACGTCCTATTCCCCCCCTCCCCCCCCACCCCAGTGTATGGAACGATCTGTCAGGACTGTACGCAGAACAATACTTTTCACTATACCTCGGTACACATGGCAATAAATCTCAAACCAATACACAAATGTTATTCTTTACACATTCTTAACTGCTTTTGGAAATTAAAGGAAAATGTATGTTGGATTAATCTCTATACAGATGCTAAACTTTGTGTAGCATCCTTGCTGGATGAACCTCATTTTCATTCAATTTACAGCTTTTCACATGTCACATATCTAATTTTCACTCAAATGCAGTCAATGCATGATATCACCAATTCCAGAATCAGTACATAACAGAAGAAGTAAATCCCTCAAGAGCACAGAAGCTATGCTAAATATGCTAGCTATCACAACTGAGATGAGCTGGCACTATTTTAGAGCACCACATCACATGTTGTTACTTGCATGAATTGGATTGAAATTGATACAGCAGGATGTCTGCCAACACAATTTTTAAAATGAAGCTGGTCTCTCAGTGGCACATAAAATGCTCTCTCCTAATATATGTCATAACAGGAACCTGGGTCCACAATCCCAACCAGATAAATTCCAGATCTAGTCTTCAAATGATGCCAAAAAGGTAATTCTGGGGAAATATTGATGACATCTTCGATACCTGCCATTCTAAAAGTGGCATTGTACACACCATAATTCTCAGTTTGATAAAAATAGTTTTTATGCCAGTTCAGCTAATTGCCTGCTCCTGTTGATTGCTGTGGATAAGATTTGTACTGGAATATATCTGCAAGGGCCATCATAAACATAATCAAAAGCCAACATTAAATTATACACCAGTGCCTTTCCAACAAAACTGAATCCAAGGCCTGCCAAGAAACATTATACTTGGATCAGAATTGTTTAAACTGTAGCAATCTGAAAATGCGTGTAGCATAGCTCATTGAAACATTCACTCAATCTAAACAAAGGAATTTAAGAAAACGTGAGCCTGATACAACTGATATGATTTGCAGAAAGATCAACTATCATATAAAATCTGGCACTGAACTGTCAAGGAAAACATATGCACAGAAAAACAATAACTGCTGAATATATTGCATTTGATCAGTAATTCTACACAACAATAAGAAATAGGATGTGGCTTAGAACATAAATTATACTGGAGGATCACACCTCTTGCAGATATCACTAGCATCAACTTATAATTCTATTGCAATTGCACATTCATCTGTAACAAGACCTTTGCAAGAAAAGACCATAAAAAATCCCTGCATAGAAGAAGCAAGTACCATAAGACCATAAGACATAGGAGCAGAATTAGACCACTCGGCCCATCGAGTCTGCTCCGCCATTCAATCATCGTTGATATTTTCTCATCCCCATTCTCCTGCCTTCTCCCCATAACCCCGGATCCCCTTATTAATCAAGAACCTATCTATCTCTGTCTTAAAAGACACTCATGATTTGGCCTCCACAGCCTTCTGCGGCAAAGGGTTCCACAGAGTCACCACCCTCTTGCTGAAGAAAGTCCTCCTCATGTTTTAAAGGATCGTCCCTTTAGTCTGAGATTGTGTCCTCTGCTTCTAGTTTCTCCTACAGGTAGAAACATCTTCTCCACGTCCACTCTATCCAGGCCTCAAGCGTTCCTCATTCGACAAGCTCTTCATTCCAGGGATCATTCTTGTGAACCTCCTCTGGACCCTTTCCAAGGCCAGTACATCCTTCCTTAGATACAGGGCTCAAAACTGCTCACAATACTCCAAATGGGGTCTGACCAGAGCCTTGTGCAGCCTCAGAAGTGCATCTCTGGTCTTGTATTCTAGCCCTCTCAACATGAATGCTAACATTGCATTTGCCTCCCTAACTGCCGACTGAGCCTGTACTTTAACCTTAAGAGAATCTTGAACAAGGACTCCCAAGTCCCTTTGTGCTTCTGATATCCTAAGTATTTCCCCATTTCGAAAATAGTCTATGCCTAAATTCCACCTTCCAAAGTGCATAATCTCACACTTTTCCACATTGTATTTCATTTGCCACTTTATTGCCCACTCTCCTAGCTTGTCCAAATCCTTCTGCAGCCCCCTTGCTTCCTCAATACTACCTGTCCCTCTACAGATCTTTGTATCATCTGCAAACTTAGCAACAGTGCCTTCAGTTCCTTCTTCTAGATCATTCTGCCATAACCAAAAGGTTTGCTTCCTTCTGGTATTTTCAATAATCTCCTCAGATAGCTGGTTACAGCACAGTTTCACAAATCAGGAAAAGTCCCATGTTTAATGCTTGGACTATGTAGATCTGAGGCAAAATGGCAGTAGCCACCAATACAATTTCCCCCAAGATTTAGCAGTGAAATTCAGCAAGGATTCAAATGGTTGATTTCCTCTGAATACCAGTGGATATTGTGAACATGCTGACATTATTGAAAAAGAAAATATTTGATCTAATTTTTTATAAGAAATACATCAGAATATATTTTAGCAATCAAGCCATTGCAAATTATTAACTTATCACTTGCATAAAGTTGGCTGAGGACTATGTCAAGGCTTGTCTACAATATCAGGCACAGTGAAATAGTCTGCCAAAATCCTCTGATTGGGGTCACAATGAAGAATAGCACTCGCAGAAACCAGAACCAGAAAAAAATAGTCTTCAAGAAAGTAGAAATAGATTTCAAAAAGCATGGAAAGTACAAATGTAAAATAACAGAATCACAGACAACTTCCTTAATTGAGGTCAGTTGTATCTCCACACATCAAACTCAATTAAACAATGCTACAAATTTGACAAGAATCACCTCCCATGAAGGATTTACAATGAACTAACTAGTGTTTTTCACATTTTCCTCTCCTCTTCTAAAGGCACTGATCTGTCATCGTCTATATCCAAGTAACCATTATTAATTTATATGCCTCGGCAGGAACTTCTGGCAGGCTATTTAACTGTGAGTATGGGGGGCTCAGAATCTGGTTTGGCCCGGTTCTCATACTTTCACATAGGTAACGCTTTCAGCAAGGGTTGTTAGATAGCAAATGGAAATCCAGCCTGACTTCCCTATCCCTAACCCAGGAATATTATGGTTAGGTATAGCACCCCAGGCTCAGGTGAGTTATTTTGTCACACACTAACCAATATACCAGAGATCTTCCTTGTGTGCATTAATGATCAACTCACTGAGCCATCAGAAAGCCCCCGAATATTGAGTGATAAAGGACTGAACAGACCACAAATAAATTTAGATGAAAATGTAAAAAGATGATGGCAACGTTAATTATCACAATTCCTAAAATGGATAAGCATTCCCAAAATTACATATTAAAAAACTATATTTACGTTACTGTTCTCCAATTTGGAAACATTTTAAAAATGTTTCAACATGAATTTGTAGGAGCTAACAAAACATGCAGATTAATGAATATTGTTGTTTGTGATAATTTTCAAATATATTTATAGTAGCACATTTCAAATGTCTCAAACATGTTTCACACAGCATAAATTACTTTGTAGTGGAGAAATGTATGACAATAATGACAGCAATACTGCACGCTAAAGATTCCACCAACAGAAATTAAATGCATTTTTCAACTAACTCGTTCTGGTAGTACATGTTGTGGAAAGAAACACTACGAGGGCTCAAGAATTTGAATTGTGCCATGGAATTGTTAAGATCCACCTCAGCAAAACAGGTGGAACTGAAACAGCAGGTTCAACTTCAGCCATTGCACCTCTTCCTCAGCACTACACTTGAGCATTTTCTAGATTGTGGGGTCAAGTCCTGGTGTGGGACTCAAACCAAAGTAGGACAGGTTCACAACCATGATACTCCCTCCCCTATGCCACGGAATTCCTGACTCAGCTTTGTTTTTTAATCCTGAAAGGGGAAGACAGTTTAGAAGCTTAGAGAAGACTCTGCCGCTGATGGTCAAAAGTAGTAAGTGCACAAGAGGCAAAATCAGTGAAACAAGTGTGCTCTGGGGAATATTATGACTGGAACAGGTTGCAAAGATAGGCTGGTGCAATGCCATGCAAAGCTTTAAAGATGAGGTTAAGATATTTACACTCAAAGCCTTGGTGAATTTGGTGCCAGTGCATAGTCAGGTAAAAGCAGACATATATAGCAGAGCTTTGGATAGTTGGAGTTGATGGAGAGAGCAGGAAGTAAGAGTCCAGCAAGCAGCACACTGAAGTAGTCGAGTCTGGATGTGGCAAAGTTGCAAACAGAAGTTTCAGCTACAAAGAGACTGATGTAGGAGTAGAGTTGGCAACAGGACCAGAGGTGGGAGTAAGCAGTGACAGAAACAACGTGACTCCGAAATTCAGCTCATGGTCCAAGGTCATGAACAGGCTACAATAGTGGGTAAGAAGAAAGAAACATCGCCTTGGGAGTGGAATTTATGGTGGGAAGTGAAGGCAGCTTCTGTTGCCCAAGTTGAACTGGAGGAAACTCGGACTAAACTGGACATCTGACAAAAGCAGTGGAAGGGACAAATTGTGGCTATGACTAGTGGTGCCCTGAAAGGTTCTACGTAGGGCCTTCAACTATTCACCATATTCATCAACAATTTAGATAATGGGATGGAAATTCACATGTTCACATTTTCTAATGACACAAAGATAGGCATCATTGCATACTATTAAAAATAGATATTGATACATTGAGTATATGTGCAAAACTGTGATGAATGGAATTTAAAAAAATACAAGGTAATCCACATTGGACCCAAAAGGATAGAGCAGGTATTTCCTAAATGTGAAAAGCTAGAAACATTGGAGATACAGAGAGACTTGGGCATCCAGTTGCATAGGGTTTTACAATGTCAGGAACAGGTACTAAAAGTAATTAAAGCAGCTCAAGGATTGCTGGCCTTCAAATCTAGAAAGGGAGTAAAGATCATACGGATTAAATCAGACCGGACATACTTTGGGAAGTTCTGGGCACCACACCTTTGGAATGATATATTGGTCTTGGAAGGCATGCGGTGATTTGCCAGAATAAAAATCTGGATTCCAAGGCTCTCTATCCAAGGAACAAGCAGTTGAGGCAAAAGATCAGCCTTGATCATATTGAATGATGGAGCAAGCTAGGGGGGCCTTTTGGTATACTCCTGTTCCTATTACTTAACCTTGATGATAAATAAACAATGAGCTCTTGTTTGACAGTGAACAGTGAAATGGTTGGTTGTAGAAAGAAAACTGAACCTGGATGTTAATCTTTGTCCTCTAAGATAATCCTGGAGCAATGGACAGTTTTAACAGAGAGCAAAGCAGGACTTGACCTGGTTGAGTCAGTAATAAAATAAAACCTGAATGCACCAGCTGTCTGAATGTGCCATTCCACTGTCATCTCCCTGTAACTCTGTACATTCTTCCTTTTCCAATAACAGTCTAATTCCTTCTCAAATGCTTCAATTGAAACTTCCTCCACTCCACTTTCAGGCAGTGCATTCCAGACCTTAACCACTTGCTGCATGAATTTTTTTTTCTCATATCGCTTTTGCTTCTTTTATCAATAACTTGATATCTGTGCTCTCTGGTTCTCATACCTGAGTGAGAGACAGTTCAGATCGCTCATGATTTTGAATATCATCAAATCTTCTCTCAGTCTTCTCTTCTCCAAGGAAAACAGTCCCAACTTCTCCAACCTATCTTCAATACTACTGAAGTTGCTCTTCTTGGGACCACTCACAATTCTTTCCTGCACATGTTTCATGAAGTCCAGCACCCAGAACTGGACACAATACTCCAGCTGAGGCCAAATTAGAGTCCAATACATGTTCAACATAACATCCTGCTCTTGTACTTTATGCACCTATTAGTAAAGCCTAGGATACTTTATGCTTTATTAACCGTGCTCTCTACCTGTCCAACCACCTCCAGTGACGTAAGCACATAAAAGCTTTCGCTGCTCCTGCACCTCTAAAATAATCCTTTATTTAAAGCTGTCCCTCCACATTCTTCCGACCAAAATTAATCACCTCACATTTTTCTGCATGAAACTTCATCCATCTGCGCATTCCACGGAATTGTTTATATCCTTTTGACCATACTATACTGCAAACAGTTCACAATGCTTCCAAGTTTTGATCATCAACAAATTTTGAAATTGTGCCCTGTACACCAAGGTCTAGGTCACTGATAGCAAAGGTCCCAACACTGGTCCCTGGGAAATCCACTACAAACCTTCATCCATCCTGAAAAACATTCATGAGCCACTATTCTCAGTTTCCTGTCAATTTTGTATCAGTGCTGCTATTGTTCTTTTTATTCCAGGAGACATAACTTTGCTCACAAGTCTGTTTTGCAGCACTGTATCAAAGGCCTTTTGAAATCCAAGAACATCACATCAGCAACATTGCCCTTCTCAACTCACTGAGTTACCTAATCTGAAAAGGTAGACCTCCCATGCCTTTTGTGGAACAGTGCCATGGGATCTCCGACATCAAACTGAAAGAGCAGGTGGTGAATCAGTTTAACATCTCATTTGAAAGACATTAACTCCAACAGTACAGAACTCAGAACTATGCATGTATCTGAAGGTAAACCTGAACCAATAACTTTCTGACTCAGAAGATAGTGTGCAACCACAGAGCAAAGATAGACACCAATATTATAATCAAAACTGCTCTTCAACATGCTTCATGTATGTTCAATACATTTGTTGAATGTTATTGTCTGATCTGCTGTCTGTTGGTGGTACTTATGCTTCCTGATGGTAAGGCAGATGATAAATTCAGGTAAGCCAGTGCAGTGATAATGTTTCTCTGATTGACCACAGCATTTACAGAGATGCTGGTAAGAACAGTGATTTCACAATGGAACAAAATCACACACACAGTGTCAAGGGGGTCGGGGTGGGGAGGGGGAAGAGAAGGAGGGGGTTAGGGGGGGGAAGAGAAGGAGGGGGTTAGGGGGGGGAAAAAGAGAAGGAGGGGGTCGGGGGGGGAGAAGGAGGGGGTCGGGGGGGGGAGAAGGAGGGGGTCGGGGGGGGAGAAGGAGGGGGTCGGGGGGGGGAGAAGGAGGGGGTCGGGGGGGGGAGAAGGAGGGGGTCGGGGGGGGAGAAGGAGGGGGTCGGGGGGGGAGAAGGAGGGGGTCGGGGGGGGAGAAGGAGGGGGTCGGGGGGGGGAGAAGGAGGGGGTCGGGGGGGGAGAAGGAGGGGGTCGGGGGGGGAGAAGGAGGGGGTCGGGGGGGGGAGAAGGAGGGGGTCGGGGGGGGAGAAGGAGGGGGTCGGGGGGGAGAAGGAGGGGGTCGGGGGGGGAGAAGGAGGGGGTCGGGGGGGGAGAAGGAGGGGGTCGGGGGGGGAGAAGGAGGGGGTCGGGGGGGAGAAGGAGGGGGTCGGGGGGGAGAAGGAGGGGGTCGGGGGGGGAGAAGGAGGGGGTCGGGGGGGGAAAAGGAGGGGGTCGGGGGGGAGAAGGAGGGGGTCGGGGGGGGAGAAGGAGGGGGTCGGGGGGGGAGAAGGAGGGGGTCGGGGGGGAGAAGGAGGGGGTCGGGGGGGGAGAAGGAGGGGGTCGGGGGGGGAGAAGGAGGGGGTCGGGGGGGGAGAAGGAGGGGGTCGGGGGGGGAGAAGGAGGGGGTCGGGGGGGGAGAAGGAGGGGGTCGGGGGGGGAGAAGGAGGGGGTCGGGGGGGGAGAAGGAGGGGGTCGGGGGGGGAGAAGGAGGGGGTCGGGGGGGGAGAAGGAGGGGGTCGGGGGGGAGAAGGAGGGGGTCGGGGGGGAGAAGGAGGGGGTCGGGGGGGAGGAGGTGGGGGTCGGGGGGGAGGAGGTGGGGGTCGGGGGGGAAGAGTGGGGGTCGGGGGGGGGAAAGAGTGGGGGTCGGGGGGGGGAAAGAGTGGGGGTCGGGGGGGGGAAAGAGTGGGGGTCGGGGGGGGGAAAGAGTGGGGGTCGGGGGGGGGAAAGAGTGGGGGTCGGGGGGGGGAAAGAGTGGGGGTCGGGGGGGGAAAGAGTGGGGGTCGGGGGGGGGGAAAGAGTGGGGGTCGGGGGGGGGAAAGAGTGGGGGTCGGGGGGGGGAAAGAGTGGGGGTCGGGGGGGGGAAAGAGTGGGGGTCGGGGGGGGGAAAGAGTGGGGGTCGGGGGGGGGGAAAGAGTGGGGGTCGGGGGGGGGGAAAGAGTGGGGGTCGGGGGGGGGAAGAGTGGGGGTCGGGGGGGGGAAGAGTGGGGGTCGGGGGGGGAAGAGTGGGGGTCGGGGGGGGAAGAGTGGGGGTCGGGGGGGAAGAGTGGGGGTCGGGGGGAAAGAGTGGGGGTCGGGGGGGAAGAGTGGGGGTCGGGGGGGGAAGAGTGGGGGTCGGGGGGGGAAGAGTGGGGGTCGGGGGGGGGAGAGTGGGGGTCGGGGGGGAAGAGTGGGGGTCGGAGGGGGAAGAGTGGGGGTCGGGGGGGGAAGAGTGGGGGTCGGGGGGGAAGAGTGGGGGTCGGGGGGGGAAGAGTGGGGGTCGGGGGGGGAAGAGTGGGGGTCGGGGGGGGGGAAGAGTGGGGGTCGGGGGGGGGAAGAGTGGGGGTCGGGGGGGAAGAGTGGGGGTCGGGGGGGGAAGAGTGGGGGTCGGGGGGGGAAGAGTGGGGGTCGGGGGGGGGAAGAGTGGGGGTCGGGGGGGGAAGAGTGGGGGTCGGGGGGGGAAGAGTGGGGGTCGGGGGGGGAAGAGTGGGGGTCGGGGGGGGAAGAGTGGGGGTCGGGGGGGGAAGAGTGGGGGTCGGGGGGGGAAGAGTGGGGGTCGGGGGGGGAAGAGTGGGGGTCGGGGGGGGAAGAGTGGGGGTCGGGGGGGGAAGAGTGGGGGTCGGGGGGGGAAGAGTGGGGGTCGGGGGGGGGAAGAGTGGGGGTCGGGGGGGGGGAAGAGTGGGGGTCGGGGGGGGGGGGGGAAGAGTGGGGGTCGGGGGGGGGGGAAGAGTGGGGGTCGGGGGGGGGGGAAAGAGTGGGGGTCGGGGGGGGGAAAGAGTGGGGGTCGGGGGGGGGAAAGAGTGGGGGTCGGGGGGGGAAAGAGTGGGGGTCGGGGGGGGGGAAAGAGTGGGGGTCGGGGGGGGGAAGAGTGGGGGTCGGGGGGGGGAAGAGTGGGGGTCGGGGGGGGAAGAGTGGGGGTCGGGGGGGAAGAGTGGGGGTCGGGGGGGAAGAGTGGGGGTCGGGGGGGAAGAGTGGGGGTCGGGGGGGAAGAGTGGGGGTCGGGGGGGGAAGAGTGGGGGTCGGGGGGGGGAGAGTGGGGGTCGGGGGGGAAGAGTGGGGGTCGGAGGGGGAAGAGTGGGGGTCGGGGGGGGAAGAGTGGGGGTCGGGGGGGGAAGAGTGGGGGTCGGGGGGGGAAGAGTGGGGGTCGGGGGGGGAAGAGTGGGGGTCGGGGGGGGGGAAGAGTGGGGGTCGGGGGGGGAAGAGTGGGGGTCGGGGGGGGAAGAGTGGGGGTCGGGGGGGGAAGAGTGGGGGTCGGGGGGGGAAGAGTGGGGGTCGGGGGGGGAAGAGTGGGGGTCGGGGGGGGAAGAGTGGGGGTCGGGGGGGGAAGAGTGGGGGTCGGGGGGGGAAGAGTGGGGGTCGGGGGGGGAAGAGTGGGGGTCGGGGGGGGAAGAGTGGGGGTCGGGGGGGGAAGAGTGGGGGTCGGGGGGGGGAAAGAGTGGGGGTCGGGGGGGGGAAAGAGTGGGGGTCGGGGGGGGGGGAAAGAGTGGGGGTCGGGGGGGGGGAAAGAGTGGGGGTCGGGGGGGGGAAAGAGTGGGGGTCGGGGGGGGGAAAGAGTGGGGGT
Organism: Scyliorhinus torazame; assembly: GCF_047496885.1. NCBI lineage: Eukaryota > Metazoa > Chordata > Chondrichthyes > Carcharhiniformes > Scyliorhinidae > Scyliorhinus > Scyliorhinus torazame. The sequence continues at coordinate 297,683,631 of NC_092710.1, forward strand.
CGGGGGGGGGAAAGAGTGGGGGTCGGGGGGGGGAAAGAGTGGGGGTCGGGGGGGGGAAAGAGTGGGGGTCGGGGGGGGGGGGAAAGAGTGGGGGTCGGGGGGGGAAGAGTGGGGGTCGGGGGGGGAAGAGTGGGGGTCGGGGGGGAAGAGTGGGGGTCGGGGAGGGGGGGGGGGGGGTACCGGTTGAAGTTTTCTCACCTGCACCGCCTGAAGGATGTCCCCACACTTGTCGCTGACGTCGCTGAAGGGACACCTCCTGGACAGCAGCAGCAGCCGCACCAGGCAGTGATCGAGGCCGTCGGCGGGGCCGTGAGCCGCGGCCGAGCCGGGCGCGGGCGGCGGGGGTTTGCCGTTGGTCGGGCCGGCCTTCTCGCTCAAGCTCAGCACCAGCTGCCGGACTCCGTCCAGCGCCACTTCCCGCAGTTTGGCGTCCCTGCTGCACAGCCCGTCCCACCGGCCGGCGCCATCACCGTCTTCCATAGGGAAAATCCAGTCAGTCAGAAACTTCCAGAATATTCCCGCTCCGGCCGCTGAGTCCCTTCAACTTCAGACCGATCCTGAGAGCCGCTCCTCAGCGACATGTAAACTAACCCCCCCGAACGCCGCTTAATATCTTCCCTGGGCAACCGTCTGCATGACCCCAGGAGTGGAGAATGGGAAACTTTAGGAAACCTCGAGCAAGGGGGCGGGGGGGGGGGGGGGCTCGGTTCCCCAGTCGCCGGTTTGAATTGACTTTTCTGTACAATAAACTCTCGGCCGCTTCAGCTCGCCGTGCAACCAAACCCTAGACACCCTCTTTGACTGACACCGAGGGCCATCCAATGGACTGCCGCCCTGGCTGCAGCTGCGCCCGCCCTCCGCCACCTCCGGACCAATCGGATTCCATCACTGCCCCCCCCCCCCAAGTTAGGTTGGACTCTCTCCTCCCCCTGTCCGGGCTGGTGAGCGCGCACGCGCGTTACCTGCCCGCTCAACCCCCCCTCCCCCTCACTCTCGGGAGTTGTGGTTCTTTCTGCGGGCACTGGACATAGGCGCGACTGTTCGGAGCTGGCAGAAGGAACTACATATCCCAGAGGCTCTAGCGCAGGTCTGGGCCAGGAGTCTCTTCGCTCTCACTTGTTTATCAGAGCTGATTTTAGCGGATCAGCGCAAAGGAAAGGTGACTGTAAATGTTGCAGCAAACAACATGTCGTAGATCTGCCAAGTATCGAAAATGGCACTCGTGCATTTTAGTGTTAGGTGTTATCACTTTTCATATAGGGTACTTGAAAAAGAAAGTTCCATTCTGTTATATTGTACTTAATCAAATTTGTCAAGAGCAATGCTGCTTTCAATCAAACATCTCCTTGACATGGAAACTATTCGTATTCGTCAAAACAAATAGGCTAAATATTTGGCAGTCAGAGCAAATAACGTTCAGGGCACACAACGTTGGATTTCTTTCCTTTGGGTAATATTCTCACCCACCCCAAATCCCCTTGGATCAATCCCAGGGCTGCCTATGCATCACCCGGCTCAACCCCAATAGGGTGCTGCTGCTGCTACCTATGAGCAATACGGTAATTTAGAACATACAGTGCAGAAGGAGGCCATTCGGCCCATCGAGTCTGCACCGACCCACTTCCATCCTATCCCCGTACCCCACTAACCCTCCTAACCTTTTTGGTCACAAAGGGCAATTTATCATGGCCAATCCACCTAACCTGCACGTCTTTAGACTGTGGGAGGAAACAGGAGCACCCAGAGGAAACCCACGCAGACACGGGGAGAACGTGCAGACTCCACACAGACAGTGACCCAGCAGGGAATCGAATCTGGGACCCTGGCGCTGTGAAGCCACAGTGCTATCCACTTGTGCTACCGTGCGGCCCTAAATGATTACTTTGGAATCATCTCTATAAAGTTTACATGCATTTTGTTGAAGAAGAGAGAAGGACTGACATCCAATGACGTTGCAGGCAGCATATGTCATTCAGACAGGTTGGCCCCCATTTGCAAAGGGAGGAGGAAATGGTGTGTGTGAACCTAAACTGCGCGAGAGGCATGAAGGCCTGCCCAATCTTAATGACAAGGCCTCACTTCAATCTTCTTAGACAGAGGATGACTTGCTTCACTCTGGCTTGATGGGTTTTCGAGATGATTGATAAGTCAGCTAGCCGAGAAAAGGACCCAGAGAAAACAGACCAGCACCAGCAAATCCTGCACCTTTTCAGCCCACTGCCTTCCTCTGCATAAATTGTGCCAGAGTGGGGCTCCTGAGCGACACCAGTGACTGGCACCAATACGTCCAATGTACCACCTAAGACTGTCAGATGCAGGACATGTGATGCTTGAAGGGTCAGACAAATGAGTTTTTTTGACGTTTGTGCTGTCTCTCTGATGCCTCAACCACCTCTGTGTGCTTCTGAAGCCACTTGATGTGTTTGTACCCTTCTCCATTTGTCAGTCATCAGTCAAGGGCTCCCAAGAGTCAGTGGTGGGGCTCTTTGGTAATTTCAGGGATGATTTGAAGACGTTCCTAAAGTGTTTCCATTTTCCAAGCTCCAAGTAGAAGAGTTGCTTTAGGTGTCAGGCATATAAACGACATGTTCTGCCTGCAGAGCTAGTTTTGGTGATTAGCGTCTCAGTATAGGGCCTGTGACTTCAGTTGGGCTGCCTTTTTTGGCCAGTGGATTCAGAGGATCTTGTAAAGGATTCACTATATAATTTATCACAGGAGATCTGAGGAGGCTCAAACACAGATGTATTTTGTCAAAGAAAAACGAGGCTTCAATGGGATGTGCAGTACATCAGTCCCAGCCGGGACCACCCAGGTGCCAGCTTCAATCTTGGCCGGCTTTTAATTGTCCAGTTCAGCGAACTCCAGCTATAAGGCCTCCGCCCCTCAGCATGGGAGCTCGTATTCCACGAGCCCCATGGGGAGATCAATTGGGTCATCCCTGTGGCTCTCGTGAGGGTTATTACATCCCTTCCCCCGAAGTCCGCAAGTCCCTCTGACATTGAGAATGGAGCAGTCTCCTGCGTTGCTTCGCCCGCGGCTATGTTTCCAACAGTGTGACGCTGGGCCATGGGAGGGGGATTAACGCATTAGCATCATGGAGCGTTTCATGTATCTGTTCCAAGATATCTTTTGGTAGGCAGGAGGGAATAACTATTCTGACTCCTTTGAGTTGGAATCCGTTAATCACAGTGAGGTCATCTTTGACACTGCGAAAACTGTATCAATAGCCATTGGGCCATCCTTCTTTCAGGTATTGGATTACCCTTTGGAGTGTCAAGTTCTTCTCTGTTTCTTCTTGTATTGTATTGGGGCTCAGTGTTACAACACCAGGTTAAAGTCCAACAGGTTTGTTTCAAACACTAGCTTTCGGAGCACTGCTCCTTCCTCAGGTGAATCTGCTGATTCCTGTTGGACTTTAACCTGGTGTTGTAAGACTTCTTACTGTGCTCACCCCAGTCCAACGCCGGCATCTCCACATCATGTATTGGGGCTGGTTTAGCACAGTGGGCTAAATAGCTGGCTTGTAAAGCAGACCAAGGCCAGCAGCACGGGTTCAATTCCCGTACCAGCCTCCCTGAACAGGGGCCGGAATGTGGTGACTAGGGACTTTTCACAGTAACTTCATTTGAAGCCTACTTGTGACAATAAGCGATTTTCATTTCAGTTTTCATTTATTAGACATAGCTTGTTATCAGACACTGGTAACATTTCTGCAATAAATGAAGCTTGTGCTTCCACAATATGTACTATTTCTGTAGACGTGGTATCAACATTATTTGTAGCTCTTGATAACGTATCAGCAACAACTAATTCTTTCCCTGGCTCTTTGAGCGTGAAATTTGAATTATTGGTTGCAGGTATCCTTTGAACCAAGTTTGCTGCAAGCATCCACCCCAAGTAGTGATGATTTGTCATTTTCTACTATTTCGAAGTCTAGTGGCATGCTGATGTCACCATTCTGAACGATGAGACAGCAGGAACCGCTCGTGGCTATGGCATTGCCATTATAGTCAGTCAATCGATAGGTTGATTTCTTTATCTGTGGCTTACTGTGCACTTGTCCTAAATCCTTTTCCGTTATTAAATTTGTGTGTGCACCTGTATCTAGTTTAAATGGAATGTCAGACCCATTTATATCAAATAGTACAGTCCACTCTTGAATAATTTTGAAGAGCTGATATATCGGCTTATTATCACAGTCCAGAGCATTTACCCGAGTAATCACATCGATCGTGAAAGGATCTTTCAGTGCATTTTGGGAGGAATCATCATTATCAGTTAAGACTTTTTTTTCTGTTCCTTCACTCTGTAAACTCTGAATCTTCCTATAATTGTTGTAGGATCTTTAAAATTTATTTGCTTCTGAAGCTGTTGTGAAACGGCACTGTGCTGCAAAGTGATTGTATTTGCAGCATTTGGAACATTGTTTGCCTTTTGCTGGACAGTTTCTTTTACTGTGGGCGTGGCCACAGAGTGTGCATGTCATCACACTCGTGATGTCACTTTCAAAATGGCTGCCTGTCTTTGTGCGCAGTTTCATGTGCCGCGCCACAGCATTAATGGCGTCGGCCACTTTTCCCGACTTCGGCCTTTTTCGTTTTCCCAGAACTCCGCATATTCAAAGGATGTTTGTTTTCTGGCTTTGCACATATTAATCGCTTCACCTAGCGACAAAATCGGTTGTCTCAGCATTTTTTCACGCAAACATTCACCATTAATTCCAAAGACAATTTGATCGTGAAGCAATGAATCAGGAACGGAGGAGAAGTTACACCACTGAGCTCTTAACTTTAAAGCAGTAATAAATTAATATACCGACTCCCCTTTCAGCTCCAGCCTTTTCCTATACATGTAGCTTTTTGCAGTGAGCATCAAATTTTTCCAGCACCATGTTAGACTTTTTTTATCCTCATCTTCTGAAAATTCAAATGAGTTGAACAACTCTAAAGCTTGCAGTCCAGACAAAATTAAGAAGAAGTGCGATTTTTCTCTGATCAGATGCATTTTCGAGCGCAGAGGCAGATAAGAAAACTTCAAACTGTTGTTTGAAAAGTGCCCAATTTTGACACAGTTTACCGGTCGTTCTGAAGTGGTCATGTTTCTTCAGACCTTCCATCATACGATCCATTGTTTGTGTAGACTTTTCAATCGGTTTAGCGGCATGACTGTTTTAAAAAAATTGCCTTAAAGCTATACTGTCTAAACTAATTGCTTGTTTTTTTAGAAAAATACTCCTGGTACCAGGAGTACCTTTGTGTGATTCAGATCCTAGGATGGTTCACAAGACCACAACTAGTTTTTATATTAAACAAAGCTATAGATTCATTTAAGTTACTTAATTGAATTTGACTCTTTCCTATACATTATATAGAAGTATCTATATAATAAACAATTGACAATAGGCATACACTCATCTACTATTAATCTCTACACTATTACAATAACTATGATCTGCTCTCACTCACACTATCTTTCCTACAGTCTGTTCTCTAGCCTTCTCCTCAACACTCTCCCAGAAGGCTTAACATCAATGCCTTACATAGTTCTGCATCTATCTCCCTCTAGTGGTTGATTTGGACATAACATTAACCCTTACAGTTCTGTACATTTCTCATAATGTCACAAACACTGCCCCCGTGCTATATGAGGTGGCATCGCACTTGATCAGGAGTGGTCTGGACAGATTGTAGTGTGTTAGCAGTCTGGAGGACAACAGCTGTCACTTTACCGTGGCAAACACCTCTTCTAGCGGCACCCTCCATGCCCATTCCTGATGTTTTTTCAGGAGTGCATGTAGCGGTGCCAATATGGATACCAAATAGTTTACAAGTCCGAGGAACGACCGCAGTTCAGTTGTATTCTGAGGCCTGTTTGATGGCTTGAACCTTCTCCTCCATTGGTTGCAAGCAGTCCTTGTCAACCCGGTACCCCAGGTACGTGACCTCTTCCACCTGAAATACACACTTGCCCCGTTTAGGCAGCCTCCTGCCTCAGAGAAACGCCAGAGGACTTTCTCTAAATTATCCAGGTGTTCCTTCTCGGTAGCTCCGGTAATCGTCTAAGTCAGGCATTGTCTAACTCGGGGGCGGGTGTCGGGAGGGCCGCGGTGCTCCCGATCATGCAAATCTGCGCGCAACAGCCGCAGCAGCCGGCTGTTAATAACGCCAGCTGAAAGCGGCCTTCAAAATGGCCACGATCAAGTATAACAAATACGGCAGCACTGCGCATGCGTGCCCGATGATCGGTGCACATGCGCAGTGCGGCTGCTTTTTTTAAAACGGTCGCAGCTTTTTGTTTTACAAGTTCGGGGGGTTTTATTCATTTATTTCATAGAATTTTACAGTGCAGAAGGAGGCCATTCGGCCCATCGAGTCTGCACTGGCTCTTGGAAAGAGCACCCTACCCAAGGTCAATACCTCCACCCTATCCCCATAACCCAGTAACCCCACCCAACACTAAGGGCAATTTTGGACACTAAGGGCAATTTATCATGGCCAATCCACCTAACCTGCACATCTTTGGACTGTGGGAGGAAACCGGAGCACCCGGAGGAAACCCACGCATACACGGGAAGAATGTGCAGACTCTGTACAGACAGTGACCCAAGCCGGAATCGAACCTGGGACCCTGGAGCTGTGAAGCAATTGTGCTATCCACAATGCTACCGTGCTGCCCCAATTTATTTTATTTTATTCATTTAATTTTTAAAAAAATTTATTCATTTCATTTTCATTTTTCTTTATAAGTTCGGGGGGGATTTATTTGATTAAATTTTACAGGAAAAAAATGCAGAACTTTGGAAAGATGGAGACTCCATACTTTCCAACACAGGAAGGCTTCACCTTCATCCAACAGGTTCCATTGGAGAAGCGTGTACGAGGGCCAAAGGGACCCAAAACCATTTCCTCCATTTTTGTCAGCAGCAAACAAGGTAAGAGAAAATGGTGGGTTGCGCAGGTCAGCCGGTGGGGGTCACGAAGATCGGCCGGGTTGGGTCCCGAAGGTTGGTCGGTTGGTAAAAATGGGTCACCGGAAAAAAAGTTTGAAGAACACTGGTCTAAGTAAACTGCCACCCTTGGGACCCCTTTGAGGATGCTCTCCATAACTCGCTAGAATACCACACAGGTGGACGATATTCTGAATGGAAACCTGGTGTGTACATACAGACCCCTGTGGGTATTGATGGTCACATTTCTCCTGGACATCACATCCAGCTCCAACTGGAGGTATGCGTGGCTCAGGTCTAATTTGGAGAAGGAGTGAACCCCTGGTACTCCGATGTATTCCAGCCCGGTTTGGGGAAAATAAAAGGGGCCGTAGCCCGTATCCAAGTCGAACCAGGAGCCACGCCGCGCTATTTCCGGGCGCGCCCGGTGCCATACGCCTTGCTTGGGAAGGTAGAAGGGGAGCTCACTCGTTTGGAGACCTTGGGTATTATCAGGCCCGTCCATTTCGCTGACTGGGCAGCACCAATTGTACCTGTAATGAAGCCAGATGCCACAGTTCGCTTGTGGTATATTTACAGTGAATAAGGCTTCCTGGCTTGACCGATATCCAATGCCTCGCATAGAGGATCTCTACGCGAAGCTTGCAGGCGGACTCTCGTTCACAAAATTAGATATGAGTCACGCCTACCTACAGTTGGAGCTGGACCCTGCCTCCCGGCCATATGTAACTATCAATACACACCGGGGCCTGTATGAATATACACGGTTGCCCTTTGGGGTATTCTCTGCCTGCGCTATTTTTCAGCGCGTCATGGAGGGCATCTTGAGAGGTTTACCGCGTGTCGCTGTCGACTTAGATGACATTTTGATTACAGGAATGTCTGAGCAGGAACATTTGGAGGCTGTCCTTAGACGCTTTTCAGAGGCTGGAGACCCGTTTATGTCGCACAAAGTGCGTCTTTCAGGTGAAGGAAGTAGTCTACCTGGGTTATCGGGTGATCCGCAAAGGTTTGCACCCCGTCGCAGAGCAGATGCGTGCAATTCAACAGGCCCCGGCCCCGACTGACATTTCGCATCTTGATTCTTTTCTCGGCCTCGTAATCTATTACAGGAAGTTCCTCCCCAATCTGGCAACTACGCTGGCCCCGTTGCACCTTCTGCTAAAGAAGAATCACACCTGGGTTTGGGGTCAGCCGCAAGAAACCGTTTTCCGGTGGGTACAGCAACAATTGTCGTTGTCTAGGTTACTAACCCACTATGATCCTGGAAAGCCTTTGCTCATCACGTGTGATGCATCCCCGTATGGTATTGGGGCCGTCCTGTCCCACAAGATGGAGGATGGGCCCGTGTGGCCGATAGCTTTCGCCTCCCGCACATTGACTGCAGCGGAAAAGAAGTACGCGTAGATCGAGAAGGCGGGCCTGGCGGTGGTCTTTGCGGTGAAACGCTTCCACCAGTACGTGTACGGCCGCCACTTCACTATCGTGACTGGTCATAAGCCTCTGCTGGGACGTTTCCGAGAGGATAAGCCAATACCGCCCATTGCTTCCGCACGGAAGTCTGTTCACAAGTGAGGAGTTTGCGAGGTTCATGAAGATGAACGGCATACGCCATATCCGCACCGCTCCATACCACCCGGCTTCCAATGGGTTGGCGGCGCGCACAGTGCAGACATTCAAACGAGGCCTAAAGAAGCAGTCTTCCGGGTCTATGGACACGAGACTGACTCATTTTTTTGTTTTCATATAGGACCACTCCACATGCGGTGACTGGGGTAGCTCCCGCGGAACTCCTAATCGGCCGATTCGTCAGTTTGCGCCCGGTGACCCAGTGTTCGTTCGAAATTTTGCTGGTGGTGCCCAGTGGGTCCCTGGCGTTATCTTTCGCTGAATGGGCACTATCTCTGACCTGGTGCAAGCCCAGGGTCGTCTCCAGTGCAAGCATGTAGACCACGTTCGATCCAGAAGACCATGTCTTCCAAAGAATCCCCCGCCCCCGAAGCTCATTTCTACAGCCACAGAGACCAGACACAGTGGAAAGTATTCCTCACAATCTTCCTCTGGTGCCGCACTCAAAGCCTGTGCAGGTCATTGCAGAACCGCGTGGAGATAGAGACGCCGAGATGATGGAGGCAGCGGACTCCGACTCCAAGATGGAGACACAGGACGCATCAGAGGGGGAGTCCTCAGGCCCACGGGCCGTGGATGTACAACTGTTACGCCGTTCATCACGGAAGCGCTGTTCTCCATCTCGTTACACGCCACCCGATCCAGCGCCTCGTGCAAATGGTGTCCGGCCTGCGGCAAAACAAGACCGACGCCCTCCTTCGCCAGGGTCTTCGGTGGATTCCTTGGACTTTGGGGGGGGGGGAGGGATGTTATAACCTGCCTGCTTACCACTGACTGGGGACTAATGGCAATCCCACAGTCCTTTGGGAGTATGAGCTTCCCCAATGAGGGGGGGCGGAGAAATCATTCGCAGATTCCTGTATAAATAAAGCTGGTCAGTTTGGAACCAGCTAGAGAGGAGTGAGCAGCAAGGGAGATGCTGCTGCTGTTGTGTATATATGTTATTGTAAATAAATGTTATTTCTTTCTATCCTTCAATTCGTGCTGGATTCTTCGTGGCCCTCACAAAACTCACATAATTTCCGCTTCTGTAAAATCCCACAGTCCACCTGCACCGAAAACCTCATCCATGAGTTTGTTACCTCCAGATTCCATGATACTAAGGGACTTGCACAATGATCGCTTGGTTGACCTCCTATTAGAACCATAGAAAGGTTACAGTACAGAAGGAGGCCGTTCAGCCCATCTTGTCCATACCAGCCCAAGGACAGCCAGGTGCTCTTCTAATCCCACCTTCCTGCACCCGGTCCATAGCCCTGTAGTTTACAGCACTTAAGGTGCAGATCCAGGTACTCTCTGCCACCACCACCAACTGGGGCAGCGAATTCCAGACTCCCACTACCCTCTGTGTAAAACAAGTTCTTCCTCATGTCCCCTCTACACCTTCTGTCACTTATCTTGAATTCTGTGTCCCTTAGTTCTAGAATTCTCCACCAAGGGTAACAATTTTATCCTGATTTTATTCTCCAACCTCCATAACACCTCCCCACACACACAGACACACATCCACATCCTTCATCTCATCAGTGATCATCTAGCATCAGGGATCCAGGACCCATCATAGAACCCCTACAGTGCAGAACGAGGCCGTTCAGCACATCGAGTCTGCACCAACCCTCTGGAAGAGCAACCTGTAACCTCACCTAGGGACAATTTAGCATATCCAATCCACTAACCCCCACACCTTTGGACTGTAGGAGGTAACTGGAACACCCAGAGGAAGCCCATGCAGACACAGGAAGAATGTGCAAACGCCACGTGACTACCCGAGGTCGGAATCGAACCCAGGTCCCTGGCGCTGTGAGGCAGCAGTGCTAACCACTGGGCTGCCCATCTTTTGGAATTTCCTCCTTAAACACCTGTGCTCCTCCATTTCTCTTTCTTATTTTAAGGTCCTCCTTACAACCCATCCCATTCATCAAACCTTTGGTCACCTCTCCTAATGTTGTTATGATCTGGAATGCATTGCAGGAAAGAATCATCAAAGCAAATTCAGTCGTAACTTTCAAAAGGAATGAAATATACACTTTAAAAGGAAACATTTGCAAGGGAAACAGCGGGGGGGGGCGGGCGGGAGTGAGACCCATTGAATAGCCCTTTCAAAGTGCCAACACGGGCACGATGAGCTGAATAGTCTTCTCCCTGTGTTATATATTTTTATGAATCCATGATAACTCCTTGTCTGTCTTGGTATTTATTTTGCCTTTCTTCTTGCCTCATGCCAGAAGAGCTTTGTAAATGCAAAGCTTTGACAAAGGGTCATATGGACTCGAAACGTTAGCTCTTTTCTCTCCCCACAGATGCTGCCACACCTGCTGAGATTTCCCAGCATTTTCTCTTTGGTTTGTAAATGTAAAGTGTTGTTGCATTTTCATTTTCTAACATTTTCTTTTGAATATTTTTTGTCAGGTGTTTTCTGAACTACCATTGGTGGGTATTCCCGAGAAGAGGATTGGAAGTAATCATTTCACAGTCCTGCCCGCGGGAACCTCCTGTGCCGCCGAAGGCGGGTTTGCGCTGGCACAGCAAATCGGAACAGGCCGGCGAATGGTGAGCCACCTCCGCCTCCGGAAAACCCTCAGGGAGCGAAAAATCCAGACTACGCTGTTAGTTTAAATCAATTAGTTTTTTTGAAAAAATATATTTTTGTTCTCCTCATTTTCCACATTTTCATCAAATATACACCAAGCCAAAGATAACCAACAATAACAAATACAATAGCAATCCCCAGACCAACAACCCCTTCAACATACAAACCCAAACCTCCCCTCTGCATCCCAAATAAAAAACAAGAAAAAAAAGAATCCACGATCATCCCATACATGGTGACCAATAAACCATACACTCAACCCTCCCCCCCACACTATCACCCCCCCACTCCCATGTTCAATGGCATCCAATTCTTGAAAGTGCATGATAAACAATGCCCATGAATTGTAAAACCCTTCCATCCTTCCCCTCAGCTTCCCTTCACTGTCTCAAGTGTTAATAATTCCAACAGGTCCCCCCCCCCGCCATGCAGAGGCACAAGGCGGAGAAGCTGACCGCCACCCCAACAGGACCCGCCTTCGGGCAATCAGCGAGGCCGAAGGCTAAAACATCTGCCCCTGCACCCTGCAGCCGAGGCTGGCCCGACACTCCGAATATGGCTTCTAGGGGCCCTGGTTCGAACCTCAAATGCACCAGCCCGAGATGACCTTAAAGACCTCCCTCCAACACCCCTCCAGTTTCGGACAGAACCAAAACATGCAAACTTGGTTTGTGGGGCACCTCCCGCAGCGCTCACACACATCCTTCACCCCCTCAAAGAGTCGGCTCATCCTCATCCTTGTGAGGTGCGCTCTAATAATAATAATCTTTGTTGTCACAAGTAGGCTTACATTAACACTGCACTGAAGTTACTGTGAAAAGCCCCTAGTCGTCCCATTCTGGCACCTGTTCGGGTACACAGAGGGAGAATTTGGAATGTCCAAATTACCTAACAGCACGTCTTTCGGGACTTGTGGGAGGAAACCGGAGCACCCGGAGGAAACCCACGCAGACACAGGGAGAACATTCAGACTCCGCACAGACAGTGACCGAAGCCGGGATCGAACCTGGGACCCTGGCGCTGTGAAGCAACAGTGCTAACCACTGTGCTACTGTCCCACCTGATATACCACCTTCAACCGTATCAGCCCAACCACGCGCACGAGGTTGAGGCATTCACCCTCCGGAGCACCTCACACCACAGCCATTCCTCCATACCCTCCCCCAACTCTTCCTCTCACTTCACTTTAATCCCCTCCAATGAAAGCTTGTCCTGTCCAGAATCCTCCCTTGGTCGCCGACACCACCCCGCTCTCCATTCCCCCTGCTGTCACCACCTCCTCCAGCAATGTGGAGGCCGGCGCCAATGGGAAACTCTGAACCTCCTTCCTGATGAAATCTCGGTGCTGCAGATATCTAAATACGTCCCCCTGCCCCAGCTCACATTTCTCCACCAACTCCTCCAGCCTCGCAAAACGGCCCCCCAGAAACAAACTAAGTCAATTAGTTAAACGCATCAAAAAGTATTTTAAATTCAGTGTTTGAAAATAGTATTCGTGTTTCAAAAAGGAGAAAAATTGTTACTGTGCATTGAAAGTTAACCAAAAATCAATTTACAGAACTAACCTTTCCCTGAAAAACAATTCAACATTGCTCCTTTTCCTATCTACATTGAAGCAATGATTGGTATATATTTTCTTTAAATTGAGAAATTGTACAGCGAGCTATTCCACTCAGAGAGCTGCAAGTATTTTCTGTTCATCAACAAACCACAAAGATGTCATTGCACCAGACAGGAAATAGCCTCACACAAAGCTGAGATCAGAAAGATAATTTAATGCCATTTCAACCTCACTTTTCAAGTTAACAGAAAGAAAACACAACACGCTTTTGCAAACTCATGCTCCATATGTTACATGTTATTCAATTTAAATAAAACTGTCTGAGAGTCTTGTTTTATACTGTTGTAAAATGGTGGTATAAGCTATGCTGTGCTGAAGTCATGTAGATGCGCATTGACCACTTCACCACCCCTCCTTGCCAACTCTTCCCCCCCCCCCCAATTAATATAGGCAGTCTATTGAAGTTGGCCCAATACCAGTAGCAAATCTAGCAGTGAAACGTTAAGTGTCCCATCTTTATAAGAACAGAAGAAGCAGGAGTTGACCATATGTCTCCACATGTTCTATGTTAAGCCTGCTATGTCATTCAGTTTGATCGCAGCTTATCTTCCGGCTCACTCCATTTTCCCACCCCCTCCCCATAGCCCTTTATTCCCTGACAGATCACCACGTGTGTACCTTAGCCTTCGATAAACCCAACAATAGAAATCCACAACCTTCTGGGTACAGAGTTCCAAAGACCCACCACCATGAGTGAAGAAATTTCTCCTCATCTCAATCCTATATTATCAGCCCCTTATCCTGAGCATGTGACCCCATAGATTTTATAGAATTTACAGTGCAGAAGGAGGCCATTCGGCCCATTGAGTCTGCACCGGCCCTTACAAAGAGCACCCTACTGAAGCCCACGTATCTACCCTATCCCAGTAACCCCCACTTAACATTTTTTTTTTGGACACGAAGAGCAATTTAGCATGGCCGATCCACCTAACCCCATATATACTCCCCAGTTTCCCACTCTACGCCTCCCGTCTCTGCTGCTCCCCTTTCTACTGGCTGTCTCTCTCTGCTCCTCTCCTCTCCGGTGTTGTGCTGCAGGTCTGGCAGCAGCAGACTGCTGGTGCTGCCATGGGTCCTTATCTGAGGTCCAATTTAAAGCGACAAATGGCATCCACCCTGACATGATAGAAATGTTTTTGACTTTTAATGCAAAGTGTAGAAAGTTAATTCTAAGCAAAAGCATTGCAAAACACCCTTTCCCACTAGCAGGTAAGAAATCAGCTGTGGGTACTGAATATTTGTTTCCATATTTTCATCTTGCTTTCATTGGTGAGTTCCAGGAAGCCCAGGACTCCCATGGAGCTGACGTTAAACTCAAAAGTGAGTAGAAATATTGTCCTAATATAAAAGCAAATTATTGCGGATGATGGAACCTGAAACGAAAACAGAAAATACTGGACAATCTCAGCAAGCCTGACAGCATCTGTGGAGAGATGAGAAGGAAGAGAAGAAGAGATAGATAGAATTTACAGTGAAGAAGGAAGCCATTCGGCCCATCGAGTCTGCACCCTCTCTTGGAAAGAGCACCCTACCCAAGGTCCACACCTCCACCCTATCCCCATAACCCAGTAACCCCACCCAACACTAAGGGCAATTTTGGACACTAAGGGCAATTTATCATGGCCAATCCAGCTAACCTGCACATCTTTGGACTGTGGGAGGAAACAGGAGCACCCGGAGGAAACCCACGCACACACGGGGAGAATGTGCTGACTCCGCACAGACAGTGACCCAAGCCGGAATCGAACCTGGGACCCTGGAGCTGTGAAGCAATTGTGCTAACCACAATGCTACCATGCTGCCCAAAGAGAAATATTGTCCTAATTGAGGGATTAACATATACAAATTGATCTAAAGTTTCTGGGGGACCACATATCCCGGTCAGGAGTGCATCCGGATGCAGACAAAGTGAGCGCCATTACAGCCATGCTGCAGCCGGCAGACAAGAAGGCAATGCTACGCTTTCTCGGGATGGTCAACTTCCTGGGGAAGTTCATTCCCAACCTTGCTTCCCACACAACGGCTCTTTGCCACCTAGTGAAGAAGACCACGGAGTTCCAGTGGCTGCCCGCACACCAGAAGGAATGGGAGGAGCTCAAGATTAAGCTCTCCACAGCCCTGGTATTGGCGTTCTTCGACACCTCTCAAGATACGAAGATCTCGACTAATGCCAGCCAGTCCGGCATTGGGGCGGTACTCCTGCAACGGGACGACACTGCATCATGGGCCCCGGTCGCCTATGCCTCGCGGGCTATGACCCCCACAGAACAGCGCTGTGTGCAGATCGAGAAGGAGTGCCTGGGTTTGTTAACCGGCATAGAAAAGTTCCACGGCTACGTGTATGGTCTCCCTCAGGTCACCGTGGAAACCGACCATCACCCCCTGGTCAGCATCATACAAAAGGACCTGAATGAGATGACCCCTCGCCTCCAGCGCATTCTGCTCAAGCTCCGGAGGTACGAATTCCAACTGGCCTACACCCCGGGAAAGGGCCTCATCGTTGCGGATGCCCTATCCAGAGCAGTGAGCACACCGCCCGATTCGGAGGGGTTCGTATGTCAGGTCGAAGCGCATGTGGCCTTCACATCGGCCAATCTGCCAGCTCATGATTCAAGTCTGGCCCGTATTCGCCGGGAGACTGCGGCTGACCCCCTTCTACAACGTGTGATGCGCCACATGACGGGAGGGTGGCTCAAAGGACAGTGCCCACAATTCTACAATGTCCGGGACGACTTGGCCGTCATTGACGGTGTCCTCCTAAAGTTGGACCGGATTGTGATTCCACACAGCATGCACAGGCTGGTCCTCGAACAATTACACAAAGGCCATCTCGGGGATGAGAAGTGCAGGTGGAGGGCCAAAGAAGCTGTATACTGGCCGGGCATCAGCAACGACATCGCCAACATGGTGCTCAACTGCCCACCTGCCAAAGGTTTCAGCCGGCGCAACCCCCTGAGATGCTTCAGCCCCATGAGTTGGTAACATCCCCCTGGGCGAAGGTGGGTGTGGACCTTTTTCATGCGCTCGGCAGGGACTATGTCATCATTATAGATTACTTTTCGAATTATCCAGAGGTCATACACCTGCACGATTTGACATCGTCCGCTGTCATCAGGGCATGCAAAGAAACCTTCGCTCGCCATGGCATTCCGCTTACTGTCATGTCGGACAATGGGCCCTGTTTTGCAAGCCAAGAATGGTCTTCTTTTGCTGCTTCGTATGGCTTCACACACGTGACGTCCAGCCCTCTGCATCCCCAGTCAAATGGCAAGGCGGAGAAGGGCGTCCATATCGTCAAGCGGCTCCTCTGCAAGGCTGCTGATGCCGGATCGGATTTCTGCTTAACCCTGCTGGCCTATCTCTCGGCCCCACTATCCACTGGCCTCTCTCTAGCCCAGCTGTTGATGGGTCGCGCCCTCAGGACCACTGTGCCATCCATTTTTGTTCCTACACCCGACCATGCTCCAGTACTGCAAAGGATGCGACAGCAGCATGCTCAGCAGAAGGTGGCACATGACACTCGGGCAACTGATCTTCCTGCCTTGGCGCCTGGAGACAACGTCCGCATCCACCTACCAGAGGGTGGCTGGTCGGCAACTGCCGAAGTTCTCCGACGCGTGGCTCCCCGCTAGTTCCTGGTTCGCATGCCTGATGGCTTCATTCGCTGGCATAATCGCCAGGCTCTTCACCTGCTTCCGCGCTCGCTATGTGATCATACACCGGTGCCATACCATCCTTTTGTTCCTGATGTCAACTTCGTTGAGCTTCCTGCCACTATGCCTATTCCTCTATCGCCCGTGGCCAGGCCCATTCCTCAGCCGGTGGATCCTGACCCACCCTTCAGGCGGTCAATCCGAATTCGTCGCCCACTTACTAGGCTGGACTTATGAGCCTGTTTCAACATTGGACTCACTACAGTGTAATGCCACAATGTTAATATGTTTCTCTTTTTGTCGTTACAGGAGTTCGTTTTTGATGTTTGATGATTACACTTGTTTTGTTTATGGTACAACCTCATTGCTATGTTGCACCTGACACCTTCCTGTGTATATAGTTTAGCCTCATGTACATGTTGTAGATATTGCACACACACATTCAGCTGCACTCAGTACACATCTATATTTATTACCACATAGGCACATACATATTCTTGTAAAAAAGGGGGATGTCATGATATTCAGATAAACATATCATGGTGCAAACACACATACACACTGATGGACAGATCAACGGACCAATCAACACACACGCAACATCACAGCCAATCAGAAGCAAGAGCACACGCACTATAAAACGGGGAACACCACAGTTTCTGCGGATTCCAACAGGAGACAGCTCAGGGCACAGAGCTCACAGCAAGCCATTCAGGCATACACCATGTGCTGAGTGTCTCTCTAAGATAGTGTTAGGGCTGGGTCAACAGGTTAAAGGGTAAAGAACGAACCACAGTCATAAGTTTACAGATGTTGCTATTGATAGTAATAAAACAGAGTTGTACCATCTGCAGCCGTGTTGGTTCATCTGTATAGCGGAACACCCAACACGACAATGACCATAGGCTACTTTCCCCTTTGAGGGGGAGAGCTGACTGGTGGTGATTTAACCAAGCCAAGTTCGGCTAAACTGGTTTCCTATGTGAGTGCAGCTGTTAATGGATCAGGTCAGTGCCTCATTTGTTTCAATTCTGCTCTTAGTACAAATGGTTCCAACATCTGTATATTGCAGTCAGGAATTTGTTGTTTGTGAGAATTCTTGCCCACAGCATACTAAAGGTAGAATCCATTCCATTTGTGCAAGAAATGATGGATTGGGTCTGAAAGGCATGGGACCTGCAGATTGCTATTTTTTGTCCGCAAATGCTCAGCTGATCTCTAAAACATTGATGTCAGCATGAAATGTTTATAGTAAGAATGTATACTGTTAAAATGTTGGTGTGGGGCTGTGGACCATGACTTGGAGTGGTGCTCTGGAGGAGGCTGAAATAATTAAACTAATAACCAGGAGAAGGAAGTCTACGATCTGTTTATGACTGGCTCGGATGTGAGGATTATTGGTGATTTCAATAATTTCCTTTAAAAAAAATTAATTCAAGGGATGTGGGCTTCACTGGCTAGGCCAGCATTTATTGCCCATCCCTAATTGCCCTCAAGAAGGTAGTAATGATCGGCCTTAAATCACTGCAGTCCCTGAGGTGTAGGTATACCCACAGTGTGTTAGGGAGTGAATTCCAGGATTTTGACCCAGCAACAATGAAAGAATAGCAATATATTTCCAAGTCAGTGTGGTGAGTGACCTGGAGGGGAACGTCCAGGTGGTGGTGTTCCCCTACTTTTCTGCTCTTGTCCTTCTGAATGGTAGTGGTTGTGGGCTTGAAAGATGATGCCCAAGGAGCTT